>NC_141713.1:6633774-7262686 GCF_971803275.1 Cyanistes caeruleus
ATTTTGGATCTGTTTAGTTAGAGGAGATGCAAAATAGCACCTTTCTTTAAAAAAAAATCAAACAAAACCAGAAAAGCTAAAAATTAGAAAATATTTTGAGCTGGGAAATATGAATGTTTTTCAAAATTGTCATTAATACTTTGGCCTGTGGGATGAACAAATAAAATATATACAGGCGTTTCTTAGACAAAAACTTATCTGTTAAAGGTTTTGGAAAGAGGGCTTTTGCAGGGGCTGCAGTCTAGTTCTGTGCTCCTGATTAACCCAGTGCAAACAGCTGGAAGCATTTGAGAAAACAAACAGATGCAAAATGGTTATATTTCAATGTAAGGAGTTACGAAAGCTGAGAGGTTTTTTAAAAATCATTTAATTTTTTTTGAATCTTGAAAAAGTAAAGCTTGTCATGGAATTCACAGTAGTGCTTTTTCAGTAAGGAGTGTAGAAGAAGAAATTAAATAATTTTCCAAATGTGCACTAAAAGCACCTTGGCATTTAGAGGGAATTGATTCTTTGAGAAAGAAAGCAAACATTGACAAGTTACATTTTTATATTTATTGAATATGAATCTAATTTTGCAGTTGTTGCAGTCAATAGGAAACATCCCATTATGCACTATATGGGTTACCTCATATGTAGTATATTTATCAGCACCTCAAGCTACAAGTGTTTACAGCTGTTTCATGGAGAATTTCACTTTACACCATGTACTTCAGTGATGCACTTCAAAAGGAGTTTTAAACTCTGGAATAAATCATTTGAGAATTCACAGGCAGTTTTGGGACATGAACAAATTTATAAAGCTTTATAAATGAAAGCTATATGATTTAAATCCTGGAATTCACTGAGAGAATGCAAGTCTGATGTGTGGATGCTGCAGAAAGCCTCAAGTTGTGACTTTTTGTGCTTTGCTCCTGCAGAATGTGAGAACTTCTTGGAGGATGGGCTGAGCAGCGTCTGTGCCTCGTCACAGGGTGGTCTTAAACGAGAGTCTGGGAGTGAGTCTGACCTCTTCCCCATGCCTGGCGATGGGATGGAAGACCTTGTCTTTGGGAAGGTAAGAAAGCCTGGTTGGGATATGGTTAAAAAAGCCTCTGATAAACCCATAGAGCACACACAGATCATCTTGGTTTCACTGGTGAGCTGGAAACCTGGAAGTGATTATCCTGGAACCAAATAGATGGGAAGGATCCGGTCTCCTCCTCGGATGCAGCAACATGAGGGATGTATTTACTTGCAGCAGAATTCCAAAAGCTGTGCAGCCCTCAATGGTTAAAAACATGGAAGTAATTTTGTCTTTCCAAAAGTAAATCAGGCACCAGAGGAACAGTTGAAAAGGTGGATTTTCTTGCAAGGTCATTAGGGATTGCACAGACGATATGAAATCCATCTTTAACTCATGTAACAAAGAGCTCTTCTCCAGCAAACTGTGACCTTTCTTCTGACACCTTCAGATTTATATGCTGTAATTCTCAGAGGAACCAGTGTTTTTCTGTAAATGCAGTGTCATAGGAAGGAAACAGTCATTCTAAATACTTCAGGCCAATTCCAGGGAATAGTTTTGTTGCCTAGGTGACATACCTCTAATGCCTGTTTGCGTGCAAGTAGAATTAAAGTGTTTCTAAGTTTGCTTAAAATCAACAACAGAAGTCATTGCTAACCTTAGTCATCCCTGTACGCTTTGTGCTGCTGAGGAGTGGGAGAGACTTGAGAGACAGAGCTGGCCTCCTGAGCAGAGGATGCCTTCCTTTGGCATCAGTCTTTTGCATCTACGTCAAAGCAGCCTGAATTTATTCAGGGGGTCATCAGGTTTTTGCTCTTAAAGAGTCATCTTGCTTGTAATTTGTATTCTTGGCATAAGCAGATGATGAAAGAGCACCCAGAAAGAATATAGTGAAGTAGAATCAAAAGGGATGTGACCCTTCTTTAGAGCAGCCATCACTGTGGTCTCCATGAAAACCCCACTCCTTGGTTCAGCTGCAGCTCATAGGTTTGAGCAGGCACAGCTCCTACTCTGAAAAACTTAACTCTCAGAGTAGCTTTCACACTGGCTTTCTGAGAAATGTATTGAATTGAAGAGAATTCCGTTTGCTGAAGTCAAATCAGATGGTGGTGAATATTTTCCAGCAGGATGGGAAACACCACAGCCCAGGCTAAATGATCTCATGTGCTATAAATGAACAGTAAAGTCATCCTTAATGCATGTGGTAGGGCACAGAGCTCACCAGCCTCACCCTTTCCCATCCTAGTGTCAAAAGGATCTGGGACCCTGGATTGTCAGAGTACAAGGCTGTTTGGCAGAGCAGGCTGTCTTCAGTTCCCTTGTGTAGAGTGACAGGGATTGCGACAGCCCGCTGCCATTTGAGCCTGATGTAATGCTTGTATGGGAAAGTGTGGGAGAAGGGTGCAGTGGGAACACAGCAAATTTTATATTCTACAGAATTTTAGCTTTTTCCCTTTTCTTAGGTGGAAATTTTCCTTCTCCAAATACCAGAAAGAAAGATTAAAATGTAAACAGAATAGGTAGAGCAGTGCAGCAGGGATGCCACAGTGAAGGGAGGAGGTGGTGGGGAAAGCAGAGCTTCAATTGCCAGTGGAGAGTGGGCAGAGGCAGGAATTTTTTTGCTTTGTTGAAATGGAATTTCTTAATTTAGTAGCCTTTGCATTGTTCTCATTATGCAGTGAGTTGCAGACTTTGTCTTCAAATGGCTTGAAAAGGTTCCTGAGTTGAGTTTAGGAAGTTATTCAAAGCTAATCTCAACTTCAGTTGCTTTGCGTTTGTTTTCCTGACCAGTTTGATTCCTTGTCTTTCTCAGGATTTATCTCAGTATTTTTTCTGCAGTTAAAGTTATTTCTAACAGATTAGAAAAACTAATTTAGTGTTGTGAGCTTTTTCCTTAATTAAATCTATTTGGTTTTACAGTACTGACTCCAGGTGGTAGAAATGCAAATTATAGATATTTTTAATGACCACCAAAATAAGTGGTGGCTGTAATCTTTTTTCTGAAAAATATTGTAAGAACCTTGTCTTGGCTGTAGTTGATCATTTATAAACCTGTGAAATAGTACAGTTTCTGTATCAAACTGGGAAGAGACAGAATATGTTTATGAACAAAAAGAGGATCTCAAACCTTTCAGTGTCATGGTGATTATTGTTATTGCTAGTTTTGTTCTTGTTTCCCCTTTCTGTGGAGAAAGAGTTGAACTTCTGTCTACTAGAGTTGGTTCTGGGTTTTTTATTGTAGAAATAACTACTTCTATGCTAACTGCTTAATGCATTAAAATAAATGTAGGAATAGCAAGTTGCTGTCTGTCCAGGGTCTTTGTGCTGCTTCCTCAGACATCACTTGAAATTCAGAGTTTGAAAACCCTGGTGGTTCTGTCCCGGGCCCATGAAGAATTTGGGTCTGTGAAGTCACAGGATCTGCAGGTGCCTCACCCTGTCCCTGGTGTTTGCTGTGTGCTCCTCTTCCATCTCCTTCCCTTCTCCTGTGCTTGTTTCATTTCTTTCTCTGAAGGATGTGTGCTGAGCTGTGGAACATGAGCTCTTGGGTTCAGGGAGCTTTAGCACTAAAACCTGCCTGTTTTGTCAGACTTTACAGGCTGTCAATGAGATGCAGAAGTTGTTTCCAAGTCTATGGCTTCAGCAAAACGTTTAATTTTTTTTGCATCAGCATTCATTCCCATGTCCTCGTCATCCTGCTTTTCCCTCTCTGTCCCAGACAGCCATCTGGGCAGGCTTTGCAGCAACCTCCTTCTTGAATGATTAATGCTGCATAAGGTCATTTCTCACAGTCATCTGGCAACATCCTGGGGTGGAGCCCACATGCTTTGCTCATCTTAACTTTTAACCAGCCACCGAAGTCCAGCGTTACTGGGAGGCTTTTTAATGTGTCTCTTGGGAAATGATTCAGCTGAAGGGAGTCAGGAACCCACAGATCATCACCAAAGGAAGGGATTGCAACTCAGTCTTGAACATTGTTTAATTTCTGCCTTTGTTTCGGTTTGCTCAAAGAAAAGACACAAAAACATAAATGTTTTGCTTTTTTTTTTTTCCCCAGAGTTGTATCTCTTAAAAAAAAAACAAAAAAAAAAAAAAAAACCAACAGCTGTGCAAAAAACAAAACAAAACAAAAAAACCCAAAGGAATAAAAATTTTAAGGAAAAGGCTTTCACCTCCACTCCAAATCATAAAAGTTACGATAAATAATTAATAGAAGGCCACTGTTGAAGTTAATTTTAAGGAACCTGGAGCCACGGGCAAATCCAAATGAAAAATTGCTCTGCTGGATTATGTATATCAAGCCAACTAAAAGTGTTTGCTCCTTTAGTGGAATGGTATTCCAAATAGACTTCAAGATTCCAAGGTTTAATTTTTTTCATCTTCTTTTTTAAAATACTCTAACACCTTTAATGTCTTTGAAGGTCAGGGGACAGAGAAAGTTTGTCTCAGCACTTTGCATGTTGTCATCATGGAAATGATTGAAAGAACATTTAAATTCCCCTTATCAAGACCTCCTACAGTGGAGGGATTTATCTTATACCCCCACCATCCCAGTGATTTCTGTTGTCCCTATTCATGGAGAATTACATGTGTTCTTTCTCAGAATGCTCACTTTTGCACCTTATCTTGTTTTTTCTTAGAAGCTTCTTGGCAAATACTGAGGGCAGAGAAAATGCCTATTAGCAAACATCTGTAAAGGCTCTTTTTGGCCACGAGGTTTATGGTCACAGTTATGCCCTGAATTCATTGAGGTGCAATCCAGCAAGCCTAACTTGAAGAAAATTAGTATTTCTTTAATATTTCCTTTTTCCTGTAAGAAAAGAGCTCATTCTGTTCTTCAAACATGATATTTTCTTCCTCAAATAGGATTAAAGAGCAATGCATATTTACTGGCCAGACAGCTAATTTTTTGCAGTGGTGACTACAATATAGATGTTTTAGATGTGTCAGCCATGCTTGGCATTTTTCAGACAGAGTCGTCTTTCATATTAACTGTTCTCCTTTGTTTCAAAAAAAAAAAAAAATCATTGAAATGATGGCAGAATATTTTTAGAAGAATAATCATGAGCCACAAGTTCAAGGGAATTGTTTATTGTGCTCTGTCGTCAGTCGAATGCTCAAGGTAAAAGTTAAAATGGACCAAATCTATTTTTCAGATTTTCTCAAATGTCTCCTTGAACTGCATTTTGCGATAAAATCCCTCAGTCTTCCTTGTTAGGGAGGTGGGTTTTGTTGTGCAGTTCAAGCTGCAGCAGTATTCTCATCTGGGAAATAAAAATCCCTCCTTTTACTTTAATTCCTCCCTATTTCATTTGGTGTTCTGTTTCTAGATTTCCATCCAGATTGAAAGTTTCCAAACTCTCCCATACCTCATGCAGCTGATGGGGTGAAGTCAGTCCTCTCCTCTCCTGCTCTGCTGCCCCAGTCCCAGGATGATTTGGGTTGGAAGGGACCTTAAACTCACCTTGTTCCAACCCCCTGCCATGGGCAGGGACACCTTCCACTAGACCAGGTTGCTCCAAAACCCCATCCAGTCTGATCTAATGTCTGACAGTATTTTTCTGGCTTGGAAAAGTGGCAGACTCTTTCCTCCACCGTGGGAGTGTTATCCACATAATAACTACTTGATTTGTCTGTATTTAAGCAATTCAATAAGATCACATCATGACTCACACAAATATCAGATTATCTTGAATACTGCTGAACATCATCAAAAACTTCACAGGGCTTCCATTTCAGTTCTTTTTTCTTTAAACCTCAGCTTCCTATTCAAATGTATCAAATTCAATAGTTTACTAGTTTTCAGAACATAGCTTTCTGAAATCCACTATTAATGTTTGACATACCTTAACACAAAGTGAATGTTTTTGGAGGGATGTATTTTAAGTGCATTTTTTTATGCTTTGTGTTTAAAAGGTTCTTGTACTTCGGTGTTGTGCTATGGATGCTGTCTTTTTTTTTTTTTTTTTATCTGTTTCCCTTTGATGGATGTGAGAAGGGCAGCAGTGTGACAGCATTTTGTTAAACCATCTCAGAATGTTATTGTATACCTATTAAACTGAACTAAGAGTAAAAAATAACTAAACTTGAAACAAGGCTTCTCTCTGAATAGTGAAATACTCAATTAGAAGGTTTTTTGCATATTTCACTTTCTTTTTGTTCAGTTAAATAAAAAGCTTATAGCTTATAGTTTGTGCCCCTCAAATAAATCACAGAAAAACAAAAGTCTCTGGGCTGTTTAACATCACTCCTGCTCATCCTTCCCTCCATGGAGTCTGATGCCCATCTTTCCCTTCCAAGAACAGGATTTTGTATCCAGTTGTCTTCTGCCAAGTGCTTGCTGGCAGCCTGCAGCCCCTGGGGCACTCAGCTCCTGCCCAGCCCCCTGAGCCCACTGTGTGAGGACACTCAACCACCAGGGCTTTGCTGAACTCTCTCTTGTGCATGGCCTGACACTCTGCCTGTTATTCTTTCAAATGATACAGCACAGGGCTCTGCAGGAGGATAAATTGAAACTTCCCATGTCAGTCCCTCAGGGCAAACACCATTTCAGGCTGGAGGTGATGTCAGAGAGATGCTTGTGTTTTTTATGGTGGCCACAGGGAACACAGAATATGCACGGGCTCTTCTGGGGCTGTATGGTCAGCACGTGGCCTTTGGCCAGAGAGAGCCAGTTTGGCTTCTACATACTGCTTTTGGAGGAAATGAAACCCAAAAATTACAGTATGACTCAAAAGCTCTAATACAGGGTGGCTGATCCTGTAAGAACAATATTTTTGGATGACAGTTGGATTTGAAAAATGCTGCAAACCCTAGTATTAACTTGCTCTTTAATGGAAAGTAGTTGGGGATGGGGAATTAAGCTTTTAATTTTTTCTGTCTGTTTTCTGCTACTGAGCAATTCTCCCTTTTGTGTTGCATGATGAAGTGGAACTGTGCATTGCCCTTGAGCTCTACAAGGCCATCCCAGTCCCACAGGAGAGGCTGGAGTTTGTCATCAGGAGCTGTGATAACCCCCTTCCCCATTACTTTCTCTCAGTAAACCTTTGGCAGTTTTATGGCACCTTGATTGATAACAGGTTTAGCCAGAAATGGTGAGAGGAACAGAATTTGCTGTGCAAGATGAAATATGGAATTGGGGAGAGAAAGGCAGGCAGAGGATCTGGGCTGGGAGCCTGGGTAATGGCAGCCAGGGACTTGTGGGTTGGAAAAGGTCACCCTGCAGAGCATTTCAACCTCTTCTGAAACCAGAGCAAAAAGTCTCAGTTCTATGATGGTTTATTTGCCTTATGCCATCGACTAAGAAATCTCTCAGCTCGTGTGAAGTATAAAATATTTGCATTTGCTTAAAATATTAAGTGTATTCACTTCATTGGAAGCGAATGGCTGGACGGGTCTCTGAACAACCTGATATAGCGAACAATATCCCTGTCCACGGCAAGGGTGTTGGACTAGCTCATCTTTAGAGGGCCCTTACAACCCAAACCAGTCTATAATTCTACTTTAATTTATTTTTAATTTTCCTTACCCACAGCAGCCTGAAGAGGAGCAGTCTGCGTGCGATGTCACCAGCTCCAGCTCCTCTGCAGATGACACCATGTCCCTGGAGAGGAACTCATCCCTGGGCAGCGACACGTCCCTCCCCTTCCCACCCATGGGGAGCTTTGCCCAGCCCAAGGACAGGCACAGCCTGGATGGCAGCTGCACCAACATGGTGTCCTCAGAGGGAGGAGAGAAGGAAGAGGAGCTGGACAGCATCACGGATGTGCCCGCGCCTTCCTCCGTCCTGCGCAGCTCCATGCGGCCGCTGTCCCCTTTCCGCCGGCACAGCTGGGGGCCGGGGAAGAATGCCACCAACGAGGCAGAAATCAATCAGAGGAGGTGAGTGAGGAGCTGCTTTGATTTACTCTGCACCCACTCATGCATATTTGTCTGAGCTTTTAACCTGGCATGATAAAACTGAAGAGTTTATCAGAAGTGAGCACCGTCACTTTTGATTATTTCTTTTTCATTTGAAGAGGTTAAGACAATCTCCTAATGTATGTTTGTTTGTTTTTTCTTAAATTAACTTTCAGGATTAAAGTACTTAATACCTACAGTATGCTTGAGCTTTCCAGAGTAAATGGAATTACCTCAGGACAGGTCTTCCATTAGAACTGTCACGCCCCCTTTCTGTACAAAGGAATTATTGGAGTGTTAAATCTCACTGCCCACAGAATAAACATGACCATTATTGCTCTGATTGTATTAAGAGATAACACAGGCACTGGGGTTTAAAAAAATTCTGTGGAAACTCTTCATAATGGTGAGATGGGTCCTCCCTGTTTCACGGAATTAGTTCCACCTCAGTCTCTCATGGGCAGTAAGTTCCACCTAACTCATCACCAATGTTCCTGGTGTTATTCAGGAAGATTCAAAAGGGAAGTTTTCCCATCTATTCTTTCAGAAGGTGAAAGGGGGAGAGGGATACAAACCGTGTGTGTCCATGCTGCTTCCAAGTCACTGGGGGAAGAAATGTTGCTCAGTCCCCCATTTCAGTGGGGAAGAAGATGAAGTAAAGGAAGATGCACGCCAAAAAGTAGTAATTGGTGTGAGGTTCCCTGCCATGCCCTGCACTGTTCAGCATTTGGGCTGTGGGGTTCTTGAGGCCAAATCCTGTGTAATCTGAGCCCAGTGGAGCTTTGGCCAGTGTTTTTAATGTGCTTTAATGCTTTCAGAGCAGGAATTGCCAGTTGCTTTAGCAGGGTCAGGGTGCCACATCCTCCCTGCAGCTCATAGAGGCTGCAGGCCCAGGTGTGCAGGTCAGTGCCACTCTCTGGCTGCCTGCTGTGGCCTCATGGCAAACATTCTGCTGTTAACAGAAACAGAGTCATTGCACGTGGGGCTGGATGGCATTAAATTAAAACTGGCCACTCACTGCAGGTTCCTGAAAATGGTTACTGACCCCTTTGGATAATGCAGGGAGAGGCAGCAGGCATCAGGAATGTCTGCATCCTTTACACACAGCAGCAAAATTAGGGTTTCACTAAAGGAATATCAGAGACCCTTCAGGTTTTAAAATCAATTTTGAAAACCATTCGGGATCCTCTAAGTAGCGTACAGTGAAATATTTTTATTGTTGTTGTTGAACACTGTCATCTTTTTTGGGCTTCATTCCTGGTCCCCAGGTAATATTTAAATAAGTCAAGTAATGCCCATCAATTTTTTTTAAAGTGACAAAAGAGTCAGCATACCTGCAGATGACAGAATGATTCCATAAACTCATTTGGGGAGATTTACTTCTGAGTGTAGGGCCTCAGATGCATAAGGATTTCTGAGGGTAATAAACTGCATAGCTGGCAATCACTGCTAACACTGAACAGATGGGGTTAAATTCTCCTACATCACGCTTTGGAGGCTGTTTGTGATATGGGAAAATACATTCATTGTAAATGTAAGAAAATCTGAGTTAAAGGAACAGTAATTCTTCTCATATGTTCTCACATAGAGCTGTAGTACATAAGGATAGCTGTCATGTCGGGGAATTAAAAGAAAACATGGGTGGGTCTGTGGTGCTGATTAAATTCATGTTTGTTTTTATGCTTCTTTTAGAAAGGAATTTGGATTATTTGCTGTGTCGTTTTGTTGTTTTCTTTGTTCTTTTCATATGTGGCTCTTGTGCTATTGAGGCTCGTTGCTTAGTGCGAAACAACAAATACTGAGGGAGTAAAGTGCAAACAAGTGACTTCCACTCAAGTCAGTTAAATTCTGAGTGTTTGCTTATTCATTTATTTCACATGCAGTAGATGCTTTTCCAGCTGAAGGGGAAAAGTCCTTATTGTAAGTTGACTTTTGCAAACCTTGCAAGTGGAGTAACACTGAGCACAAGGTTGGCTGAGGTTTGTCTGGCTGGATCTGTTCTGCTCCCACCACCCTTTGTGCGCCCTCCCCTCCTCTGGCACTTCTCTGCTCTGTAGGTGAGCAGCTTGTGCTCACTAAATGAGGAGAAAAATAACCAAATCAAGTTGAATTGCCACCTAAACCAGCCCAAGGATTAGAACTGGGCTGTGCCGCCAGGAAGAGGAATGGGGTGACAGAGTGCACCATCAGCTGGGCTCTGAGAGGTGCTTCCTGCCCCAGCAACCACTTGCAGCCCTCATCCACACCAAAAATAGTCCTAACCTTGATGACAAAGATAGCTAAGTCAAGCTTAGATAAAGGTGCTGATACAGGATCCAAAAAGCCTACAGAAAAAAAAATCAGCCTTTTGTAAAACCTGATCTTTTCCACCGTTATGTGTTTCCTGTTTCTTAGAGGGATGAGTATAAAATTTGTTCACAGAAAAAATCAGGATGAAAAAACAATAATCTTAAATGAAATGTGAAAAAATGCTCAATCCCCTTCACTTCCCATCTTTCCTCTAATGCACTTCACAGATAGTCCTTGTGCCTACATTTTGCTATTAAAATACAAAGAAAACCAACAAGGCTGCACAAAAGGATGTTCATCCTTCAGTTAATTCCTGACATTCATAGCAGATTTGAAATGCCTGTCTTTCAACAATGCTGCAGTGTGTTAAACATCCAGGCTGGGGAAAGAAACACCCTCATGTTTCACTGATGGATTAAGCACTGCAAAACTGGAGCTGGTGTTAATCACTGCTGCTAACAGCTTCTGTCAAAGAGTTTGGCCTTATCTAAACTTTAAACTGACCTGGCTTTGGCAGCAGCAAAGTTGCATCATGGTCAATACCTGTGCAGCCTTCTTTCTGTACAAAATAAAACCAACCAAACCCCAGATTTATTTGTAGAAGAGAGGAGAAACACAGAGACTCATTGCTTCCCTTCATATTTCATTTTGTGTTTTCCCTGTATGTTCATTCCCTCTGTCTGTGTGTTGGGGATATTAATCCTTTAGCTGCCATTTGTTAATTTTTTTTTCATTCAAGCTGCTGACCATTCTCCATGATTCATTTTCAGTTCAATGCGAATTCTGGGGGATGGTATAAAGAAGCCTCCCATTCATAGGAGAAGGTACAAAGCCAACTAATGTGACTAACTGTGTTGTGTTTGAATGTCTACTAACTCCATCCTCTCATGTTAGAAAACCTGTAGGACCTCTGGAAGTGTTGGCATTAGAGCTGTGCATCCCACCTGGCTGCTTTCTCTCTCCAGTCTGACCCAGGGCAGGGTTTGTGCCCCACAGAGCACATGCTCGAGCTGTTTTCCCCAGAATGTTATGTCAGTAGTGAAAAGAAATCTCAGATATGATTTTGTTGACCTTCACCATGTGTAAGATTTGTAGTTGGTTGAAACAGTTTACCTGGGAGCATGTGTGTGATTTAGATTTAAAGCACATCAGAGACTCCTGGCAAGACTTGCAGGAGGGGCAGCTAGGGGAGGGAATGGGTCAGACACGATCTCAGAGTTGGAGAACACTCTGAAGATCTGCAGCTGGTTGAATTTAAGGTCTTTAATTTTGCTCTTGTGATGGTTTTTATAACCATCTGCCTAAAAAAGAGAAAAAAAGGTGTGTTTTTCTCTTTACTCCCATGTGTTTTTCCTCTCTATAACAAACTTTCAATTTCTCATCCATCCCATGGATATGCAGTTCCACTCATGTAACCTTTGCATTAGTTATTTGTATATAAGTACATACAAATAACTAATACAAATAATATATAAATAAATACAAATATGTATATAAATATATACTTAGTTTTTGACACAGCAGATGTGGACTGTCCACACTTAGACATTTTAGGCTAAAGAAAAAAGAGAGGTTGAACTTCTGCCCTTCAGTGGTTCAACCTTGTCTCACTTCCCATAGCCTGTGCCAGGTTAACTTGGGATTTCACTTCACTGGAAATATGGATGGGGTGATGTGTGTGTAAACAAACTACCACATTCCCACATGTGAAAAGAATGACGCTATGACCAAAAAAATCAGCATGCCTCACTGTACAGCAGCTTCAATGAACCCTAGCAGTGCTGTACAGGTCAAAAGAGCACTCTTAAAAAAGAATTGTTTTAAAAAGACACAAGAAAAAGCTTTTTTTACTTCTAAGAAGCCACTTCATTTGCATCAGTTCAGGAAGCAGTCCAGTGCTTGTCTTCTCAGCTCATGCAAATGTACTTCTTTTTATCAGTGATCTCTTAAGGCTCCTCTGTAGGAGCTGTGTTAGTATTTAGAGTCAAAATATCCTGAAACAATGAGCTTACAAGTAGAGTAAAGAAAATGTCTAGAATACCTGGTCATATCTGATATGTGTGATAATCCTTTCATAAACATTTTCACACCTTTTCTGGTCTCTAAACCATTTTGGAATCATCCTCTCTAACCCCACTTGGGGAGCAGGAGCCTGAAACTGATTCCAACAGTTTGTGCTCCCCCACAAGGCTGATGTAGATAAAAGCTCATCCTCCTCCCCAAGATGTCCTCTGTAAGGGAGTTTTGCATGCTCTGAATTGATCTTTTTATGATTTTATGGTGGCTCCCCCACAGGACTGGGATTCTGCAAGAATGCTTTCCACAGCCTTTGTCAGCAGATCCCCTTCCTTCCTCCTTTGAGATCTTAACACTTCCAGGCTTCCTCCTACATATGTAGGGCTCCTCTTTTTCCCTCCCTCTATTTTTCTGTTTCTCTCCCCTGCAGTTTTAGTGTTTGGGATCATCACCATAACATGCCAGTGATCAGGAACAGAGGAATCTTTTAAAGTCTAGTGTAGTTGTTACATGGTTTCTTTAATGAGGAGAATCTTCTTTCCTTCGAAAAAAGGACCACACAAAAATGAGTGACTTTGGAATGCAAGGTGACACAAGATTGTCTCAAAGGGTCTGCCAATCTCTTGTGGCCACAAGCAGATGTCCTGATGTGTGACACCTTCCTTGGGATGCTTTCTCAGCTGCCCCTGAGCAGATCTGAGTGACGCACTGGGAGGCTGAACCCAGGCCTGAGAGTGCAGACTGTGTGTGATGGAGTCCTGTGGCCTTGGTTCCTCTGTGATTTCACACAAGTATTTAGTCCCTGCCATCCCCCACTAATATTTAAACACCTGCCATTGTGGTTGAATTGGGTGAGGATGATGAAGCACTTGGAAATACTAGCATGTTATGGGAAGGAATGTGTTCATGAAGAATGTTTGCAGTACTGTGCTGTGAGCTACTGGTGAAGCACACCTGGGAGCTTTTGGGTGCAAAGCTTTGGGTGCATCCTCACCCAGTTAGCATCCTTTGTAAAACAGGCAGCAGTTATCTGAACTTTACCATTGAGCATCCTGAATGTTTCCAATTGTCAAACCCTTACAGAATATTTCCAGTGTTGCACTGTGTGTGGAAACAATATGAGGACTTGTCATGACATGATGCATTCAGTGGGTTTAAATCTTGGTCTGTGCCCTCAGAGGCTTCTGGCACTCACAGTTCCTAGTCCAGGAAGGTTAAATTTGTTCTGCCCTTTTCATAGGCTCCTGTCATGGAGCAAAACATGCTCTGGCCATGTCCCCTCCTTGCATGGATCTCAGACCAGGACCTGAGACCTGTGCTTATGCAAATTTCCCTTCAGACAATGTGTGCTTCCTGAACAGCTTTTTCAGGATTTAGGGATCATATAAATGTCATAGCTGACAAGAAGATGGATTTCTCTGTTTCTGCAAAACCTGCAATTGGGCCACGAGCTAACAGAGAAAAAATAACAAAAGCAGTCTAAAATAACAACCAAAATATTTGCATTCTGTATTTACATTTCTAATGTCTTCCATGATGCAACTTTGGGACTCTTTTGGGGAATGGGAACTGAAAGGTCTTTTAGACTCTTGATTTAATCCCAAGTTAATAGTAAGATTAGCCTGTTTTCTCTTCCAGCCTCTTTCACTGACTGGCTGTGCAGCATTTAAAAATGTGCCTTTCTCCTTATTTTTCTAAGTGTAGCCTGAGGTTATTAATATTTCTATGGAGGGGACTTACACTATGAAATATCTGTAAGGGATTCTTTTTCTGATTTGAGGATGAGAGTTACCAGGAAAATACTAATCATTACTAACACAATGGCTGTGTGTGTTTAATTGCAAATTGGCTTTGGTATGTTTTAGCCTTGTTTTTCCCAAAAACCTCTCTCACCACAAGGAGTATTTTTTCCAGTACATTGTATACTCGCTGATGGGGTCAGTTTGGGGGAAGCACGGACTGTCCTGTCCCCCCTGTTCAGTGGTAGCCTCAGGCATTTGGGGCACTGTGGTGTGTTTGTGCAACCAGACGTGTGCTACTGCATTATTTCTGAGTTTGTTGTTGTTTTTTTTTAAGATACGTGAGAGTGAGAGTCTTTTAACGTTCCCCACGTTCCACAGCAACCTGGTAATCACCGCCCTTTTCCTTTCTTTGCCTCTTTTGCTGTTCCTAGTTTGAGCTGGTGTCCCTCAGGCGTACAGTACATTGCCATGGGTCCTGACTTTACTTGTAGAAGGTATGGTATGAATCGATGTGCAGGAGCACTGCAAACACCCTGTCGTCAGCTTCTCGTGCATCGTCCCCTCCACTGCTGCTCTGCCTGAAGCGTGCACGTGTTTGTTTGCTTGGTCTGCTTTTTCAGCAATTCCCCTTGGGAGTGGATCCTCAGAGCTGGGCTGCAGGTGGAGGTGGTGGCTGCTTTCCACTGGCCTCTGGCATTAAGGAAGCTGTGCCCTTGGGTTGAGCTGCTCTGTTCCGTGATGACTCCAAGCCGTGGTTTTTTTCCGCAGCAGTGATCAGAACGATAATTGTGACAGCCGAAAAATCAAACCAGGATTAAATATGATTCAGCACTGCTTTGTACCAGATCAGTCTCATAAAGGATTTAAGTTCACACAGACTTGCTCTCTGTAAATGACCTAGGCTTTTCTTCAGAGAGACTAATAGTGTAAAACCTTCTCTGAAAAAAACAGTCTGATCACCACAGATGAAAATTTCCCAGGCTCTTAAAGTTCGCATCTTCTTTAGAAAGTCCCAGTTTGAGATTGATGGTTGCAAGTCACATCTTTCCTCAATATTGTTTTGAAGCCAGTCCCCCAGATTTTATGGCTTTATAGCTTTTCTCTGGCAGTTTTTGCTGGTTATGTGTAGAGCTATTAAAACTCTTTTTCGGTATTGAGAAGTAAACTTTTTCTTCCTGGTACAGTTTAATTATGTGTGGTGTACATATGCCAATCAGCAAATTAGAGACCAGTATCACTGATAACTATTTTATGGGCTAATATTTGCAGGTTTTAACTAGTATTATCACATGTACATGATTTTTTTTTCCCCTCTACTGCATAGCATCATTGTTGCCACCTTGGAACATAAAAAAGGTATTTTTCTGTTCTGAATAATCAGTAGAAATGGGACTGATTTCTACCTACACTTTTAGATGCCTGCTATTGATACACATTGATGAGTCAATCTTCCTAAAGCAGATTAAATTATAAATGCTTCAACCAGTCTTTTTTTTCTCATTAATTACCATGAAAAAAGGTTTTTTTAAATCTACTAAATCTTCTTATTCATAGTTTATTTAGTTTTTGCTTTCAAGGTGCGTATTTATGAGCCTTTTAATGCTTCTAAGGGACTGCAGAACATTAATCCCTGCTATGCAAGTCTACCTGAATTTAAAACTCCTGTGGTTGTTTAAATCATCTGTACAGCCTGCAGTATGTTTTCTTTTTCCTGTGTTTGCATGTCAGCTTCTTCACCACTGAGATGTCATGATTAGCCTCAGGTTGGGATATAAATCCAGGGTAGGGCTGGGACTTAGTATCAAATCAAAGATTAGCCATGGATCTGTGCTTGTGTGCTGGCAGGGGAATCTGTAAAGCTTCACCCAGTGAACCCACACTGGCATTTCAGCAGGTTTGTTGATGGTTGGGCACAAGGAGCAAGAGGGTCAGAAGCAGAATATTAGGGCACCATTTATCAGATTAAATAGTCCCATGTGAGAGAGGGTGTGTTGTGTGTAGGTGAGAGGAGAGTGTATTAATGTTCTTCTGTGGAGTTCACTTGTCTATCAGCACCTGTCTCTACAGAGATTGGCCAAATGTTTTATTTCAAACAGATCTGCAAGCAAAAGTTTAGTATTTTACTTAGCTTTGAGGTACTTCTCAGCTCTGCTGGGCAAGACCTAGCTCCCTCAGTAGATGATAAAATAAAATTGATTGGGTGAGGGAGACAACATTTACTGAATTTAAAACCAAAACCACAACATGGGTAAAAAAGAAACTGGCTTTGGCAGAATAAATGACATTATCAGTGCCAAAACTGTGCAGTTTTAAAATAGATTCAGAGGATGTGGCTGCAGAGATGAGTGTTACAGCAGCAGATGTGGCTGCTGGGAGAGGTATTGGTCCAGGACAAGCAGCATCATGCTATGCAAGGTAGTTTGATTTGGGTGGCTTTATTCCAAGGGAGAGCCTAATAAAAAGTTAGCAAAGAGAATATGTAGAAATGCTAAAATCCTTAGAAGGGGTGTTTCTGGATTTTCATGTGCACCACTCAAGAAGAGTAAAAAAAACAGTAGGAAAGGCAATTGACCAGGAGTTTCAATGGTTGTTCAAGCAAGGAACAAACCTTTATGTCTCATTAGAAGCACAAAGATGTTGCTGTTTGCTCTGAAGAAAAAAGAACATGCTGAGGAGTAGCACCTGCTTTTATCTGCACACTTCAGTGCCTGCTGTGTGTTTTACGTTTGCAGGTGCTCTGTGCTGAAAGATCCTGGTCTCTAAGAGTTTGGCAGCATCTGACCTCTATGCTTTCCCTTTAGTTACAGCCTGGAAGGCCTTGCTGGAGACTCTGGTGAAAACAAGAAGCCTTCTACAAACCTGGAGGCTTCTTCTCTGAACTCCAAAGACCTCAGGAGGAGTCCACTTGCCAGCAATCAGTCCCTGGTCCTGCTCACTGAGGAGCTTGAGCAAGGAGAAATCAGAGACTACAACCACCAGGTAAA
The DNA here is from genome assembly GCF_971803275.1 of Cyanistes caeruleus. Classification (NCBI taxonomy): domain Eukaryota; kingdom Metazoa; phylum Chordata; class Aves; order Passeriformes; family Paridae; genus Cyanistes; species Cyanistes caeruleus. The sequence goes on from NC_141713.1 coordinate 6,650,706, forward strand.
GCTGTCCAACTACTGGTGGATGTCTGGGAAATGCTACATCAACATTCTGAAAGCTATTTTCCAAGTGACAGTCTGACAAAGGCTTCCAGCTTATATGTACATATACATAGTATTAAAAATCTTCCATCTTTAACATGGAGGAATCTCCAACTGTTTTAAGTTTTCTACTTTGTTTTTTGTGGCAACACAACTCTTGTGTCTTCTCTTGCTTAGAGGAATAGCAATTTTTGGGAACACACTGCTAAGCATCGGATTTTTTTTACCAAGTTGAACCACGGTCTAGTTCTGCTGAGGAGTTGGAGTCACAACAGCAATTTCCATGGCAATCAGAGAGTTTTAACAATATCTGTTTTTTAATGTCTTGCAAGAAAATCAAGCACATATAGTCCTTCTGTTGCATAATTAGTTGTCTTGACACTTAAAATACAAAACAAAATGTTGCATTTACCTGTGCACTGTTTCACTGTTTCCAAGTGGGAGCTGCAGTAAACATTAACACTGAACTGGATCTGAAGCTGGGATGGTTCTGTCATTCTTGACATACTCAGTGTGGTTCTGTTCTGTTCTGCAGGTGCATCAAACATCACAGCCACAAGGATTTAACTTCTGTTCTTCTGCTGTTTCATCTCCACTGACCAAATCCATGTCTCTAATGTCAATTAGCAAGCCAGTGCTTGACAGTGAGTAATCCAGTTTTACATTACCCACTCTGTATAATTGAGTATATCTTGCTACCTACCCAAGGCAAAATGTGCTACTGCCCGCTCATGCTTCCCTTATTACAGGAATATGTAATATATATTTCACTGCTGCATGGACTTGTGGGTGGAAAGGCAGAAATCATTCAGTTTAGTTTTGTTCTTCATAGTGTATCCCTCCTGTTTTCTTTCTGTTGGGTTTCCTTTCTGTGGGTTGCTTTTTTCTTTCTAAATTAGGCTACTGATATGAAAACTATGCTTTATTGAATTTGTTAACTAAAAAAAAAAGATCTAATTTTGCATCCTTTCAGAGTTTCTTCCTTTGATGTCAGATAAATTCCACTTGAGATCTTACTCCTTACATCTAGGTTTTTTTTAAGCTGAAACGTGGAATCTTGAGAATCCATATCTTGATCTCCTTGGGGGAGTTTGTTTCTATTAATTTGGAGTTAAATATTTTGGAAAAGTTGGGTGTAATTTGTTGAATCTCATTCCTGAAGAAAATAATAAAAGATGATTCTATAAAATTTTCCAGTTTAGCATAATTGAAGCGATAACAAGCACTTAATTTTGCAACTTGGCTGAATTGATTCTTTCAGCTGAAAAAGTCATTCAGAAGGCTGCAGCTGGATGTGCTTAGGATGTATTACACGTTTTCATTTTATTAATTGCCAGCCAGCAACCCTATTGACATTTTAGCTCTTGTCACTTGGTGATGGTGTCTGATCTTTCCTCTTTATTAATGTGATTCCCCCTTGCAAAGCACAACAAGGTGCTTTAAGGAACGTGTTTCATTTATGGAGGAGGCTTGCTGGAGGAAGCTCACAGGGATTGTGTTTTGTAGGAGATGGTTTTAAACTCTTCAATTCTTCACCATGATAATTCCATGACTGATAAGAACGAGCCCTAAGGGATGTGTCCCCCAGCAGCAGTAACCAGAACGGGGCAGCTCTGTCCTGTGAAGAGAGCAGACCCTGCCCTGTGTGATGGCACTGCCTCTTCTCTCCTTGGGCTGAAGGTCTGCACTGTTGTTTCTTGAAGCTACCAATTTCTTGGCATTGCACCCAGCCTCTGACCAAACACCAAAAAACTTGGCTGGCTCCCCAAAAATGAGCTATTGGTGGCTGAGGGGGCCTGGAAGGCCAAGGCTGTTCAAAAGTCCTGTGGCCTAGCATTGAAAATACCATGGAGGCTTAATTATCCCATCTTCTTCTAGAGACAGTCTGGCCACCCTGGTCCCTGGAGAAAGAAGGAAAAGAGAAGATGTAGCCTCTAGAGAGGCTGTGGACAAAGTAGCAGGGTTAGTTTTCTGCTTTGAGGCAGATGTCTGTGAATTTGGGACACTGAATGTAAATATTACTAACATTCCTCTGAGCTTTATTTTCTCAGTCATTAATTTGTGACATCTCAGAAGGGCCACATTTTTATAGGAAGGTGGATTTGGAAATTAGAGGATTTGAGGGGTTAATATGAGCATCCAGAAGGAATAATCACTTGGAAAATTTAGCTCTTGGACTTTTTTCCCAATCCTGACACCTTCCTGACTACAAAAACTTCAGTAAATCACCCAGAAAAATTTGTGGCTTCCCCATCCCTGGAAGTGTTCAAGGCCAGGATGGATGAGGCTTGGGGTAACCTGCCCTAGTGGAAGGTGCCAGAGGGACTGGAACTGGATGAGTTTTAAGGTCCCTTCCAATCCAAACCATTCTGTTATTCTTGTCAATTCTTCCCCTTTGATAGAGGAGCAATGCTGTTTGAATTGTGGCCACAGGACATGTGAAGCAGTTTAGTGCCTGTTACAAGGAGGTCTTGGTGTATAAACTCCCTTGTGTCACCTGGGTTTGATGTTCATGTTTTTCCAGCAGGACATTTAGGAGTTATGCAAGAATTACATGGAAGTGAATTCCAGTACAAATTATATTCTTTATTCCATTTTCATAACTTTGTGGTAGGTGTTGAAAAAAAAATGACCCTCTGATCCCTTCAAATGTGTTTGAATGGGAAGAAAGCAACATGCTGTGCTCAAGAACTTGAAAAACGAAATCCAGATTAATAAACATATGGAGGAATTTCTTCTGTTTTTACTGTTTATTGTCATGTGTGCTGAAGGAGGAGCAATTTCCAAGACTGATTTCCTAGCCCACACTCCATCTGATGTGTCAGAAGTTCCAAGAGCTTCTGTGGCCATTCACAATGTTAATCCTTCAGCATTTTATAGAGGGAGGTCACAAGAGCTGTTGGCTGGAGTGCTCGGAAGAATGCTTTTAGCCTTGGAATAGCAAATTTCCAGTGTGGAGCACTGTTATAAAGCCAGGAATTGCTATAAATAAAACTACTGAAATGGAAGTTGAACTGTGTTGGCGAAGGTGGTTCAATTTACAGTAAAGTATTATTGTTCATCTTGACTTTTAGTCTAAATAGACAGTAGACTACAGAAGAAACAGTCGTGTTGCCTAATTGTATTCTTCAGGTCTGGAACACTGGAACAACTCCTTTGAAAGGCAGTCTAAACAAAACTAATGCATGGGTCTTCCTAAGAATTCTTCAGTCTAAATGCTTTTCAGTGGGTCCCTCTAAGGTTGTTCTGCTTACTTGGAAAACTCTGCACATTTTAGTCAAATTGCCTGAAGGCAATTGGCATTTGTGACTAATGGCTGGAGGAAGTGTTCAGGGGAGTTTGTTTTGCATTGCTTTTGTAGCATTGGCTGTTCTTTGGACAGTGTTTTTATATTCTGAATTCAGTTTTGATGTATGATACCAGCCATGCAAAAAACCCTCATTGCATGTGGCTGAAAGGACATTCAAAGAGGGAAATAATTGCTTTGTCTTTCTCTTGGAAGTTTGATACTGGTAAAGTCTTTATCCTGTTTCCCTGTTCTGCAAGTGAATTGATGTATCCATGGAATGACTTAAAAGTACCTGAATACCTGTGCTGAAGATGTTTAATGTAGGTGCTTAAGCAGGACCCTTAGGTCAGACCTGTTCCAGGGGCAGGGTTTCCTCAGCCCTGTCCCAGTCACCTTTCCTGAGGACACAGGGATGTACCATGTGAGCAGTGAGTGTCCAGCAATCAGCTCACAGCTCAGAGGTTTCCACCTGTGCTAGTAGGAAGAGAAGCTTTGGGAAGAGAAGGTTATAAAGAGATGGTTATGAAGAGGTTTGGTTTAGGGCCTTTGGGAATCCACTTTCAGTGAAGAATGACTAGCTGGCTCCTAATTCTCTTTTCAGAGACCATGTACTTACAAAGAATTGTTGGAAAGCTGCTGCTGTGCAAGGGCTGCTCATAAAAATAAATGATGGGATATTTGGTGTCACAGACTGATTGCTGAGTTTGGCACTATGTTTGGTAGGCATCTTCCAGGCAAGGGCAAAGAGGGTGTAGTGGAGCTCTTGTCATGTTTAGGCAGTTTCTTTAAAACAAGGACTCTTAAATTTTAGAAGAAGTCAGAAGATATGCTTGTTTTTTTCTGTTTTATTTTGGAAGAAGTGAAGGGAAGCTTAAGTATCTGCTTTTCAAATCTGGAAATTTTGAAGGGCATAACATTATCAACACTGTTGATTTTTTTTTTAGACATAGAAGTAGCAAGAACCCTCCCCATGTAGACAAAGTCATCACTTAAGATAAATTGTCTTTGTTAATATTTGGTAGCTTTGCTGTATCATTTGACTACAGAAAGCACCTTCAAACAGATATCTTGAGTTGTTCTAGTTTGAGTTCTTTCAGTGAAGCTGATGCCCATTGTCCAGAGATCCATTTTGTTGTTGGTTTTCTGTTTGGAAGGATAACTGCCTATAGTTCTTCACTAAGAGGTCCTATAAAAAAAATTCAGCAAAAATAGTGAAAGACTTGATCCTTGAGCTGCACATGCAGTGAGCCCTAGGCCCTCTGAAACCTGCACCCTCTGGAATTTAAACATTCTCAGTTCGTTTTCTTGTGCCTTTCTGGAGCCAGCTGCTTTGCAGACATTTCCTTTGCTTTGCTTTTAGTTTGCTTTGGCTGCTTTCCTCTCCTTTTTATTATTAAATGCATTTTCAAGCATGCTCTAATGTCTGCTGTTAACCTACTTCTCAGCCCAGGGCCGGACTCGACCATCGAGACGAATCTCCTTCTCCTTCAGCATCTCTCCACTCATTCCTAAGTCTAAAACTCTCTTTTCTATTGGCTCTTCTTCCAGTGATGAGGAGGAGGAGTTGGATAGTAAGTAATAATTTTCTATGCATTGCAGCCATAATGGGTGGAAACACAGAGCACTCTGGTTTTCTGCTTCAGACACTGGAATTTCGCCTTGCAAACATTGAACTACCCTTTCCATTGCATGATGTCCAATAGCATTATCTTAGTCCTCTCTGAACACTAACTACCGGCAGAATTAAGAGGATTATTATCCAAAGAATCTTCTACATCAGCACCATCACATCTTATCTGGTCAGATAGATGATCAGATATCATCCCCTGGCACTATGAGCAGCCAAATAGTCTTTACCTTTTTACTAAAACCAAAATACTTGCCTTGAGCTTGTTGCAGGGCATGGAGTTAGCAGAAGAGGTACTTCCTTGCCCTCCATAGGTGACAGTGAGTGCATTGCTCAGTGGAAGAAAAGCCCTGATTATTAAATTCTGAAAATCTTCACAGCAACTTCAGAGTTCCTCCACTAAGCAAAAAGCACAAATTCCAGACATTAAATCCTCAAGGTGTTCCTATCTAGGTCCTGATATTGTTATCAAAATAGTTCTGTGGGAATCAGGTGAGAGTTCTCTGGGAGCTCTTTTTACCCCTGCAAACTCCATTGCTAAAAGAAGCCCAACCAAGGCAGAAGATTGAATTAATCTAGACTCCTCTTGTTTTTTTAAATAGGCTTACCAAAGATTATTCAAAATGCTTTCTATTTCTTAAGCATGTTTTATTAGACTGTTGAAATAAACCAGACACATTCCTTGTGTCATTACTGGGAAGGGGGAAATTGCTTTCCAGTCCAATAGACTTTGGTTGCTTCCTGAATTTAAAGCAATCTCCATACCATCCACATTGTACACATCTAAATTCTCCTCCTTTCCATTCCTGGTCTTCACTGTGGGTTTGTCCCTTCCTTCAGGGGAGTTCTTTGCCCAGGTGTGATGTTACCCACCTCCATATTTAAACTCCTTCCTCATTGCTCTGTCCTTTTCTTCTGCTTTTAACAAAACTGATGGTTCATGGTCCCCATGAAGTGAATTGCAAAGACACAGCTGTGCATTCATATGATGCCCCACAGTAAAAAATATCCTTAGGTAAACTTTCTGGTAGAGTTTGTTTGTTTGTTTGTTTGGCGAGTTTTGTTATTTAAAGCATTTGGGTTATTTTACTATTATTATTATTTATGTTTTTTTTGTTTTAAGCATCCAACACCTGATATTCATGTTAGGGTATGACAATTTTAGAGGATATTTATAGTAGCCAGTTCTTTCCCTGGACAGTGCTCCTGTTAACCATGATCATTTAAGATAGTGTCAGATACTGTCTCAAGCAATGATATTATTTTCTTTACATGTTTGAGGATATTGTGGTGACTTTATAAAGATTGATTTAGGCACAGCTCTTTCTGAGACTGCTTTGGCCATGGGCATTTTTCATGGAGCAATCCAAGACCAGTTTGTTTATTATTATTATCTTTAGGGTTCATTTCTCATAAGAGGATGGATGTGTGAACACTGAGATTGCATATGCATTTCAGTTGCCCTTCCTCAACCTCTCCATGCCTGTTTTTTTTTTTTAGAAAATGGAGAATTAGTTGAAGTTTGTTTGGTGATATATTTAAGACATGGATTTCAGATGGCTGGAGAATTATTATGAATCCTTTGGATTTCTTGACCCACAGAAGTTTAATTACTGACAGCATTAAGGCATTGCAAGCTGGTTTCAACATCCTAGTCCAGTCACTACTTTCTGCATAATGGATCTTGACTAATTATTTTAAGTCTAGCTACCATATGAATTAATTTTTGTGGCTGGTACTTAAAAGGTGTTCAGATAAATACAGCAAAATTTGGCTGCCAGCCCAGATTCATTTGACACAGATACCAGTTCTGGCTTTTGGAACAAAATCTTGATTTTTTTCTGGGTTCTGAAGTCAGATTTCAGTTTTGTTCCTGGTCATGACAGGGAACAAAAAGGTTATGAAAATAAGCTTTCCTTCCCCTCTTCTACTTCATAAACAAATCAGAAGGTGAGAAGATGTGTCTTTTTCTGTGTGCTTGTCTTCCTGGGGTTTACAGCTTGCAGCAGTGTTGATAATGTGATATTATAATCTAAAATATGAAATCATAAACAGACCTTAATTCTTCACTGGATCCCTTTTGCCTGCCAGCACCAAGAATCCCCCATTTTTAAGGTGAAACAACTAAGTAAAAAATAAAGATACATAATTATAGTTCTCATGCAGCATATTTTCTCAAGGTAGCGAAAAACATTCATAAATTCTTGGTTCAGTGTTTGTTCACATTTCTCATGTTAACTGCAAAGAAAAAAAAAAAGGCTTGTGAAAGACTTAAATCCAGTCAAACTGATGAATCTTCTTTAAAAAAAAGGAGAGACAAAGGTGGTCTAACCCAAATTAAAAGTAAGCTAGAACTGAAATGGGAACCAGAGTTACTGGAGCTTTAACCAAGGATTTGGGAGTCTGTAAATTTATTTGTGTGATCCTGTTAGGCACTTAGGTAGTTTTATATTATAAAAATATAATATCAGTGTTGGAAATTGAATAGTAGACTTCATTTCATACATGTTACAGTATTACTAACTTTGGTGTATTTGGGATAAATCATTAATGAGGTGAAAGATTTTCCAAGGGAAATATTAACACAGCTCTCCAAGCAGGGTTTAGGTAACAGGGTAGGCCAATATTTTAGTTTCTCAATATGAAGAAATGATATTTCTGTCTCAGACTCTGTTGGCACTTGAGTCAGTGGTTAGAAAATCTGTATTTAAAGCCTAGTATTGTATGCACTGTTTTTCCTAATGCTCTTACTGCTTTTGGATAAAGGGCCATCTTTGCCTCTAATGGCAAGTTTTTGCATTCACCCTTAGCATTAGGAGAATTTGAGCCAAAATGCTGTTTTTCTTGCAGTATATGTGCAGGAGCCTTGTAAGGTGACAGTTATGCTGCTTCTTGAACTTCAGATAGGGCTGCAAACAGTGCCTGTCTGAAGGTTTTTTTGGAGTCCTGGCAAGCTTCAGAGAGAGCCCTCTGTCCTGGATCATTTCACCCTGATTTTTTAGCATTCTTTGATGGTTCTGGTAAGTGGTGTCAGCTCCCAGATCTGCTCCAAATGCGTTGTGCAAGCAGGTTTCTTGTGTAGAGAGAGTTGGTGCCACTGGCAGGGCTTCAGCTTCGTGTTGAAATTCAGCCTTTCCTCAAGCAGCGTTTCATGACGAAGCCCCAGGCTGGTAACGTTTTGTGGAAAACAGAATAAGGCTTCCCTTGTTTCCCTTACTTTTTATGAAGTGCCTCAGGATTTTGATGGGAAAATGAACTACAGTTTTATCAAGGAGAAAAGTTTTATACATGAAACCCGGATGTGCTGTACAATAGATCCTTTCTAGTGGAGTATAAATTAAATCATTGTGTCAGAATGATTCTCATTTATACCTCTTGTCATTGAATTGACAGTTCTTATTCAGACACCCTGATTTTTCAGCAAGTTTAACAGTTGCACGGACTTCACTTAATAACTGAAGAGTGATAAAAATACTAAACAGGCTTTCACCTCAGCATCTAATTTGAGAGCAGCTAAGGATATGGGGAACAGGCTTTTTCCTGAGCACGTGAAATCTGTTCTAAACACCCACTTCTGGAAAACATTTCCCTTTCCTCTCGAACCATCCCAACATGCAAACTGTGTTTGTTGAAATCAGTGGGCTAAGGCTGCAGTCTGACCTGTCACCCCCCACCCCTCCCATCTTTTGCAGGTGCGCAGTCGTTGGGCGGCTCCATGGGCTCCTCAGTGCAGAGGTACAGTATCCTGGCACACCCTGTCTCTCCTGGGGGCACTCCTGCTCTGGGCTCTGCCTCGGACACCCAAAAGCCTTCCTGGCACCAGTGCACTTCAGCTGAAATCGGAAGTTGTGAAAATCAGTCCCGTATCTCTAAAGGCTGAAGAATATTTTAGATCACGGAATATGAAAGTCCATTCGTCTCATCTCTTAACAAGGCTCTGTTTATTCATTGCTAATAACATCAGATTATGCATTATTGCAGGGTGTCAGTTTACCCTGAGCTATATTCTACACTAAAAGTACTGCTTTCTCCCTGTGGCTAATTATCTCTCTATAGCAAAGGCCAAAACGATTGTGTTTTTGTGTGTTACTTTTCATCCTTGCAAGTTGCACAGAGGAGATAATCTTGGTGGCTTTCAGAGTGCTTCCCTGGAGGAAGGACGTTTGTGGCACTGGGTGTCTGGTCACTGTGCCACTGACAGCTTTGGCTTTATTTTGTGACTGGGGGGCTCTTCACCTTGGCTCACTGCTGTTTTCTCCTCCTTGGTTTAATTTGTATTTCTGTTCTGCTTTTGATTTGTCTTGTATTTAATATTAACAGACTGTGTCCTTTAATGCAATACTGGTTTCCTTACTCTTCTACCATAGCTGAAGAAGTTACAAGCTTGGGCATGTAAAGACTGGCAAAAATTATCTGGGATCCTAAAAATTCCCTAATTAATACACATAAGCATGGTGGTTTATTACTTAATATTGGTATTCTCATTTCTCAGGGGAGACTTTGCAGACAGTGTGGTTTCTGTTAAAGACATTCACTGCCTTTTCAGAGTTCATTAAATGTCTTTCTCTGGAAGGAAATGGTTCTTCACAGCAGTAATGGTTCCTGGTTATTTGACGAGGGGAGCAGCAGAGGGTGCTGTGGCATGGCCTGCTTCAAAACAGATATGAGGATTCCTTGAAATTTATCTCAAAATTAGTATATTTTGGCAGTATATTTAGTAGATTGGCATTGTCTTCACTTTTCCTTCTTTGTCTTCACTTTCCCTCTTTCTGCTTTATGGTGCAAATACCGTAAAGCACCTAGACTCTATTGGGTAATAAATGCACTTGTCCTTTAAAAAGAATCTATCCATTTAACAGTTGCTTTGGGAAGGAGAAAAAGAAAATAAAAGAAACTTTTGTCTTCTTTTTTTTATTTTAGCATATCTGAAGAGAGCAGCAGTGTCCCCGCTGGTAAAGGTGTAACAAAAGTCAGCCGCACCTTCAGCTACCTCAGGAATAAAATGTCCAGCAGCAAGAAGAGCAAAGTAAGTGCTTCTTGTGATTTGTGGAATGCCCATAGGCAGCAGAGATGAGTTCTGTGTTTAAGTCTTTTTCTGACTTAAACTTGGCATGAGTTAGAGCTTTGTAGTGATTAATGAGTCTTACTTTCACAGAACCTGAGAGGTGTTTAATAAAACAAGGACAGGATCCATAAGAAGGGACTGGCTGCCAAAGGCTGTATTGTCTTTTCATCATTTTTTTATGGTTGCCACAAAGTTCCTGTGCGCTGCAGAAGTTGCTCAGACAGTGACTTTTAGTGCATAATTAGGCAAATATTTATATTTTTCCCTTTTCTCCATCCTTGAAACCCTGGAATTTAATTTGCTGAAAGTTAAGCCTTGCTCAGCACAGCTGAATTTCCTGGGAACAGTATTGATTACAGAAATAATTACATTAATGCTAAATACTTAACTCAAATGGGCTGTTGTTGCTTTAGATTGTCCCTTGAAGGTTAATACATGTTTGGGGATTTTTTTGGCTTGGTTGGATATTTTTGCTTGAATCTCACCATGATTCATATGTCTGACAGAAGCTCTAATTTCATGATTGTGTCTGAAAATGTTGATAAAGAGTTACTCCAAAATCCCAACCATAACAAGCATTACAAAAATTGCAGCTCATATCAACTCTCTTACTTTTGCTAAAAAAAAGCCAAAATATCATTCAAATTACAATTTCTTGTCTGCTCATGGTGAAATGTTTGCATTACATACATTTTAAAGGCTCCACCAGTACATTTAAATAATTTGACCAAAAAATTCGTTGGAACACTGATTTCTTAGAAGCCTTATAGACAAGAAAAACCTGTAAGAGTTAAAAGCAAAACCAACAAAACAACAAACCTTGAATGAGGAAGTTTGACACAGGAAGTTGGTTTCTGGGCTGTCAGGAGGGAGGGAGGCTGCAGTGTCTTTCCAGCTTGATTTTGCTCATCTCCAGACCTTCAGAAATGCAGTTTTTTCAGATGAAATAAAGTAAAATAAAGCACATCTGAACCTACTGACAGCAACAGCTCTTTCAGAAAATGTGGAGAGTTAGGTGAAAGAACATTGAAAAGAAAGGGATGTTTAAAGCATTAACTGGAGGGGATACTGTTGGTGTGAATTTACCCCTGCCTGGCATGTACTTGGTGTTGTTTGGGATTATCAGTGAATCTCTTGCTATTAGCAGAGTGCCCCGTTTCACATTTGCAAAGTCTTAAACATGCTCTATCTTTGTCAGTTCAGGAAAAAAAAACCTCTTTTTTTTTTATTCATTTTGGTTGAGAGTTTCTGAGAAATTACAAAAATTGTAATGAGTAATTTCTCTTTTTCATTGCCTTGCATGGTAGTAAGGTAGTGATGTGCCAGCAGGAGCATTTCTGGATATATGGTAGGAGTTGCAAGTTGAAAGGATTAGGAGACAGGGAATATATGTGACCTGCAGAGCAGAAGGAGCTCAAACACACAAAACCTCTCTGTCTGGGCAACTTCTGCAGCACTTTGTTGGGTGAAGTGCTGCATAGCAACACTGAGGTATGTTAAAATTCACCTTTCTGCACCCCAAATATCACAGAATGTTTGATTTACTCCCCTTTTTAAAATAGTCTTATATTGACTTGTGACTTGTAGAATATTAATCACATCCTTTTCTGCCTGTATGGGTTGGGTTTTTAGGTTTGATTTTTTTTTTAGCAGTGGAAGCTAAGGTAGGGCAAGATGAAAGCAATAGCAAAGTAGCTAAAATCATCTTTAAGGAAGTCAGAAATTGTCCTGCCCCTCCCCCTTTTGCTCAACTCCTCCGAGCTGTGCCTCCCCTCCCGGCCCTGCTGCAGCCTCAGCATCGCCATGGGCTAGTGGGGAGCAGCTCCTGGTGGCCAGCAGCTCTCCTGCCCCAGGGGAAGGATGTCGATAAAATGGAATAGATTCTCAGAAGTACCTCAGATAACAGTGAAGCTGGTGGGACTTAAGCACTGGGAGGTAAGAGCTGTGTGGTTCCTGGGGAGCGGGATCCGCTGCCGCGGCGTGCCTGCGGTGCCGCGGTACCTGTCGTGGTGTCTGCTCTGGCACATCAGTTCAGCCACGAAGCCTGGCTTCAAATCTCACTGGCAGCTCCAGCAAAACAGAAATAGTCTTGTTTCTACAGTCCTTCTTTAAATAAAGTTCCAGTAACTGCCACAGGAAAAAAGAAAAAACTGAAAAAAATCTCATTGTAAGACCTTGTCCTTCAGCGGAGCGGCTGGCAGCCCTTGTGTGGAGTTTGCAGTTTCCTCCTTAAAAGTGGTGCACTGATTTCCTGTTTTTCCTGGGGCCTTTCAGCTTTAATTGAAATTAAAATTAGATTTCAGAATTGCTGAGTTTTGCAGTGAACTTCAGGTAGATTTAAAGTATAGGATGGGAAATTTCCTATTAGCTTTCAACAAGATTTGGCTTGAGCTTAGAGTGATCTTTTCTCCTGGAGCTTCACAAGGCTTGGCAGTAGAGCAAAACTCCAGGCATCAACTTGGTACCATCAGCCCAGGCCTAAACTGCAGAGGTTTAGTTCCTGAATCCTGCCAGGCTGGCAGGATATGGTTAAAGATGGGTAGGTCAGTGGATGGAAAATGGGGCTGTGGAGGTTTCTGTGGGGTGGTGTGAGCCAAGCTGATGGCTCAGAGGAGGCAGAGATGAGATGTGATGCAGACTCTTTCTGGCAGGTTTTCAGTTTCAGACAGGATTATTCCATATGGTAATACTCCTAGTTTTGCTTATTTGCAGAACAAAATAGCATTTGGGGCCAGTAAATAGACTTTCTGTTTATGACACTTTGCAGGGAGAGACTCCAGCACTGGCATTTTGCCTGGGATGTGTTGGGAGAGGAGTCCTTAGGCTGAGTTACTCATTATGTGAGTGTCATCCAGGGCTCAGCAGTTTCCCTGCAGTGGCTGCAGAGCTCCATCCCTCTTTAAGTCACTTCATGGCAGTTATTCACATGGGCACCTCTGCAGCTCCCTGATATTCTGGCTGGGACAGTATTAGGCAAAGGGCTCGTGGCATATAAATAACAAAATGCAAAGATAAGTTGACAGAAGCCTGTACCAGTTTCTGGTTAAGCTTTTCTTTCAGATGCCAGGAAATCTGCAGCAACGGTTAAAAGTAGACAGTTAAGGAGTTAACAGTTAAAAGTACAGACCTGCAGCTGACTTGTATCATAAATGTTTTGTAGGTTGGTACAGGGAAGGATGAGGAGTTGTTGTTTTTCAGAGTTTTTCTGTGGAGTTTCCTTTAAAAATTGTTTGGAAGAATTCCAAATCCATGAAAGGCTGGAGGGAAAAATGTTTTAAATTTTTAGTATTTAGCATTTTCTGTCTAAGGTAGAGATGGAAAAGAAGCAAAATCTCTGCTAAAAGTTGGAGAAGCTGTCTGTGCATGTCATTGTTCCAAAGCTGAGTAGCCCAGACGTTGAGCTGTGGCTTGTGGAAGATGAGAGGATCTTTATGGTGTTTGTTGGTGCTGTTCCCCAGCCTCTCTGTGGTGTAGGTCGAGAGTTTGTAAAAGATCCATTTTGCCAAAAACCTTCACGTTGTTACTTGGGCTTGCATGTAACTGTTTAAAAAGTTGCTAGTTTGAGGGAAAACAGAGGTGGAAATATTTTGGCAGTAAGGCTGTAGAGGCATTTAGGAAGAGCTTGTGTTCTCCATCAGAAATGCAGTTGCAAATCATGAGCCTTATGGTTTTGCCTTAAAAATTAACAGTGTTGAAAGTCTGATACACACTGCATGTGGTATTTGTATTTAACACAAATTATTTAAAGTGCTGAGGAGGCTGGTGAGAGCCCAGAAAAAGAAAAGAGGTAAAGTCATTAAACCAAGCACGTATAAAACAAAGGTAGAAGGAAATAGGTGCCTTCAGAACAGACTTCTGCAGTGGTGAGACACCCATGTGAGTCAGTAGTATGTAAATGCACTTCCACAGGGGCTTTTTTAAGGGAGAGCTGTGCAGACACATGGCCATTGTTCAGGAGCACCTGGATCGATATCCTCACCGTGCCAAAGGCAAACACTGAGCAATCTGTAACTAGGGAAGAGACCTCTGCCAAGTGAACAGGCTTTTGGTCATTTTGTCTCGGCAGGAAAAAGAGAAAGATAAAGAGAAGACTAAAGAGAAGGACAAAGATTCCAAGGAGAAGGAAAAAGATAAGAAGCTGTTGAATGGACATCTCTTCACTGCAACCTCCGTTGTAGCCCAAGCAACCTGCTACCACTGTATGAAGCCTTTCAATAAGGATTCGTACTACTGTGCAAGTAAGTCAGGGAGTTCCCCCCCTTCCTTTTATTTTACATTGAATCTGGCATGGAAAATGCAAACCTTACACTTTATTTTCCTTTTGCTTGAGGATGTAAGGTGGGAGGGAGACTTTGGAGATAAGTGATTCATGGAGCAGTGTGTTGCCTTGTGGAAACTGGACTGAAATGAGTCGTGGCTGCATGGAGGTGTCCTGAAACCTCTTTCCTAAGCCTGAGCTCAGCTAGCAGGCCATGGGGTTTTCTACCTCTTGTTGGGCTCTACCAGTCGGGAGAACTTTGGTTATTTCAGCTGCATGTAGTGGCTTGGAGCTGAGGTGCTTTGATAGGATGGACAAAGGACAGGGACAGCTGGCTTGGATCATGGCTTCTGCTTCAAATGGGGGGAAAAAAAAGCCCCACCTATCTGTGGTGTATTGCTTTAATTCTCTGAAATACCACTTTGGTGAACCCACAGTGGGAACCACGTGGTACAAAAAGGAAATACTGACCCTCTGCTCCCTTTGAACAAGAAATTGCATCACAGGTCAAATGACAACTACCTGTGTGCATGTGAGGGACGTGCAGCACAGGACAGCAGGATGGGAACCTCACTGAGGCTTTATGACAGATTGGGCATTTTCATTTTTTATCTGAGAAATACTGAAAATACAGACAACTGTCTTAACTGAGACAGTTTCTCGTGCCTGTAGCTCGATAAGGTCAGTGGTGTTTGTGTGGTTGAGACCAGAATGCTGCTTGGTTCATGCAGCAGCCCAAAGCTATAGAATATGCAGACAAAAAACATTTTTTCCCACTATAGCTCAGTGAAAAAAGGCTTTCCTCTCCTCACTATTAGTAATTTTTTACTCCACTAGCCTAGAAATGAGTCAAAGTGACTGCAGGAATTGTTCCAGACTGGAGCCTTCAGTTCCTGCTGGTGGATGTGAGCTGGGGAGGGAGCAGCCAGCTCAACCCCAAATGGCACTTCTGAGTTTCCTAAAAGAGATTTTAGCAGAGTTGTTTGTCTGAGACATGCTCTGTGTCAGCCTGATGGGAGATGTAAAACATCAACAATTACAAACTCTCAAATTTATCCTCTCACTTTCCCCACTTGAATTTTTTAGCAGGTTCTGAAGCCACGTAGAAAATTAAATATATCCCAGTTTTACACTCTGTAAACTCATTAAAGATAAGTTTAAATAATCTTGAATGAGGGAAAATAACCCAACAATGTCATATGTTTTAGCACAGATGCTCTTTCCTTGCTTTCAAGGTACAATGGAAATTTGTTGCAAGTTTTCTGCATTGGCCAGAAAATTAATGTCATAAAAAAATGTTTGATGAAGGCCTCAGTTGAGAGCTCACATCAGCAAGTGTTTCTTCCTCCCATTGCATCTTAAAATCAACCTCAGATGCTTTGGAAATGATGGATGGGGAGCAGCACAGGCTCTGATATTCCTGTGCTGTTCTAGGCTGCTGCTACCACTGCTGCTCTGTCTCACCTATGGGTGACTTTTAATGCCTTTTAAAGCACTGGTTATTTTAAATCAACATCTCAGCTTTTCAGTAATGCCCCCCAGCTTCCTGAAACATCTACTCAAAGCTGAAAGATTGAGCATGCTCTGAAATAAATGGGCAAGAAAAAAAGCCTAATTTTTAGTAGCTTTCTGTCTTTTTTTTTTACTTTTTTAAAGATCATTGATGCAGAAAATGAGGTTTTGGGGGTTTTAGTTACTAATACTGGTGACACAGAGGAGTTAGAGCAGCTTCTTGCTTGCTGAAGAGTTGAATTGGAGGAATAAAGTCTGTACAAACAAATTTTTTAGCATAAAAAAATCCAAGTTTTTTGCCAAATGATACACACTAAAGATCTGTTTTCAGGCTTTCAAGGCTTGAGTGTGAATTTCATTATTCTGAATTGTCTCATTGCCTCTGTTCACGCACCAGAGGAGCAGGTTCTGTTCCTCTTCCTTGTTTGGTCTGAAAACTTACAGTGCTTGTGGGTTTTTGCAAGAGTTTTCAGTTGCTTTGTTCTGTCTTCTCTTGCACAGGAAATTGTGAGACATTGTCAGAAAAGCAGCACCCTATGGCCTTACCCTTATCTCTGTTAAAATATCAGAATTACTGGCTTTTACTGAGTTGTCCCAAATGTTAGAGATTCTAGAAAGCTGAGCATATTTTGTCATTCTGGACATAGAATTTTTTTCTTCCTTTTGCTTCAAGAAATAATTCAGAACTTCACACAGTGTAACATACATGTAAAATACAGTTCATTATCTGTGTTAGTGTTGTCATGAATGAGTGGAAATAATTTTCTCTAAGTTTCTAAACCTCATCTTGAGCTGTGATCTTTCATCTGCCAAAAGAGTTAAAGTCTGAAACCCAATTCTCAACGCTTATGAAAAAACCCCAAGAAAAAAACCCCAGCAGTTTTAAAAACCTTTGAAAACTTTGATTCCCAGAAATCTGCTGGCAGAGATCATGGGCAGACTCAGGGTATTAAAAAAAAAAACAAAAACCCAAAACCAAACCACCCAACTTTTGCTGTGGCATATATGCAGCGAGGGGTGGTGTTAAAGCATGATGGTTTTTGCCTTGGTGAATGTGGTGCTTTTGGACCAAAACTTGAGTCCACATTCCACCAGGAAGTCCCAGGCTCACGGGCATGGTCCCTGGCAGATGCTGCTCCTGCTGCCTTTTCTGGTAACCCTGCAGCACAGCAGCACTTGGGTCCTGTGCTGTAGATCTTATCCATGATGTCTGAGTTTGTGTAAAAGAATTTCCCCATCCCCTTCCTGTCTTTTAGATCTCATAGTCCTTGTCTTGATGAGAACAGTATCTGTCTTTTCAGAGATATACTGGCCCTGCAATTGGTTTCTGTTTCTGTCTCCTGCTTCTGCTCTACATCTTACTTTCAGAAGGATAATGCCATCAGGGTTTTGGTTTTTTCCCTTTTTTCTTTAATCTAAGACTCCTGGCTACTCAACCTTACATTGAATTTTAAACAGAATTTCCTGTTAAGTTCTGTGAGGAAATCTTATTAACAAACAAAGGGCTAATTATCCTGGAAAGCAGCCTCTATCTCAGTATTTGTAGCTACTTGTGTAAACCACAATGATGCCTTAAAAGTTAGAATTTAAGTCTCAGGTTAAGTTAACAGTTCAGAAGACAAACAGCAAAACCTGACCTGTTTTCTGTGGGGTTTTGTTAATTCATTGTTTTTTGGTTTGTTTTGCTTTTGACAGACTGTAATGCAATAGTTCACAAAGGCTGTAAGGAGAATTTTGCTTCTTGTGCAAAGGTCAAAATGAAGGTAAGATATTTCATCTACTCTACTGAACACATATATATGTAACACACTTTCTACCACAAGTCACAAAGTTTCCAGTTTGTTGTAAAGAACTTCAGCCCCAGTGCTGAAGCTTTCACATAATGAAAACTGTTAAATACACTGTTTATATGAGCAACACACAGATTTCATGCATACCCCAAATGCAAGGAACCTGCTTCTGAAAGTTAAATAATGTTTGTGCAATTATGATTTCAGTTCACTTCAGTATTGTCATCACTTTCACATTTTTGTATTTCTTGCACATTTCTCCATCTGTTATTTTGCCTATTTCATTCAGAGCAAATTAAAAATATATTTTAAAATACAGATACACTGAAAGGCTATAGGAAAAAAAAATAGCTTTTTTTGTTCTAGTTATATGGCACAACCTTCTGGGGGAAGGGAGGAAGAAAGTAAAATTAATTTCATTTTTCTTTCAGCCACAGAGAGGGATGCTGCAGGCACATGATACCTCTTCATTACCCACAGTAACCATGAGAAACAAAAGTAAGACAACTTCTTTCCCTCTGCTTTGGGTGTGGTCTGTGTCTACTGTTCTTAACTGTTCTGACAACTGATACTTGATATTATGAAAAATAAGCTTTTAACCAAGCAGGGATTAGAGCATCCTCTGTGCATGCTAAGCAATATTTGAGATTTCAGAAGTTGTACTGAAGTTGTACAGAGTTCATCCCCTTCTGCAGTGTCTCTGTAGCTTCAAGGAAATGTAAAATCATCTCAGATTTAGAAAAAGCACTTGTCTGTTGTAGCTTGCTGAATCCCTACACCTGATAAGGCCACAAAATGGAATATGAAGTCCATGGGTGTCTGACATGGGAAAGAATCCAACTATAAGTATTAAGTGGAGAGAATTCAAAACAGAATTATTTTTGTTTTGATTAGTCTTGGGCTTTGGTGTAGGCAAAATAGAAAGTTTGAGTAGGAGGAATACTGTTCCTGACTTTGCTGAGATACACACTGAACTGCAGAATGACCCAGTGTGACCAAGGATAAATAACAGGTGTGAAATAGCCTAGATTGGTTTTATAGGGCCATGATTTGATACAATTAAGTGATAAGCTTTCATAAGATAAATGATAGCTTCTATGGAACCACTATATAGTAGTTGTAATCACTGTGGTGTTTATCATGGAGTTCAGAGGGGTTGCTCCAGAGAGCAGAAATGCATCTGAAGACAAAAAAATCTGGAATTAATATGACCAGATTAGTTAAAGGTATGTGATGGTATAATGAAATCAGGATTATCATCTCTCTGTGGTGCATACTGATAAGAGAAACCTATCTCAAAAAGTTTGACCAGAAACAGCAAGATTTATGTGACTATGGGCCCAGGGAAATAAAAAGGCAACAGGGTGAATTGTGACATGTGACTGATTATCAAAACAGTTAAATTCAGTTTCCCACATGTGTTTCTGGAGTTTCAGGTCCCACCTGGGTATTTCAAGCATAGTGCAGTGAGTTCTGCACAGGGGTCAATGGTCTTCCCTTCCTAAGGCTGTTCCTTACATCCCCTGGCGATGATTCTAGGAAGAAAAGGCAGTGAATTTCAGGGTCTAGATCCTCCTAAGTCATCATCATGCCAGTTAGGAGTGGTTAAGGTGTTTGCATGGGCTGACTGTTCTCCCACCCTTCCCTTGCAGGCTCGCAGCCGAAGGAGCGCCCGCGCTCTGCCATCCTCGCTCCCGATGAGAGCACCGTCACCTCCACCTTCAACAACAGGAGATCACAGCAGCCCACTGCACTCTCCAAAAGTGTCTCCATACAGAACATTGCAGGGTAAGGTTCCTCCCTGCACACCTGGCTCTGTGTGTGTGCGTTATCTGACTCTGCTGACGTAAAGAAATCCAGATCTCACTAAAAATAAGCTCGCGTGCGGTGACTTGCATTAAAGGGACAAAAGGGATCACAAGCAGAGAGATAGCCATGTTCTGTATGATACCATTGGTTGTCTTCTGCACAATCTGATTGTCTGAGCGAGTTTAGCCATGGCAGGAATTCAGAGGCTCAGCTGGGATGGCCTGGTAGATTCAAGGCCACTTCACAGGGATGCTCTGGGCTCCTAGGAAGAAATTCCCTTGCCTTGGGCCAGATACTGTGCAAGCACACATTTGCAGCTCAGGTATAGGATTAACTTTTGTGTCCATAACAAGAGGGTGAAGGCACAGAGCTGCAGTCTTCCTGTTTTTAGGCTGTATTATGCATAATTCATTACAAGAAAACACAGAAGAAAATTCACTTTATGTTTCCTACCGTACTTGCATATTGAGCAGTTTTACCTGTGAGGCAGTCACAGGGACTGGCATATTCTGGGCAGTTTGGATGTCCTGGCTATTCATGGGGAATTTAATTTCAGTCCATTTTCTGATCTTTCTCAGAGCTAGTGATAAGGACTCTTGTATAGCCTTTGGTGTTGCATTTTTTCACACTGTTTGCTTCAAGGGCAGTGAGGATGGGACGTGACTGGAATGGAGTTATCCAAACTATAAAACCTCAGGAGTGGTTCTTTATGGAAAGCATTGTCGCTCACAACTGTAGCACTTACAGCTTCTCAAGCTCCAGTGGGTAGTTAGTAAACAACTCATAAAAGCACATTTCTGTACGTAATCGTGCAGTGCTGGCTTTGTTTTTCAATTCATATTTAAAATGCATTTATTCTGCTTATCTGAAAGTACATTTGGCTGGGTTTTTGTCATAAACAATATTCTGTGTTCTGTTTTTCTGCAGAGTTGGGAACGATGACAACTTAATACACACTTGGAAATTCCTGTCGCAGTCAACAGACTCTTTACATAAAATCAGCCGGGTTAATGAGTCCATGGAGTCACTGGTTGATGAAGGTAAGAGATCTCCATGGCATTTATAGGAGAAGGAAGGTCTCAGTGCTTCTTCCCAGAAAAAGAAAATCCATTTTCATCCATTGTCTTCTTTTATAATGGACAATTATAGTGCATTTATTTTAATCTCAGAATATTAGTATGATAAACTAAATCAAAGCCCCACATAGTAATTTCTTTAGCTCATTGAATTATGGAAAAACATTTAGAAGGTTTCAGTTGCCATTGAGTTACTTGGAATTTAGCTCAGGGACAAATATTTCCTCTTCTGTTGTGGTTTTTTACTTAACTGCAATGTCGTTTCATGGCAGATTAAGAATACATTATCTGAGCTAGAATTTGATCTCTTTAAAAATGATGAACGGGAAACTAGGAAATAACCTTTAAAATTGTGTTTCATAACTAGTCTTTATGTGGTATGTGATTATTTGTGTCAGTAAAGGAGAATGTGTGTGATGTCTGTGGTGTGACTGACAAAACCTAAACCTAAATAATTAGACAGGAATCTCAAATGGAACAAGTTACCCACCTCTTAATGGCACTTACATTGCTTTGTGAAGGTGCAGACATGAATGAAGGACAGCTCATGGGAGACCTGGAATTAGATTCCAAGCAGCTGGAGGCAGAGTCCTGGAGCCAAGTAGTGGACAGCAAGTTCCTGCAGCAGCAGTACAAAGACGTTGTCAAACGGCAAGATGTGATTTATGGTGAGACGTCTGCGCCTTCACTTTTCACTCACTGGAAACAGCTCCTTGATCTACTCACATGCATGGGTTTGGGAAGCTTTAGCCTTGTGCATAGGAACATTGCTTTGGTTTCCTCAAAAGCCAAACTCTCATTCTTGAAGTTCCTAGAAATGTAATGTATTCTGTGAAAGCTGCCTTTCTGCATTTCACATATTCAGAAGCCATCAAAAAACCCCAGAAATTGCCTCTCCTTATTTGTCTGCTTATGACTGTGAAACTGGGTTCCAGCACAAGCAGCTAACTAGGAAGTCTCTTCCTGAGGGATTCAGGAGCCATCCTGTGTGGCAGAAGGGAGGTATATGGAGGCTAGCAGTGAGGTGTTAGGAAGGAGAAGATACCAGGGCTGAAGGCAGAGACCCCAGCAGCAACATCCAAAGCTCTCTGTTGTGGGATGCCTCTTCCCCCCTATTTCTCTCACACATGAAACTCCTGACTGATGTTACAATTCCTGACATGAAGTTTTCTGAGGCCACTTAGAGAAGGCCAGTTATGGAAAAGCTTTCTAATGGCAACTTTTCCTTGTGCTGTAACCAATGAACTCTTGTCCTCATCCTATCCAGAGCTGATGCAGACAGAAATGCACCACGTCCGCACCCTGAAGATCATGAACGATGTGTACAGTGCAGCCATGTTAAAGGAACTGCAGTACGATCAGCAAGTTGTGGACAAGATCTTTCCCTGCCTGGAAAACTTGCTGCACATCCACAGTCAGTTTTTCCAGCGGATTCTGGAAAGGAAGAAGGAATCACTGGCAGACAAAAGTGAAAAGAACTTTGTTATCAGGAGGATAGGTGACATCCTAGTGAATCAAGTAAGTGCTGGAAAATGTTTGCAGTTCTGAGAACGCAGCTGGAAGCCAGATGCTTTTCCTTCCCTCCTGTTTCTGCCTGTCAGATAAGCACAGCTGATGGCACCTTTAGTCTTCACACATAAATCTCTGCCTCTATTTTTTCAAGCACTTCTTCTCTTTCAAAGGGAGGTCCACTGTTGAAAATTAATTTAGTTCATTATGTGGGAAAGAAAAGCGTTCACTGACAGGCACAAACCAGTTTGATCACAGACTGGAGTGTAGGCAGGAGCTCACAGCAAAATATGCCCAATGCATTTATTGGCTGCATTACTGACCTGGTGTTTAACTCGGGGTGGGTCATTTTACTTTTCTTTATCCACAATTTCTGTCTTCTTTTTGTCTGTCTTGACTTTTTTTGTGGTTGGCTTTTAAGCCTTGTGAGTGGAGTTGCAAATTTTGCTGTAGGTGTGAGCTCGGTGAAGCCCCCAGATCAGCTCTTTACTCTCTAGAGATCTGCTTGCATGGTCGAGCATGCTTAGGACTAATCTGATTTCATCAAGCTCTTCTGAGAGCCTGGCAAGCACTGCTGGGATGTCACCCCAGGAGTTCAGGGCAGGTTGGAGCTGTGTGTCCCATTCTTTGCAGTTCTCTGGGGAGAACGCTGAGCGAATGAAGAAAACATACGGCAAATTCTGCGGGCATCACAACGAGGCTGTCAATTACTTCAAAGACCTTTACTCGAAGGACAAACGCTTTCAGGCATTTGTCAAGGTAGGACCTGGCAGGACTGATGTAGCTGATGGAAAAAATGTGTACTTTTTGCACTCTGGCAGAGTGTTTTGCTGCAGAACTGAACTTTTCATCTTTGTTTTTTAGAAGAAAATGAGCAGCTCCCTGGTGAGGCGTCTGGGGATTCCTGAATGTATCTTGTTGGTAACACAGAGAATCACAAAGTACCCGGTCCTTTTACAAAGGATACTGCAGTACACCAAAGGTAGGGACCAGTTCCTCTATTCTCAGCACGTATTTGTTTGTCCAGTGTGAAGTTTGGATCCTTTACAGCTGAAGCAGATTTTCTTACCAGCTAATCCAGTCATTGTTGTCTCACATCACTGCAACAAGATAACTCAATTCCATACTTCCATTTAGGATTAGTTGTTCAGGGACCTTGATTTAGTTGCTAGAAGTCGAAATTAGCTGTAGCTAATTATGGAGCAACATGCCTAGACTCCAAAGTCTCCCAGCTTGCTTTTTTTGGTATTGGCTAAAATAAGTAGTTAATTTGTTCATTTCATCTCTGCTGTCTTATATGCAAAGTATTCTCCAGCCTCAACCATGTATATGGAAAAGGTTTTGTGAAACTCTCATTAAGGAGGAAAAATATATAAGTATTAAAAAGCTATAATGTGGGAACTTGGGAGAAGAGGAAGGAAGTAAAATTGGGAAGTTAGACAGACAAAGTCAAATAGAGATGTTTCTTTTTTTAAAGAAAATGAAGTGGAACATGAAGACTTGAGTCAGTCACTAAACCTCGTTAAAGACGTGATTGCTGCAGTCAATAGCAAAGTCAGCAATTATGAAAAGAAAATGCGTCTTGGGGATATTTACAACCGGACAGACAGCAAGTCCATCATGAGGATGAAGAGCGGCCAGATGTTTGCAAGAGAGGACTTGAGGCATCGGAAACTCATCCGAGATGGGCCTGTTTCACTAAAAAACTCAGCTGGGCGGTTAAAAGGTAAGACTGTCCTGTCTGCTGCTGTGGAAGGATGCAGCTCATCTTCTCTGGGTGTAGGATTAATCCTCAGATTGGTGCCTCCACCCTTGATTTATTCTTCTGCTTTGATAGATTGTACCCCCACTCCCCATTGCATTTCCAGTTTCTTGTGTGGGTTCTGGAGTGATACAGAGCTGCTTTTCCTCTTGGTGACTGTGTGCCTGCTGAGGGCTGGGGTGGCAGTGACACCTCAGTGTGTCAGCCAAAGAGCAGAGTTGCTCTGGGATGCTCTGGACCAGGAGGACACCACGGGGGCTGCAGTTGCCCAAAGCATGGAGTGAGAACTCCATGCCTGTGCCACAGTTCCAGGAGTTCTGCTGGCTAAATCTGGAGCCTAGCCTCAACTTTCCAGGCCTTTCCTTCCCTCTGAGGGCTGTGGCAGGTCAGCAGTACCAGCCCAGTTGCACTGGGATCCAGGGAGATGTCCCAGGCATTTGTTGCTCTTGAACCTCTTGAGCTGTAGACACAAACTGTTCAGGAGAGACTCTGGTGTCCCTGCAGCTGCTTCCTGTTGGGTCAGTGTTTTCTTGAGTTGCTTTTTGTTTGTTATCAGGTGGAAGTAGCTTTTTTAAGATGCTATACACTGAAGTTCTCCACTGAATTGAACACTAAATCTCCTAAGGAATCTTTCAGCTGGGACCATGGCAGCAGTGCCTCAGGCTTGGCAGGAAGGCTGGGCTTCCTTTCCTCCCTGCAGCATTAGCTGATTAAATTATGGTCTGTGGGCATGAATGGGGCCTGGGAGCCTGATGCCTTGCTGTGCAGGGAGGTGGTGATAACATGGAATTCTGTGTGGGGTATGATTTATTTTGAGGTTTTGGAAGCAGGAAGTTTACAGATGATTTCTAGGCACTCAAAACTACTACTGCCTTTAGATGGTGGGTGAAGCAAGTTCTGCTGCTGTTGTGAAATTGTGATAAGCACAATCTCCATTTGCATTTCTTAGTCATAGAAATGCACAAACATGTCCGTACTGCAAACCCCCAGGGAAAGTGGGTCCTGCAGGCAGGCTGCAGACCCAGGGAGAGAGTAGATCATTCATATGTTCAGGTTATTTTGTGGTATTGGACATGGAGTACCAAAAATTATAGGAAGAGCTTTTGTTTAAGGGTTTTAGCATTTCCCCTTTTGCAAAGTGCATGGAACAGAGAAAAAGGCAGTCAAATGCCACCTTCTGAAAACCTCCCAGAGCCTGGATTTCATTTTGCAGCTTTGCTTAAAGTTTAGTGGTTCTTTTATCTGGAATGGATTCTGTCTTCCCAAAACAGACTGGAAGGATTTACCCATGGGATGATTTAAATTTTTGGTTTGCTTCCTTTCTGTCACAAGATTTCCCAAGTACATTACACAAAACCTCTTTGTACCGAGGGGTCTGGGTGGGGCATTACACTTGGTAGTTGCTGTGCAACTTTATGATATGTTATTAGGAGACTTGGAAGGCTCTACGTGTACTCTGGGAAAAGACTGATTTAAAATCCTCTGTTGGCTTGAGGTTGTGTTTCCTTCTCCCGTGAAAGAAAGCCAGGTCCTGTGTTTCACTCAGGCTCCCTTCAGAGTTGTGTTTGTCTGAGAGCAGAATTACTGGTGGCTCCTGAAGTCAGTATTTCCTGGGAAAGAAACTGCAGCTGACAAATGTTGTTATTGCACGATAATTTACACCCTGCAAACCACTCATCAAGAGAACCATAAAACCCAAAACTTCCTGTGCAGATATTTTGCTTGAGGGCTGAAATATTGATTGTTTGAGAAAACAGAGCTATTGAATAAATGTCTGTGGCTTTCACTGTTATGCCCATGTCTCAACTGGTAGGGAGCATGTGGCTGGAGAGGAGCACCCCTTCTCCAATGGGTGAGAGCAAATCCTGCAGGATGCCCAGGTGCTGATGTGGCCTGCTTAATGCAAAGCTGGTTCAGAGCTAACCTGATCTGGCATCTCCAGGAACTGCCCTTGCTCCTCCTGCCAACTGGGAAGTTAATCCTGCTTCCAGGATTTGCAAAACCAGCCCTGCTGTTCCCCAGTGCTGGTGTTATTACAATAAATTTGTTAAAGGGTGGATTGTGTGGCTGTACTGCACTGCTGTGCTTCTTCTTTTGCAGAAGTCCAGGCTGTTCTCCTCTCTGACATGCTCGTGTTCCTTCAGGAGAAGGACCAGAAGTATGTCTTTGCCTCACTGGTAAGATTTCAACCTTTTTTCCTTCTTACTTTTCTATGTGAGAGACCCGTGATGTTGTGTTGTGCAGCAGAGACAACAATTGCCTGCTAAACAACTTAATTTTCTTGCTCGGAACATTTTTGTTTGCTGAGCAGACTCCGTTCTTTTTGATGGGAAAACATGTCCTCATGCCCCACCTCCCCTTCCTGCAGTGCCTTGGCACAGCTGATAATTGGCCTTGAAAACCTGCCTGTCACTCGAAACACTTGTGCTTTGCAGTTTGTGCACACTGGAGCAGTGACAGGGCTGGGAGGGGGTGAGCAAACATTGTAAAAATGAACCTCAGCAGAAGGAAATGTCCAAAAACGTTGTGAGTTGCTGTGGGGGGCAGTGAGGTGAAATGCCAGGGCAGTAAATTCAACAGAACAACATGAAAATAAATGTCAGAGAAATATATTTGTAATGTGAAGGAGCAAAAGCATTAGGTTTGAGGGCAGGCCCTTGAAAAGGGCTGGGCACATTGACCTCCTAAAAAAACCTGGTGTCTAATGGAGTCTGCTGGGCTGTACCTTCCAGGCATGGTCTCGACTGGCTAAACCTTGTGACCTTTCCACTCTTTGAGCATTTTGAAAGCTGATAATTTGTTATTCCAGTTCCACCAACCCTCTGCACGGGCTCAGTGCCCTACACAGGGGAAGCTGATTTGCATACAAGTCCTGCTAGTGAAGCAGATTAACCCAGTTGGAGCGTGTGGTACAATGCTCAAAGGGGCTGCCTCGGCTGCAGATGACACAGCAGCCTGGGGATGTTGTAACCCAGCAGGCTGATGACACAGAGACCATAGCACATGGTGAACATCACCTCACACATGAGTTCTCACATAGGAGTCATCTGTGAGTGTCTGAGAACAGCAGAGGTTTTGTGGGATTTGAAGATAAGACTTTATCCTGGAGAGAGATGGTGAAGATTCTGTGTGTGAAGCAGGCTAGCAAGCTGCACCAAGTGTAAAGAGCT
Source organism: Cyanistes caeruleus (assembly GCF_971803275.1). Taxonomy (NCBI): domain Eukaryota; kingdom Metazoa; phylum Chordata; class Aves; order Passeriformes; family Paridae; genus Cyanistes; species Cyanistes caeruleus. Next base: position 6,677,609 of record NC_141713.1, read on the forward strand.
GTGATATTAATGACAGGGGGAGTGTGGTTAGTAGGAAATGAGATCAGAGCAAAATACGGTACAGTTTACAAAACCACAGTTAATTTGAAGTAAGTTCTTTCTTGAAATGGAGTGAGGTAAAATTGCTTTTCCTACAGAACTGTTAGAGGAAAGCAAACCCATCCCTTTTGTTTGACCCCATTGAAATTATTTCGTTTTTTTTTAATTAGCCAATATGTTCAGAAAATGCTTACAAACCTGAGGGATGTAGCACTATGGTTTATTGGGACCTTTTCTATGCTAGTTTAAATCTGGGAGCTAGCTGTGGTCACCCTCCTCATCCATTTCTTTCCATCTGAAGGACCAGAAATCCACAGTGATCTCTCTGAAGAAGTTGATTGTACGAGAAGTAGCTCATGAAGAGAAGGGTTTGTTCCTGATCAGCATGGGTGGAAAGGACCCCGAAATGGTGGAAGTCCATGCCAGCTCCAAAGAAGAGCGCAATGGCTGGATACAGATCATTCAGGACACAGTGCACACCATGTAAGACACTCAGCTGCTCTTGTGAGGCAGGGGGTGCACTGGGTGTATTCCTGTAGTAATTGAGCCATGTCTCCTGTCCAGGGATAGAGATGAAGATGAAGGAGTCCCGTGTGAGTCTGAGTTGGAAAAGAAATTGTTTGATGCAAGAGTGAGAGGACTGAAAGGTAAAATCTGCCTGGAACAGAGCTGGGGAGCCATTGTGGAAAAATGTACGGGAGTTTTTGGGTTGGGTTTTGTGGTTGAACTGTGACTTTTCTCAATCCTTCACCTAGCAAAATAACTGCAGTCCTGGTTTGCAGCTCGCCTTCCTTGCATTATTTATTTTCCGAGCCTGCTGTGCCAGATTGCCCAGGGCATTGTCGTGCTGCCAAACCCAGCAGATATTGTCGTGCTCCACTAGATGGGGCCAATATCTCAGGAATCGCTCAGGTTTCCTTGTCAAAGCTTTTATTTTCTGTCTTCATCCCTGTTTTCTGTTGACCCCCACAGAACAACTTCAGCAGAAGGATAAACAGATCCTGCTCTTGCTGGAGGAGAAGACAAAGATCTTCCAGGACATGGCAGACAGTTCTGTGCAGGAGGAGACGCCAAGCTCCAGGCTGCTCTTCAGATCCAGAACAGAAGAGGCTCCAAAAGGAGAAGCAATCATGAAAAGTGCAATAAGTGAAGGTGAGCCAGTCATGTGACATGTAAATTATAGCAACCAACTATAATTGGTTACATTCAGTGAAGGCATCAGTTCTCAAGCACCAGTTTTGCAGAGGATGTCTTCTCTTTGTCAGAATAACATGATAAGGAGAAACTGCTCTTCATGGTGTTGTCTCAGGGGCAGGTGATGAGGATCAGGAAAGGAAGCAGATATTGGGGGTGTTGAAATAGGGCAGGAAAGTTAGCACAAAGAAAACCATACATTGGACCTGCTTTGGGGTCAGGACCAACATGGGATTAATCCTTGGCAGAAATTTGGACCATCCGGGCTTTTGCTGTTCTTCAGTCTCAGCAAGATATGAGGGTGGGGCTTGGGTTCCAGGGTGGTGCCTGCAAGGGACAAGCAGGTGTTGACAAAGGCAAGGGGAGATGGAAACTCCAGTTACTTTCCAGTATGATCTTTGGAGGGGCTAAAATTACTAAATGGTGTTGTCAGAGGTTGCCTGAGGGAAGAGAGGGAGGTGTAAGCTTGTGCAGAGCTCCGAGAGTTGGAGTAAGTGGTCAGAGTGAGTTTTTGCAGGGGCAATGTGTGCTGTTCATGTGATTGTCACAGAAACCTAGATTCTTTGTACACCAAACAATTTCTGATCTGAGCTCAGGCAGGGATGAAAACAGCTCCGAAACCTGAGGTGGGCTTTAACAAAGTCATTGCTGCTTTTTATCAGTTGAATTACTGCAAGACCTGGTGAACAGGAGCCTGGGCACTGCCCTTGGACAGCAGGTCAGCAGCACTGCCATGGATCAGGAGGGAGGGGTTGGCCCCATCTCACTCCCTAGAAGGGCAGAAACTTTTGGAGGATTTGACAGTCACCAGATGAATGCCTCCAAGGGTGAGTAGTTCTGTGTGTGCACTTCAGAATTTGTTAATAATATACATCATCATATCCTCTTGCTTCAGAAGGGCTTCAGCTGGTGGTTTGGGTTTCACAACTCCTCTCCAACAATAGTTGATACATTAAATCACAGATTAGGTAAAAAAGCCTCTGTACAGGTGGGTTGATGGTAGCTGAGAACCTGTGGCTATATGAGATTTAAACATTTGAACTGTTCACTCCTCTCTGTGCTCTCTCTGAGTAATACTTGCTATTTTACTTACGTGCCACATGAAAGCATTTAGCTTCTCAATAAATTAGTTTCTTCATGTTATTGCAATATTTACAGGTTTGTTCTTTGTTCTTCACCTTTCTTCCCAGTAAGAGCTTGATGCTGTTGCGTTTACAAATGGATGTGGATATTGCTGAATCAAACACCTTCTCCCCTGTCCCTGCTCTCTATGCATTTATGTTCCACCTACATCTGCATGTATTATTCCTCCAATTAAGTCTCTCCCAAAGAAATGCGTGACTACTTATTTCAGCTGCATAGTTGGCTGCTTCCCAATGCCCTCTTTCTTTGCTCTAGTCATCAGAAACTTCCCTGTCCTCAAATTCCTTTCTCTGTGGTCGCACTCACACTCCCAATACAACCAGTTTTGCTGTGCTAGTGTCTGTCTCAGCACTGAGATTGTTGGACCTCGTCTGACCTCCTGCATTAAAGGAGCAGTGTTAGCTCCAGACAGTCAGACATGAGAACTATGTGGAGGCTTTCCCTGCTCTACTGGAGAGCTGCAAAGCCCTCCACAGGCCTCGTCATCATCACGACAAATACACTGACACTGGAGGGGTTTGTTGAGGGTTGTGCCTCTCTCTGTTGCAGTGATGAATGGGACAACCTCAGGCTGTTGCCCACATCTAAGTTTTCTGTAGAAATACTCTCTGATTCTAACTCAGTAGTTGTAGGGTCTTGGGAGATTTTGGGAAAAGAATGTAGGACCTATTTGTTCTGCCCAGGAGGTATGAAACCTGGCATTCTCTGCAGTTCTTCTGATCACAACCTGTGAAACCTCGGGCCAGGCTTATAACATGACTCCCCTTCATTCTCCCCTCCAGCAAAGCAGAAGGGAGGAGTTTCCTCCTGCAGAGAGGTGGAAGGTCCCAGGACGTGGCGCAGGAGAGCAGGTCTGTTAGGACTTGAGGGTCAGCCTCTTGTAGCAGGGCCAGTCTCAGGGGTGGGGGGAGGAGAGGGCCTTTACACCAGGTGTGTTGTCCTTCACACAGCTGCAGATTCAGGTTTATGTAAAGTTATTTATCTTTAAGAGTGGCAGAAGGAAGGTTGCCACTGCAGGTGTGGGTTTTCCCTATGGGCTGCATCTCAGCTGGCAATGGGAGTACAAGAGTTTTGTCAGGAGCTAGGGGATGGAAGGTCTGTGTGACTCCTTTTGAGCAGAAAGGACAGCACAGGGGAGGGTCAGAGCCCTCCTGTCCCCACAGGTCAGCTGAGTCCTGTTCAGGAGCACTGATATGAGCTGTCCAGGAGGAAGTTAGAAAGAGAAGGCCAGTGTCCCTTTGAAGATCCAGGTATCTGATAGCTAAGGTTAATGATAAATTGTTAGCATAGAATTACACAGGGTGTTGCACAGCAGTATCTGACCCAGATGTAAATTAACTTGCACAAGAGAGGCATTGAAACTATACCTGCAATAATACACCCTGATATGATTCTGTTATCATCCTCCATCTGCTCTTATGCTGCCTCATGTCTTCTCAGCAAGTATTCTGTGGTAGTAGTATTCTGCAGGGGCTAGACAGAGCACCAGTTAATAGCAGTGTGCTGAATTTATCAGCACGTTCTCTGAAACCAAAGTCAACCCTAATCTAAATTCACATCCACTTTTTCTGGTAGTGCTGACGTGTTCCGTATATTTAGGGCTCAAATTCATTTAGTTAAAATGTCAAGAGCTCTGTGTCCTCTTTTGTGAAACATATGAGTTTCCTGTATTAAATTTCTCAGACTTTAGCAAGTTCATCTCTGCCTTAAAATGAAACCAATGTCAATGCTGGCTTCTTCCTTTAGGTGGAGCGAAAGATGAAGGTGATGACGCTCAGGACCTTCGGAGAACAGAGTCAGACAGCATTTTAAAGAAGGTACAGCTTGGTTTGTGTGTCTGCCACCACTGAGTTCAGATTCCAAGAGTGACAGCTCTAGCCTTGAAAAATGCCTGAAAGTTTTTCGACAATTAGCTACATCCTAATGAGTTAAAAATAAAATAAAACATGAAATATGCACCCAAAGCCACTGACCTGAAAACCACTGCAAATCAGTTATACTCCTTGATGGCACAGGTTAGCTACCATCTGTCTGCAGGTCAGCCAAAGCATGTGTTTAATTTTGCATTGTTACTGAGTTTATAAGGTCAGCTACAACCTTGGACCTTTTCTTTCTGGGGATCAATCCATCACATAGCTGCAAAATAACACCTAATTAACATTTTGTTCTATATGATTCTAAGTGGCCTAAAAACATGCATGAATTCTCCCAAAATGGAGGGTGGAGGGGAGTATTTAATGAATGTGTCATTAGTTCATCTTCAGAAGACGTTTGCTATGATTTTTCATTGTCCTCATATTAAATTTGTGATCTTGTCATAGGGTGGAAATGCTAATTTGATGTTCATGCTGAAAAGGAATAACGAGGTAAGAATTGATTCCATTGCTCAGCTGTTCCCTTCATTTAAGTGGCTAGAGAATTTGTCTCAATAGGTGATAATGTAGAAGAGAACACATTTAGTTTGCTGAAACACATCTAGACTTTTAAATACATTAAGTTGAACCCACTGTGTCATTTATTTGTTTAACCTTGGATGTTTAGACAGGGAATTCACTGATTGTCATCTGCTTGCCAGCAAGATGATATGTGCTGATTATAAACAGCAAGGGTTAATTACCACCAGGATGCACAGGGCTGTATTTATTGTGCATCTGCAGACAGAGAGAGTTTAATTTTATGTTGCAGGTGCAGTGAATTGGGGCAATTAGATTTCTATTCTCCCTTTGATACACATTCATAACTCCCAATTAGCATTAATGACAAAATGAGAAGCAGTTCTCTTAATACTGGCTATCACTCCACTACTGCAAATACTGAAGTGCTCTTTTTTCTTCTTGAAATTAATTGTAGGATATGAGAGATTCAGAGAAATTTTTAGCTAGGCTAAATTTAGGGATAGGGCATTACTCCAAAGTAGCTTGCTCTGTATTGATGCATGAGGTGTTTGCATTTCTATATTTTCAGAAAGCCTCCAAGAACACACCTGCTGCACTTGTGTGCCTGCTGTAGTGCAGCTTTTCTGCCTTGTGGCAGTGGGTTTTGTATGGGTCAGCTGGGGGGGAAGGGTACAAATAGTCCACATCTATTTAAAGATTGCTTTTTTTCTTTCGCCCCTTGCATTTTTTTTCCTGAAATTTCTAAGTGAACTTCTAGGCTTCATCTCAATTACTCAGCTTGTTCTTGAGCAAGCTGATGCTGTGGGAAATGGTTAGCAGAGACAACACAGGACTTCCCATGAGCTCTGTGCTGGGTGGTGCCTCTGGAGATGTTCCTTCCCCTGCTGCAATGACAGCTAGGGAAGGGAGGAAGGTGATGCCAGGCGCTTCTGGGAGATGTTCAAGGGATGTATTGGTGTACTGGGGATTGATGCAGTCATTGCAAGGGAAGAGTGAGGAAAAGCAGGGTGCAGAGGGATGGCCGTGCAGCTTGTCAGACCCACTGGTGGGACACAGAGCAAGAGAGGGTGCTGTCCACAGCACTCAGTGAGATCTAACAGCAACACCTCTGTTTTCTCACAGCAGGTCCTCCAAACCATTACCAGCCTCCATAAGCTGCTCAGTGCTTTGCAGGTAGGCTTAGCTGTTCATCCTGCTCCCACACACTACTTGCCTGGGCTGCCAGTCGTGCTTTGCCCCTTGTCTCCCCTTCTCGTGTCACAACCCTGCATGGCTGGACACCCCAGGGCCAGCTTGCAGGCTGGAATGAGCTGCTGCCTGAGGGAACCAGTGCTGGCCTGAATTTGGGAAGCTGCTGGGGGAGGTGCTTTGCCAGTATGCTCTGGTAACCAGGCAGCAGTGCTGGGCTCCAAGTTTGGTGGGAGAAGAAGGGGTTCAGTACAGCACTCTGAGATTTTCAGGGATGGACCTCTCCCCACAGAGGATGCTGCAGTGATCTCTGTCTCCTCTCTCCCAGGGCGTGGTGCTGCAGCAGGACACCTACGTGGAGAGCCAGAAGCAGTCTCGGAGCGAGAAGGCTCCCAGCCGAAGCTCATCCCGGCACACCTCGCTGGCGGAGCAGGAGAAGCAGCGCAGCCTGGAGAAGCAGCGCCAGGAGTTCGCCAACCTGAAGAAGCAGCAGACACAGCACCAGGAGGAAAGGCAGAGGAGGGAGAAGGAATGGGAAGTGCGGGAGAAGGAACTGGCAGAGCACGAGGCCGAGCTGGCCCAGCGTGAGGAGCAGGTGCAGAGGCTGAGGCAGGAGCTGGAGCGGGAGCGGGAGGAGCTGCAGGTGAAGAAGACGGCCTACCAGCTCGACCTGGAGAGGCTCCGCATGGCACAGAAGCAGCTGGAGAGGGAGAAGGTGCAGCTGAAGCAGGACGTGGAGCGATTCGCTCAAATGCGGCAGGAGCCTGACCACAACCAGGTAAATGATGCCAGCAGCCAGGCTCCTAGGGAGGCTGATCCCTGCAGGGAGCTCCCAGCCAGCTCCTGGGTGAACTGCATGCCCCTCAGAGGGCACACAGCTGGTGCCAGCCCAGCCCCAGACATGTGGGGACTGGCATTTAAAACTGGCTCTTCACTTGCATAGGATGCACAGTGCTGCACTTTTTGCACCTCTGGAGCTGCTGAGGCACTGGCAATATTGGTGCTTCACAGTGTCTTGGGGGTGCCTGGCCAGTGCTGGGCAGCCTGAGCTCTGCCCCCTTCCCTGTGTGTGTGTGTTGGGGATGGCAGAGAGGAGGTGGCAGGCTCCCAGGGAAGATGTCCCAGGGGTTGACACTGCCTGATGTTGGCCTTCACCCGAGGGCTGAGCTCTGGGGAGCAGCCAGGCAGAGGGGACAGCCTGAGTGTTGTGGGTAACCTGCAGCCTCCAGCTGTCACAAACACCACTTGTGAGGCTGATAACTGCAGGGCAAGGCTGTTGACATGCTGACATCCATCTCCAAAAGCATTCTCAATATCCAGCAAAGAGATGGCATTGCCCCTGTCCTGAAAAGATGAGCACCTGCAGTCCAGTTGTGGCTCAGTGAGCAAAGGTCCCCAGCTCTGCTGGAAGAGGCTTTTGGTGTCTGACTGCTCACAACTACAAAGAAAAACCCACACACAGATCCTGGTTTGGGCATTTTTCAGCAAGCTATGGTTTATTCCTTTATAACTGTGCAACAGTCTGACTGAGGAGAGCAAGCACCATTGGCAAAGCATGGACTGAATTTAATCCTTAAGCCTGTTGATCATTTGTTTGTTTGTAACTCACTAACTCTGACTAATTTGCTTAGAGCTGTAGCAGAGTTAGGTTATAAATGTTGGATTGCATAGTGGGAATGATTTTGGATGCCTGAATGGCCTAATTGTGGAGCTGAGCAGTGAGCTCTGAAAAGCTAATTGCCAAAGGAGGTCCTGCTCTCTCCCACCTGGCTCCTGATCAAGCCAGAAGTTTTCCAAGCAGCCAGTGAAGCTGTTCCAGCTCCATGCACTTGTAGACAGGGGACATGGGAGAGGCTGAGAGGTAAAATGCCTGCAAGGCCTAAGAGATTTAGGAGAAGGAAGCACCTTCTCAAGGCAGGTATCTGACATTGCAGAGCTATTAATAGAGTGTTCAGTCAAGCTTTGTTGGGCCTTGTTTTGATCTTCCCTTTGAATGTGCAAGCTCAATTACATCCTGAGACAGCCGTTAGGAAAACAAAAAATCAGGAAAACTGCTTTTGCTTTCATCTTTTGCTTGGGAAGGATTCCTTTGACACATGGTGCTCCTGTGCCATGTGCTGGCGTTCCCTTCTCAGAGAGGCACGCTGCTCCTTGGCCTCCTGCCACCATCTGTGTGTGCAAATGATGCAGGGTGAGTCTTGCTATTGAGATCTTAGAGAATATTTGCCCTTGGCTTGTTGATACATAGCAGAGTACATGTAGAAGCAAAAGATAGTGGAGTGTTACTCTTTGTATGCCTCGTTTTTTCATCTTGAACAGAGAGGGCTTTTCTCTCTTCACTTTGCCTGGATGGGGACTACGTTTTACCAGGTGAAGGGGCTGGATGTTCACAAGAACAGCCTTTGTGAGTGGTCTGGGACATGCCATTTCTATCCATGTTCTCTGCTAGCCTCTTTCATGAAACACTTTTCCTTTCTAGGTTTCAAATCTACATGAGAAACTTGCAAGAGTCTCCTCCCAGTCCAGCATAGATGAATCCTCCATGCAGAAAAACCCTTCCCTTCCTAAACAAGGGCACTTTGATGCAGAACTGTCTGTCTCCCCCAAAAGGAACAGTCTTTCAAGGACACACAAAGAGAAAAGCACTTTCCATTTGCTTAGCACAAACCAGACTAACAAGGCAGCTGAGGAACAGACCCAGATGCCTACTCGCCTCTTCAGTTTAGCCAAACCAAAGGAGAAGAAGGAAAAGAAGAAAAAGAGCAGGGGACATCGCTCCCAACAGTCTGGTGAGTGTGAGGGGAGCTCACAGGTGTTTTTTGAGGGTTGGTAAGATGACTGTTTTCCTTCAGGCAGCAAACTTGTGGAAGCCACAAAATCTAGCTTTAAATGAGGATGGTGACACAGGGATGGGGAAAAGCAGCTGTGCTGAGCGGACTTCCCAGATTGAAGTGACCTTCCGTGGGCTTTTCTGCCTGTTCTGCAGCCCTCAGGGTTGTCAGAGGGACACACATTCTTCTCATTGTTTCTTCCCATCCCATCCTGAGCAGCCTCCATGGGCTGGATTCTCTGCTTCAAGGAGGAAAATGTTCTGCTTCAGTGTCAGTGCTTTCAGAAGGAGCTGCTGTTGCAGCTCCTGAGGCATTGATGTCTGCTTTAGCTCTGTGACAGTTGGAAGTGATACCCACAAGCCTTCTGGTGGCCTCTCCCTTCCCCTCAAGCTGGTCTGTTTTTTCTCTTGATCTGAAACAAAAACATACAGGGTTTTTCTTGTCTGGTAGTTTTGCATCCCCTTAGGACTCAGAGCTGCACCTCAAACCTCTGACCCACATGAAATTTGATCACATGCCCTCGGATGACCGGTTTCATTCATGCTAGCTCACTGATGTTTTCCAGCTTGTGCACAGGAAATCTCACCCAATACAAGATGTAATTTCATGGTAGCTCATCAGGGAACTGAACATCTTTTAAGGGGCCCAGTGGATTTGGCAGACAGTGGGGTTTCTGTGCACATGGAGCCCCGCTCTGCCTGCTGTGTTCCTGTGTTCCCATAGTGATTCCCACATGATGTTTTTTGGTGCTGCAGATTCTCACTCGTCAGAAGCACCTCCAGAGGGTGAGGAGATCTTCTGCTGAGCATGGACTGTTCCAGTGGTCACTCGTGGCATTGGCACCGTGGACACCTCCCTGCCTGTGACACAGCACGTGGCTGGTGCCTGCTCTGGACAAGCATCTGGAGGTTTTAAATAAAACATGTTCTGAAGTCTGCTAAGTGGTGGATAAGGGCCTCTCTCCTGTGGTTTTAGGTGAATTCTCCCTGCAGAGGCTGTGCCTGCACAGCACACAGGACCCTCTCCTTGTGCAAACCTGGTGTCAAATGGATTGGGATAGATGTTGTCTGTCTCACTCTAAAGGATGAGAGAACATAGCCTTAAGGGGTCTGTGCCTTCCAATTCCCCTTTTCTGGGGAAAAGAACCAAAACCAAGCATTTAGAAAAGATTAGGACTCACAAATGGTGCACACTGGCATATATAGATACGCTGTATATATACATATATGTATCTATGTATCCACTGGGATATGCTTACAGTCCCTACAGCTGAGGTCCACCCCTGGGGATAGGTGATACCTGAGGACTTTCTGGGAGTGTGTAGATATTAAATATCTTGCCCTTACTGCTCTGACTGTAACACAGTGACCTGCACACCCCTTTTGTGCTCATGGGATAGGGGCTGTTTGGTTTCAGAAGTGTACCTTACACCAGGAAGCAGTAACAGCATTCAGAAGCAACAACTCAGAGGACAAAAAATTAAAATTTAAAATAAATCTGAACTAATTCTGTGGGCCAGAGGAATCAAACGTCAAACTTCTTCCACAGTCAAGCAGAACATTACTGGGTATATTTAATATGGCACCGAAAAGAGAATTTTGGTAGGCTGGTAAGGCAGTCCCAGGGAGCCAGAACAAACTGTTCAAATGGAAACAACAGTAAGCAACACTTTTTTTAAACAATCTCTTTGAGCTCCAGCTCACTCCCTCCCATCCCCAAAGTAAAGATTATGTTTTTGTTGGAATAGAGCTCTCCATTTGACATTACAAGCCTAATGACTGACTGGGGGGGGGTGGCTGAAAATCTGCTTTAAGGGATCTTTGTTCTGTTCTTTGAGTTTTTCTTAGCCTGCTTTTTGTGCTACCATTGGGCTTCTGTTTCTCTGGATTTTCTCACCTGCCCTGATCGTTTCTGAGGCAGAGTGAGAGCAGCAGTGTCCGAGCAGGTCAGCGAGACATCGCGGGGCAGGCTCCGAGGAGATGGCTCCTGTCCCTGTGGCTGTGCAATACCAGGCACTTAGGAACCATTTCTGGGGAGAAAAAGGTTCTGGTGGACAAAAACCCCCTGTGGGCCAGGTCTGGAGTTCAGTGTGGCGTGTCCCCATGATGCAGAACAGGAAGGTCCAAGGGCAGCTCTTGCTGTGCCAGCTGTGGGGTGTCTGTAGAGCTGTGGAATACAGGGATGTGTTCAGTGGGGGAGGAGAACTGCAAAGGGAGGCTTTTCTCAAAAATCACCTTTCTTCCAAACCCTGTCAGGAGAATTACCCGAGTGGATTTGTAAATGGTTATCAACTTCAAAATAGATCAAAGTTTTGCTCGAGAGTTTGAAGCTGTCAGGTGCATTTCCTTTCCTACCAGTTTTTTTCTTTGAAATAACAAATAATTTCTCTTCTTGTACTATTGTTTGATTCCAGTTTGCTCTCAGGCCTGTCACAAGCTGGTGACACACAGAAGTTCTCAGAGTTAGTGCTGATGAGTATCAGCAGCATTGATGGTGAGGTGGATGCTTAGGCTGGGCTGTCTTGGTGCAGGAACCCTGCTTGCTTTGGAAGCTCTCTATACTATTAAAAGTCAGAAGAAAAAGAGAAAAAAAAAAGAAAGGAAAAAGGGTTGAGATTTATTTTTGGTTTCTTTTTAATATTATTTGGTGCTTGTTCTTAACTGCAAGCAGGGCTTGCAAAAATATTTATCTTTCATTTTATCTGAAAGAATTTTTTAAAAAATGTTTACTTAGTTTTATTTTTTTATTTCTTTTTACTTTTGCTTTTGTTGGGGGAATAGTTTGAGGGTTTTTTTTTCTCTTCCCCCCTTCATTTTTTTTGTTTATTTGTTTTGTTTTCTTACCAAAAGATTGGTAAACCAAATGTTCTTATCTCCCTGTTTCCTACAAACCGCGGGGTTGAGCAGTGCTGCTTTGCAGCTCATTCCATGGCCTAAGTCACACAATTTCAGCTGAGAGCTTTCTTCAAGGCAGAGCATCTTCAGGCCAAAAAAAGTCTGGAAAAAGACACAGTGACTTCAGACAAGGCTCCTCCTGTAAATTAGTGTCCTTATTTAAACATTTTGGTTAGGTTTTCTCATTCCTTTTGGAGGCAAAGGAGAAAGCAAAGCATGGAGTGCCCAGCAGTGATGGAGGGTACAGTTGCTCTCCTGGACCCGGGGGGAGCTGAAGGAGGCATGTGCTGGTGGTGTGGTGTTACCTTTGTCATAAGAAAACCACCAACTTCAGCAAGTAACTTCTGCCCTGCTGTTTATGCATCTGCAAACACGAATGTGCCAAGCTGAAACTTTTGGAAACCAAAGCAGTGTGTGGCTCCTTTACTGTTGTGTGAACAGAATCAGGGCACTGGTACATCTGTGTTCCCCTCAGTCTGGAACAGCCTTTGCCACTATGAACTTTTCAATTTATCCCACTGTCTTTTCCTCAGTCCCAGCACATGCCATATTCACAACATAGCAACATCTCCTGGCTCTGAGAAGGGCACCAAAAGGAAGATGTGTGACCGAGGGCAGCAGGATTGAGTCTGCCTGGCTTCACCATCTCTCATGACCTGTGCAAATCAAAAAGAGCATTCAGTGCCTGAAGTGCAAATGCTGTTGGCTAAGTCATCTCCCAAGGTCCCTGTGGTTCCTTGACAAAAACCACAGGTATGAGTCAGAAATACACTGACCAGAGATCCTGTGTATCAAAACTGTGTCTTAAATTCTGGTGGACAGACATTTGTCCCTGGAGGATGTCTGTTACTGTATGATTCACTTTTTTGGAATGAAGCCTTTCCTCCCACACTGCTTCCTCCTTCTTTCACCTTTAGGAAGGTAAGGGCTTGTTTTTATCTCTTTAGCCTTTTATTTTTCCCATCTCAGGTTTTCTTTGGAAAGGCTTGGCATGGGTTCCTAGAGTCAGATTTCTGCTCTGATCTCTGAAGCTTGTCTAGTGTTGTCTGCTAGAGTATGGTCCCAGCTTGACAGCACCAAAGCCTTTCCTCTTCCTGGCCTTAAAATTGCATTTGCTCCAGTTCCATGCCTGGCATCCATCCTTGTTGAAACCATGTTATTTCTTCAGCCCAGCCTGTTGCTAGTTCCAAGAGCCTTGATCCCATTTGGAGCACCCAAACCAGCCTGTTTGCATTGGGCTCCTGGGACTCAGAGCAGGTTCACAAACATCTCTTTGAAGCCCATGTTGTTGGGAAAGAGGATCCTGCGAGGACTCTCGGAGCTGTTTGTGCTGGTGCTTCATGGAGGGCAGAAAATCACATTTGATTTTCTTGGCCTGGTCTTTGTCACTGCCCAGCAGGAGGTGTTTCACTGTCCAGGGAAAGTGAGAGTGTGGGCTCAGACAAGTACAGAAGTGGCCAGTATTAGCTGGAGGTGCCAGAATACCCAGCAGCAGAGTAGCAAAGGGTGGGAGACTCAATGGGGTTTTGTGGGCTTGGCTTTAGATTCTTTTAAATTAAGTGGTCATCTCAACATGTAACTTGATGTTAGTTTGATGTCATAAAGCACTTTAAATGGAACTGGTCTTGCCCCTTTTAATTATGGTTATTTGGAGACAATCAGTTTTGCCATTGCTTCCTGCACTTCCCAGCAAAATCAGAGCTTCAAGTAGGTGTGCTCCTGGCTTGGTTTGGCTTTTCCCTGAGAGTGGAGAAAGGGCCAAGCTTTTTGTATTGTTCTTAGACCAAAGTGGGTGCAAACCTGACTACAGTCCCACTGCAGATAGGTTAAGTGGCAGGAGAGGAGAACTGGCTTCTCAGGTACATCCCCCAGGAGAGCCCATGTCAGCTTCACCATCACCTTCCTCACAGCAGCTAGGGAAGCAGCCCTGCCTGTGGTTTTCCCTCCATCTCCTTTTCCCTGGAGAAACTCAGAGTGAAGGAGATGTGAGGGGATGTATCCAAATAAATCAGGCCCTTTCCATGCACCAAGGTATTTACTGCCAGGCCACTGGGACATCTCCTGGTGCCCTCCCTGGGACAGGAGCTGTCATCCCCACTGAGGGTGGACTCTTCCTGCTGGAGGTGTGCTGACAGCACAGTAATGCCATCAGCTTGTGTGGATTTGCATCCAGAGTCTGATCACCACTGCACCTTCCTTAAGTCCCTAGGATATCTCACAGCTGTTGCTGTAACACCCAGTTCCAGTCCTTCCATGTGCCACCTAGTCAGAAGAGGTTCTTCAGGTGCCAAATCCCAAGGAAGCTGTCTAGGATATCTGTGGCATGGAGCAAGGGAGGACTGGGCAGGGGACACAGGAGAGTATCTGCTAAAATCCCACAAAACATTCCTTGTTAACCAGAACTCTGGAAATTATTTTGCCTGCTGGCCAGGTTTGGGAACTTACCATGATTTAGGGCACCCTTTTAAATAAAAAACCTCCCCTGCTGCTCGTAACTCTTGCTTCATTTCTCAGAAGAGGCAGCAATCCACCATTCTTCATTGGTGATAAAGCTAATTTTTAAATATAGGCGAACTGAACTGGCCAAATCTCCTATACCTTGTGCTCTTCAGTCATGAGAAGTGTAACACCAGCTCGCTTCACACCTGCATTTCCAGGGCTCTGTGCCCTTTCCTTCCACATGCATTTCACTGACACTGATGCTTTGCACAAGTATAATTCAGCTTCCATTGCTTGGGGGGAGGGGGGAACAGGATAACATTCACTGCTTTGCATACAGCTACGAGCTTTGTATGTATTTAAGCTGTCTGTAGGTATCCATCCTTTCCATGCTTACTATTTTCTTTATCAATATTAAACACTGACTCAAAAAAAAAAATGAAATAAAAATCTATGTCCGGTTCAGTTCGCCTATGGTTAAAGTTTAGCCTGGTGTTTATTTTGTACTAATATGGAATGCACTTGAGTAATTCTCAGAACATTGAGGTGTATTATAATAACCTGATATACCTCTGCTTTTGGTTTGTTTCTTATTAAAAAAAAAAAAAAAGAAAAAAAAAAAGCTTTGCATTTTCATGTTGAACCCATAAAGAAAAAAAAGTTGGGAAAAAAAAGATTTTTAAAGAAGAGGGTAAAACCTAATTGCTGTATGTTAATTTGTAATTATGTAAAAAGTGAGCAGGTTATCGACTGTAAAATTCTTCAGTTTTTCTGTAACTTGCCAGAAACCATTAGGTTTTGTAACAAGCTTTTATTTATCTTCCTTTTTAGTTATCAGTATCAACCTCTTGTAAAGTCATTCTTCCTCTAAATAAATTTGATTTTAAGTCTGAGTTTTCTGCCTGATTTATTCCCACACCTTTGGTATTTTTGCTGATGACTTTTTTGCACCAAGGCTGAATGAGGAGCCCTAACCTCAACCTGTAATCAAATGTTTGCATTGCCTTTATCAGTTCCATTCCTGTTTGAACCCACTGGACTCTTTATTTTTCTCCACTTACAAGATTTGCATTTTACTGAAGGACAGATGTCCATGTGATAGTCCTTGGATTTTTCTCCCCCCTGGCCCTAAGGGCTTTTAATCCTTGTACAAGAAGGGGAAGTGTCCCAGCTGTTCTCTCTGCCTCTTCAGCCCTGTGATGAGAATAATGGGAGTCTGGGGGCTGCATGTGCTGGCTGATGGCACAGAGTTCCTGTCAGCTCCTAACACAGCTCCGTGTCTGACAAATCCTAGACACAGCTTCTTGGTTCTTTTGGCTTGGAGAACCAGAGATGCTGCATCTCATCTCATGCCTGCACGGGACAGGTCCATGATGCTGTGTGGCTTAGGTGTTCCCACATCTCCGGCAAGAAGAGACCCATCAGAAATGCTGTACCCAACATCCAGGTCTCCCCTGGGGAGAGGAGGGTGCTGAGGCACTGGGACCCTCATTCCTGAAGCGTTCAAGGCCAGGTCAGACACAGCTTGGAGCAACCTCCTCTAGTGGAAAATTCCTTGCCTGTGGCAGGGATGGTGGAAAAAGGATCTTTAAGGTCCCTTCCAATCCAAACTATTTTGTGATTCCATGATAAGGTACATGGTGTTCCCAGTGCCTGCAGGCATCAGTCCAGGCAGGAGAGAGTGCCAGGAGTACAGAGCCATGACGATGAGAAGTCACGGAGGACCACAATGACTGGGGTTTCCCCACAACCATTTTCTGCTGGATCATAGAAGTGATCACTGCTGGCCCTGTACTGTCAGTCCTGCACAGGACTCCAGCATCCTCTCCCTAGACAGAAGAAGCAGGAGACCTGCACCCTTCACCCCCTGTGTATTGATTTTGAGGCAGAGGAATTGCTTCATTTCCATTTGTTATTCCACTTGTCTGCAAAGGTACGATTGGGAAGGAGAAAGGACTGCTTGAGGAGAATCAGATATGTATTCATAGAATCAGAATATCCTGAGTTGGAAGGGACCCACAATGAGCATCAGCTCCTGACCTGGCACAAGACAGCCCCGAGAATCGAGTATTGATCAAAGCTTTGGGCTGTCAGCTGCTTGGGGTGTTGTGTTGTTCCTCAGCAGGCTTCAGGGAATGCCAGCCCCCGTTAGGCAGCAGTGCACTCGCTGCCTGGTATTTTCCCCTCCTCTCAGCTGTGTTGCACATGCTGTTCTGAGAGCCTGAGTCACGTCAATGTACCTGCACCTACACCCTGTCACGCAGCACTTGCTCCAAGACAGGCAACCCCTGGGTGTGAGACAGGAGATGAAAGAGTTGGTTTATCTTGACGGCTGCTCAGTAGTCCTGGTTTTATTTGCATTCCCAGGCATCCCAGCTCACCTATTTACTGAAGTTGAATAAAAGCCTTCACCCAAACTGTCGGCTCCTAGGTATGGCTTTTAAAAAGCACGTTTTCCCGTGGCCCCTCTTGGCTCTGCAACCTGGATTCCTGAGAAAAGCACCCCTTGGGGCACCCCCAGCCTTTGCATGGCTGCAGTAAAACAACAGCTGCTACAGCTGCTGCAGCTGCTGGGAACGCGAGATGCTGCTCTGATACAACAGGCATTGGTCACGGGAGATTGGATAGCACATTTACTGATGACAAACCACATGGAGAAAAGCAAATCTTTTCTGAACTGTGCCAGGGAAAGGCTGGGTTGCAGAGCAAACCAGGCACTCGGAGCTTCTCTGGTCCTGCACAGTGCACTCCTGACCCCCCTGTTTGCATTGGCCAGGGGGAAGCCTGGGCAGGCAACACAAATTGCCTTTGTCAGACGAGGAAACAAAGGGCCCTGCTGCTCCAGGACACCTCCATGTATTAATCTGACTATCCTTAACCAGCTATCCACAATGTCATATGCTCACAATTTCCATCCTCTGAGCCATTAGGGCACAGCTAAGACAGTGAAATGGATGTTCTCTCCAGACCACAGGGATCAATCAATTTAGATGGTCCCAAGAAAGACTGATGAGTTTCTGAGCATCCCAGCTTTCTTGCCCAGCCTTTCCTTGGCTCCCAAAGTCAGAGAAAAATATCTCTGTGGGTTTGTTGGATGTGGTTGGATTTTTACTGGCAGATTGACCTAAAAGGGGTGACGCAGGATCCTTAGAATGGGATGAGCCTCTAAAGGAGCATTGCCAGGCACAGGAGAGGCTCTTTGGAAATATGGTTTAGTGATACCTTCAACATTTGCATTGTCTGCATTTCCCCTTCTCTGCCCTTGCCGGGTTCAGTCCTGGCACTGCCTTCAGGGAGAGAAACTGGAGGTCTGGAGGACACAGGTGCAAGCTGGGCTGGGGCTTGCAGACAGGCCACTCATTCAAGGAAGGTTTATTAAGAGAAGGAAAGGCAAAACCCTAATTAGTGCAGTGAGTGAGTGAGATGCCTTGTGATCAGATACAAGGTGAATGGTAAAGGAATGACTTACCCTTGCCATTGAAGGCACCTGGGGCTTGTTAATTTGCTACAGGAATGTTAAATATGGTAAATGTCTTGATTTTTAGGAGGTCGAACCATGCAAAAATTAAGTGGAAAATAATATTTGACACTAGCAACTGATATGAGCACCCCCAGCTCTCACGGGGATAGAAAGACAGTGGGTGTCCCTTGTGTTTCCCCTAAAGCTGCCTTCACACCTCTTGAATCACCCCCAAACCAGGCTTTGCTCCAGAGCCTGCTCGCCTGCCTCTTTTAGGATGCCCAAGGGTGCAGGTTCAGGATGGGCTCCCCCAGCCCCACTCTCCCTGCACATTGGAACTCCTCTGAATGTCAGTACATTGTTTTCAGTCCCTTTGCTCTCCTCCCTCCATGCTCCATCCCTTGCACAGATGCTGCTCGGCTGGCAATTCCCAATCCCTCCTGACCTCTTACCACAGCCTGCCGTGCCTCCCTCCGGCGTCTCCAGATGCTCTTTCTTCCCCCTTTCCTTTCACCAAAGGGCTGCTTCTCACCAGCCGCATCTTTCCAGTGAGCCTAATTAGACAGGAGCCTAATTAGAGCTGAGCAGGAGTGGTGAGTCATTAGCAAAACCCTGTGGGAAGGCCGGGGGCAGCCGTGATCCCGGCAGGGCGGCAGCGTGGGCCGAGGGGCCGGGAGGCAGCGGGAGCTCCGCTGGGTGCTGGGAAGCAGCCATGGGGAAGCAGCCATGGGGAAGCAGCTCCTCTTTGTGTGTTCGTGTGTAATTCCTCCAGACATGACCCAGAAATGGAGGGAAGGGTGTTTACCCTTCTCCCAGCACCTGCCAAGTAGGCCCCAGTGCTGCTGGGCTGGCCTCAGGCTGTCCATCCCACCCAGCCTGGGAAGGTGGAAACCAAAAGGGCTTTTCATGGTGGCCCTTAGGCTTTTTTTCTCCTTGTTTGGTTTCTACTCATCCCTTTTAACAACAAGCTATCCCCCACGATGGAGTGGAGCCGGTGTCCTGGGGACTGGCTGCGTGCTGGAGGTGTAGGGAGAAGGAGCCCTGCTGTGGTGGAGAAGAGTGATGGCAGCAGTAAAGGGCAGAATTAAAGCATTTGCTTGGGATAAACCCACAGGACTGGGGATAGATATGATGCCAGGAGTGAGAGACAGGTCCTTCTGTCAGTCATAAAATCATTCTGGCTGTTAGTGCTTCTTCACAAGCACAAGTTGTGCCACCCTGGCCTGGTCGTGGACTGTTCTCGGCAGCCTCTGCTGGGAAAGGAGACCTTCCCAAGAGAGACAGAACTGAAAACCCACAAATTACTTGATTCCTGAGCTCTGTTAGTCCTCAGAGACTGTCAGGAGGAATGAAAGGACAGGTTGAGTAACCAGGATCAGTATTCTTGAACCCTTTCCCCAACTCCATTTGGCGGGGGACACACAAACACAGTCTGTGAGCTGCGGCCCTCAGGGGTGCAGCGTGTGCTGGGGAGCGGGAAGAGAGATGTCCAGGCACTGACAGCATGAAAACCAGGCTTTTTCCACCTAATTGGATCTGTTATTCAGCTGAGAAACACTGAATGGATTGGGTGGGCTCCGAGCTCGCAATTTCAGTGAGGAAGTCGGGACGTTGCGGCAAAGTAGGTCACAGTGCTGCAAAACAGGGTGATGGCTCTGCACAACAACCGGGGGAGTTAAATAAGGAGTGGTGAAATGGAAAGAAAAGAGAGACGGTGAGGAAGGAAGAACAAATGAGCTCAGCCTTGGCTATTCATTCACAATCAGGAGTGTCTGCTGCTGGCTCCCAGCATGGGCTCCTGCTCTGCACTGCAGCAAGAGGGATCAGGCCCCGATCTTTAAATCTTTAAATTCCCAGGTGGTTGTGGGGAGCTGGGGGCAAAGATTTTCTCCTGCCCTTGCAAGGTTAACTCAAACACTGCTTATGGAGCAGCATTTCCACGCATGGTGTTTTGTGAGCCTGGGCCATCTTCAGAGATTAAAACCTGTTTGGTTTACCCCAAGGGAAAAGGTGCAAGGGGAAACAGGAAAACAATTCACGTGGGATATATTGCAAGGAGAATGTGCAATGCTGGAGCATTAATTCATGTGCAGGAGAAAATGACAAGCCACGGACACAAGGAGTTAGTGTGCTGGATGAATTTGAAAGCATGTTGGATAGCTGGAAAAAAGTGCTCCTCTTCTCCTGTTATGTGTTTAAATGCCAGAGTTGGCCTCTGGATGGATGTGGGGATCCCTCAGACACCAGAGCTATTAAATCAACAGCTACTCTGCTTTTAATTGACTCTCATGACAAAGGGAGTGGGCTCAGATGATAATTCCCTGCGGGGCTTCACTGCAAAGCAGTATTATTTCAAGGGCAGCTGGGGTCAGGCTGGGAAAATGCATATTTAAAACCCAATAAGGCACTATGAGTTTCATTTAAAGACATAGGAGTATCAGCCTTTTGCATCTAGGGATGCTCAGCATACTCAGGCCCTGGGGATGGAGGTCTGATCATGCCAGCTAGCTGGTTCCACCTCCGAGCATCTCCCTGCCCTCTCCTCCCTAGTGTTTTTTGGAGTGAGAAGCACCCTGTTACTGAGGTGGAGAGAGCTCATGGGCAGGCTCCAGCCAGGCCCAGAGGGGGGGTGGAAAGGAGCTCTGCCCCAGCTCTCCCATAGGATTGGGCCCTGCAAAACAAGGGAGGGGTGGGATGAGCATCCTGCTCCTCCAGGGATTTCCATGTCCAGCTCCTGGCACTTCATGGGAAGATGTCTGAGCTCCTGACACCCCACAGCGAGGGCTGGCTGTAGAGTGTGGGCTTGTTTCCCAGGAGCCTGGGAACACACAACTCCAGTAACACCACCAGACAGGACTCTTTCCCAAGTGCTCACTCCCAGACAAAGCTGAGCCTGACCTGCTGAGATGGCAAAAAAAGCTCTTTTAAAAAAGGAAAACAAATCACATTTACATTTCTACCCCTGTACCTCCCATTTAAATGCCAGCCCCACTCTGGCTGTAGCTTTTTTCTGTTACATCCACTTCTATCTCCTGATCCCCTCTTATTCTGTTGCTGCTAACCAAGAAACCTTTGTATTTCTCATTATACTTAATTCCATAGCAACAGGTCGCTGCTGTCACAGCAGCTGCTGATTGCTTTTGAATTGTCTCTCAGGCAAGCTCCAGAATAAATACAAAAGAGCAGGTCTCTGCATGGCTCATATCAAAGCAAGCCTATTGCAAAGCCTCCCCAGCTGCTATTTAATGTCCCAGAGTCCCACATAAAACCTGAATCAACAAAACTATAGGGGATTTCATTCACATCCCCCCCTCCTCTTTTCTCCCCTTCTCCTGCTCATCAAACAGTAATTTCTACCCTGAATTGGTTTCCCAAAGGGGTCTTTAATGAGCTTTTTCTATGGAGCCTTACACTCATATCTACCCAGCTCACGTCAGCTAATGCTGCTGCCCACCCAGCTCCTGCAGACAAGGTGACAGATTCCCTGTCTCCTTTGCAGCTTAGAAATTCAGGCTCCAAATCCCTTTGAGACCCTGTATAACACCCATAGGAAGTTTTGCTTCCCAAGCCCAAAGCCCCTGCTACAAGAGGAGGAGGCAAATACAAATTTGTCTGGTGCCTATTCGCTGCTCTGAGCAATGCTCCCACAGTCCCAGCCCTGAGCACAGCTGGAGCTGCTGGTCCTGTAGGGAGGGAAAACCCTCCCAGAGCGTTCCCAGAGCAGGGCTGGATCTCCCTGTGCCTCTGGGAGCTCCTCTGGGACAGGGAGAGATGCACATGGAAGAAAAGCGTGGAGAGGAGCTCCAGCTGGAAAGCCCATCTCTCCTGTCAATAGGCCCCTTTCTTGGGAGCTGCAGCAGCCAAGAGAAGGCAAATAAGGAAAACAGAAGCATGAATTCTTCTTGTCTTCCTTAGAAATTACTGGCTTTCCCTGCAAGAATGGGGCTGTCTCTCTGTTGGGCCCCTCAACCTATTTGGCAGGTGTTATTAGCACTGCAGACTTGCGAGTTCTCCTGAAATCATGGTCCGGACAAGCTGAGAACAGCTGTGGGACACAGAGCCACATGATGTCCTCAGGACATGAGGAACTCTGGACTTTATTCCCAGATCTATTAACCTTGGACTAGACAGTTGACACTGTGCCTCAGTTTCCCAAGCACTGAAGCAATAATAATTACAGCTAGGCTGGTTGCTTTGGAGGCTGTTTGTGAACCACCCCACAGAGTACCAACCCTGTTATTAGTCCTCGGCCCTGTTATTAGACCTAAATCCAACTTACTTAAGAATGAAGACTCCTGTGAAAAACACACAAACAGTTTCCCAGATCATCATTTTTATTGAAGTTCACAAGCAGCTGAAGGGGAAAAAAAAAAAAAAAAAAAAAAAGACCAGAAGATGTAAATAAACGTCATCCAGCGCATCGCAGACCGGCTGTGCAGAACGTGTGCCTTTCCCGGCAGCCACGGGCACTCGCTGCTCCAAAAAGACCTTTGCTGTTTGAAGCTGTGTCAAGGCTTTTCATGGCATTGCATCACTCAGCTGGCCAGGCTACAGCCCAGCCTCATCCAGGGGCAAGAGGCAGGCCTGGAGAACCTGCAGATCTGCTGTGCAGGGAAGCAGGATGCTGGGGCAGTGCAGGACCAGTGCTCGGCAGCAGCCAGCCCCAGAGAGGCCAGTCAGAGCTGCATCCCCGTCCTGACAGCCGAAATCCACGTGCCTTCCTCCCCAGCAAAATGAGGAATGGCTTGGGCTGACAGCTCTTGGATGCATAATCCCAAACACAGTTGGCAGCCAGTGTGTGTGGGTAACCTGGGGCAGCCTCAGCCCACCCGCTGGCAGGCAGCACGCAGCCAGAAATGCTCACATCTCCCCAAGGGGAAGCCAGGATGTTGGGTGCAGCAGGAAGGAGGGGGATCCCTCCCCAGCCCACCTTGCAATGCTACCTTAATCCTCTTGCTCTCCCTCTGAGGCCTTGCTGGAGCCAAGGTGCCCCTTTCCAAGGCAAGAGTGTTCCCCACTGCACCCCTTTTTCTGCTCCTTTGCTAATGAGAGCCTCACCCACGCGCAGGGAAGCTCAGCAGACTGGCTCTGAGCATGCAGTGGGCTTTATCTGGGGAGTATCTCGGCAGTGGTGCTGCCTTGGCACACAAACAGAGCCCCATGCTCTTCTCAGCAGCTGTGTGTGGGGAGCTACCCGACCTCTGACAAAACCACAGCAGCAACGAAACGGGGGGGAAAAAACTTAAAAGGCCCTAAGTACAAACCAAAAGGCAATTGCCCTGTTTTGTCATGGTACCTGGTGCTGCTGGCAGCCATCCCAACCTCCTATGCTTTAATATTTGAATAGCCATTGCTTCCATGAAATGGCCAGAGGATGGGGAGAGCAAGGTGCTCTCACCTTGTTCCCTTTATCAAACACTTCCAAGTCATCCAAGCAGCAAGCACTGCCAATGGCAAGTTCACTGCCTTAGAGAAAAACATATTAATATCTCTTAACCCCCCTGAGTAACAAAAAGGGCTATCCAGCCATGTTTGCTGAGGGATGCAGCCTCCATCTCCCCAGCCCTGTTGGTCCAAAGGAGTCCACAAGCCATCCCTGTGCCCAGCCTGGCAAGGCAGTGCTCTCGGCTCCTTGCCATCCCTGCATGGTGGCCAGTGACCAGTGGTGGGGCTGGGTAGCCCTTGGTGACCCCCTGGTGCGTGCTGGCAGTGGGGTCCCAGCTGTGCCTCCCACTCCTGGTGTCAGGAAGGGATGTGGAAGCTGCCTTGGAGTCCCGTGAGGGAGGACAGGAGGCTCTCGGTCACGGTGTCGGCTCCAGCCGCAAGAGAGGGGACATGGATGTGACTCTGGCATCTGGGGAAGGAAACAGAAAGCTCATTAACTGGTGTGATGGTATGATTAACTGGTGTGATGCTCAGCTCAGCCCACACAGGGCACTCACTGGAGTAACCCCCACCCATGCAGTGGAAAGCAGCTGGTTTCTTTAGGAGCTGGGCTGTCCTTTGCTTGTGCAGGGCAGGAGAGAGGGTCTTCACCTGGGGAGGGCTCAGAGCCAGGTAGCAAACTTTGGTGGACATGACAAGGGAATAAAAAATTGATGGAAAAGTTCTCACTCTCTTTTTTTTTAGAGCAGGGAAGAGGGCCCAAAAACTGGAACAGACAAAACAGAAAGACCCTTTTTCTCTTTTTCCACAGGTTCCTCCAAAAACATCCGTATCACTGACATTTCCAAGGGGTTGATTAATACAGTCTGGGGCCAAGCTCCAAGCTCAGACTGCACATGTTTCCATCTGCCCAGGGTTAGGAAAAGCCTGATTTTCATCGACTTTCCTCCCCAGGCCTGCCACTCCCTTCCAACACTGCCTGATAAACTGGCTTCAGAGACAACCAGCCACTTGGAAAGAGCAGCAGAGGCAGAAAAACTGCAATCCCTGTTTATCCAGCCTGGCTATTATACACATGCAAATGGGTTTCCCTAGGAGCCACTGGGAGAAACCAGCTGTGACTCTGTTCCAGGAATTCCAGCAGGTTGCAAGCCACCACCCACCCCAGCAGCATGCAGGTGAGCAGCAGCCTCTAGGAGCCAGGAGATTATCCTGAGGTTTTTCCAGGCTGCTCTTTGCAGGTACACAGGTCTTGGGGAGGGGAAGGTGCCTTTCTGTGAGCAGGGCTCTGTGGCTGCAAGGTGAAAGCCCTGCTCCACGTGGAAGGGAGCCACAGCTGTGAAAGTATCTTTGCAAAAGGCTTGTTATCTAAACTGTAATATAATAACCAGGAAAAGCCATGGAACTGACCCAATTCCTGGTGTGAGTGTGGTATTGGAATACAGCTCAGGGCCTGGCATGCAGCTTCAATCTTTGCAGGAGCTCTGGGGATAAAGTTCAGATTTCAGGTGCCAGAACAGCCTCAAAAACCTTCAGCCTCTGTCACTCAGTGCCCACCCAAAGGCAGACACCAGCTACTGGTGCCACCCACAGCCCTCACAGGAGCTAAGAGCACCAAAGGGCTCCAGTGGAAGCCACAAAATCAACTCTGAGCTTCTGGATGTTTCCAGGAATCAGTGCCCAGCCACTAGCCTCTGCTCCCTACAGTGAAGACTGTGAGCAGGGTCCTGTAGGAGCCATAAAGCACCTGATTAGGAACCTCTGGGCAGGGGAACCCCTGTCTCCTTGATGCCACACAGTTTGGGCTGTCCTGTTTGGAGAAGGGAATTCCAACATCACTCCAGGAGAGCTTTTGAGGCTCAGGAGGCAGCACAGAGGGATGCAGTGACTCCCTTTTACAATTCACCTTCCCTGGCTGGACTATGCAATGTGCAGTGACCATCCCACCCCCATCTGTGACTCTGCCCTGTGAAAATGAGAGTGTCACACAGGACAGTCTGGAGAAGCCACTTTAATGTGGAGACAGCAGCTTGGAGAACCTGTTCCTGGTGCTGCCTGTAGTCACCTGGGGAGGGGCTGAGTTGTCCCCATCAACTGTCTGTGCACAGGGCTGTGACCAATCACCCACCACCCTCCCCAGGCTGGGCTCTACTTGTCTTCATCAACACCAGGTCTTTACTAGCCCAGTGCTCATTTGTCTTGTTTTGCCTCTCTGTGGCTCCATCACCACGGGTGGGAGGGGATGAGGCTTTCACGTTTCATATTGCTAATCACACTTGATCCCTGGAATTAACTGTGGGCAATAAGCACTAAATTAATGTCACACGGCCTCCTTGGCAGCAGGGCTGGGACCTCTGCTGAGAGGTGCCCCCGCTCTGTCTGGGAAGGGTGAAGGCCATGCCCTCGAGGAAACATTTCCAGCTGATCAGTTTTATGCTTTATATGAAAAGCAGGCTGGGTGGTTTATGATCAACATTTGTCAAGGACAGACTATTTGGTTTTCAGGGACCAGTTTATAGGCGGGAGGTCGTTTTTTGCATGAGTACAAAGTACTCTCTCCTGCCATGTGATTGCCCAGGCCTCTCCCCACCAGCCCACCTTGCCCTGCTCTGAGGGGTGGTCACTCCTGAGTTCTTCCAGGAGAGGGGAGGCAGTTCCATAAGAACCTGGGCAGGTGCTGGCCAGCCTGCCTTCTGGACAACCCTACTTGAAGAAGGATCTCATAAGGACTAAATCAGGTGTTTGAGCAGAGACCTTCCATGCTGGGAGCTGCAAACCAGAAAACCCCTTGACCAGACCTGCAATAGGACAATGGGGTGAGGTGGATCATAGTCACAGAATCCTACAGCCAGTTACCCCAGTTCCCAAGCCCAGTTTTTGCACAGCCAGGATAGTCAAGGCAGGCACATGGGACGTGGCTGCTGCAGTGTGGGTAGCATGTGCACATCAGGGACATTCACTCACCCATCTTGGTGTTTTATGTATGGAGCTGCCACAGTGGCTGAGGCCGTAACAATAACTTATGTAAAAAACCAAAAAAACTCACTCTAGAAAAATCACATGGACAGGCATTCTTTCTGGCAAGAGCTTGCATGTATTTTAAATAGCTTTTAACTGAAGAATAGATACAGAGCCAAAAAAGCACATAAAACCCTCACACAGTGACTTTTCACCAGTTTTATTTGCAGTTCCTAGTTTTCTGTGCTTGTGTCAGGCTCCTGATTACAGGGGGGAAAGAAGTGTCAATAGAACTCCCACAAAGCTATTTATTAGGTTTGAACAACCCAAATACAGTACAGAGGGAAAAAGGTAGGAGAGGAAAATAATAACTGTGACTTTGAAGACTATTTTAATTCAGTGGCTGAGGAATCGACTCCTATCTCAAGCTACCCCCTATTCCTACTCCCAGCCATGTGGCTGGTGTTGAGCTTTAATATTCAGACACATCTGCTACCAGAGAAAATTAATTGTCAGCTCTAGGATGGCTCTTAAAGAGAGGCCCCATTGACCTGAGCTGAAAATGATGGAGTCCTCACAGTCTTCGCTGCAATATTTAATAGCCGAGTGACATTTAATTAGATTACTGAGCCACTGTGACAGATGCTAGGCAACGCCTGAGGAGGAGAATTTGGAAAGGCCATTATCATCCAGTGTTGGGAACACTTTAAGGTCTCATTTTAACCCACTCTTGCCCTGCCTTCATGGTGATCCAACCCATGTAAAAACCAGGTGTTTCACAAAGGCCAGCGTAATGCCCTGGGTGATGTTTTTCCCACCTGAGAAAAGCAGGTGGACACGCTGGGCTAATGCCTGGCTGAGGTGCCAGGAACACCTCCCTGCTTCCCACCTGGCATCAAAAAAGATCATCACTGGGCGATTCCCAGGCACACCAACCATGCCAAGTGGAAAGCAGGGAAGTGAGAGGGTGTTAGAGGGTTTGGGCAGCATTCTTTCTTCCCTGTATTAAATGAAGTGGATTTTGATGAGTCTGTGGAAGAATTTCCCTCCCCACAGTTCCCACTTTCCAAATAAAACTGTAAGTGAAGCTTGTCAATCCCACACCCATACGTGAGGGTTTCCCAGCTCCTTCAGCTGGCTGGAATGCAGGCTGCAACCACCAAAGCAGGGCTGTGTGTGCTGCTGGCACTAAGGAACCTGCACACTGAGCTAGCAGAGGTGTTACTGACTTCCTGGGAAGATGATGCTAACCAAGTGCTGTCTGTATCACCATCTGCTTTCACAATGCAAGATGAGAAGAGTTTCTGAGCTCTGCCAGGCCAGCTGCATCTCAGCACAGGTCAGTGAGGACATGCAAAGCCCTGTGGAGCCACACTGACAACCAGAATGGCACCCAAAGAGCCCACTGGGGAGAAGAGAGGAGGAACCAGAAACCCTGTCCCAGGGGCAGTGCAGTAGCACCTTCCCTGAGCAAGAGAAAACCGGAGCGCCAGAATGAGACACGACATCATGGGTTTCCAACTTTCTTATTCTCACACAACCCAAAACACTGATAAACACATTCTTCTTCTGGTTACAAAACCTCTTCCCTCCCACTCAGGTCTGACACAGAAGTCTCAGAAGTTCTGATTTAACGAGCAACAGTTTGGATGATAAATAAACACCAAGACCATCAAATGCACCATGGCTTCTGCGCTTTTGCTTCTGCTACCCACTGAAATGTAAATACAGAGCATAAAAAGAGAACCAGGATTTGCTGACATTCCAAGGGTCACTTGCCAACATATTCATCAGTTCTAAACATATCAACCAGAAAATCAGCAAAAATATCAAACTATTGAGACATTCCAAACCACTTGTTGCCCTGGTATCTCCCAGGAGTCACATACCAGTGTTTTTAGGAACTTTAACTCCCTCACCTGCATGGGAACAGGGTGTATTCCATGGTGAGAGCAGGTGTGGACACATCTGCTTACCCACCCACAGAAGGGTGACGCTGGCACATCCAAGTACCCTGGAGCAGAGGGAGAGGAGCCCCAACCATCTATGTAGATGTATCTCTTAAGATACTGGGAGGATCATCTGGAAATAAGGGAACCTTTGGAACTACCTAGACTTACACAAGAGCACTGCAGAGCTGGTTACTCTTTCCTGGCTCTGCATCCCACTTTTAAATGTTCCCTTCCCACGAAATTGCCTCATGAGCAACTTGGAACCTGTGGCTTCAGCGTGGTGTGTGGAGATACAATTGAGGCAAGACGGTAATTTTTAATTTAAGAGGAGGAGACCCTTACCTTCATTGACCTCCTGGAAACAAGCCCCCAAGCCCTGCCCCTCCTCACGAGGGCAAGTGCTTCCAGGTGCTGACAAAAGCTGTGGGGATGAGCGAGTAAGGCACTGTGGTGATACAGTTCCACGTGTCTGACATAGGGTCATAGCAGTCCAGCGTTTTGCACCTCTGAGTGCCAAAGTAACCTCCGACCACATAGAGTTTATTCCCCGAGGCCAGGGCGTGGCAGGACATGCGCTTGGCCGTCATGTCCCCGATGCGCGTCCACTGGTCCGTCTCGCAGTCGAAGCGGTAGGCGGAGGCTGCCGTGAACTCTGTGTCTCCTCCCATGATGAAAATCTGGCTGCCCAGGACAGCGGCCGCCGTGTAGCGCCAGGGCTGCGGGCACTCGGCTTTGATCATCCAGCGGTTCTCAGCTGGATCGTAGCACTGGACTTTGGACACCATGTCTCGGTGGATGCTGGTCCCACCAAAGACAAAGAGCTTCAGCCTGGCACTCACCACCGCAGCGTTGCTCACTCCATCTCTCAACGGAGCCACCATCATCCACTTGTTGGATATAGGGTCATACTTCTCTACTTGCTTCAAGGAAACAGAAGGAGAGGCAGGGAAGACTCCGGCAACTGCAGTGTGTCCACCAACCACATACAGGCAGTTTTCCAACTCGGCTGAGCCGTGCCCAAACCGAGCAATTAGCATTGGGGCAGCTTTGGACCATTCCTCGTGCACGGTGTCATAAACCCAAACATCTTTGGAGACCCCGTTCTCTGAGCCTCTGCCTCCAGTGATGTACACTTTGCAGCCAATGGCACAGGCACTAAACTCCTTCCGTGGACTTGGCAGGTCTGCTTTGGGAATAATTTCCTTTGCTTTCTGATCCACTTGGTAGATCTTATCACACATGAAGGTCTGTCCCCCCAGGATCAGCAAGGTGTGCCCAGCTTTGCGAGGCCTGGCACAGAGGCTGGTGACCACCCCATCATTCTGGAGGATCTTCTTCTTGCACTGAATAGCTTCATCCAGGACAAGCTTGTTCCTCTCATCCACCATGATCAAGTCCTCGCAAGCCAAGGCTTCCTTGAGGCATTCAGAAGGAAGCAAAGCCAGACGAACATTCCTCAGAAGTTCTGGGAGATAAGCCTTCCGCTCATCCAGGTCATATTTCACCCACTGCATGACAGCCTTAAAGACCTTTTCCTCATCCTCGATTTCCAGCTCATCACTGGAGATGAGGTCCAGCAAAGTGTCCTTAGAAAGGTTGTTGAAGTCTTCACTCTTGTGAACAGTCTCAAAGTTGACCAGGCACATCCTCCAGGAGAGCTCATAGAGCCGCCGGCACTGATGAGCATCTGAGAGCAGCATCATGCCCAGGCAGTTGGAAGGGTACAGGTTCTTCTCCAGGAACTCAGCTGCTGCATCTCGGACATCATGGAACTGCAACATGTCCCCAGCCTCCAGGAGGGACTCGGCATTCTCCTCATTGATAATGATCCGAGAGGAGTAAGCGAAATCCAACAGCAGCTCCAGCACCTCGGGGTGGAGGCTGTCATGGAAGTTCACCGCATCATCCAGGCTCTCCCGGAGGCCGTTGCTGAACATGGCCTCGAAGTACCTGCTGGAGGCAGCCAGCACTGCTCGGTGGCAGGGGAAGGACCTGTTCCCTGCCCAGAGGGTGACATCAGTGAACATGCAGTGCTTCCGCAGCGTATTCAGGTGGGACAAGACGCAGTCCGGGTGGGAGGCCTTGTGGAAAAGCAAGATGTTCATGGAGCCGGTGCTGGTGCGGGATTTACGGTTCTCGTGGACGCTGACGGACATGGTGGCAGAGCTCTCGCCTGCAGGGAGACAAACAGGAGACAAACATTACTCCCTTGTCATTACTGATATAAGGCATGGAGGACACAGGAATTTGCTATCCAACCCTGGTACACTGCCAGTGGACCTCAGAGCACCAGGTGACATTGCTGTGGCTCCTGCTCTGTGGCTGCTCCCGCACCCTGGCTTGCACAGCCCTCTCCTCCTGCACCCTCACACCCTCCAAAAAATTTAACTCAGGCTGAGCAGGGTGGGAAGGCACAGTGTGGTGAAGGGAGAAATTCTGCTTTGGTTTCAACAAAGGAGCAACAAAGTGAGGCAATCAAACCCCAAACTTGGTGGTAGATTGTTTCAACAGCCCCCAGAGGGTACTGGCAAACCACAGAAGAGTTATTTTTCCTTAGAAAACAGCATAGAGAGAGCAGACTATCCAGGATAAAGGGCACTGGTCTGTTCTTGGTTCAGCAGAAATCAAGTCTGGCTTCTGATTTTCAAGTAGATTACTGCAGGTTTAGGAAAAGCAACTGCTACAGGTTTTACTTACAAAATATTTAATTGTCAGCAGAAGCCAAAAGTTTGAATCAATTTTACCAAACCCATTTGTTGCACTTTTTGATGATAAAACTCACCAGACACCTCATGTGACTGAAACATTTTTCAGGACAGACTCTCATCAGAATAAGACAAAATAAATACATAAATTATGCTTTTTACCAGACAGGCAGAATCAAACACAAGGCTTTTATTAGCTACTATTTCACTTAAGTGCTACCTGATACCAATCCTTCCCTATAGAAGAAAAAACCCCTTTGGACTAATCAAATTAATACTACCTAAATGATAAAATCCAAGTCATTTACTCCAAAATACTTTAGCCAGCTGTATTTTGTTCTCCATGTAACTAAAGCAGACAGATACACATGCATAGCCCTATCTTATAGAAGTTAATACGGAAGTTGTCCTGAGGTTTGTAAAATGAACCTGAAAAAATCAAAAAGGGGTCAACCTTCACTCCAGTCACTGAATTGTTTAGACAAGACAGCTGGGGAAGGGATTTTAGATGAGTTCTTTTTGTTGATGTTGGTTGGGTGTTTTTTTTTTTTAATTTGCTGTTCCTGGGGTTTCTCAGGGGTCTTTCCACCCTGCAAACACAAGGTCTGCAGATGAGCCCTGTCCTCCCCAGCCAGCACTGGGGTCTTGGAGGAAACCACAAAATGCTGAGAGAGAGGACACAGCGCTCCCAGGATGCCGGCAGGTCACAGCCTTGACCTGGCAGTGACCTGGAGCTGCTCAACCCTCCTACACTCCATGGGTGGATGACCTCAGGAGGAGGCAGATGGCCAGATAAGCTGCCTGACTCAGGCTCTGCAGATGAGCTTCCTGCCCCTGCTTCTCCAGTGCCTCCAAAAGAGTCTGAATTAGACAAACAGTTGTGGGCATGCTGCTCCTTCCCCACCCGCTGCCAAGAGTTATTGAGGTTTGTCTTCTCAAGGCCTCACTCGTTCCTCAGGGCTGTGTCACAGTCCAGGGAAACGTCTCTGTGCTTCTCCATGCAGAAACAACAGCTTGCCCAAGCAGCCACAAGTCCTGCTCTGCCTCCGAGTCAGGAGCAGGAACACTGACGTGGGTAATCGGCTGGGATATGGCCATGTCCATGGCCCAAACTCCTGCAGCCTGGGATGGAGGCTGACAGGCTGACAAGCTCATTTCACTCGTGGCTGGTGGCTGTGCACAACCAAGGCTCCAAAACAGGAAGGAAAATGCCATTATGGAACAGCACTTTGAAGAGCATCTGAAGGAAATGTTTCCAACATCTTCACCCAGCACGGCAGGAACAACACTAATTTAAGGGGTTATATGGATTCCCATGTCAACGCCAAAGCGAGGAATACAAATGAAACATTTATGAGTCTGCTAAAAGCTATTGATTTAGGTTCCTATTCCTACGACCTCAGAAACCACCCTGCCACTGCTACTGCTTTCTTTGCTCACAGCTCAGGTCAACTATTCAGCGTTAACCTTTGATTTGCTTATGCACAAAAAAAGAAGCAATTTATATAAGACAGCTATGGAAACAAACACAGAGACTGCAGGAAGGCAGCAATGATTTTTCTGACACTAAGATTAAAAGCAACTACTCGGAGTGGAAGGAGCAGGTCATTTAGAAATTGGAATGTCTAAATAAAAGCTGCAGCAAAGCCATTTTTTATATATACATACACATAAGGACACATACATATGTCACACGTGTGCACACACACACACACATATATTTTAAATCTCAGGCTTCCAGCATCAAATATCTATCCCAGGGAACTTGGAGGCAAATAATATTTCTGTCCTATACGTCTTGAAAAATATCCAGGGAATAAATTGGCAGATTGCAGTCCAGTTCCCAGCACTGCTCTTTCTATCATGTTGTCACTACAGGCACCAACTGACCCCCAGTGCAGCTGGAATTGTGAAAGCTAAAGAGGCCACAGTTACAGCCCCTTGGCCTCTCCTGGAGCAGGGTTGTGACACTGGGTGTCACTGGTCAGAGAAAGGAGGGCTAGACAGACCATTAAACTGAAACTAAAGCAGCCCTGAACTCTGGGGAGCAGCCATCTCACCAGAAAGCCTTGCTTGTGGTTTTCAGCAGCACCCAAGCAGCTTTTTCTGAGGGCTTCTTGGATCCTGCCATAGCTGGGCACAAGCAGAGAAGTGGCAGACACTAATCCTTCCCCTCACAAACTCCCCTCACTGCATGTCTCAGTCTACCAGAGACCTTGGCATCATCTCACCTGTATCAGACAAACAGAAACTGGAGGCAGCAACTACTTCATCTGGCAGGTTTCTCCCAAAATGCAGCAGCTGACAAACTTCAGAAGCCTGTAGGCAAAGTGTCTCCTACAATTTCATCATGTGCACAGAAGTGCTTCGATTTAAGCCACGTTTAACTGCAGCCATGAGCAGGCTGGACCTGTGACACGGGCACTTCTCTGAAGCAGACACATGCAGAGCGCAATTTGGTCCCTACAACACTCCTTGCTCCCTTACCCAACTACTGAGCTAAAGAGAAAAAGCAGAACCACTCTGAATGAGGAGTATTTTACACAAAGCAACCTGTCAGTGGCCCCTGCCAAGCTCCCACCTGCTCTGTGAGAGCCTGGGGTTATCAGAGCTCCCAGCTGCACCTTCCATCATGCAGGAAGCTGTTGCTGGAACAGCCCTGTCAATGGGAACAGCAGAAGGCACGACCTGAACAAACTGGGGCTTGAATTTCTCCACGCTGCATTCGTTTCTTTTCCTTTGAAAGGCAGTTATTGAAAAAATAAGTATCTACTGCATAACCTTTTAAAGGGATCTTACTGCACGCAGAGGCAGATAATAATCCTTCTTCCATATGGATGAGGGCAGAGGGGCATCAGCTTTTTGACAGCTCTCCAATGCTGTCTGCTGGCTGCAGTATTCCCCTGGCTGTCTGCAGCCTTTGTACAGCCAGGATGGGAAAGACGGGTTTTTTCCAGCAGAGAAAGATAAGGTTGCTTTGAAAATCCTTCCACTCATCCAGACAGGGCAGACAGCAATCCTGAAAGAGGGAAGGATTTGGCTCAAGAAAAGAAGACCCCTCAAATCTCAGCTCATGAAGAAAACACCCCAGCAGTCTCTCTGGACAGGAGAAAGCTTGAAAAGAGAACAAGGGGAAAAACAAAAGCACAGAGCTGGCCAAACTCCCCACACGAAGAACCACAGCTCTCCTGTCCAAGTGCCTTTTGCTTCCTACAGAGCACACCCCAGCAGAAGACTTTCCCTCCCAGGCTGAGGGGTCACCCTTTCAGAGCCCTGCTAGAATGGTCCTTTAGGAGAACCTCAGGAGACACTCTACCACCTCTTGAAAAATCCAAGTGCCTCTTAGACAGATACTCTGAAGCTTTATCAGGCCCTGTCCCCAGTCACAAAAGAACTGCATATGAGAGGGCAGCTCAGAAAGGCTATTGATACATGAACTACATTTAGCAGCCTTGGGGTTCCCCCTTCATCTCAAACCAAAGGGCTCTCCACAAATCTCCCGTTTCATTCACTACCTGCAGGGAACCACCAGCTGAGATCCTGCTTGCTTTCAAGAGGACAAGATTTCAAAGTGATCAATAAGCTCCCCAGCGGGACTTCAGGAGATCAAGAATCACTTCTGCTTAGAAGGGCAAAACTGCAGGGTTTATAAATGTTCTCCCAAGATCATAAAGGCTGGCTAAACACCAACAAAGACCCCAAATCCCATGATCCAAAGCTGGCACTTTGCTTCGCCCATGAGAGAAGCAGCAAGCAGAACATGGTTTGTTTTTTTTTGCCTCACTCAACCATGAACTATTTAAAGCTATAAATAAGTAAATAAATAAGCAGTAAGGATCCTTGCTGGCTCAGCTCAGAAGACCTGGATGAAGCTGCTCACACTGCAGCAGAGTTTCATTCCCAAGAAGCCATATGGGCCCTCTAGGCATGGGCTGCACTACAACATAGAGACACTCCTTCCAAATCAGAGCAGACCCACTTGAAACGAACAGTGACAGCAGGGATAAGATTTTATTTTCTCTTTTATTTTTTCCCCATCTCACAGTATCAACCCCATGGGGTGAAACACTGTCTTGAATTCAGTCAAAGTTTAACTTCTCCCTGAAAGTGGTGGGATCAATTCTCTACTAATCAGTAATGTGCTCTCTCTCATCCCAAATATCTGTACCTTTCCAATGCTCTCATGGACTCCACCACCTGGTGCTTAGGCCAACAGCATTATACCAGGCCAAAACTACTGCTATAGAACCAACTTCTCCCTTTTTAGTGTAGAGAGTAGCAAAGTAGAAATACAAAAGTCACCTCCTGTGTTGTCTTCACAGGGAAGAGCTCCTTACAAAACTGCTTCGGAGAACAAGCAGTGAGACAACACTGTCAAACACAAAGCCAGATACAGCTGTGTTTCAGATGCTATTTCCCAGCACTGGAGACCATCAAAAGGTTTGAGAAAGGGGATCTGTTACATGCAGGCATTCACGTACTCAGAGGCAGCTTGAGCTTCAAAAGCAGAAAAAACCCAAAAGAAAACAGGAAAGGATGGTGGGGGAGAGACATAAAAAATAAGAAAGGGGAAGGAAGATGTTTTCAGATGATTTTCCTGTCCTTGCATAACACAGCGGACCGTCAGGTACACAGCTTGGAGCTGCTTGAAATGCTCAGTACTAATAATGCTCTTCTGTCAAGAGTGCTTGACATGAAAGGAATTAAAATTGCACCTGGCATTTAGTGCAGCACCACACTTGTTGAGTGTGGAGCCTGGGCTGCTGCCAGGTGGGCAGCACGGGACCTTCACTACATCATCTCCCAGGCATGCCCTCTGCTCTGTCCACAGTGCATGCAGACTTTGCTCTCCAACAGGTTGGCTTCATCTCCAGCAATCCCGGTAAATTTAGTGGTTTGCCTGTCTCAGCCAAATTTGTTCCTGTTCTCTTCAGGATGACTAACACAGCAAAGATGTGATTTTGCAGGCTGGAATTCAGACAACGTAACTGCTGTGAATCAGAGGGTATCACTCTGGATTTGCCCTTCCTGACAAACTCTTGATGTTTTACCAGATTTGCAAATAGGCAAACACAGGAAAGGCAGCTGACTCCATCCCCCAGTGCAAAATTTCTGATCCTGCCCCAGCCTTTGAGAATGGGAGGAATCCTTATCATTTCTTCTCATTTTCTCACTTCCTAGTCTAGCCTGTACATCCTAGACAGAAAACAGAGAGACCATGTGAAAGGCTCCTTCTGTTGGCTCAGACAGAAACTGGGAGGTTTTCCAAGCCCAATTCTGTAGGCTCCAGGAATCAGATTGTCTGGAGAAGATCCGGATACATATCTGAACATTTTGAAACTCAGTCTCAGAAACTCAGACTGAGTTTCATATCCCACTCATATTCTCATATCCCATTCTCAGCAGTACCCACCATTCCTCCCTTTAAACCCATGCTCCACTCTGAGCCTAAAGCCACCACAAGAATCTACTGAATGCCACTTACTTGATAGAAAATCAGAACATTATTGCCAAGCTGAACCAATTAGTGAGATTCTTGTTTTGTCTCACAAAAGCACTGGTAAAAGGGGCTGAAGTGCCTCAAATCTATGACATGCACTCATCTGAGTCTAAGGCAACCATGCTCCAACCACAATAAAAATAACTGTAGGAAATCCTCTTTGCATGCAACCTATGCAGTTCTATTTGCAAATCAGGTGTTGGATTTGCTACTCTGCAGCTGAGATACTCCAAAAAGCTTCTTGAGCTACCTGTGACACAATCAAATAAAGTTCATGTTCACCACTAAGCACACTGGCTTTGCTGTTCCTGGGAACACCACGCCCTCCTACAACCACTACCCAAATCGGGATAAATAATGCTTTTAGCCACAGTCCAGGCTCCAGACAATAGCTTTTCACTGCTATGCCTTAACCCCAGCGGATCTTTTCAGAGCCTGTGATTCATTTCAGAGGCTGTGGCGGGGTTTTGTCCTTCCTGCTGCCCTCCAGCTCTGCTTGTGAATACATCCCATTCTGCCAGATCAATCACAGGCGCTTTGCAAAATGAATGGGGGGCTGCAGAGGAAGCAAGCGAGTTCACAATTCCCTCCTCCAAATTATACCCGAAAAGGCTCCAGAATGGGAATGGTCTGCTTGATTGCAGTACCTACCCCAGCCCCATCTGGGCAGGATAAAATCCTTTTCAAGCAAGCCAAACTTGCTAATGTGGTGCAAAGGCAAGAGGCCTTTGGTACTTCAAACGCGGAGGAACCACATGCCACTTCCCAGGGAGAGTTTAGGAGATGAGATGTGGTATATGTCAAATTAATGCCAGAATAACCCCGGCAGCTGCTGACTCCAGAGATCTTATTCAGATCCTCCCACTCTCCCAGTTCTGAGGCTGGCAAAGCTGAGTGCTCTGGTGGCCAGGCTGACCAAAAGCCCTGTCACGAACACTCACACCAAACAGGTCTGTCTGCCTGCCTGCTGCCGGGGCAGGATTTCAATTTTGGGCCTGGCCAGTTAAGCTGGGGTTTTGTTTTGCCTCCCCCACTCCCCTGCCAGGCAGGAGATCATGGAACAACTGCCAGGTTTGGTTTGCTCATTTGCAATTCTGGCTGGAGTTCAGAGCCATGGAGATGGCAGGCCCTCACGCCTCCTGAATGGATTAGCCCCTCATGCTGCTGGGCATGGGGGACATCCATTTCCAACAGGACTCTAAAGCACTGACAGATATTGAAGGGTCTGGGGCTGCAAGACAGGGCATTGCAGAGCCCTCTGGCTCTGGACAGAAGGAACAAAAAACCCTCTGATTTTTCCATTTTGGTACTCACACAGCATCAAACCAAGCACTCAGCTTGCAAATTCCATGCCACTGTGGCATCCCTGCAGCAGCCCAGGCTGTCCCAGGCATCCTGCACACACTGCAAGCAAACCAGAGTGATTGCCAGTGTGGTACAGTAATAAATTTGCCTCGCCACAATGTGACAGGCTATCATACAAAACTGGTAGTCTTTGCAAAGCCTAATGGTCAGCAAGTAGACAGCGGTTATGGGACATGCAACATTCCCAGGCTCAGGCCATGGGGGAAAGACAAAGCTGGCTGTTCTGGCTGGAGAGATACTAATAGTCACTGCGGGGATATAAAGCTGAGAAGCAAAGACAGAGTGATCTGATGGTGGTTAAAGGTCAGGCCAGGGGGCCTGGGGTGGCTCGTTACAGCTAAATGCTTCCTAGTCAGCATCCCTGCAGCCACTGCTTTCAGCAATGCCAGCTACATTCCCTGCAATTCAACTACAGTCTGTGAAAGTGGGGAGTAAATCTAGCCCTCAGTTCCAGTGCTGACACAGCTCCCAACCCGGCCCTTCCACAGTCCCTAAGCACACTGAGCAGCCACAGACACCCTGGGCCAGCTCTGCCTGTCCTGCTCCACCTACTCACACCCAAGCCAAGGCACTGCTCAACACTCTTTTGTAATGCTACCACTTCCATCCCTCCTCGCAACTCTGCCTGTCCTCTTCCACCTCCACAGATGGCCACATCCTGCCCTTCCTGTTTCACTCACCAAACATTGCCTAAAACCTCTTCTGACTGCTAAGAAGGATCTGAACTCCTGCAGGCTTTGGGGACGGTTGGTGACCACCACAGGGACGAAAAATGTTATCATAATTCACACGTGCATATGCACAGATATGCACACACTCTTTATCTCCATACCAGACCATGTCCAGCACTCCCTCCAGAGCCAGAAGAACCATCTTATGGATCAGACTCATGCTCATTTTAACACATTTGGAATATGTGCTGTGCAATATCTTGTCATCTGTCCCCAAGCTGTCACCTTCACAAATTCCTTTTGCCTTGGTCCTTCAGTCAAACCATTTTCAACTGGCCTTAACTCCTCTGCAAAAGCACATCTGAGATGCCAACCCCTCTGCCTGAATTACTTGAGCCTGCCCCAAACACAGCATGATACCACACTCTGCACACATGCTGAGACAGGAGGACTTCAGATAACAATCCTCAAATATTTGAGAAAATCAACAAGAAAGGAATGGGAAATTTAAGTTCTTCGGTGCTGAAGCTGTTTACAGTCTCCCATGTCCACATTATGGTGCAATTCTGCAGCAATTTTCACTCTGCTTTAATTCTGAGAAGCTCGTGCCACCTCACACTTCCTGTTGCAGAGCAGACTTCCACCTATGCCTCCTCCCCAAGTGCTTTACTTGGGCTTATCGCAAAGATAAGCCAGAGCAGATGGCTGGGGTTAAAGACACAAAAGAGACAAAATATGTTTTCAGATAAGATTTGATTTGCAGCAGAAGACGGGACCAGGAAAACAGAGAGGCCCCAGAAAGGGTCCTATAGCATTAAGGAGTCAGGCTCTTGGAGACATGGACAGAGCAGAACATACAGAAGAGCTCAGGGGCAGAGACAAGAAAGTAGAGAAGAGCTCAGAACTCTGGACGGAGACTGTCACCAGAGCAGCTGAGCCAGCAGCAGCAGCTGGCCACCACCAGAACACATGGGCTGTGTTACACATCTCGGGTTGCTCTTAAGGTAACTTCAATAAAAACAAGTGTCACAAGATGCAGGAAGGAAGAAGCAAAAACAAGGGAAGTTGTCAAAGTATAAAGGTTACGGAGCTGCTTGTTTTTTTCTCATGGCTCTGGATCTGTCCTGGAGAGGAACAGGTACATTTGGAGGAAGGCTACAAAATCCCACAGCACCCTGGCTGAAGAATTCCCTCCAGCAGATCACAAAAGAACACACGCAGAGATTGCCAGGAAAGGAAAACAGAGCAGTCATGACGCTAGGACTCTCCATTGGAATAGTATGAAACATTCAGCTGTCTGCTTATGCAAGGCTGAGGGCAGATCTTCCAAGCACAGGTCTGGCTGGTCTAAGTCCCCTACCCCAACAATTACAAGTGGAGAGATAAAGAAAATAAAGGCAAAAAAATATATGGAAAACCCAACTACCAAAGAGGCTGTTAACTTTTTTTAAATGCAAAGGGATTCGTGAGGACAAGAGGAGGAAGAACCATTTTTCTCCTCTGTCAGCTCAGCTCAATCACTCACACGAACCTGCTCACTTCTCTAGACAGGCTTGTTCGAACTGATTTCATCAGAGGCCACGGAAGTTGTGCCCCTTGGAGCACAGTTTTGAGAGATATATAAAGGGACGAAAGAGGGGAAAAAAAACCCCAAAAACAAAGCAAAAAGCAATACCACCTGGATTTCACATTCATGTGATTAATAGCTGGGGTTTCATTTTTTTTTTTATTTTTTTATTTTTTTTTCTTCATAAGTGAAAAGATCTTCCTTCCCCAAACCTTTCCCTGCCGCTTCCTGCGATGCTCCAAGCCCCTAGCGAGTCCCCGGCCGGTACGGGGGGCGGCACTCATGGTCCCTCCTGTAGGGGGCCGGCACATCCCTGTCCCCGCGGCTCCGAACCCCAGCAAGTCCCTTGCTCGGAGGGGGCCTGCCAGCGCCGCATGAACCCAGACCTGGGGGGAAAACACTCACCGTCACCTGGCCGAGCCGAAATCTCCGTGAGCCGCGAAGCCCCCAGCGCCAGGTGTCAGGGATGCAGGGATGGAGGGGTACAGGGATGGATGCAGGGATGGATGCAGGGATGCAGGGATGCAGCAGCCCCGGCGCGGCCCCGGCCCCGCGCACAATGTACCCACCGGGCGGGCCCGGCCGCGCGTGGGACCGCGGGGGCGGGGCCGCCCGCCGCCACCGCCACCAATCAGAGAGCTCAGCTTCCGTGACGTTCCCTTTACGCTACGCCCCCTTCAGGGAATTGACCAATAGGTGCGCAGAACGGCGGTTGTGGGCGGGGCGAGGCGGAGCGTCGGTCCCCGGGGGTGAGGGCCGCCTTCCGCCGGGCCGGCCCCGCCGAGCCGCGGCCGCTCGGCCCGGGCCCCGCACCGGCTGCTCCGGGGCTCCCCGGGGAACGGCCCGCGCTGCGCTTCGGCCCCCAGTGCGGCCAGCCCTGGCGCGAACCCGCCCCCTTCTGCCCCGGCCTTTGCCCCCGCAGTCAGCGCTCGGCGGGGTCCTGCCCGGCCGGCCCCGTCCCGGCTGTCCCACAGGACGGGCGCCCCGCGGAGCGATGTCCCTGCCTGTCACTCACCCAGCGCACGCCCGCGCCTGCGGCGGGACAGGGAAAGTCAGCACAAGCCGGCTAAAATTCAGGCAGATTTGTGAAATGGCCGGCCTCAGCAGAATTCGGGTGCGTGGGGGATGTGAAGGTCAGCAGGGCCCGCTGGCTGCAGGAGCTGCGGAGCTGGGGTCGCACGGAGACCGGCCGGGGGCCGTGCCCTGCGCGGGCACCACCCGCGGGCCGCTGCCCTCAGCTGCGAGGAGCGGGGGGGGACGTGGCAGTGCTGCCTTCAGCAACGGTGTGGGCTGAGGCTGGAAAAAATAGCCTGCTCATTTAGAAACAATAACATTTTTCAAAGCAATAACATTTTCGTATAACACGAGAGCAGCTGGAAACAGCAGTGCCTCTGATCCCAGCCGTGTTTTCCAACCCCGGCTCTGGAGTGAGGCACAGCAGGTAACTGCGGACCTGCCCTGTGGAATCATTTCACCGAGTGACTATCCCTGGGGTTTGTGGAACACTTCATATACCAGGAAAAAAAGAAGCTGGAAGCTTTCTTTGGTTTCACAAATTTTAAATACACAGAAGAGGCAGGGAAGAGCTGCTCACTGCCTTCTCCCACGACCCCATCTCTCCAGGGCCCTACTCCCCATACACAGACACAAATGTTCAGTAATAAGAGTCAAGCGAAAAACTAACAGCTCTGCTAAGTGTATCTCCCGAGATAATGGCTGGGGGGGAATATCCAAAGTGTGCTGAAACACTCAGGGATGCACTATTTGAGGGCTGCTCTTTCCAACCTAGTAAAGGAAATCTCCCCAGTTTCCCCACTGAAGCTACTACCACTGCTTGTCCTGGTGACATGCATGACTGCTTGTCATGCATGACCAGTTTTGCATGGTATGGGCATGGGAGGAGGTTGGAGGGTTGCTGCTATGGGGATATAGTGAAACAAAAGTTCCAATAAGTATAAAATGCAGTCCTTTCTTCACAGCTTGAGACAGGTCAGCTACAGCTGGCACAAGCTCTGCATGGTAAATAACAAAGTACACTGAAGATGTTGAACTGTATTGAATTCCTTTTTCTTTTGATCTGTGTTGTTCCAGGTCATTGCAATTTAACTCTTAGGGTGCTGCTGCCTTCCCAACCACAAGCCCAGCTACTCTTGAGGAGGCTGAAAATTGCCCGGGAGCCTGCTAATAACTTTAATGAGCTGCTCAGGAAGACAGCAGGGGTTTGTGCAATATGTGGGTGTGGTGGCATCCTGAATACATCTGTAAAACAACAAAAACATAAAAGACAAAATTGGTTTTCCCTATTCCTGCTGTGTTCCACCCAGCAGTTCCCGAGTATGAAGGAGCTGGGGAGAAAAGCAAGGTCACGTTTCTTAATTCCAAACCATTGTCAGAGTGTTACTACAAAAGCCAAATGCTGTCCCAGCAAGCTGTGTGTGAATCCAGACTGTCGTCTGCAACCTGGCAGGCAGAATTCTGGCAGCTGCCTGTCCTGGATGCACACAAAGCTCAGGAGAGCTCCCTGCAAAGCTCCTCCTGGAAAGACACTTCAAAACCATGTCTATCAGTAATCTGCTCCCACCAGCTTCTGAGCTGTAACTCACTTCTTTGGGGCAGAGCTAAACAGGGTAGTCCCAGGAAACTCTGCAGGAAACATCCTGTGCTGTAGCAATGCACGCATCTGATGTTAAGATGCTGATGGGATTAAGATATTTGCTTTTTGTTAGGATTAGGATTTTGCTTTTGTTCCGAGGCAGCAGCAGAAGGCCAGGTATGGCAGTGATGGGCACACCAGACACACAGACTGGCAACCACCTCCTTGCCGTGAAGGAGATGCAGAGCCAGACATCTGAAAAGGCAGGGGCAGCACAATAGGAATGCTTAACAGAAACAGAAAAAAAAAATAATAATCTGGCAGACATTTAAAAATGTTTTTAAATCTCTTCTTAAAGAGGATTTAAGAATGAGGCGTATGTAGGGGAAAGAAGCTTAATTTATGATGAATGTTAATACCAGCTCCTTACATATGGTATTGGCCTCAAGCATCCCTGAGGGTTTTTGAGGGACTAGTGCTGTGGTTATGATTTCAGTGTATAGGGGAAACTCTCCTGCATTATTAAA
The DNA here is from genome assembly GCF_971803275.1 of Cyanistes caeruleus. Taxonomy (NCBI): domain Eukaryota; kingdom Metazoa; phylum Chordata; class Aves; order Passeriformes; family Paridae; genus Cyanistes; species Cyanistes caeruleus. The sequence goes on from NC_141713.1 coordinate 6,720,416, forward strand.
CGACACATGCCCTGCATTGGCCCATGGTTTGATGTACGTGATGCATAGCTGATGTCAGCCAGCCGGGGAGACAGGATTCTTCAACATGTTGGCATTGTGAGAATAAATTAAAAAACTGCTGATTGAGATCCCTTCCTTCATCATGAACCATCAGAGTTAATTTTTTTTTTTTAAAATTGAGGAAAAAAACCCCAAACCCAAAGTTTTAAATAATAGCATTTACCCTTTGGCTATATTTGTTTAGCATAACATTTATTATGATGGAAAATGTAAACATTTGCAAAGTTAAATGTTTGATTTGACTACAGAAACCTATTCTATTTGTTACAGAAATCAGCACTAATTGCCTCATTCCCATTAAATCCTCACTTTCCCAAAAATTGAGAGTCAAAAGATTTAACCTAGCCAGAATTCACTAGCTGGCTTTGCCCATTTATATCATGAAGCTGGATCTCCTGATGTAGCTGACTAAGTAGGTGATGTTCATTGAAGTAGGAGGGATAAAATCTGGCCCACAAACCGCGTTCACTTCCTTGCATCTATTTCTGTTTTTCCCTGAACATTCCCATCCTACAACCCTCTGCTCTCTACTGGGTTAAATAATAAAATCAGTGTTTTCCCATCTAGGTCACTGTTTGCAGTCCATCACAAGTCATGCCACAGCCGGCTAGTGGCTGCTAAGTGGTCTGTGTGAAATTAGTTTAGTGGGTCTCCAGCCAGAAGCCAGTTGACAGATGCCCAAAAATCAGTTCTCCAATTGGCTTCCTCGCCAATCATGGCAGCTTGGTCAAGGCCATGCAAATTCAGCATTTTCCCCGGGGCCAGGAACAGAGACAAGGTTGGTTGTGAACACTTTTCCTCTCTTGTGAGTGCCAAAAGTCTCTAGAGAAGGTCACAGAACAATGCTGAGTGCCAGTGCCTGAGGACCTTGCTATCACCCCGAATTCAGCTCTCCAGGGAACTGGTGGTAGCAAAGGCAGGAAAAGCTGCTGAAGACTCCCTGCAGAGGCAGCCCTGACATCGAGGGGAGGGTGAAAAGTGGCCGGGGGAGTCTTGATGGAAGGTTTCACCCTTTGGGTTTGTCCTGCACAGGAGGGTGAGCTGAAGAGCTGCCAGTCAGACCGAACCAATTTAGCATTCTCTGCAGTAACAATGTAAATCCAATCTCTCTCCCTCTCCGCCTTTTCTCCTGATGCCAAATTTAAACAACTTCACTTTTTTGGCAGCAGGAAACGTCACAATTAAATATAGAAGCAGAGCACACTTTGGGATGGAACTTCCAGCCAGGGAACAACAGATGGCATTGTTTGCTGGGTTGGAAAAGCTGCATCTGCTCCTAGAAGAAATGCTAATCGGGGCTTAATTAGGCATTCAGAGGGAACTGTATCCCATCCCCAGGACAATGGCCATGCGTGCATGATCCTGAAAAATACAGGGAAGAAGATCAAAAATCATCAAAAATCCTCACTGGACCAAGTCCAAATTTGGCACATAATGTGATGGGGTATCCCAGAGACTTTCTCTGTGCTGAAATCCATCTAAGCAACTCAAAATAAAAATGTAGTTGTCAAAGACTTGTTTTATTTCACTTGCAAGTGGTCAGTGATTTTGTTTTCAGTTTCAAAGCAAATCATTCCAGCCTAACACTGGAATCAGATCCTACCCTGGCAGCTCTCTGACTCGCTGAGGTGTGGCAAGATTAAAAGGTAACTGAGATCTTATAGCAAGTACTACAAATGGGAATAGAAGAGTTAGAAAGATCAAAAACACACACCTTGCCCAGGATAACTGATCCCTCTATAGAAACACAAAGTAAAGAGGAGGATGGTGGAAAATGTCCCCCAGTTCATTCCAACCTGGTGTTCAGGCACAAAAGGGGTCCCACCATGTGCAGTGCCTGTGCATGTAAGGACATTGTCTCTCCTTCCCTCCCTCAGTCCTGCCAGCTTCCTGCAGAGCTGCAGGCAGCCAGGCAGAGCTCTGTGTCCTTGTTTCAGCGTCTTCTCCTTGGAGTATCAAAGCACCCCTTCAATCTGGAGCCAGCAGAGCTGTTTGCAGAACGAGTCTGCCAAGCATTTCACCAAGACACTGGCCCCAGCTGCCAGCTGTGCCAGCACTGTAGAGATCCCCATTGCTTTCAAGCCCCCATCCTGTTTTAATGTCTCTTTCTCCCCTGCCTGGTCCAAAGCAGCTCACCTGACCAGCCTGGTCTAGGGGAAGATGTCCCTGCTCATGGCAGGATCTGCTGGACTGGGTGATCTTTAAAGGTCTCTTTCAACACAAGCTATTCCATGATTCTTTGTCCTGGCTTAGTGCCTGTGGCTGCTCTGTGCACCTGGGCATCCACACCCCCCTCAGGAGCCTGGGACAATGTGCACCTCATGGGCAGTGCCAACAGGGACCCCGTTTTGCTGGTTGCACACCCTACTTCCAGTAACTCTGGAAACATTCCAAATGGGTTAAACAACGCCCACGTCCCTTACACCTAAAAAATGTTAATTAACAAGGATCATTGCTGATTCCAAACAATGCTCTCCAAACATAGCCAAAAAATCACTGGAGATTAAAGGAATTTTGGAACAAGTGACTTAGAGCTGCAGTAAAGGGAAGAGTTTTCTTGGCACTGAGGCAATTTTCAGCAGCTCCAGAGTGGTGAAGAGAAACATAGGAGTATCCTAAACCTCTTCTGCCTTCAGGACCATTCTACTTCAGAGGGATGTCAGTCCTGATCTGGCACAAACTTTTGGGCAACTAGAAGTAAAAATGGTTCTCCTGACAAAGGACATAGCTGCAGATGATGGAGCTGTAGGCCCTGATCATTTATTCCAGGGATTGCTGTGCCTTACCCACCCCAGTTTTAATCCCCAGGCCTGTCTGTCTGGCTCTGAATAGCCTCCCATTTGCTGTGAGTGTGCTCTGTATCCCATGACCCCCATCATGTCTCTTTGAGAAAAACCTTGGAGATTTTCTGACTGTCTGTAGTTCACTGACAGCAGATTTATTTCTCCAGTGGTGCAAGTGGTGACTGTGCCCTTGTACCTGCTCACCTGCAGCTGGCCTGCTCCCAAGCACTGCATCTCCATGGTGTGTGGTGAGGAGGGTGCTGGGAGCAGGTTTTGGAGGAAGGCACCCATTGCAGGTGTCCACAGTCACAGAAATCAGAAATCAGGGTAGGCCAAATGCAGAGGTATTGCATCTCTTCTGGAGATGGCACAAACCAAGCCCTTTTCAGTGAGCTGCATGAGGTCAGGTCTTCCTGTCCAATGCAGGTGGATGCATGGGTATCCCTGTTTTCCTTAGAGGTGGTCCAAGGAACCTTTCTCCAGCATTACCTTCCTGTGGTGAAGGATGAAATGTAAGGTGCCAGAGCTGCCATCCTCCTGCTGTTCTTTGGCCTGTGGACTGGTAGGACTGGGAGACCCAGCAGCCTGTTTGAAGGAGAGATGTCGTCACACCATGAGACACAACTAAATAGGGCCATCCTGCAAGCACCAGCGTTGGACTCAGCTGACTCCAGTGTTGAAGCTCAAGGATGTGACAAATGGCAAACATCACAAGGTCTCAGCTTTCTAAGGACAGCTGCAGAGCTGGTCCCAGCTCATCCACGTGGGGCTCCAAGCAGGGCTGTTGCTGACCCAGTGTGAAGCTTCCCAGTGCTCACAGTCTGAGAGAAGACACAGATTTTGGCCAGCTGCCTGGAATTTAAATGTCTGTGTTTTAGACCCAGACTTCCTTCTCAGAGGTTTCAGAGGGAAAAGAAAAAGCCCAAAAGTGCTTCTAAAACTCTAATTTATCCATCAGTGGCCAGTTTTCTGTGATGCCTTGAATCTGAGAAAGGCAGGGAGGAAGGCAGAGAGGAAGTGTGAGCGGGGAGCACGAGGAGCCTTTTGGCTGCCCTCTCTGGCTTGGGGGTATCGAGGGGAGCCAAGGGACTCCAGAGGAAGCAGCAAGCAGCTCCAGCTGGGAAGGGGTCCTGACAGCATCGTGTTAGGAGGAGAGAGAGGACAGACTGCCTTGCTGTGACTCAGCTCCAGCCCTGTGTCACTGCCTCCCACTCATTCCTAGGATCTGAGGGCTGTGTCCCTGGGCTGTCCACCTCCATCAGCCCAAACTCCTTTGTTTTGGCAGGGGCGAGTGCAGGAAATAAAAAGGCCATCCCAGAAGGCTCCTAGCACACCCCTGCAGGATAGCATGTGAATTGATTTCTTGAAAATGGGATCATTTATTCTCCATGTTAAACAGGGAAAAAAACTCAGTGACTTCAAACTGGCCTTGTCTGAGAACTTGTTTCAAAATCTGGGGCACCTGGGGCTTCTGGATCAGGATTTCTTGTCCTTGGAGAAAGGATTACCAGAAGAAGCATGAAGTGAAAAAAAAAAAAAAGAAAAAAAAGTGGGGGGTGGAAAAAAAGGAAGGGAAAAAAAAAGACAATTAGCTATTGCTGTAGAGTCCTCTAGTGGTGAACATCCATTTCACAGACGGCCCAAGTGTGCACCCAAATGAACTCAACCTCCCATTCCTGTTTATTTTCTAATTACATAAAACTGTGTATACAAAAAAAAAAAAGTCAGTGTCCAAATTTCAAACTATTTTAACCATTTATGAACAGTGTCAAAGGCAAGGATCCAAAATTAAGCAAAAAAATCTCCTTCCCTTCCCATCCAAGGCTGGATATTCTTCCAGATGCATGGTTTGAAACACTATAGGCTTAAAAAAATTCCAGATCTTACCCACTCAGGTTTTTTTCTAGCTTGCTTCTGTTTTTGCTGCTTCTGAGAGAAATGACTGAATAGAGAGAGCCTGCAGAATTCAGTTGTTGCCACATGCATACCAAAACCCTTGCCATTTATAAAACCCAAGTGAAAACTGATGGTGGTGTAGCATTATTGTGCTGAATAGCACAGGCCAGCTTGGTCTCCAGCAGCCACAGCAGTGGCTTGAGGTGAGATGCTGAGTTTAGCTGCAATTTCAAACCCAAGTAATTTAAAGTATTCTTCACATTATCCTTTTCTGCTACCTTCCTCCCATGTTGTCCCAAGCCTGCTTTATTTCTGCTCCTGGGCTCTATCAGTCAAAGGACATGGCCTTATGCAAAATCCTGATTCAAATGGTGTTTGCACAAATTTGAATATGTGATAGAGGAGAAAAAAGCTATTGTCTGCTGTGAGCATGACCCTTGGCAGGAATTCCCCTTCCTCATGAGTATGTCCATTCTCTGCTCTCTTCTTCAGGCCTGGGTCTTCTCAAATGTGTTCCGATTTCTGCTTCATAACCAAGGAAGAAAATGTAAAAAGATTTAAGACTTCATTACAAAATATAGCCTCAAATGCTGCAACCAAATAATTGGACATTGTTTCTTTCTTAAGAGTCTTTTTTCTTCTCCCTGTGAATAATAACCTGCCAATACTGCCCTTTGAGCTCCAGCTTCTGCATTGGAATAGCTGCATTAACACCTGCTGAAGACAACCTGCTAGTCATTGTCAGGCTGTGTAATTTAAGAAGCATCAAAAATACCAAGAAAAAAAAGATCATAAAATTATAAGCAGATTGGAGGATGCTGCCTCTTAAAACGCTGCTTCACCCATGTTAACATGCAATTCAAAGGACAAAAGCTTTAAGAATTTTTAAAAATAATTTAAAAATATATATGTTTTCCCTGTATTTGAACCAGCACATAGAAATAATATGATCCTAAAGTCACATAAGAATTTGGGCTGGAGCAGACCACAGGCTCTCATTTGGCCCAACACTGAGCACAAGCCCAGCTAGACCGGCTTGCTTAGGGGCTTGTTGAGCTAAGCTTTCAATGTCTCTCAGGCTGGAGATGCCTCCACCTTTCTGACCCTTGTATGTGACACATATTCAAATAACTCACATAATGTTTCATCTTTCTGTGCAGGCAGACTGTGCTGTAGTTGTGGATCTTCTCTAGCTGAAAGCTGTAGTACTTGGTATGTGTTTGAGTTTACAGGTCCGTTCCCACTGATTTACTTTAATTATTTTTCTTCAAGCCTGACGTCCTCCCAGTAAGCACAGACACCTCCTTGAACACTTCTGCTGAGAGTAAAGCTTTAAGCTTATCTCTGCCAAAACCTCAGCAGGGTCCAGATGCTTGCTGGTGTCACTGTTAATTAGGCTGATTTCAGAAGTGCTCACTGTAAACTTAGACTGAGCTGCCAGCCCCGTATCAGTCCTGCCTGCCTGCATTAGCTCTTCTATCCCCTCATGTCCAAATCAATAACATTATGTACTAGTAAATAATAAGGGTTTCATAAGTCTGAAGTAACAGAGATTTAGAGTGTTGTTTCAGCTGCAGGAATGAGCCCCTGGGGTCTGTTGTTTAGCTGTTGATTTTTCTGTGTCCCAAAGGAGAGTTTCAAAGCACTTTCGAAGTGCTTTTCACAAGGGGATTAGCAAACAGGCCAAGGCCCTGGAAGAGCAGATATTGTTGCATCCAAGTGGCAAAGTTTCCTTTTGTTCTCCTCCCTGTTTTCTCCATGCCAGTGAAAATTGAGTAGAAAATAAAGTACCATATATTCATCCAAATCTTTACCTTCTGCTGAATTCCAGTGACAACCAGAAATACCATTTTCAGCAACTGACTTCAAATTCCATTATATATTTTTTTCCTGTAGTTAACATTTCAATCTTTTGTAATAGAAGATAAACAAAAAAATGTTACATGTATTTTAATTATTTTCACTGTAAAACCCTTTTTCATCCAACACTTATTCATTGTAAAATTCTAACTGGAATAATTTCTTTTTCTTTATGTCTATAAAGATTAAGTTCCAGGAAAGAAAGTGACTCAGATACCAGGCAACTGACACACCAGAACAATCAGACTTGATGAGAAGCTTCTAAATTTTTAGAAAAATGAGGTGGCAATTCTGAATTCCACGTTGATATCAAAGTACTGACAGCCAAATCCCTTCCACACCCCAGGGACAGAGAGACTGAAACCTGCTCCTCTGAGTGCTGGATATAAGGTGAACAGTATTGGTTATTTTCCTCAAGCTTCAGGCTTCAGCCTGAGGGATATGAATTAAAACTCATTTCACGCACAAAGGGGAGACCGATGTTCTGTGTCTTTAATAATGAGTTTTTAGAGGCAGCTGGAAAATGCCTGGCTTTTAGAGAAGAGTCCAAGCACCTTCCTTCAGAGGTATTTTCACACTGATCCTAGCTGCCTGTTTAATTTTGATTATGTCTTATTCAGACCACCAAATTAAGGGCTTTTCCAAATGCAAGGAATCCCACTGCCACCCGTGGATGCAAAAGGCAAGGATTAGCTCATTAAAATGGAAGCAGAGAAAAAGTCTTATTATTTGGTGTCTACCTGGATGGTGTATTTAAATTAGGGCGATTTGCTCCCAAAATCTCTGTGATCCCAGGGATTATGCAAGATTATGTAACAGGCCTTGCTCAGGGGGCCTTTATTCCAGGTGATTTATTAAATGCTTTCATATTAAACTGGACAAGCAACAAAACCAAAGCAATCAGAAGAGGGGTTTGGTGGCTCAAGAGGGAGCATCGTGCCTTCTCCTCTATGTCTGCAGATCTTCCCACCTGTTCTTAACTCCCTGAAAGCACTGTGGTGCGGAGATGCTTTGCCAGAAAAATCAAAAATGGAAGCTTTGTTATCTTTAGAAACCACAGCATCACACCTGATCAATTTACAGCCCAGAATTTATTGGAAACATGTCCACACGTCTGCAATTCCTACAAACCATAAAACCAGTTTGTTTCTGATGCCTCATTATAATTTCAACCCCATCTCCTGCTTTCCATCAGGAGATGCTGAAGTGGCTCCTGGAGGAGGGAAGTGAGGGTGTGTAGGGTGTTAATCAGAAATACCCAGGCCCTGATCTCCCTGACACTGGGGAAGTGGGGCTCAGGGGAATAGCTCTGGTGGCAGGTGGAGAGAGAGCCCTGATCCTCATCCCCAAATCACTGTGCATTGGGGGGTACCCAGGGAGCTGTGGAGGTGTTCAGAGGATGCTGCATCGAGTTAGGAACTGCTGCATCCCACATCTGTGGTCCAAGGTGCTGATCAGAGGGTTGGAAGCTCAGACATCTCCAGATTTTGCTCCATATTAATTAACTGCTATGTTCATCTTGTGTAATTAAAATCCAGAGCAACTCTTCCTCTCCTCAGTGCACAGGCTCCACTCTGCTGTTGTAAACACACTTGAGATTGGAGCCCGGCCTTTTGCTGGGTGAACTTCCTGAATTTATTTCATGTTAAATGCTGCTTACAGATACTACCTGTGCTGTGCAGCGGCCAGGGGGTTTATATTAATTAAATGTTGCTATGGAAACAGCACATCAAGCAGAGGATGGTGTTTCTAGGGGAGTGAGAGAAGGAACTGCTTGTAGCAGAAAGGTCCGTGGCTGATTTGAAGGGACAAGGGTTTGCAGAATTGTTTTTGTAAAGTTACCAGAGCCTGGGAAAGTCTCCTGGGTTCTTGTGTCCTTTTCCTTCCTGTGGCTGATAATTCCTGACTGCATCTATCCCCTCCTCTGAGCCCTGTGAGAAACCCCAGTTCTTTAGTAGATCAAATAATCTTGGCTTCCCCTTGATATATTCCCTAATTCACAGCCCAAACAACAGAGATTCAGCTCTGAACAAGTGAAATCATGGTATTACAGTTGAACACTGGGAAATCAGAAACTAGAGCTCCATCCCTGGTGAAAAATGGGAGGCTTGACCATTTGCAAGGGAGCATAGTCAGACTAATCTGTGTAGATATCCCTGAAGTCCTGCCTTGGTTATGCATAAAGCTGGTTTAAGCCATTTTCATATGTGTTGCTTTTCCTCCTCTGAATGCAGCAATAGCTGAGACACCTGGCTCTGTCAGCACAGAAATAAAAGTAATTGCAAAACATTTTATGTAACTGAAGAATCACTTTTACAGGCCAATTTGGAGGAAATATATAGGTCAGATGGCTTATTTGGGATAAGCCCCTGAACCAATCTGTGGTTTATCAAACTGGAGCTATGAAACACAGAGGAGCAGTCATCCAAAGTACACACAGATGAAACCAGACTATTCTTTCCAGGTTGCCTTGTTGAGATGTTTCAGGGTCATCAGGTATTTCAATAATTTCAAGACTAAGATTCCTATCTTAGAGAATTTCATGGAGGAAGGGAAGTATCTGCATAGCCACTTTGAACCTGCTGTCTAGAAATGCATTTCCCTTCCACACAGCAAGCCTTAAATCTGCCTCCACTCGTGCTCAGAGTAAAAAAAAAACGGAACTAGAGTGCATTTGGGATTGAAGCACAGCACCAAGTTCCCTTTCATGCAGCCCAGGAGTGAATGGGGGCTTTCTCTACAGAGAGCAGGTGGATAATTGCTCTTTGTGCACATAAGCCTGCTCTGACTTTGCAATCCATCCAGATGTTTTTGAGTATGTGTGATACCCCAAGTGAGATCAGAACTCTGTGCATAGTAAGGAACATTTCCTTCTCTGAAGGATATGTTATCTGAAAGGGCCTAAAAGACAAAGGGTAAGAGAAAAAAGTATTATGGTAATATTTTCCCTGTTTCAAAGATGAAACTGTTCAGGAACTGACTTTAGCTGGGTTCTGTAAGGTTTTGCAGGCTGAATTCTGTATAATGGCTCTGAGCCAGCACCTCAGGTCAGGAATGAAATCTTCCAGCCAGCTTAAATTTCTGTTATTTTGTCAGGCTGCAGTCAAATTCTCTCCCAAATAGTTCCCCAAACCTATACCCTTCATTTCCATCTAGCTACAATAAACATCCATCTTTTGAAGGATCCCTGACCTAAGTAACTGCTGCTGAGAGAGGCAATATCAAACTAGGGTGTATCATTGAGAGATCAAAACATCTCATAAATGTATCATCCATTTATCCATCCATCCATCCATCCATCCATCCATCCATCCATCCATCCATCCACTTTTATCTCTCCTCCTCAAATCTGGATGCAGATCAGCCACGCCACCTGCTTATCAATTAAGGAAGAACAGATTTGTGGTCTGATAAATTTAGCAAGTACCATGTAAGCTCTAATTGGTGGGCATGATCCACTCGCCTTGCATTAATTCCAAAAGGTTCTGCTGATCTTATCACACATTGTGTCCTTTTTGTGTTTTAATCATCCCCACCCCCACTGCATTGAATTTTTTTTGCTGTGACAAACCCAGCTCTGAAGCAAGCACGTCACTGCTTTCATTGACACTGAAAAATCCTGTCTTGTTAATAGTATAAACGGACTAGGGGCTTTGCCTTCCAGTTTAATTCAAGAGAGCTATCGGCATGAGTGGGTTATAAAAGCTCTTTTTCAAGATAAAAGACAGTTCCTCACCAGAAAAAAAAAAAAAAAAAAAAAAGCTCTAACATCTTTATGACATCCCAGTGCAAAAAACAATTGAAAAGGATTGTCATAAAAGCAAGCATGTCAGTTGTGAACTTTACTGAATTGAGTCTAATGCAAAATTCATGCCGAGGTGTCACAAGTGAAAGGCAGTTTATTAATCCAACTTATCTGGAGCTGGTAGGCAGCAGTCATGGTAAATTAAGATCGTATGAATATTCCCCAGCCTCATTTGGGTTCCTATTCAGGACCCCTTTTGTGAGTGCAGCGGGGGCAAAAGGGTCTTTTGGACCTGAAGCAGCTTCTCTTCCTCTCCCTCCAACACATCTTTTCATACTTGTCACACAGTGGGTGCTTTGGGGCTAAGTGAAGCATGATGTCTTTGCTGTCTGACTGATCAGGATGCAACGCCCAGCTAACCGTGTCATGCTGCTTTATTCCAGTCATGCATTAGAAAGCATTTTATTTCTCCATTACCTTTTGTGTGTTCCCAGGCTAACTCTCCCTACTGGGAGGAAGCTGCAGGGAGGATGGGGTTCTTAGACTCCTTTCTCACATGCTGTCCTGATTTTGCAATGTCTTATTTTCCCCACAGAGAATGGCAAACTGGCTCATGGCTGGTGTGTAGAAGAATTGCTGCAGTGAATGTCTGTCTGCTGGGAAAGCAGCAGAGCACCTATAGAAAGAACATAGTGGGCTTGCTCAGCACAACAGCCTTTCAGAGGAAACCACAAACACCCTAAAGAAGCAGTGGCGTGGGACCAATGCCTTCCAAAAGGATGAGGGGAAGGAGGAATTGAAATGACTTGAATTAAAAATGGAGCAGGCTTAGAAGTTGTCTCCATTGTCCTCCTGGTGCTCTTGGGTAGTACTCGAAGTAGATAGTGATGAGACTGACAGGTCTAGCCAGGAAAATGCTGAAAGATTACATCAAAAGCCTTAGAACAGGGATGAAACCCACCTCCTTGGAAGTTTAGGCTATTGGCAGAGTCAGGATTTCCCCAGAACCATGTGGGAACTATGAGGGCTCTGAATGCAGCTGGTTAAGGGATACAAGGCCAAATTTAGCCTTCCCAGAAGCCAGACCACTGCTTCTTATTTCTAACTGGGCTGAAGTAGCTGACTAAGGAGCTCAAGCTGGCCAAGAGTGACAGTAAGAGAGGAAATGAAGGCTGAGGAGTTGCTGGAAGGTGAAGGAGTTAGAGTGGCTGTTTACTGGGGAGGTGGGTTACAGCAGGAAAGCCACAGCAGAGATATTTTTTACTGAGCTCTTGAGGGCTTGAGAAAAGGGAAGAGTACCTCAAGTTATTAAAACCAAAGTGGGGAAGAGCCTGAAAGAAAGAACAGGCCTCTGGAGCTGGTATGAGTGTTGCTGCAAAATGACCTGGATCTATTAAAAAGATGTTAAAGTTGATCCCTTTCTGTCATATTTATGGATGTTACCCAGAGTGGCCTTTATCAGATGTGCATTTGGCTCAGCACTGAAGGATAATTGCAGCTAAATAGTCTATGAAATGAGATCTACAAATGCTATAGAGTGTGAGCTGGCCAAATTCTATCCCTATTTACATCCATGAGGTTTCTCTGATATCTAGGATGGCAGAAATTGTTTGAGATGTTATGAAGGGTAGGCAGGAATGCATTGAATGATTATAACACTGACCTGTTTTGTGTCAGCTGGTCCAAGGATTCATTTCATGATTTTTGGGATGTCACTTAACTTTTCTGTGCTGTGATTTACTCAGCTCTGCTTATTCATCTTGGCCTGTCTTATATGAAGAAATTGCTCACAGAATTCCTTGGGCACTGTGCATGGAGGGTTTTGCAAACAATGCAGACAATTGCAGCTAGGACCAAAAATCAGCAAAATATACTTGAAAAGTGCCACTAAATGATTTCTCTCACCTTTACTTGCTGAAGCCACTGAAGTGTGACAGTCAGTAGAAAAGAAAAATAATAACAGGTTGGTCTTCTTTGGCTCCCCAGTCATGCAAAGATTTAGAATTTACTTCTCTGTGTGTAAATCTAAAATATTAATGCTTTTTTTTATTTCCAGGCTCCACTCCAGAGTAAGGATTGTCCTGAAACGTGCTGGCACGAGACCCTGATACAGGCTGAATCCCAAGGAACAGCTGATGCGATGCGTCGATGTGGGTTTTTTTTGGGGAGATGAGGTGCTTTTCTCTAAAGGACACCCACCACCTTCCCCCGGCTGCTTTTGTTTTAACCCTGCTCTCGGGACAGAGGCAGGCTCAGCCTCTGAGGATGGGGAGTTTGGCTGCTGGACCGGCAGAGCCGCAGCATCCCGCCGGGCCCGGGGGATGCCGTGTCCCCTCTCCGTGCCCCGGTCCCCACAAGGTGGCACTCGCCGCCAGCGCATCCCTGCATCCCGGCAGGGATGGATGGGCTCCCGACACACGGCTCCGCTCACAACCACAGCATCCTCTCGCCTCGGGGGACACACGGCATCGTGGAGCCCAGCCCTGAGCGGGAACACCCCAAAATCCCACCGTATGCCCGAGAGCCTTGTCCGAATACATCTTGAGCTCCGTCAGGCTCATTGCTGTGACCGCTTTAACCTTTTCCCAGTTTCCATCCCAAGCCTCCCCTGAGCCAGCTCCAGCGGCTCCCAAGGGTGACACAGAGCAGAGATCGGAGCTGCCCCTCCCGAGGGAGAGAGGTGAGCTCTGCCTCACTCTCCTCTTCTCCAGTGCCCTCAGCCACTTCCCAGATCCTTCAGCATCCTCACAGCCCTCCTCTGACACTCCCTAGGAGCTTTAATCTCACACTGTGGCACCCAGAAGGAGCCGGGAGGGTGGAAAGGCAGGACCAGTTCGCTGTACGGAGTCTCCTGGGGAGCTGCCTCATGTTTTCAGCACACACCTCTAATATCTGCATTTTTCCCTGAAACAGAGGTGACATCAGGGCCTCTCTGTGGAGCAGGGGATTTCTCTCCCCTTCTCAGTGTGGATATTTTATCTTCTATGAAAATGGTCCCAAATAAAGGGAACTGAAGTCGGTATCTGCTCACTCCAGCTGTCAGAATGGACCCTCCTGGCCAGGGTGTCCTGAACCACTGAAGTTACCTTAAGCTCCTCACTCCTTTGGAAACCCCTGGCTGGGCTGAAGAGCATTAAAGCATTTCTGAGATAGAGAATTTTAGATCTAGTAGTGCAGAAATTGTGATTTCAGCATTTCTCTGTAGACTGTGATTTGAGAATCATTTTCCAGTGGAGGAATTGGCCACATAAATAAGAAAAACACATGATAATTTAGGTGGCAAGCTTAATTACATGATTATTTTCATTCTTGTAAATGTGTATAACCTACAGTGGAACATTCAATAAAATTATAGCTTGGGCACTGAAGAGATTTCCTTATCACTAAAAATATGCTCTAGCTGTTCTTAAAGAAAGGTTTAGTAAATTGCCTCTAAAGTACAGGAAATTGGCTTAGCTCCTTCTGTGGAATATTTGTCTAAAGAAGAACATCACGGGCAGCAGGGCTAGAAAGAGTCTGAAAAGGTCTGAAACACATGAAGTCCTGCAGCAGCAATATTACCAACCCCTCTAAGACAACTTATGTGACTTAATTTTGCTACAGATTCTCTGGAGGATTATCAAGAAATTGATTTATGAGTTGAAATACCCATGCTATGATAATTTGAGACTGCAACATGGGATTGCAGTCACTTGTGCTACTGCAAGTCAGAGTCTCTATTCCATCTCTAGAATTTTTTCAGTGTCTACAATAAAATACTCTGAAGAAGAGGTAGAGCCCAGGGTAAATTTCCTAGATATTCAGTGTAATGGGGTGGGATGTTTTAGGACATCAGTTCCAGAATGTAATACCAGAAATATGTTAGGAACTTGATTTTTCTCACTGTGGCTTTACAGATATCTCAGTGGTTGAATTATCTTAAAAACTCAGAGAATTCAGCCTACTTATAGCGAAAATGGAAGCACCCAAAAATTATTTACTATTTGGTGATCTATATGGAAATAATTTGGTCTCCCAAAATGATTGTTTTCCACAGAGTTGAACTTCTTCCCAGTTCATCCATATTTGCATCCATATGCCTTTACCTTACTAAGCTGAATTGACAAGCCAACACCTGCTCAGATACAATAGCCAAAATAATTTCTTAGTCCTTTAGCTGGTGTATTTTGTGCCACAATGCCTTTAGTCAGGCTGGAGGGTAAAAGTGCTGTGGAGAAAATGTGTGTTTTTACCACAGAGGTGCAGGATAAGCAGAATTCTTGCATCCTTAGTTTCCTCCAGCAGCTTCCAGCACTAATTATACTCCCATGAAGAACTCAGAAAATCAGTCAGACTTCTTGTAGAAGAGTATCTGAGTTGGCATATCCCTCCCAGGTTATTAAATAAGAGCTACACTCTATTGTCTTTGCCTCCTGTTTGAGTTGCAAAAAAGATGAATTAGTGCCTGAATGCTTCCTACAGGAGATATTTAAAGAGTCAGAGAACTTTTCTCATTGTACTTTTCCTCTGCTTCCTTAATCGAACATCACATTCTAGTTAATGTGCAGTTTCCAAGGCAAACTCAGTTTTGATCAAGTTGTGCTAACTTTGAAAAGCTGACTGACTCCAGCTTAAAATGGATGCAGTGAAAGGAGGATGAAAGGCCTTTTTTATCAGTGTTGAAGGAAGTAGTTCAAAAGCAGAGATGGTTTCTTTCTGAAGACAAAGAAGTTCTTTCTCACCCACCTCGTGCCATGAAAGAGATCCTTTGCAACTAACTGCCCATCAGAGAAGAATTTGATGAACTGGAGATGAAGTGACAGTGCATTGGGAATTTTATTACTATAGCTGGAGTAAAGGAGATTCATTGTAAGAGAATTCCCCCTCATGCCCCCCAAATGTCCTCTTGCTTCAGTCCTTTTTTGATTTGAGTTTTTCTTCCCCTCTTTGGCTGTCAATCAGTGTTTTCCTTTATGGCTGGACAGAGTGAACTTCTGGTGCTCTCCTTTCCATCTCCTGCTGTGAATAACCCTGGACAGGGATGGGGAGGGAGAGAGAAATACAGAGGCAGAAATTCTACCAGCTGTTGAGGCAACCAGGATAAGAGGCTTAATTTGGAGACACAGACTTTTTACATGGGTGAGGCAATTATTGGTGGAATAGAGCTTTTTAGAAGGCAGAATCCCCAGTGACTTGATTTCCATCAGTTCCTAAATGAATATTTAATTGTTGCCTATTAAGATGCTCGTTATCTATAAAGCAGAGAAAACCACTGTTGCTGGGTTTGCCAGCTGGTGAAATTGGTGACATGTTAGATTAGAGCAATGAACCATGACTATGTTGGAGTGGTCTGGTAGATTATAAAAATTCAGCAGAACAGTTTGGATTTGCTAACATCCACAAGATACGGATGCTTAAACCAATGGGACCATAAGAGACTGATTTAAATTCCTCCTCTTCCTGCCAGGGAAAGATACCCTTAAAATTTACGAGCTTTTTCCAGAATGAGCATTTAAGACAATTGAAGTTCTAAGGTGCCTCTCTGGGTTAGATTTCCCTTTTTACATTAAGCTTAGGGAGATAACTTCATCTCTCAACCAGTGTCTTACCCAAGATTTTTTTTTTGCTTAAATAGCTTTAAAAATGGGAAGAGACAACATAGATACACAAATACACACAGGGCAGCACAAGAGTGCATACACTCATGTATGCATGAGTAACACACAAATGTTCTTATACAAATTGGTAAAGGCAATATCACAACTAAAGTTGGCAGAAATGTCTACATATGATTTGGTAATGAGAAAAATTAACCACTGGAATGAACTAACAAAGGAAGATGCAGTTTCTTCACATGAAATCTCTTCAGTTCCCAGACCAGATAGCCTGGACAAGTTTGACAGGCAAAAATTCCTATACTCAACAGAAATACCAGGGTTGAATTCAATGATCTGCAATCTACGGGAGTTTAGACAGTGATACTTTCTGTTTTCAGTTAAGGCTCTCAGGATCTTCCTCTTTCCTGGTTTCATATCTGACATAGATCAAATGGCACCCAGGAACCTATTTAAAAGGAGCACACATGACCTTGAACAACCAGGTGCAAAGGTTACTGGGATCAGAGCAAAGAGCAAATTCCCCCTCTATTTTGAGTCCTGGTCTAGCTCTGAAGGGCAGCGGGCTCTGAAATACAGATAACAAAGCCCAATAGCAAAGGCAGGAAGGAGTAGGTACAACGTCCTTCCAGTGTTCTTTTTAGCTAGAGGCAATGCAAGCAAAATCATCTCCTGCTACTTGATCTGAATTTGCATAATATCAGATTGTATCCATTTACCAGCTTGATATACTTCACCCCTCCAATACGTTTATTTAATGTATTTAATTCCTTTTGATGCGTGAACAGTGAAAAAGCATCCTGATATGAGTTCTGAGTGCCATGTCAATTATTTAAAATTACACCCAGACTGCACTGTAATCAGCTTATCCCACCTTTCTGCAACAGCTTGTTATTAAAGATAACCATCACTTTGCTTCTCTTCAGTCCCCCTTCCTGCTCTTTAAAGAGCTGAGAAGTCCAGGTGCTGGGTATAGTGCCTGAGGCATTCGTACCCCTGGTGATTTTTGACCAAAGCCAGGAGAGTTTTAAGGGATTCAGGATTTCCATGAAGAAGGGTCCTGGATATCCCATCCCTTTTTACAGGATCGAGGGATGACATCTGTGTCAGAGCCAACTCTAGCTAAAACTAATTATCGTGGGAAGGAAGGTGTATTTCCAGAGGATGTGAAGATTAGAAACTGAATCTGTGTCTCCTGTAAGTGTTCTCCTTCACCACAGGCAGGCCTGCTCCCACGTGCAGTTGGTGAGGGACTGGCTCAGAGGGTGGAAAGCAGCGACCAGTGGGAGAATGCTTCTTCCCCCAGTTCCTGTCCGTGTTCTGGCCATGCTCTGCAGGCTTTGGGAGACTTCCAGTGGCTTACTTGTTCCCATGTACCAGCCAGCTGAAACATCTTACCATCCCCTTGAAATCCTGCCCACACCACCCCTCCTACACACCCCCTTTGATTCCAGCTGCTGATGGGAATGAGAGAGGAAAAGGGCAAAATCGTGGTAGTGAGGAGGTGGAGATCAGAGACACAGATGAAACAAAAGGTCTAATTACGTGTGCCCTCTGCTCTGGAGCTGCAGCCTGGGTTTTGTGATGCACATGGTCATACAATGGCTTCCAAGTTTATAAAAGAAGGATATGCTCTCCCAGCCAGTGTTGGGGAAGAACTCTTGCCATCCCCTAACCTGGTGTGATGGTTAATGGCAGCATCTGCTACACTCACACATTTCTACTTATTAATTAAAAATACATAGGCTTCAATTTGAAGTTAAAGTGACACATTTAATAGTATCTTTCAGAGCTTGTTAATGCTCAGTGAGGACTTGATAGTCACAATAAGTTTGCATAATAAAAATTTTGGTCCTGATGTTAAAGTACCACATATTATGCAACATGCATGCAGATGAGGAAAAGAGGAAACCTCTGAATAATCCTCTCCTCTGTCTTCCTAGAGCAGCAGCAGAGGTGTTAGTCGGGGGCACTTCATCTCCAATTTGTGGAAAGGCAGGAGCAGCATTTATTTCTGCCACAGGGTTATATGTCTGCCCAAGTATCTGCATAACTTGATAGAGAGGGCAAAAGTGTAGAGAAGATGAGAGCCTGAATGTTCAGCTGTTCCTCTGGATGTGCTTTCATTACGTCTCTGAAAAATCTTACATTAACTGCAAAAGCAAAAGGGGGCTTCTGAGGACTGGATCGTAAAACTGGATTCCAGGGTTCATGTGAATTTGGAAAGTTAGTTCTGATTTAGGCAGGTTGGGAGTTGCAATGAGATAAAGTTAGTAAGGTCTCCTCTTAGTCCAAAATTGCAACGTTTCTACACATTTACTATTCATAGCCACTGCACAGCGTGATGGGTAGACAAAAATATGTAGCTTTCATTAATGATACTTTTCAATGTTATGGGAACCAAAATAATTTTAAACCACTTTTTTTTTCTTTTTTTTTTTTTTTTTTTTCACCATATTTCTATACTTATGTGCTTGTGTCAGCTCAGGCACTTGAGAAACCTGTTTCAATTTCTGTTTCATGTCAGTTTTGGTATCTGCTCCTCATTGCTTTTGGCAATTGGTTCTTCAAACTAGATCTTCTTCTATGGGTATTATCTTTATCTGATTCCTCATATTAAAAGCTACAGCAGAATTTGTAAAGTGGGAGGCTTGCTATTTTTAATAATATGTCACTAGCTATTAAACTTTCAGAAAATCTAGGAAGTTTTCATGCTTTTTATGGGTAATGTTGTGTTTTAAAACACTAAGTGAGAGTTCTTCTTGACAAAGAGCAAATAACATTTTGTATTAATGGAAAATCCTCCAAAGCTTTTGTCTTTCCCATATATTTAGTAAATCTTAAACAATATATAAGCCCTGTAGTGTTCTTCATGGCTTATTTTCACACTAAATACTGTTTTATTTTAACTAAATGCTTTTGTGTCATTGCATGCTACTAAAAATAAAGTCATAAAAAGCAACTGTACTACACAGTACAGGCTCCTTTGTTCTCAGTGCTGCGAGGTTTGATGTCTGCACTAAAGATGAATTCACCATGCTTAGAAAAGAAAAAAAAGTTCCCACTTTAGGAGAAGAGATGCATTTTGAAAAGTCTTGTGTTGACCTCAGCTTTGAAGAGCAGGGCAGCTTTCCATCTATTCTCTTGTCCAAGGCCAAATTCCTCCTCTCTGATTGAGCCTGTGCTGCAGATTTTACCTAGAAGGGTTTTTTTTCCATCTGTGGCTCCCTGAGGGATATCTGCTGACAGCCACACAGAGCAAACCCACCCAAGGTCTGTGGCTCCCCTGCAGGTGCTGGAGGACATCGGCTGTGGGAGCATCCTCGTGCTGATGGAGCTTCTCCCCCACATGGCTGGAGCCTTTTGTGGCTGTGATCCCCCATTCCAGCCCAGTTCTAGGAAGGAAGATCCAACACTAAGGAGTAATTTTCTCTCTTGTGTTTGAGCTGCACCATTTCCACCATTAATCAGCAGCTTGCTTTTCCGTAGTGTAAAACAGAGCCAAACCCTACCTGTGAGCTGTTCAAGCAGGGATTTTTATAGTACCCACGTGCTTGCACACACACTTGTGTCGAGACAGCCTCACCTGACTCTAAAAATGAGCTTTCAAGCAGGGAACAGCTCTGCTGCACCCTCAGCAAGGGGATGCCTTGGAGGAGTCACGGTATGGACAGGGGGGAGCTGGCAGCGCTTCACTGTCATGCAGATTGCTGCCTGCAAATTGATGCTCCTGTGTTTGCTGGATGGAAAAAACTGTGTCAGAGTTCCCCCAGCAGTCTCTGGCCAGCAGTGCAGTGCAGGCTCAGACACACCTGCCCTGCAAAGGTTAACAAGATGCTGACTTGCACTGAGGTTGATGGGGCTGAATCAGTTCCCTGACTTACAAGCACCCCTGGACATTTTATCCTCTCGTACAATAGGATTTTACCTCAGGGTGCTCCAGGGTGGGGTGTTCTTTGTGTTGTTGAAGGTTTTGAGTTTCTGAGTGAATGAGCAGGGATGGCAGGATGAACCTGAGATCAGGACACCTGACCCTAAGGTATCAGGAGTTACAGAAATGGAGGTCTGAGGGAGCTCCATGGGGACAGAGGTGTGCCTGTGGGCATTGGTAGGGTATTTTAGGAGTGCAAAGTCAAAGAGATGAGTTTTACATTCTGTCCTAAGTGATATAAGGCTAGGTAGCATCATTTTCTAATAGTTCACAGGAATGAGGGAGCAAGAACTTCACCAGTCAGAGATCTACACCAGGGCCTCCCCACCTCCACAAGAAAATAATCCTATTTCACAGCCTCCAAGAGTGCTCTCTTTGGGTGGAAGCAGAAGGAGGGTTGCTCTGAGAAAACAATCCACTTTTTAAGTACAGATAGAATAGGTTTGAGCTGCAAAAATTGCAGTTTCATTCAGATTGCTGGGGGCACAGTCAGACTGAGGCCTGGGGCTCCTTCGAGGCAGCTGAGAAGTTCATCTCACAGATCAGCTGCTCCCTGGTAGTTTGGCGTAGGAGATCACAGAGAGCCTGCCCAAAAACAAGAATATGTCAGAAAAACACAGTTTGGGGGAAAGTGAAGGAGGAGGGAAAACAACCACTCCAGATCATCCTGCAACAAACTCCGTAGGATACAGCTGGAAGGAGACCCTCTAAGCAAATAAGAATAGGGTGATAGGAGAGCTACCTCTGCTGAAGAGATAGGGAACATTTAATTGATGAAGCCACTGAGGTGAGCGAAGAAAGGAGAGGAAAGCTGGTACTTGGATTTCTTCATTCCAGGTCAATAATCTGAGACTAAATATCCCCTTGCACCTTGTACACCAGGATATCTCCAGCATGTCAAAATGGAAATTTAAGGATATTAAACTCAGCTCCTAGTGCAATTACTATGCAGATGGTGGAAAATAAGTGTTGGCAGATTTAGTGTGGGTGCTTGGTGAAGCTTGTGTCTATTGAAGAAGCAATGGGCAAACACTAAAGGGGAAATTTCAATTTCTTCACAGCTCTGGAAGACCTGAGATAATCAAAATATCTGTAGGGACTGTTTATATTCTTCTTTTAGGGAAAAAAAGGGGTAAAGTGCAAGTTTCTGTGTGTTTTGCTGTCATGTACAGGTTATCTGCAAAGGGCAGGTTGTGGACTGGGGAGTTGCTTGTTGATTCAGAGTGTGACGTGGAAAGCAGAGGCTGTGTCAGCCCTGGGTCAGCCCAGCACCCAGCTCTGCCCCACAGCACTAGTGCCCCAGAGCTCTGAAGGCCTGTCATGGCTGATGCCACCTCAGTCCCCTCGTCTGGTGGGTGTCTCGTGTCATCTGGTGACAATCCTCAGCCCCAGACTCCTCTTGACCAGCCCTGCTGTTCTGCTGTGCCAGAACTGTTGTTGACAGTCAGACTAACCTGATCCTCTTGCAGATCTCTCATCAGGCAAAATCAGCTTTCAGAAGCCAGATTTGAGTCCAGGATATCCAGGACATTTTACAGATTCCTGCCTTTCTCCCACCACTGCATCACTCTCTCAGCTGAGTTCTCCTGTGGGTTCTCTTTTCCATTTCTCAATTCTCTGGAGAAAAGGTTGCAAAGCTCCCCCTTGGGTGGAGATTCACCAAGGGCTGATTTTCTTTGTATTTCTACTTACTTCCAGTCCAAAGCAGGCACTCTTGGTAGGCAGTCTGACAGTCTGACAGCCTGAGCCCTGTAACAAATGAATAAATACTGTCTAAGGTACAACATTTTCTGGTGCTGATTAACCTGAGCTGAAAAGATGGATGCCAGCTCCTGCAAGCTGTGCTATCAGGGAGAGCAGTGCTGGATGAATTTTGTGATGTGGTTTAGAACCAGACCTTGGTAGCTAAGTGGGTAACAGCACCATCTACCATTTAAGCACTTTATATCCCCGTGCAGCAAAGTCACTCCAGAAGTACGCAGGAGGTGCTCAATGGCCATGCTGTGTAGAAAATCCATTAAAGCCCAATCAAGCTCAAGTTAGAAATCCAAGCTTGGTGGCAGCATAAAAAAAAAACAAACCACTTGAAGTGGAGAAATAAATCTCTGCTTAATCTCTCAGAGAAAACCACTCAGTGCAGGCACGATACAGTGCAGCAGGCTTCCTCTGACAGTGCAGAGAGGGGCTCAGAGCTCTGCAGGAGAGACCCACACCCAGGTTATTTAAAATGCACTTGAGCACTCTGTACAATATGCCCAGGCATTCTGCAGTCCTGAGGGAAACTGAGAGGGAGACAAGCCCTGATAAAAGGACTCTGCTTTCACTGATCAGGGGTGGAACTGCTTAAAGGACCTGGATTTGACAGGATTCAAGCATCCCAAAGGAAAAGAGAAACTGGTGCCAACACAGAGTGGAAAAGGGCATGAATGACAGCATTGGAAAGCCATGGACAGCAACTGCCCTGCACATAGGATGGCCAGGGCTGGGACAATCTCACCCCACACACACTTTGTTCTATCACTGTTGTCTCAAGAAAGGTCACCTCAGGAATAAGAAAGGGTTGTGGCACCCATCCATCACTCAGTGATGACTTTATAGACCAGTCAGTACATATAGACCAGCAGGGCCTCTTGCAAACACAGTTGTTCCCCTCCATTGACTTCTTTTTTTTGCCTTGGAGACAATATTCAGATTTTTATATGTCTGTGCTGGGACTAATGAGAGCAGCCTGGTCAAGCTGCCAGAGTGAATCAGTGGGATAATGTTGCACTGATATGCTAGGCCACAGTCTATTCTTTTCCTAAAACTTTAAATTGGTTGAGATCCAGTTCTGTCTCTCATTTTTACACTCAGTGGGGGAATTTTCTGGCAGTGCTTCAGTCTGGAGATTTTTGCTTCCTGTGTATCATACTCCTTCCAATCATAAAGTTGGCGGGGGGTCAAGCTGAGCCATATTCCCTTGGTGTGTGAAGACATGCACAAACTGTTTCACATTAGAGAAGAGACAGTTTGGAACCTCAGTTCTAACTGAGTTCTAAAGAGTTCTGAGAATTAACCTTTCCCCAGGGTTCTGGTCCAAACCTAGACTGGACTAGCCCAGTGAAACTTTGGAGATAGAGGAATGCAGTGCTTAATTTAGCTCTGATGCTGGAAAACCACCTCCATCGTTTAGCTCTGGATTTGTTGTACAGGCCATGGACTGACCTTGAATTCACAGGAGAGGTGATAGCAGCAGATCTTTTCCTTGGCTAGAACAGGGTGAAAATATGGCTTGCTTTCAAAATGCAGCTTACTTTTGAATTGTTACTATTGGGTAGGAAAAGGTAAGCAAACGGGAAATACTCATTTCTTCACATTTATCCAGTGTGTGTCCAAAGAAAGTGATGTTACACTGAGCCCACAAACTACCTGGCACCTTTTAAAGTGATTTGACTGATCAAAACCATTAAAGTTCTGTCCTTCCCACAAACATCTATAAGATTTCCACTATTTCCAGCAAATAAGCAAAGCAGAAGCAGCAGTGGTCCTCTTTGCTGGCAAGGAGGCGGCAATAGAAGATGAAGGAAAAAAAGAAAGGGAAAAAAAAGAGAATGTTTTTCAACTACTTTGAAGGAATGTTTAAATTCTATTAAGTAAAAAGATTTGGAAGCTGAGTGAAAAAATCAGAGGATGATGATCCCCAAGGATTAAAGATGATGGATTTGACCTGAGTCTAGAAAAACATGTTAGATTAACATTTAGTTGGCTGTTGAATCTTAAAAAATGAAAAATATCTTTTTACTTCTAACATTTTTCTTCTCTTTAAAATCTTGAAATAACCCAAATGAATGCAAGAATGAAGGCCTATTTACACCAAGCTGATATAAGAAATATTTTAGTTAATAAGTAGATTGTTGGTTTTTTTTTTTTTTTTGCATGGACTTGGGCTTCTCTACTCAAAAAAGCAAAGAGAGAGCTCATGGTTGGCATAGCTCTCCTACATGCAATGCTGAAATAAAATGTCTTAAATTTGTAACTGGAGCTGTCTCTCATGAATGTGTTTGCTGTCTGGTAGCATGTTCATGGGGTTTCTGACTCAGCTTTGTGAGATTTCCTTCAGAAGGGAACACAAAGGACTGGAGTCTGGGCATGGCTTTGACCTGCAGCAAATGTCTGTGGTGTCACCCCATCACTTCTCCATGGACATGGCATTTCCTGTCCAGGCAGAAATTGCCCCTATTTGCCTTCATTTTTGATCCTAGGATGACAGAAATCCTTCTGTGTGTTTGGATTTCTCTTTTTTTGGCTAGATGGGGAAAGCCATATGTGTAGACCTGCCCCTAATTTGTAGGTTATATGGGATCAGCAAGCAAACCAGCGGAATAGAAGTGCAAGAATGATTTGGA
Source organism: Cyanistes caeruleus (assembly GCF_971803275.1). NCBI lineage: Eukaryota > Metazoa > Chordata > Aves > Passeriformes > Paridae > Cyanistes > Cyanistes caeruleus. Next base: position 6,744,670 of record NC_141713.1, read on the forward strand.
GCAGGTTGTGCTGGGGTGCTTCTGCTGTCCTGCATGAAGTTTGGGAGTTTTATTTCTGCCTAGCCCTAATCTGGTCCCATGGACCAAATGTCTCCATTGTACATGGGATCCAAAGCTGCCTGGAGGACCAGACATCAACTTGGTCATTATGGGTTTGGAGCACATTTGCTGCACATTTTAGTTGGAGCTTCTGGTTTAATTTTCTTCAAAAGGAATCTAGTTCATGGGCATCAAAACAGCTCTCGAAATGGAGCCAATACATGGTAAATTGATGGCTGGGAGATTTACTTCAAAATCCCACTCCTGTTCTGAAGCAAAATGCTAATGTAGAGGCAGCCTTATGTGATGTGTGGAAACAATTCATTTGGTCCTTCCAAATGTAACTTGATTTGCTTTTTTGTGTCTGAAAATATTTCCCACGGATGAGATTTCTGTCTCCTAAAGAGCTCTGTCAAGCCATGAGGCTGAGAGCAGGAGCTGATGGGGGGAGTTATTTCAGCATCCCGAGGAGGGAGAGCACAACACACACAGTGGGTGAGATTTAGCAGCACTTTGTAATGGGTGCCTCATCCTTCTCTGGGATGTTCCTCCTGTGCTGTTGCAAGAGTGGCCATTCCTTCGCCTTTTCTGGGGGTAAGATTGGCCAACAAGCTGGGTCTGAAGAAGGCAGCTTGATTTTCTCCCTGTCTCCTTTAGCTGGATGTTGTGCTCCTCCCAGTGATTGTTTTCATAAGGCTATCTGAGTCTGTTTGATTCCTTACAAACTGTTTGACTTGTTGACCTGCTGCAATAGCTAATTCCACAGGGTGTCTGCAGCATGCAAAAAAAAAATAACAAAAATAACAGCTTTCTTCTTGTGACTTCCAAATTATGTGCCTTTTTAGCTCAACAAAAAATTCTCCATCACTGTAGGAGGAGGGGAGAAGAGCAGCATTAGGTCAGGATTCACCACAGAATTAATTTTCTTTCTTAACTGCTAAGGTCTCAGTTTATAATCTTTTAAATTCTTTAAAATTAAAGATAAAACACCTAGTTACTGCAACAATAGCAGGTTCATGTTTTTATATGTGTCCTTTCTAGGTTAAAATCACTCCAGACTTTGTGATCTCTTCACAAATAGAAGCTTCTGTTCCCAAAGGAACTGCCACAGAAATCTGGCTGCAATCTGTCCACATGCTGCAGGGCCTGTGTCTGGAGATGCACTCAGTGCACAGCACACCCAGAAAACATCTCTGTTGCTCTTCCTGCCCCCTGGACTCAGAATTCATTTGGTTACCTCTGGTGACTCCTATGCCTGTAGTAGGGAGAGATGGGAGGTGACTCTTGGCTGCTGAAATCTGTGTTTGAGTGAAGGGAGGGCAATAGAGAGCTCAAAGCTGTCACTGAGGGGGTGGGCACAGGAGGGTCCCAAAGGCTTCACTGACCATCCCTGGCTGTCTGGGAAGGGCTCAGTTGTCCCTATCTAGGGCTAAATCCCTGAAATAATTCCAGTAAATATAATGCCTTTGCCCACAACCTGAAGGGTTGTGTGCAATTAATGAGCTTTCCTGTGAACAAAAAGTAAATTGCTTTTCTGCTCTATTTTGTTATACAGCTCCTTGCCATGGAGATTCTCTCTTTGCACAGCCTTAGGTGACTACTTTTGGTGCTGTAAGATACAATAAAAATTGAAGGTTCACAGTACAGATTATCTGTGGAAAGAAATTTAAATATTCACAGGAATATTCACTGTAGCATTCAGAGTTGGTTTGCTAGCATAAATTTTGAGTCCAAGATCTCTGAGAGGGACAGAGAGAAAAGGCAGGAGAGACAATTGCAGTCTCCATAAAACAGTGAATCGTGTTCTGGTCTGGATTGTAAACTGGTTTGTGGGAGATGTATCATGGCTAGTGCACAGTGCTGCCTGAAGCAGAGGCATCCTAGCACCCACATGTGTATCCAGCACAGTGCTGGGGTTCCCAGCACCATATGCCTGCCTTGGCCAGGAACAGTCCTCTTGAAAAAGCAGTCATTAATTTGGGAAGCACACTGACACAGATATGCTGCCTCTCATTTCAGAAGCAGTGTACAGCACAGGCAAGCCCTGATATTCCAGTCATTGAATCAGATATGGACTAGTTTGGATTATGATTCTTCTGGCATCAAAACTCTTCAAAATGGATTAGTTTTTTTTTTCTCCAGCATGGAATAAAAATGGCTTTGTAGATCTGGAAGTTTTTCTGCAGTATTGGAGAGATTTTTCCTGTGCCTGTTGTATGTGGTCTTGCATCTCACAGTGCGATTACAACATTGCAGTGATGCTGAGTTGAAGTCTGTTTTTTGGAGCAGCAAAACATAACAGTATCAGGGTGGCTTCATTCTGGGCAGGCTCCAAGTACTGGGCCCTGCTTTCAGCACTGAAACTGAGTAATGTGTGAAAAGCAGGAGGATGACGGGATCTTGTTGGCACTTTTGGGAGGTGTGGTGTGTGAAAAGCTGTGTTTACATAAACCCTTGCTGTAGTCCTAAACTCCTGTGGGGAGAGACAGTGCTGTTTGATGTGCTTTGTGATTCCTCTGTTCCTAGAAAGGGACATCTGAATCTGGTTTGTGTCACAAAGCAGTTTATAAACATAGAATCATATCATTTGGGTTGGAAGGGACTTTCAAGATCATCTAGTCCAACCCTCTGCTGTGGTTCAAGGCCAGGTTGGATGGGACTTTGAGGAATCTGGTCTCATTGAAGGTGTCCTGGCCCATTGCAGGAAGTAAATCATCTTTGAGGTCTCTTCCAACCCAAACCATTCTCTGCTTCTATGATTCTTAGTGCAGGCACACCTTCCACTAGAGCAGGTTGCTCAGAGCCCCATCCAGCCTGGTCTTGGACACTTGCAGGGATGGGACACCCACAGCTTCTCTGGGCATCCTGTGCCAGTGCCTCACCATCCTCACAGGGAACAATTTCTTCCTAATATCTAACCTGCACCTGTGCTCAGAAACTACATTTATCTGGTTCCTGTTGGCAGCTATATGGGAAGCAGTCCCCAGGATTGTTATGCCAGAGGTTTGGAGCCAGGTCTTGTACCTGTATTTCAGGTATGGTCTCAGGCTGCCACATGCATTTCTACAGAAGGAAAATGCCCAGACTTAAGTAAGCAAGGTGGAAATTTGCTGTTCTGTAAACCACAAAGTCCCCATCATTCAATCTTTCCTTGTCATGGCAAGGTTTGCCACAAAGTTTTCATGAGCTGAGAGAATTGGGACCAGTTCAGTCACTTCTTCACACCAGAAGGGTTGTGTCATTATTAATCCAAACACCACATATCTCTCTCAGACACCTGCATAGCATGAAAGAAATCTTTTTCTTTACCTAGCCTTTCCTATTTTTATAAGTTTCTTTGTTGGATCAAAAATCCTGGGACAAAGCTGTGGTTGTTTGAGGTCTGTGTGACACTCCAGGTTTCAGTGGGTCTGTTCTAGTGGGGCTTCCTTGTTTTCTAGATATTTCTTCTGGTTGTCCTATACATATCCATTAATTATGGAGATTTTTTACTTCAAGGAGTTTGAAAAATATGTAAATTACAATGTTCTGATAACCTGTATTCTGTTAAGAAAGAAATAATAAATTTATATCCTTTTACAAGCTGGGTTGTTTGCGAATACTTTTAAAATGACACAAACTCCCAAAGTGTTTCTTTAAACGTGTTTTAAATTGTGAGCAACATGAAATTGTTGGAAAATTATTATCTCCAAAATCAGTCACTTAGAAGCATCACCTGTTTTTAAATAAAAGGTTATTATATGTCAAGTTAAAGAGATTTTGGAACAAAAGCTTTTTATATGGTAGAAGAAAATTTGGGTTTTAATTCTTTTACTCTGCAATACTGGTTATCTATACATTATGTGCTATGCATTTATTCTTCATGTGCTGTCTCTTCTCCCCACAAGATTAGAAGATTTGGGATTAGGCATCAAGTTCAGGAATGACACACACAATAACTAATTCATTACAGAATTCCCCTTTAATCTTCTTGTGTAAATGTCCCTTTCTGTCCCTCTCCATCCTCTTGTGGAGCCAATCTGGTGTTAATCTCACTTTCACTCATGGCAGAAGTTGTCAGAAATGCAGCTCTATGTCATAAACTCACATTGCATGTGCCTTCAACTACTACTAAAGCTTGTTTGGGGTGTGTGCACCAATGCATTGCACCAAAATGACAGTCTGTCATCTCAGTCTGATAAGCTGAGATAGAACAGCCTCTCCTTCCTGGCAGCAGGATGATGTAATCCTCCTGTCTGCCCTAATAATTGATCAGACAATGGAATGAGCATTTTAGGTGCTTAAAAATGTTGGCCATCAACAGTGCTTGGTGAACTTGATTTTCATAACTTATTACTTTGGATGTTTGAGGTAGATGAGATCACATGGCACAAGCTGGTTCCTACACTGGATGGACCCAACTCCTTATGTCTGGTCTGTGCACTGAATAATGGCAAAGGATGACATGATGACTCCTCTAATAGTCTCCTTGAGGGGAGGATTTGATCATATTAGTCTCTGCTACATTCCTGTTGTAATTGCTTGCTGGAATGTTAATGTAGAAGCGACACTGCTGCAGTCAAAAGCAAATCCATTGTCAGGGTCAAACCTGGTATTTATAGATTATTTTGTCTGAAGGAGCACAAGGTGACACAGGAATTCAGCTGTATTTATGCTATAGTACATCATATGATAATCAACACATGTTTCATGTGGCACGACAAGCACGAGAACTCAATTGAGGCTGATGAATGGACGGCCCAGAATCTGTGGAATTTTTGGAGGCCCACCCAAGGCTGGAGAGATGTGCTACACAACATTTGGAAACATTTGACCCTGCTGGTGTTTTGTGTTTCTAGGCCTGCCACATTCATGTGGGGAAGAATCTCGGGAATGACGAAGGTAATGGAGAGATGGTGATCGCATCTCTTGGAGGGTTTAACTCTGGGCACAGGCCAGCTGGATGGAGGTCAGCAAGACCAGGCCTTATCTAGGCTTGAAACATGCAATGGTTTTAAATGTCTCCCCAGCTGATTTAACTCTTTAGCTTGGCAGGCACCAAGCCGAACTATGTGGTGCTGGCAAATATCCAGTGCTTCTGTACCGAATTGGGATCAATTCAAACCTGCTGAAGATGGTAGAAAATATTCTATGGGCTTCAAGAGATAATGCATCAAGCTTTCAAGGGAGCACTCAGTGATTTTCCTCTTTCTTGGGCAGCCCTGGTGGAGGAAATTTTCCAGGTTTAAGAGTGGGACATTGAGATGAGGTTATGGTGTGTGTGGGAGGAAGATCAGTCATCTTCTGCCATTGTCACACATGGTCTGTGAAGAGATGGACTCAGAGACGTGCCCAGCTCACATTTATGGCTCCTCCTCTAACTAAGCTACAGAGCTACAGTGCACATTTACAGAGAGAAAATGTTCTCTTCCCATTTTTTGTGCAGCACCTCAGATTTATGAAGCAGTCAGGCAGCATGAGCTCCTGGGTGAGACACTGGGCATCTTCCACAGAGGGTTATTCCCTTCTGGTCATGGACAATGGAGCAATCTCATCCATAGCTCAGTAACTCCTGTGCAGCACCTGAGTTTAAGTAGCTGCCAAGATTCCTCCTTTTTGCAAAGCTGAGAAGATATAATCCATGAAAAAAGAGGAGGGCTTAAATAAAATATATGTATATATGACTGTATTTATATACATACAGTGAAAGAGAGGAAGGGAGGGAGGGGGCAGAGCAAAGGAGCAAGTGAATACCCGGAGCACTTCAAGATGAAAGGTTCTATAGAAATATATTATCACCATTACTTTTATCAATAGTACAATATTGCCAGCTCACTTACTTCATTATAGTCCCATTGCAACATTGATGTTGTTACCTTGCCTACTTTAAAATAGATTGGAGTTTAGTTTTATCTTTTGCTAGGTAAGAAACCACCCTGAGAACTCTAGCTAATATGCTTCAGAGTGACAGAACAACTATGTTTTATGAAGCCAAATAAAAGTTTGCTTCATCAACTGCTGCAGGGTATAAACAACCGTCAGCCATCTTGGAGAGTAGACATCCTTTTATTTAATTGCAAATTAAAAAACATAAACCACCTTAAACACAGAGCTACTGTCACATCAAATCAATACAATAATTGTGCTCAAGCAGTTGGAAGGCACACGATGCTCAGCTTCCTGCATACTAAAAATATATCAATCACCAGAGCAATAAGCAAGTCTTATAATATATGAGCAGATGATGGTATATTAGCAAATTTTGTATTGTATGACTGCTTTTCCCCATTTCCATTGAATGCAAAAGGGAAACTTTGTGATCTGAAAGTTGTTAGCAATTCCTTTTGTGCTGGTGAATTCCTGTTAATAAGAAAATCCCTGGTATAAGGCAAGACTCTCGGGTCACAGGAAACTCCCAGAGCCAAACTTTGCTGCCTGAGTATGAGCTGCTCTTCTTTATTGGTTTTAGGCTGATAGATGTGAGGATTTAAAATTTTTTTCATTAAATGTAGTAATGAAGAAAGATCTTAGAGACTGAGGTCATTGACCTGCCTGAACAGTTATCTGCTAGCTTGAAAAAAAAAATCTTAAAACAAATTCCCAGAGTTTTGCACTGATTTCATGAGTAACCTAAGGTTTGGTGGTGTTGCACTGACTTCATCAGGGTTTGGTCTTGTCTTCATTTGCACATTGAAGGTCTCATTGCAGGGAGGGAGAGATGCTCCCCAGGCAGGAGGGACAGCTCCAGGGATCACTGTGCTGGAGTGCAGAGGGAAGCCCTTTCAGTGATACAGAACAAGGGGAGCAAAGATGCTGGATGCTCCAGGGTTCACAGCTCACCCGTGCCTCTTAAAAAGGGAGAAAAATTCTGCCTTTCCCATGACCACTCCCAGACATCTCGCAGCTCTCTCTTCTTTGGAAACTGTAAATAAACCCCTTACTGATGAGGCTGGGAAAAGGCTAAAAAGCTCCTGTTAATGCTGGGAGCCACCGGCTTTCACAGCATCGCCGCTCTCTTATCACTACTCCAAAGACTGACTTTGATCCGCAGCTCTTTCCTTCATGCTGCGGTATAAACAAAGCTTTTCAAGTGCTTAGCATTTGCAGGTCTCATCCGCAGGTAGCTCCTGCCTTTGTCTTGCCCTCTATTCTTATTCCCTTGCCCTCACACTTGCAAGTCTCCCTCTTCAACCCCGGAGCGCTCCCAACAAGTGCCTTGGGGTAACTCCGGGTTTACGAGTGCGTGTTGCTGCTACAGGGAGTGACCTGCAGGTTGGACAGCAGTGGGCTTTTTTGACTTGCTCTTTGCCCACATTTCTCACCACAGCTTTTGCTCTGAGCTCCAGAGTCACCAGGCTGGAGAAAGCCAAGGGATCTGTCTCAGAAGAGCAGCTCCACCTCCCTCCCTGCCAGCCTCTGCAGCTAGGGAATTTGAAACTCATATAAAGGGTAATAAAAGGGAGATTATTGAGGTAGAGCTGGAGAAAAGCCCAAAGGAAGTTATTGTACCAGATGGAAGTCAATTCTTTCCTAGTGTTAACTATTGCTGCCTTTCTCTTTGCATCTGTACTTTATTGCCCTGATCTGAGGAAGACAAAATATCTCACCCTGATTTTAGTGGGTCCTTGCTGCTGTGCATTTCCCATCCACAAAGCTTTCAAGTACTTTACAAAGATGGCTGCAAGCAGCTCCTGAAAAACTGAGGCATAAAAGGCTTATTTACGTTCCCCTGAAAGCCAAGGCAAAAGCAGGTGAAGAACCCAGGTTTTCAGCAGCTCCCGTGTGTGCTGCTGCCTGTGCCACTGTCACTGTCACTGTCACCTCGCTGGTCCTGCGAGCCTTTCACTTTCTGTTTGCAGATTGCACCAGGGCTTCCAACTGTGGGAACTGCCATGGCACTGCTCTAAAAAAAGCAAAAAAATACCAACCTGAAAACAGAGATTTATGGGGAGAGGATAAAAGTATTAGTGAGGAACCAAGATGCCTGAAGAAGAAGCCCCAGAAGCATTTGGCAGCCAGCCCTGTGTTCTCATCTTTAGCCCGGTACCCTACTCACATTTCTGGGGCTGTAGAGTGATAGAGCCAGTTTATCCTGCTGATACCGGAGAGGTGATAAAAAGGAGTCACCAATTAGCTCCAAGTGCTGTGCCATCGGAAGCATTCAGCCCCGGAGGGAGTTATTGGCCTGAGAAAATACAGCGAGAGGTCAAGCGCTGACACTTGTGCCAGGCTCACAATGTCTGTGTCAGAGCCCTCTCTCCAAGGCACTGAACTGAAGTCTCATCTGCCCTGCCAGCTCCGGAAGATGGGCTGAGAGCACTTGTCCTCTCAGCAGTGGCCAGTGTCCTCCTTGGAAAGGACCGAGATCTTCTTTCCACAGGGATTGAATTGTAGGTGGTTACAATTCCAGCCTGGGCTGGAACCCGAGATGCAGTCACCCTAATTTGTAAAATTAGGCCACTCTGCTCTGGGCTGGGAAGGGTGCCCGGGGAAGGAGGAAGGTGACAGTGGACACCTTTTGATCCAGGAGGGCTGGGCAGACCCCAGCTATGTGCACTGAGTGAGTCAAACCACTTTCAAGTCAACATCTTAATCTCCTGAGAATCAAAAGGCCGCAAAGCAGCAAGAGGAGCAAATTTCAGCTGGGTTGGCTTCGATTAACATCTTCTTTCTGAGTTGTGCTCCATGGCAGATGCCATTCATTAGCGTTATTTACGCATTAGGAGACCTATAATTGGAGACTAGCAAGTGTCCTCATCAAAATTGACCTTATGTGTGGAGAACCTGACATCTGAATGTCAGATTTGCATCTGTGACTTTTCTCCTCCCAATAACCACTCTAATATGCAAATACTGAGTTGCAAAAGAATGGAAATAAATAAATCCGCTATTTCAGTTGTCTCCGGGAAGATTTGTGTTTGCTGCGGCTTTGGAGGCTGTGCTGAGATTAGACTCTGTCACTTAATCAGCAAGTAAGTGAGAAAGAAAGACATTTCAGATGCAGGGATATGTGGAATGTGAATTGTAAATAGCCTGTGGTGCAATCTGTGAGAAGAAGCAGGTATAAAGTACATTACAGGGCCATTTGCAGTTCTTTGTTCAGGTATAACTGGTGCTTACAGTCATTTCGTTAAATATTCTGTTTATGTCCTTTTCCATCCTGAATAGGAAGCTATCCCAGTCTCCAGAGTGAAGGAGACACACAAAATTCATGTGCTTGAAGCAAGGCATTAATGGAGCCATAGAAGTAAAGGGGTTGAGGCATCAGCAGGGAGAGGATCAAGGGAACAAACCGTTCCCTGTTGCCATGCTGATTCTCTCAGGAGATGAAACACCACAAGGAGAGAAAAAACCTCTGGGGCTTGCCATGTTCTGTGTAGGAGACTGGGAGGGAAAGGCTGCTGGCTGGGAGTCTGCTGGCTGAGTAATTTCACACTGGAAAAGGTCTGTCCATGATGAGTCAAAGACACGAATCCTACACCTCAGACAGGTTTGGGAGTTCCTGTGACACACGTTTGGGCAGAGGCTCCTTTCCCATCACAGAAACAGAGCCCACGGTCCAGTTGCTCTCCCATGGTTTAAGGTCTTGCTCTTTGCCACGACTCTACCCTGTGGTCCCCAGGGATCAGGGAGATCCAGTTTGCTCTGCCCCAATCGCCCCAAGCTCCCCACAAAACCAGCGGTGACAGATAAGCACTTCTGGAGTGTAATTTGTATCCCAGGCAAGCTGGAGTGCCCTTTCTCTTCTCCATGATTATCTGGACAGGTGATAAGACTTTGATGGTATGAATTGCTCCCTCGGGGTTTGCAGTTACATCTCCAGGGACACATGATAATAAAACAAACAGCCCAGGATTTTCCAGGCGCTCCTAGTAACTTTATGAGAAGAATACAAAGCAATTCATCGCAGGAGGATAAACCCTGCCTGCCCCTGCTCTCTTTCCCTGGTCTCACTGTGTGTTTGGTCAGAGTCCTCCTGAGCCCTGAGAGCCTGCTTTCCAGATGTGGATTCTTTATGTCATCACCTTGTTTTTGCCCCCCACATCCACCCACAATTCAGCTTCTTTTTTTTCATTCCAGCTGGTCCCTCAGCCGGGTGCCATCCCCAGTGCTGTGACAACACAAACTCCTTGCTCATCTCTGCTGCTTGGTGAGATTTCCAGTGTGAAGACTCCACTTTTCACAGCTTTTAAATTCTCGTGCTCATTCAGGGGTAATCTGAGTCAGACCCAGGTTTGCAGAAAAAGTGGGGAAAATTATTAATTCTACTGTTTTTGAGGGCTAAATGTGCCTAATCCTTCCTGAATCATAATGTCAGTCCTTGGTGATGAGCAGGCACTGCCTTTGCTGAGTACAAAGTGCATATTCCAGACAGCAGGTAAAATTTGTACAAAGAGATCCCACAAATTATTGTATTACAAATCTCACAACAAATCTTTTAAGGAATAATATTGGAGTGGTCGGAATGCTTTTCTAGCACTTGCTGTGATTTTTTTCCTTTTTTTATTCGCAACAATGTTTTTTATTTCAAAACTGTAATAAATTTGCATGAAGAAAGTTAATTGCAGGAAACACCAGAATGCAAACATCCAAACATTGCTACATTTCACAGCTTGCTGGTCTGATGCTCCCTCTTTCCCTCCTTAATACTGTTTTTGTGAAATTGTCAGAAGTGTGACTTAAGAGGGAAAAAAGCTTTGGCACCTTTAATTGTGTGAGAAGTAGGAAAATACATTGGATGGGGATTTGCAGGGCCAGATTCATGTACATGATAAAGTGCCAGGCACAGATTTATTACTGTTGCTATAAGAAAAATTGGGTGCTGTCTAATTCTGGGGTCGTAATTCTCCCCCATCAAGTTATGCCAATGACAAAACATCTATGCTGCCAGGAGAAGGGTGCTCCTGTAGGCTGAGCTTAACTTGAGAGGGATGGGGGAGAGCTTGAGATGATCTGGAAGAAGAAAACTGCTGTTTTTTTATTATTCCCAGCAAGTTTATCTTGCAGGAGGCCGAGTGGAGATGCTTTCAAGGCCTTGCTGGCAGACTCATGGCTGGAACTGAAACCTGTCAGCATGTGATAATTTGTGTTATTCTATATTTAGAGCAGCAAGTCACAGCCGCAGTTGTTCACGGCTGGTCTTTAAACTGTCAAGGAGAAAGCAAGGCCTCCTTAGATGGGCCTGAAAGTCCCTGAGCAATCTCTGCAGGATGGATTTTGCCACTTCATTTCACCTCAGCCAATCCTAGTGATTATTCTGGCGGTCAAGCTCAAGGTGAGGCGAGGGTCTGCTGTAATTAACAACTCCAGCTCTTGGGTCCAGACTGCTCCGTGGCACATCTTTTGCTCATCAATAGAGAATTGCAGATCCTCAGCTGGGATGGATGGGGCTGGATGGTCACAGGCTGTTTTACTGGGAGCAGCCCCACTCCTGAACGTGCCTCTGGATCCAGACCCCATGGCTGACTCATTTCTGTACACCCCAAACCTAAACAGCACTGGTGGTCTGCATTGTGTCTAATTGAACAGTTGTCTTCCAAATTACTTTCATGACAAAATCTGGCTGGGATCCTGAAGCTCTGCTTGAAAGTAATTTATTTTTTTAGCCTGGTTTTGCCACCAGACTCAGACAGGACTGAAAAGACTGGAAATACTGTACCAGAATCATAGAACCCTCTCCACGTCCCACATCCCCATTGATCTTGGGTCAAAGTGTAACAGTTCAACACGACTGAAACATTTAGTTTAGATGTCAGCTCTTTAAAACAATATTTTTTTAAAAAAAAGAAACATCCATTTTCTTTTCAAAAGCATGTTTTGAGCAACAACATGACAGCTTTCAATTCCATTACTGCTACAAGTGGGACATGCTGATATTATCTGTTTCATTTTTTGCAGAATAAAATCTGATGACAATCAGGAAACTGTCATGTTGGAAACAACTTCTTGCAAACCTTTCCCTGTCCCCCAGCAATCTGGTAAATATATTCTCCCCATTTCACCTCTCTCAACAGCACTTTGCTTTTCTTTATTTTTTTATTTTTTTTTTGGCCTGTCAGTCAAAGTGAGTGTAAGCTTGGCAGCCTGGCTAATCCCTGGTTTTTTTTCTGGGATCAGCTGTATGGCAAACCTCTGTGCTATGTATACCTGGCCTCCAAATAGAGGCCTGAGACAACCAAGGCATTTTCCATGAGTCATGGAGCAGCCACCAGATAGCAGTGCTATTCCATCTGTGTGGACAGGGGCTAGGCAGTGACCCAGCTTTATCTGTCACCTCTGTCCCATTGGCAATGCTAATTCATCCATTTCTGTGGTTTCCGAAATCTTTTCAAGACTCAGAAACACGTGAAAGTGGGAAGAAAATGGAAATATTACCTCTCTTACTTCTGCCAAAAAACGTGAATTTAAAACTATTCACAGAAGAGAAAAAATGTGATCATGGCAGCACTTGGTAACTGCTGAAAATGTTGAGTCACAACAAGGGATCTGTCTGTTTTCTCTTTGTTTCAGTGGCAGGTGAAGGAGGGTTGATTTAATTATTTTTTAAAGAGAGTGAGACAAGTGTTGTTTTAGCAGTTTACTCATCAAAGTAATTCCACTTACAGAGCTGCAGGATTCCAGAAAAAAACATGTTCACAAACTGGAATTAATATCCTGCATGCAGCAATCTAAGAGCTTTGCAGATTTTACCCATAACATAAAACAAAAACTTATTTTGTAAAGAGGCTTCTAGAGAAACTGGATTGCAAAGTATTTTTTAGAATGAAATGAGGCAAAGCAGTCATAAAGACATTGTCTGGTGAATAAATTTCAGTCAGAAAACTCATAACAGTGTATGAGCCAAATTAAGAGGTAGATGCAAGGAGAAGAGAGGAAATTAATTTTAAAATGAATGTTGAAAAGAACTGGAGATGATGAGGCAAGAACTTTCCTGAGAAACATCACATCTTCTGCTCTGAAGGAAAGGGTCCAGCAGGGTGCAGGGAATAGAAACCACCTCTGAAAAGGTTGGCACAGCAAATTCCTGCAAGCTGAAAGTTCTGGGTTTTTTTGCAAGGTACAGAAATGTGCTTTTTGTGTTGCTTCAAGAGTGCCTAGAAATTATTCTTGCCCTGGTGAATCCCATAACAGCTCTGCAGCAGTGGTGTGGAAGGGAACGTGCTTGGAGGTGACAAGGGCCAATTTCCAAAGTTGCTGGCACCTAATTTATGAGCCTGGGGTGTGCTTACCCAGGACCTCCCTGATACACTGGCTAGCTGGGCTAACTAGCCCATGGCATAAAAGGCACGATTTCTACAGGTGCAGTGGGCATTGAAATGCAGGAATATGTGGGCACAACTATGCCTGTCCCATTTAGAGATGATTTATGGGGTAAAATGTACCTCCAAGAGAGCAGGTGTCAGGGAGGGCAGCAAGTTACTGAGTATTTCTGCTGTTCATCCTCTAGTGTCCTTTGCTTTGCTCTCTGCCCTTGCCCAGAGAGCTGGGAAGAATCTGACAGTGAAAAAGAGAGAAATTAAGCTGACTGAAGATCAAACTGCTTGGAAGGGATTTAAGATTTGCCAAGCAGCTGCAGGGAAGGGAGTGATCACAGAATCGTCATCATGAAATCACTGAATGCTTTGGGTTGGAAGGGACCTTAAAAATCTTCTATTTCCAACCCCCCTGCCCTGGGCAGGCACACCTTCCCTTAGCAATGACAAATTTCTGTCCTGGCTGGTGGATAAGCTCAAGGGTGAGCATTTGTGTGCCCAGATGGGCTGAGGGTGGAGGAGCAGTGCCCTGGCACATCACACCTGCCTGCATCCCCAGCGCCCCCAGAGAGTGCATCCCAAATCCTTCCTGTGGATCCCAGAAGCACAGAGCTGGAAATAGCCAAGGGGCTGTTCACTACCTGGTGGCACTGAGCACTGGGAATTAGTGCTGCACTGGAAGCTTTCAGGCACGTAGTTTGCAGCATTTGCAAAGCTCGTGTTGAGGAGAAAAGCTTTGGCAATTAAACTGAATGTCCCCAGAGCTTTTCACAGCTGTGCTGGTTTATGATGTGTTTGAGGTAAGGCCAGAAGTATGAAAACACTTGCCAAGGGTGCACATTATTTACATTCAATGTTTAATCCCTTCCCAGAGAAACAGTGAATTTTTTTTTCTTGATGATATCTGTTGAGTTTGACTACATTTTCTTTCTTCTCTATGTGAATATTTAGGTCAATTAAGTCTTTCCATATGTATTGTTTATTCCTATTTTGAGCCTCCTTTTCTGTGACAAACAGGAGAATAAAATGGGAACAATGCAGAAAAATATATCAGAAAAAGTAAACTGAGGGAAAAGAGAAAGTGAAGAATATTAAAATAGAATGTTTCATATAGAATTTTTTATTTAAAAAAATAAAATAAATGAAACTATGTTCTGAAGAATAAAAATATGGTTTGCAAAGGAGATATTTCAAAGACTGGGTGCTGAGTGGCATGGTTTAGTGGTGGGCTTGACACTGCTGGCTTAAAGGTTGAAGTCAATGATCTTAAAGTTCTTTTCCAGCCTAAATGATTCTGTGATTTCATGATTATGTAATAGTTTCCAAAGAACTGGATTTCATCTCCACTTTCACAAAACACCCTATGATTTTGTTCATGGAAGCTGAGAGCCAAATTCACTGTTCATATTTGCTACTTACAGGATGGAGATGAGATTTCCATCCTAGATGGAGCCACTGCTCTTCTGACTAATCCTCATTTCTGTCACCTTCTTCCACAGTTTAAAGCTAATGCTTGTTCAGAAGCTGTAAAACTTGTGATATCCTCTTTTTCTTTTGAAAATCCTGTACTTCTGCTGCTGCTTAAATAAACAAGAGAAAAGCTCTTTTTGCTAATTTCTGGCTTGAGTGGAGAAGAAAGCTCCCAGTACTTAAAGTTTTTTGTCTGTTTAAGTAATTACAATAATTACATGATAAAAAACTGCTTAGAAATAAGATAGATTAGCTCAATAACTGCTGTACTGCATTTGCAGTTGATGAGGCTTATTGTATTAATCAATGGCCTGCAACTCAGAAAAATGGCAGAAGTGGGATGGGAAGTAAATGTATCTAAATTTTATCATTTGAAACACTCTGGAGGGATGTGCATCACTACTGAAGCCAGTCTGGGCTCAAGAAACAGGGTAAAGTATGAAATATCATTTATCCTATAAAAAAAAGTGGAAATATGTTAAATCTTCCACACTGAATTCAATTCAGTAGTTCATGAAATGTCAAAGGGCAGGTGCACATAAATAAACGGAATATTTCTTTTTGGATCCTGCATGCAATTTTAAACATCTGCAGAAGTGAAATGCAAGCCCTGCAAGCTGAAGAGGCATTGAAGATCTCTGAGTCTGGAAGCAGCACACAACTGTAAAATTCACCCCTGAAACCTCTACTGATCCGGCCAGATTTTGCAGCAATGGTGTAGGAAATGGGTTTCAAGGAGGTTCATGAATTTTCAGTGAAATCCACCCAAAATCTTCCTGAGTATTGTGATATACTCAGTGAAGTTCACTTTCAGTCTCCAGAAAAATTGGACTCACAAATGCTGAGATGCCATAATAGCTTGATCTTACAGTATTTTTTAGTACCTATTTGAACATTCCTTGTGAATCTCACTAGAAAGTCTGCTTTTAGACCACCAACAGCTCTGCATTACAAAGAAATTAAATAATCTGTGTTGGCTATGAATAAAATTTCTGGCTAGCTGATGTTTATTTGGAACAAACTTGAAAGGAAACTTTCTCCCACAGCTGCTGTGGACCCATCAGTTACTGGGTGCTCTGGAACAGGAATAGGTCAAAGCTTTTTAGTGATTCTAGTGAAACAACAGCCACATTTCTCTCTTTGGCATGGACAGCCAGAGCTTTAATTGTAATTTTTAATTTTAATTTAATTGTAATTTTAAATTTTTTATTATTATAGCAATAAAACATGTTATTTAGATGCTTGGATACCTGTTGTCCTGTTGTGTCCCAGGGTATTTATCAGAACATGGAAGTTGCTACACATCACCTGCTTTTCCCTGCCTTTCCCTCCCCTTCTGTGTTACATCCCAGCATACCCTCTTAGAGGAAAAAATCTGTGATGGAGCACAGTTTTGGGGACATCTCCTTCAGAGCACATTGTATCGAGGCTTCAATGGGAGAATTTCATATTTCCAAATTGTTCTGTCTGTGGAAAGTCCCCTGAGAAGATAAATGGGTATTGACTCTAGTGGGATTCTCGGTGGCCTTCAGTTAAACACTGTGTGTATATTTAATGGGAAAGGGGTTTTATCTCCTTATGGCTGTGGAACACAGAAAGCATTTGTCAGTACTCGATCAATAATAAATAATGTTGATAATAAGTGCCAGGATGCAATGAAAATTAACCTGCATTTTCATTGCCAATTAGAAGTATTTATTTTGTGCAAGTTTGGTGGGCCTGGACACTAAATCATCCATGGATAATTCCATGCTAAGGAACAACGTTTGAGTATTATTTGTGACTGCTATGGTGGGAAGAATGAGTTGGGAGAACACATCCTTTCCCCTTAAATTTAAAATATTTTGCAGTATTTTTATAACATACATTTCTTTTGGTAAATATGTTCTTGAATTTCAGGATGGGGCAGGAGTCTGTACCCCAAAGGGGTGACAGTTTCTGACTGTGACTTTTCCCATCTCTCTGCACAAAAGTTGGGACTCAGCTATGCAAGTCCTAAACTAGTGAGCATCTGACTTTCATTATCAGCCATAAAAGTGCCAGAATTGAAAGGAGGAAGGCCCTATTTGTCAAAAACACTCAGAGCCATGAAATCACTGAACAATGAGATGACACATTTGCTCCTACTAGGCCTTGAGATGTGATGCCACCGCTCAGCTCTCGCTGCTGTCACCCAGGGGTTCTGGAGCTCAGCACCTGCCCATGGATGAGCTGCAACTGCAAAGAGCCTGCCCAGCACAGGAGACTCTCACCTGGCTGAGGAACAGGAAATCTCAGTCAAGAATACCTGGGAAATAGAGCTATTCATCTAGGCAGCTTTTCCCTCCTGCCACCGTGGAGCTATAGAGAATTGCTGCTGCCTCCTGTACATGAAGCTGAAACATGGGGCAGACACTTTGAGAAAACCTATAAAGCCCAAAGTGTCTCCCTGAGCTGCTCCATGTTGTCATCAGCCATACAAGCAAGGTCTTAGGTAGCTTGGTGGTTCCAGGGTTCTCCTGAAGGAGTAAAGGGCACAAGTGAGAGTCTCTCAGGGCATTTCAAGGTCCTGTCACTGCCTTTGGGAAGAGGAAGGATGCTGTTCCTCACAGCAGTGTGTTGCTGTCCTGGGATGTGGAGCAGCACAGATTTCTGTATCTCCTCAGCTACAGATGTGGTGGAGTGGGGTTGGGTGAAGCTCCCCAAGTTCTCCCAGGTGAACCTGCCTTGGACTTCCCACACTGCATTGTGCTGTCCACACAAACACAAGAGCATCCACTCCATTTATTCCCCTAAAATCACCCCTTCAGAATCTGGTTGCTTTTCCATCCACCTGCATCTTGGGGAGTTACTAGAAGTAAGGGACAAAAAGAAGTAACACTTCTCTGAATCAAATCAATGTGTTGCTGCTCTGGAAAGGTATAAATCAAGAGCTGACAGCTGGGGTGGGAAATGGCAGAAGAATCAGGACTGAGAGCTGTAAGATCAGAGTAGTCAAAGCCAGTAAAAAGCTGATGCTGTGAGAATTAGATCAGCACAAGCCAAGGTGAATTTAGCCTCCAGTGTAGCTCTTGCAGGAGTGCAGCACAGAGCTCCTCAGTAGCTCGCTCCAAAGAGGGACTTTCATGTCTGTGTCGGTGCCCCGGTTTCGCAGAAGTCAGCAGTATTGCTGAGGCACTGAATGTCAGAGGTACAGGGACTGGCAAAGCTGGGACTGCTGCCAAACCAGCTAAAACACACTCAGACAGCAAGTGCTGATTCCATCTCTATCAAGGCAGCTATCCCAAGGGTGGAGATCTAACTGGTCCGACCAGTTATGCTGGAGAGCTGTGGTGTAAGGATGCAAAGCAGCCTCCTGGCCACAGTGGCTGAGGAAGGATTCACACTGGGGCATCTTTGTGCACCTTTTCCTGTGGTGCAGCCCATGGCCAGCTGCTTCTGTGTGCATGAATCCTGCCTGTGAGCTACTGGCAGTAACCCACCCTAAGGACAGGGCCAGTGAAGAGAGGAAATGGGGAGAGTCTGAGCACTCCTGTGGTTGGAGCAGCTCTCCTCAGAGGCATCGAGTCTCCACCTAACAGGTTCCTAATGCAGCCCTGTCCTGGCACTGAGTCAGAAGCTCTGAAAGCAAAAAGGGCACCTGGAGCACACGTGATACTGCTGATTCAGCACTCTTAATACATTTATTTTGCAATTGCACAATGCTGGCACTCCGTGGCTGCAATCCAGCTTGAGGAGGGCATGCACAGACAAACAAAGTCTCTGCCCCAAACAATTCACATTTTCACTTTACAACTGTACTACTACTTCAAGCCACTGTTATGGATGATGTTATAGACTAGCAAATAGACAGAGAGATGGACTTTCTTTCCTCCAGCCTCTGCTGAGGTCCTTCCTCCCTATGGAAAATCATTTATCTTCTTTTGAGGTAGTTTTGCCTTTTTTATTTATATATATTTTTTTAATTGATCAAATGTCTTTTGAAACTTCAGGGTCTTTTTTTCCTGCTTTGTTGTGGAAGCAAATAAGACAAGCTTATGGCTCCATGTACAATTTCAGCCTTGTTTATAAATTGCTTGTGATTGATTAAGTAATAAAAATGCTTTTAAGACAGGGAGGTAAATCTCCCAGCTAATTGTTTAGTGCTTTACATTATAACCTTGTTAGAGTGACTGGGCTGAATAGCTCTGCTAATTCTGTCTCTTAAGAGTCACACTGGAGCTGTAATCCCAGTTTGCTGCTCTGCCCTGACCACTGAAAGACACAGACCATAATTAATGGGTCAATAAACAAACCGAGTGATGCATCTGTAACAGAAGAACAAATCTTTCCTTTTTAAAGATGAGTTTTGAGGTGGAGATGATTTCTCAGGCAGGAACGCTGCCAATTTCCAGCCATGGTCTGGATGAAATACAGCAGGAGCATGGCCCCTCTGCCTCTCAGCCACTTCTCATCTGCCTCTGTCATGGAGCCTTGGGCAAAGAAATCAGCAGCACCGAGCTGGGTGTGCTAAGAGTGGGTAAAATGAAGATTAAACTGGGGAAGCTGCTGTGATTCATATGCAAAATATCCTCATTGCATGTCATTTTCTCTTTTGGATACAAAGCAGTGACCCAGTTCACATATTGGACTTTAAGGACCATGAAAATACCTACAATAAATAATATAACAGGAGCTCAGTAATCCTAGATTTATTTCCACCTAAGCTACCAGAAAGGAAGCAAGTGGTGTTCATTGATTGAATGCTTGAGATGGTTCCTCTAAAAAATGTTGAATCGAAAGAGTTCTGATACTAATTTTGATATAGTTCAGTAACACATGTGATAACCTATAATATCAACCATGCTTCTGATTTCAGGCTCGTGCAGAGCTAGATCAGATCAGTCTCTTGGGTGCCATGAGCCAGTGCAGCCTTTGTTCATGACAAATACAGAGCTGCTGGCAAATTCAGACCAGCTGTGAAGGCATCAGCAAAGTACCAGCCTCCTTCCTGGGCTCCCCAAATCTGGGGGAATAAACACACTTCCACCCTCTCCTCTTGTTGTTGTGTTGTTTTTTTTTAACAAAGTGGCCAATTAGTCTCTTGTCTGAGGTCCCTTCCAGGCGTTCATCAGCGGCAGAGGCAGGAGGCTGATTGCTGGGGCTGATTGTGGTATCCAAGAGCTGATTGGGGGGGGTCTTAATTGTGAGGACTAGAAAAAGGCTAAAAAGCCACCAAGCCTTAAAACTTTCAGGGAGGATGGGCCTTGCTTCTGTGGAGCCTTTGTTGGCATCTGGACCAGCATCTCTCCCTCCTCGATGCATGCTCCCCTTCCCAAGTGCTGAGATGTGTTTGGGTGAAAGTAAGATCAGAAATGAGCTACTTTTTCAAAGATGTTTTTTTCTGGGAGGGAAATGGAGGTGGTTTTCTCATAGATCTGGTGTTCCCAGCTAGGCCCACACAAGCAGCCCCATGCTGCTGCCAGGATGACAGCCTCCCTGTGAGGTGATGCTGAGGGAGGTGGTTGGGACTGCAAATGGTTGGATTCATCTGGGCCAGGTGTCCTCCCTGTGCAGGCTCACATGTCTGAACACCTACCTGAAATTAGCACTTTGATTTTTGCACACCTGCATGGTAAAAGATAAATGAGAGGAAAAGGAGCCCTTTTTTATCATTAAAATCAAAGCAATGCTCCAACACACAAAACCTGCCAGCAGGCAGCTCTGACTTTCATGTTGCTCACAGGCTCCTTGGTGTGGCATGACACAGTGGTCCCTGAGTACTGAAGCTAAAGTTTTAGGGAAAATAATTTTAGAGACCTCTGTATGTTCTTTCATACACCCTGTATCCAGTTTACATATAATTTTCCCCATATCATATACATTTTTTTACCCCCTTTTCAGTTGCAACAGCGTTTGCTCATTCAAATTGGTGCCATGTTTGCATTAAGCCCACTGCTACGGTTCATTATTATTAAAGCTGATGCTTGCAGGTGTCTTATCAAAATGCCCAGAACCAAAACTGTCTGAGGTTTGGTTTACCAGCATTCTATTCTAGTAAGCAACCAGATTTTATAGTCAGCTCCTCAGTTGATGCAAGGTCAAAGTCAAGCCTACAATTAATGCAAAGCAACGTTACCTGATCTAGATGAAAATCAAACAGAAATCATTGTCCTCATTACACTTTTACCTATGCTAGGTAGTAAAATTCCTAATGAATGAGGCTTTTTGGGGTGGGCTATGTTCTTTGCAGCATATTTCCAGTTCTCTACTGCTGGAAAAACCTTTGTGTCATTGCTAAGACCCAATACACCCTGACTTAAGAAAGCACCAGGGGACTGAGTGCAAAATGCAGTCATTTTCCTGTGCCTGGCTTTACTCAGCTGCCTGCACACACCTCACAAAACTCTGTGTCCTTACTGGCTGTTTTATCCCTCCCCTCTGAATCTTAATGATATATTAACAGCACTAATCAGCCCCAGATGTAATAAGTCACAAGGGAGTGTTTTGTTGCCTCGGCCCCCACCTTGCACGTCCTGGTTGATGCAATTCAGCAGCTCTTCTGCATCCTGGTGCAATGAATACATGACAATGTCTCAGAGCTTAGGCAGTGATGCTGCCTTGAACTGGGTTGTCCTCTTACATTCTCGTGCTCCTAGAGAAGATTAATGAGAATTCATACTGAGCGGGGAAAAACATAATATTTTATTTTGCTGGCAGCATGCACATATAATAAAAATATCTTTTTTAATAAAAATCAATGATGACTTAAAATACACAGTAAATGTTGTAACATTAATAAAAGATGCTACACATAAAATTAGACTTAAATGTGCAGTTTTCCCAGCTATTTACAACCCACATTTCAGATCTGATCATGCTTCCAGCAGAGTAAAATGGTCTAAAGCAGTTGTCAGATGAAATAAAAAAAATACTGCCTCAGCGCAAATAAAATAAAACAGCATCCCAAAAAAATCCTGATTGAGCTCCAGTGTCACCTCCCTGTAACTGAAGAGGAGTTGGGATCAGGACTCAAGCACAGATGAAGGTCACTACAAGCAGGGTTCTGTTGTGGTTTAACCCCAGCTGGACACTCCGTACCACCAGCCCCTTGCTCATGCCCCAGTTTATGGACTGAGCAGGACAGTGGGTTTCTCTTTCTCCTTCTGTCTTGTCCTCTGTGAGTCAAACAGCCCCAGTTCCTTCACTGGCTCCTGCAGGTCCTGCTGTTTCCTGCTCTTCTCCAGCTGATCAGGCAGTGCCTGTCACAGGCTGCAGTTCTCAGCTGAGCCTGCACCAGCCCAAAGCCAATAAAAAGCTGCTTTTGTGCATCCCACAGGCCCTACTGCTGTTTGTATCCCAGCATGGTTTGTCACTTTCTCAGCAGTGTGATATTTTCCCCTCTTTTTCCACTTAGTGCTCACTTCAGATCCCCTTACACACAGTTATTTAACCAGTTGTTGCCACCCTGTACTTTTATTTTTGACCATCCCTGCATATCTCTGCTAGATTTTATGCTTGTCCTCTGGATTAAATTTACTTGCTCTGAATAGAATTTTGGGGCTAAATTTAATAAGTTTCATTTCTATTTTATCACTTAGGTTAGTAATGAAAATATTGAGCAGCAACAGAATTAAGAGGCACCATGTAAATCCTCCATGAGACTTACCCTGCTAGTCCAACAATGAGCCATTTATTATTCTGGATATGGCTTTTCAAACAGCTCTTCACAAAAGAATATGAGTATGTTTCTTTACTTTATCATGAGCAGTGACAGTTAAAACCTCAGAAAGCGAAAATACAGCTTAGCTACCGTGTTTGCTCAGGTACAGAGTCTCTTACTCTGGAAGGATAGAATAACTTACTATGACTTTCTTAACATATATAACATATATACACAGTCATTGTCTGCTAATGCCTCAGTGGTGAAAGAAAAGTGCAGCATGGATGTCAGTGCAAGAGGGGATTTCCTGGCATCTGTGGATGCCCCTAGAGAGAAGGGGTGCCTAAGGGATGGGCAAAAACAAGTGGAGAAGGGATGAGAAGGTCTCTCCCTGTCTCTGAATCCAATCTAGGGCTTGTAGCAGTGATTTGTGCTGGTACCATGGTAACTCTAAGGACACACAGAGAGAAGAGTAGCTGCAAAGGCAGTGAGTAATCTGTTCAGTAATTTGTACCTCTCCTACCCAAGGAAGCAGAGACGGTGTGGAAGGACCGTGTGTCTTGCACTGGGTCAGAATAATCATCCCTGGTCAGCCCTTCTGGCTGTGACTCTGCCAGATGCAGTGAGCTGCTGCTTCTGGATAAAGAGACCAGGCTCTGGCTCCATACAGACACTGTCAGCTTGGCAGGGCAGACAGGCCACTGAGAGAAAAGAGAGGGATGCCCAGTCTGGTGTCCTGGGTTCCATGTACCTCTAAAGAAGACCCTGATGAGTTAATGGTAAATTAGAATTGTCACCTTCTTGCAGGGGGTACCGCTGTGCTGGAGGGAATTTTCCAGGGACTGCAGTATGCTTCAGTTCAAGACCTGGTTAAACAGAGTTCATTTAGGGAGAGAGAAGGTGATGTCCCTATTTTATTTCCCCTACTTTCCTTATTTAATATAATCACTCCTACCAGTGCACTTGGGTAGTTGCCCTCTGTGCCCTCTAAATACTTTAATTCCATCCTCGATTATTTATACCCCTTGATACACAGGGACTTTTATCACATACCCTGCTAGTCATTGGTTACCCATGCAGGCTATTTTTAGCAATGTTAATCTTTCCTCCAAAGTCACTGCCTTGAGTACCCTGATCGTTCCAGCTGCTCTTTGCTGAGCTCCCTCCAAGTTGTTGGCAGGACACGCCCCACAGCCTACTTTTTTATCTTTTATTTTTTTTGAAGATCCCCTTTGCTTTTTAATTCCAACTAGCATGAGACAGCATGGAGATGCTGGGTGGTATGAGTCATGGAAAATGCAGAATTAGGGCTGTGGGATATGTTCCAGCCTTGACAAGCTTGGGGGGATGCAAGGTGTCGAGGGAATTGGAGATGCTGAGTGGGAAGAGAGTTGTTCTATTTCAAGTGTTTGCAACAAGACCTGAAGTTATAACAACTCACCTGTCTCAGGGTGTTGTTCAGAACTGAAAACTGAGAGCTGTGGATCGTTTTTAACAAAAAACATGGCTGAGTTCCCGAGATTTCAGCATCTTGAGCCTGTGAGGCTCAGTGTGCAGGTGCTTGTGGCTTGTGGCTGGTTAAGGTCTGCACAAGGACCACTCAGTCTGACAGCAGGCACATGCAGGTTCACACTTAATCCTGACCGTTTGCCAGCCTGCACTCTAAACTTGAAGACCATTTTAGGCCTCAGAGGAATTGTGTAAGTCACACCTCCAGGTTTTTCAGCCTGCTATTCAAACTGAGAACACCTTTCACATCTTGCTTAAGCAAGGTTGAAAGCAGTGCCCCTCCCCACCCTGCCCTCATTCATTAGGCTGGGATTAATTTAATAAAGAAAATAAATATGTCACATGTTCATTTATTTTACTTGTCTCATATTTTCATATTCCTTTTTTTTTTCAAGAAGCAGACAGTCTGGAAAACTGTCCTTCTTGTACTGTTACCATGGAGAGAAAAAAGCCCATTAACATTGTTATTTAGGTTTTCATGTTATCAGTCAGAAGCAGGGAGCAAGGTACACGAATGTCCCTGACCTAAAACACAAGGCAGACATGCAGTACAGCAAAGCCAGGAGATCCATCACCCTGTGCTACTGCTCAGGGCAGCTCACCCTAAAAGCATTTGCAAGATCTAAATGCTCCTGCTTAGCTCAAACCTTTAATGGAGCTGGAAGGAAGGACCTGAATCTAAGAAATGAATAATTTTTGGGAGAATCTGCAGCTGATCCAGAGATGGGCCAAAATGATGCTAACTGGCCCATCTCTCAAAAGCACACAGAGAAATCAATGCTTTTTTCCATTGTTTGGCTTCTTACCCTCCTGCTGCTTTATATCCCAAGACAGTTCCACTTTGAAGTAGAAATAAAGACAGATGTCATTGCTGCCCAATATCTAAAAAATTGACACAGCCAGGAGTTCATCTCCACTTGCATAATTTCACTGATTCTAGCAGGATTTACGGCTCCCAGTCCCTGTGCTGAGAAGAATAAAGCCAGTGCAGTCTGGCTTTTCTTTATTATCCCTCTTAAAGTTTATGTCTTCAAATATGGTCTGGTTATGAGTTAACAATACTGAAAAGATCAATACCAGAGTCTGACTAGAGGAGCTCAAAACATGTTCATAAAAGTTAAATTAGAATCATAAAATGATTATGGGCTCCTGCCTTTTTTTTTTCTTTATTATTATTATTTTTTTTATTTTTATTTTTTTTCCTTGACTCTGCTGCTTGATTTGGGTGGCAGTTTGCTGGCTGCCAGAGAGGCAGCTTCCATCTGTCCTCCCCTCCTCTTCACTGTCTCTTCATTCAAGACAAAAGAGGTCTGGAGCAGAGCTGCATGGAGACCCCTCCAGAGCATTTCAGTAGGGTTCAGGTCACATTTAACTGCTCTCCAGTTTTTTTATACTTTTCCTAAAGCAGGACCTTAGCAGGTGGCTCACAGAAGGTTCTCCAAAAATCACAGGAAAGTGTGAGAAACACAAAATAAATTCACAATCTTTGTTGTAAAAGCATTACAGGCAGTGCCTGACACTTCTAAGGCCAGGACAACTTCTACCCTCTTTTACACCATCTCCAACACTTGTCACAAAGGAGAGACACAATTTTGCTATATCCTTTTATTGGTTTATTTTCCTCCCCATCTTCCTTTGAACCACCTCAGTTTCATTAGGGGGAGAGGACAAAACTGAGGTTAAATCACAGAATTACAGAATGGTTTGGATTGGAAAGGACCTCCTGCCATGGACAGGGACACCTTCCACTAGAGCAGGCTGCTCAGAGCTCCATCCAACCAGACCTGGAACACTTCCAGGGATGGGGCAGCCACAGCTTCTCTGGTGTTTTTCAAGTCTATAGTGACATTCTGTGAATAACCCTGTTATAAGACATGCTGGTAAATCTGGTCCCAGCTGATGGTTGTATGTCCCCATATCTGCCTTGCCTCCTTCTATGCCTTCTCTTACTTGCTGTGTTTTTAACATGTCCTTGCCAAGAGTGGACATTACCCCAGTTCATCAATTGTCAGAGAGAGGGACTCAGAGCAGAAAATGACCCTGTGGAGATGAAGTGGGAGCTCTGGGGTGCAGCACAGGGTGGAGGCAGTCCTCAGAATCAGAGCATCCTTTCCTGTGCCATGGCTAACCTCTCCTAAGGATTCCAGCGACAGCCGAGTTCGTGTGAACTTGTGTGAGCTCCTGCACGTGGGTGTATCATGTGAGATATCAAAATGCTCTTGAGAACTACCTGAAGTAACCTTGATCTGCTTCTAACAAAAAACCCTGCTCAGTGATTTACATTCCTTTGTAATCTGATGCAGTGATTAGAAAAATCTCTTCATTGTAGTTTTTCCCTTTAACACAGCAACCCATGACCCCTGTGCTGGGTTTGAGAGGGAAATGTTGGCTCTTCATGTGGAAATGAGTCAGGCATCCTGTGTAAACATCAGGGGAGCAGGGAGCCACAAGGACCTGAGCAGGGGAACATGAAATGGGCTTTAATCTGATCACAAGTCTCTCCTCTAGGGGGGTGAGCTGTGGGCTGCCAGGTGCCCTAGATGGTAGAGACAAGTCCCCAGTTACGGATTGCAGGCTCAGAAGGATTAAAGGAAGAAGCTGGCGGGTGATATTGTGCTGTTTTGCTGTGGTTTAGCACAGAAGCCAGCCTCCATGAGCCCTATCTCCCATCATTAGCCCTCTGCCTTTGCATCACCCCTTCTTCTCCCACATCCCTGTGCTTGGAAAGGGAAAGGCCAGTCTAATTTCTCATTTCTTTTCCCTGCAATTTCTCTGTAATAAGCTAGGACCAACTTCTCATCCCATTTAACCTGCCAATGGAGATCAGAGAGGAATTTCAAATCCCTTGACCTCTAAGTGCAGATTTGCTCATCCTTGATTAACCTTGAAGCTGCCACAGAGCCAGTGAGGCACGTCCTCCCTCCTGCTCTGTCCCCTTCCACCTGAGGCCTGGTGCAAACTCCCTGCAGCCCATGGAGGAGAGAGGTGGCAAGGCATGGAGCAGGGAGATGAGATGGGAGGAGCTCTCTGCAATACAGAAATCCCATTTCCAAAGTGCCCAGTAACTGGGAGGTGGTGTCCCTTTCAAGTGACTTTAATGCCTTCAAGAACAAGAATGGGGAAAGTGAGGGAAAAAAAGGACATCGAGGGTAGGTGGGGAAAAGCATGGGTGGTCCCAGGTCCTTTCTAGGGTAGGAGGACACAGTCCATGAGAGGAGTGTTGAGATGCTTGGTGACAGGAGTCAAGGACCAGGTTCCTGATTCCATCACTGGAGGAAGGGGAGTCAAGCAGGGAAGCTGACTTGCAGGAGGTGGGAGAAAGGAGACTCACAGATTCTTTGGATGGGGCAGGATGGCCACTGCTACTTGTGAACAAGGAGGATGTACACATCAGGAGCTGCCTGAGGAGGAGATTTTCAGGTTTGTCTTAAGATAATGGGTCTGCCTTTGGGGAGAGACACACACACTTGAGGGCTAAAAGTGTGCAACATCCTGCACTGCAGAGCAGTTTTACACTACTGTGTGCTCACTGGTGTGTGCCCAGGGCAGGCTCCAGCTGGGCTGCAGCTCTCCATAACACCCTCAGCCACCCTCCTGCTCCCAGAGAAAAGAAGCGAGGCACTTCCTAGTTCAAAGGCTCTGTGAGGAGCAAAACCTGCTAGCAGATATCCAGGGAGCTCACCCTGCTGCTGCCACACACAGGGCTGTGGGGAGGCTCTGGCTTTGGGAAGTGCCTGTGCAGCTCTGGCACAGCAGCAAACTCCACTGTGGGTGGTTACCTGCAGCCTGGCAGCCCCAGCAGAGAAATGATGATTAGCCTTGCAACCTGACTGCTGCTGCAAGCAGCTTTGATCTGGGGTCATCTCCCTGAGCGCTGCTCGAACAGCAGGGAAGGGAGAAGCAGCAAAGCTTCCTGCAATCCCACATTCCCTGGCTGAGCTCTCCAGCCTGATAAGGAAAAATTGAATTTCTGTTCTCTGACCTCTGGATCAGATTCTTTTCCCCGCACTGAGCTTATTGCAGATCAATGATTTTTAAGTGCTGACATAAACACAAATATTACAGCTGGACAGTTGGTAATAGAGGCTGTTTATTACAGCAGCATTCCTCAATAAGATACAATTATGTCCACACTTACATGGCTCCTTTCAGCTGAGGAGCTCAAAGCTGCAAGGCCTCACAAGACCTTGTGATGTGAATCTAATGCTGCTGCAGAAGGCAAGAGAGCCCAAACAGGTTGAACATGACAGCACAAAGCCATGTCCTATGGATCTACTCTCTCACATGAAAGCCTGTCTAGGCCGGCCTTGTTTCTCCCGTGGGCATGACAATTTGAAACACTTTCTGATCCCCCAAGTGTTCTTTTCTTCAAACCCACAGCCAGTCTGTGGTTTTGTTTGTTCCAAAGAGCAGCCATGGCAGCCTATTAATGTATTCACAAAGATCCAACAGGATCCATGGAGCCAGGTATCATTTTATCATTGACAACAAGGAGTTTGTGAGGTATTGCTCAGCCAGGCCGGGTGAAGAGGACAAGAAGTCCTTCCATTTCACATCATACAGTGCTCTTTAGGAGAAAGATACAGGGTGCCAGCAGTGCTACCTGATTTTCTCAAGTCCTTCCAGGCTCCCCAGGAACTCAGTGACAATGCTGAAAATTAGACCTCTACCTGCAGATTGATCTATACTTTTTGTTATAAAAAGAGATCCACAACCTTCAGGCATATGTAGGAAGATATTTAAAATGAAAAATGATGAGACTAGAGCGAGTACAAAAGAGATGTAAAAGCTTTTTGAAACAGCACACTCTGTTCCCAGCGCTGTACTTAACTTGCTTTCTCAGCCAGTGTTGCTGGAGAGGGTTGGGTACCTGAAGGTCATTGCAGGTACTTGCAACAGTGTCTGGGGGGTTGCTTCAAAATGAAAAGTTGCTTCTCTCATTTCCTCACGGACTATGGCCGAAGAGATCTGAAGATTGCAAAGCCCTGGGAAGGCAGCCCAGCATTGCCTAAGAGCATGAGCTGAAATTATTTGAAAGTTTCAATATTCCTCTTTTTGTTGTCATTATTTTGCAAACAGCGTTTACAAAGAGCTACACAGCTCTTTGAAACCAAATTCACTGGTGCAAAGAGAAGAGTGATTAAAACAAATCCAAATACCAGATGGTCTGGGGATTCAAGAGAATCTAAACATTCACATCTCTATTGTAAGGTGAAAACCACTTTTATTACTTGAAAATCATTAGCAACTCATGGATTTGGTTCTCAGGGAAGCCATGTCTGCACTAGGGTGTCTCATTGCTTGTGCTTGTCTGGTGCTGTCCCTAGCCCTAGAAATACATCCACACACTTTTTCCCTTCCCCACTTTTTCCATGGGACAGCTAGAAACCTCATTGTATAGTGACCCAGGCCAATTTTTTGTGTGCTGTCTGCTTTGTGTTGATTTCTCACTGTGTACAGACAGGTGTTCCCAAGATGAAGGATGGATGAAGGGACAGGGATGCTGGAGAAGCCATTGAGAGAAGAGACAAGGATCACTGTATTTTTATATTTAAAAAAAGTAAAAGATAATTGTTGTCTCCTGTGTCACAGGACATGATTCACCAGTTCAAAGGAGAACCTTTCCCATGTCACACCTTCTGGGGGGATAACAGAGCAGCTGTCAGTCACACAAGGCTTGTCGATCTGGCCCACTTCACCAAGACTAAATTTGTTTTGCAATGTGAATAAATTAAGATGGAACTGAAAAATTCCTGTATGTGGATTAATTAATCATTTGGAGAGACCCATGGGCTCCCAGGGCTCTACCACAGGGCTCCTGGAGCATCGTCAGTGTGTTCTGAAAGACAGCCAATAAGCAGGATCTGATTCACTGCCCGAATTAATCTATATGAATGGCTGTGGGATCCATTTGAAAGCAGCATTGAGAATTGGCCTATAAAAAGGCAGCACAATTTTTAGAGGAAGCTCATTTGGGAAATGAATGAGGACTTTACAATCTCCTTCAGCCATAAAAAACCATACACATCTCACACTGCTGCTTGCCTATTTTAATTAAACCAATAATTAAATTTTAATGAAATGAAGGTTTTACTGAAAAAGAGTCAGATGTGATTGACGAGTTTTTGGTTGGAGGAGGGAGGTGAAGTGGATATATCAAGCCATGGGGCTCCCCTCCCCTAACAAATTTTGGAGGAAATACATGGAGAACTGGATTCACATAATGAGCTGAACAAGAAACACTTATGATAATGAAGTTGCAAGGCAGTTTGTTTCCTGTGGCTCTCCCTCACTCTGTGTTTGTTTCCCCACTTCCACCAGGATAAGCCTGAATTCACAAGGTTTTGACTCAAGGTTTGAGAGGCTGAGAGCCCAAGCAGGGACACGTCCTGGAATAATCAACACTTGGCTCCACGTTGTGCTGAGAAAGGTGGAGGTATGAACCTTTGTGGCCACTCTTAATTGAAGCTGGTCTCTGAGGCAAGTTTTCATTAGAAATGAGACAAAACCCTCATGATTTCACTGAGCCTGTCTCCAGAACAAGGCAGATGCACACAAAAGCTTGCTGGGACAAACCAAGGGCTTGCCAAATGCTGCCCAAAGGACAAAAGGGTGCAGATGTTCAAATGAATGCTCAGGCATCAAAAATAAGCTCTGCCTGCTTGAAACACTGACAAATATGCACCTGGCCACAGCCTTTTTGACTTTTGGGAGAAAAATGCAACAGCTGAATAGATGACATCTTCTCCTTTCCATCCCAGGTATTACTGCTTTGAGTTTTCCCGTGGTGGCACTGGGGACAACGTGACCTGTACAGTCCCCCTGCCACTGATGCTGGATGTGTCTTTGAGAGACTCTTCCTTGGCTTTGCAAAGTGTAAGCTGGAAAAAATATTGTCTCACTCCCCAAGAGGAGGTTGTGAGGCTTGACGGATTAATATTTGCTGCATTTTGCATGTGTCAAGAGCTACTGACAGGCACACCAGGGAATGTACCAGGCACATCCACAGCTAAAAGGATGAGCTGCCACAGCTTGAACAAGAGGAGCAGCCAGGGGTTTGTTAGCAATTGTGTCATGTTCATAGCAACCACCACAGGTCTGGAACATACCAGCACTGGTGGATCACATTATTGAGGTGTTCAGACATTATGTGAAAATGGCATTGAACGATTATTATTATTCTAACTGCTGTTCTTTAATTTAGTTTCATTTGGAAACATGTTTGAGAAAATCCTTCCCTTTCTGATTTTGTTCCCTTGCCCTAAAAACTTACAAGCTCATTGGCCTTTTTCAAAATGAGTTTTACAGAGAAGCAGAAATCCCAAAGATAATACAGTTCCTAGGATTTTAGGAAAGATGGGTGTCTGGGTACTTGTGAGACATGCGTGATGTACCACTGGTGAGGAAAAGGCTTTTCTAGTACACTCTGGAGGCCCTGTGGATCAGGAAAGTGTGGAAAAGATTGCCCCAAGCACTTCAGTTGGAAAGCTTGTGCTGTCAGCTGCAGCAGGCCAGCTGTGGAACTCAATAAGAAGCCCATCTTCAGTAACTCTATTGCTTCTGGAAACAGCTTTTGCCCAGGATGATTTCCACAGGGTCTGCTCTTTGACAAGAAGACTCTTCTGAAATTGTACCAAACCATCTTCTTCAGCAGGCCTGCAGGGGTTCCTCCAGGGAGGCAGAGTAGGAAAAAAGCCTCTAGGATGGGGAGAAGAAGCAGCAGCTGGAACCAGAGACAGAATCTGTGCACATAACATGGTGTGTAGTAGTGTAGTAGTAGTAGGTCTGTGGTAGTGTGTGTTTTCACTGGGTTCATGGATGTAGGAAACTGGGACAGCTTTTCTGAACCACTTCCTTCCTGGAGTGTTTGCAAAAAGCCACTGCTCTGCAGGTCCAAAGGGCTGGGAGTGTAAGTACGTATTTCTGAGGAAAGTTAGAAGGACCTAATGTCCTAAGAGATCCTTTTGGGTGCTTCCAGAGCCAAGTCTCCAGGAGCCCTACCTGCTTTCAATCAGTCAAAGCAAAATGTAGGCAAACACTGTCCCTTAGTCTTGCAGTTTTTCTGTCTCTGAGATGACTTCCCCACAGTACAAATATCTCTGCATTTTAAATTTTGCTGTGTTTTGTATTCCTATAGAGAACTGTTCATCATTCAGGATGGAGAGGATTTTAATGATGAAGTATTGCAAATAATGAGCCATCCTCAGTTCCAGCTGTGTTTCTATCGATGACAGCTCCTTCCAAGGCCCCCATAGAACTGATACATTTATTAGGTCACAAACCATTATTCATATACAGTCTTAGCCAAATCTCAGTGTATGTACTGAGACCCCTCCAGATTTGGAGAGTTCAGCTCCAGATTTAGCCAGTTTTGATGGACCTAGGGGAAACAGGATAGGGATTCTCCACCATCACTGTTTTTGTCACTGCTTCATCATGAGATAGATGACTGATGTTCATCACACCTCAAAGCAAAACAAGAAGGAGGATGTGCTACACAAAAACTGCGGTGAGGAACCCCTTTTGGAGTTAATTTTCTAAGTCCCAATATGGTATCACCTAAGCCAGCCCAACTTTCCATTTTCTACTTCACTTGCAGGGCTCATTAAACTGCTACTCTGGGCTTGCTTATTTGGGTTGAATTCTCCTTTTTTTCTTTGTTTCTTACCCTTTCAGAGCCACCTTTTTTCCCTGGCACCTTTGCATACTGTGCGTGTCAGAGATGCTAAATGTGAGACAAACAGAAAAGACAGATATAACACAATTTGTTCTGCTAATTGGAAAGCTTTGTCTACTGCTGCATCTGTCTGATGTAAAGTCCACTTCCTTAAACATTCAACAAAACAGATTCTTCTTCTTCCTGCATGTATCTGTGCTCAGTTTTGCAATGGGAGTGCCGAGTACTTTTAAATTAGAACAGAGACATTTTTAGCAGAAAAGAAAATGATGTCACAAGTGGCAAAGAAAGGCTGTCAAGGTAGGAAAAAATTGTATTATTTTTAAAAACAATACAAAAACTTGATATAGTTATGTCTGTGGGAAAAGACGTTTTGTCCAGCAGAAACATTTAATGAGAATCAAGATAAAGTGGGCTTTGCCTTGTACTGCCACCCAGGGATTTGCCAAAGAGGATTAAAGCATCAAAGCTCTTAATTTAAGTATTCTTCTATAATTCCATCCTCCTCTTTTGCTTCTTTAGTACATCTTTACTGTTGTCATTCAACAAGGGGTGGCATTACGGGCGGTTTGGCCAGGGCTGGGACAGGGAGCCCCATGCTGTGAGGGCTCTATCAGCAGCCAGGAGAGCAGCAGCCCAGCGAGGGCTCTGCCTGCCTCAGTCTCACAGACTCAGGTGTCTCCTCTGCCAGGGCACTGGGTGCAGTCAGCAGCTCCCTGGCTAGATCTGACTGGAACACACTTGCAGCATTCAGGAAAAGGGCAGGTATTTTCCACCTGCTTTATCTGAGGCGTTGAAGGACACAGCAAGATGTTCCGTAGGGAAAAAAAGGGGAACATCTCACAGCAGTCAAGTGATTAAACACACCTTTCTCAAGGTGAGTTGTGTATGTGTGTTTAAGATGTGACAGGCTTTTCATAGAGTCATAAAATCATAGAATTGCAAGGGATCTTCAAGGTCATCCCATCCCACCCTGCCATGGCAGGGACACCTCCCACCAGAGCAGGTTGTTCCTGGCCTTGAACACTTCCAGGGATGGGGCAGCCACAGCTTCTCTGGAAAACTGTCCCAGTGTCTCAGCACCCTCACAGGGAAGAATTTCTTCCTTGCATACAACCTAGTCCCACCATTTTTCAGTTTAAAGCCATTGCCTGTCCTGTCCTTAGGAGCCCTTGTGAGAGCCCCATCCCCAGACTGGGCAGTGGCAGAGTGAAGGCAGGTTGGATGGGGATGCTCGCAGAGAAACAAAGCTCTGACCAAGGCTGCCTGCTCCCCTCTCTGCCCCTGGTGCTCTGTACAGTCCCAGCCTCCTGTTAAATCAGTATTTCCAGCAGTTTCCAGTGGTCTGTTTTGACCAGAAGATGTTATCTTCACATCCAGTGGCTACAGGAGCCTTGAGTCACTTCCAGCAGATTCTGAAAACAAATTTCACTGTCATGACTTGTGTTTTTCACTTCGATTTTAACCCTTTCCCTTGTGTAGATGAGTAAATTATTTCCAGAAAGGGGGGACAGCATGACATTATTCAGAGTCATTCACAAATGGAACATCACCAGTGCTCCACATTCAAATATATTAAATTTGTTTTGGCAATCACTTACGATAAGCATTGTGCTTAAATGAAAGAAAATGAAAATGAAGGGTTTGTTAGAGAGAAAAGCATCCAAATAGAAAAAGCAATATCCCTTTATTAAAATATATATATTTCTTGGCTACACATAATTTTGACAGGGGAAGTCTACCCTCTATTTAATATAAATGAAATATGGACAGTTAACTGGGTATTTTACATAGTGATATTTCAATTGCATTTCATAAAATTCAGGCTGGCTTCAGAATGAATAATTTATCAAATTAGATTTTTTTTTTCTTCACATTTTTAATAGAACCTGGTGATTCTCTTATCTATCTCATTGGTTTAAAAATTCAAATAATCCTACTAGAAACTGGGTGGGCAATGTGAGTGCAAAAGTGTTGTCAATATTTTGAGAATGAGGAGGAAAATATCCTCAGGTTAATCGCAGGTTTCCAAGCTGATTTTGGTATTTGGACTTCATTTAATGCTAATGTCAAGAAAAATTAATAAGTTCTGCTGTTCCTTGGTATAGATCCTGGACAGGAAATGTGAGGCTTGGCTGTGGCTGGTCACTTTATTCTGATGGTATTGGCTCTGGTGCTGCTTTTGTAGTGCTTAAGACTTCTTTAGGCTAATTTTGATTTAGCCTGTAAATTACTTTCAAATGTGATTCTGCATGGTTCAGATGGATAAGTATGAATTCTGATTTGGAGGTGACAGAATAAGTAGAAAAATGACAATAACTGAGTAAGATGTTGTTTAAGTATGCTATATGTCTTTTTATGGTTTTTCTACTTTTTATAAATATCAAACCAATAACACTAAGGTTGCAGACACCTGGCAGAGGACTTCTGTCTTCCTCCCATCAATTTTCAGATTATCTCATCCAGGAAGATTTCTGACCTTATATCACTCTAATGCAATGCTCTATCTGAAAAAAAAAAAAAAAATATTCTGGGAGAAGGCTTACCAATTTTATAGCTGTGCAGCATCTCCATGAGGAACATTTCAAGCTTTCACAGGTAGGGAAAACATGGGTTTAGTCACAGGAATAAATTTCTGTGCTGAATGTATTACTTAATGTCAGCTGATCCATGGTAATGGTTTCTGCATATGCTCATAAAATGTGAAATAATTGGACTGAGTGCTCTTTTAATGTAGGCAAAATGATCCTGAATTACCTTCCCTTTGCTATGGGCTGAATGTATGTACACATATTTACAGGAGATCAGATGACATCTCTAGTTTGTTTGTTTGTCTGAGCCCTGGAGCACAAGGAAAGAAAATTACTGGTCTGAGTGTGTGCAGCACCTGCAGAGAGCTCAGAGGTCCTGCCTTTGTGTTTCTAATCCCCTCTGTCCTCCCCACAAGAACGTTGGCACTAGCAGAAAGCTGGAGATAGGAATTTAATTTTCATTTTGTTTAAGGATCACATAATCCTTAGGGCACAGGGGAAGCAATAATGCCATCGATATAAACTAACAAGCTAATCTTCAAACTGAGTTTGCACTGCAATATGAATGGGAGAATTTGAATGCTTTAATTCTGGCATTTAGTTCTGTGTAGGTTTCCTAATTCATTCAGCCTTTGTGTGCTGAGGTGGGGGACCTCCTTTTCTTAGAAAGCAACAACGCTGGAAATTCAACAACTTCAGGAGGAAATGGTTTGGGAGTGGTGAATAATTAGAAGTCTCCATGATTTATAGCTTAAAATTTGGTTTCAAAGGGGTTTTGCTGTACACTATACATCAATGTAAACATCACTGTCACTGCTGGGGTCTTTAATGGGCATTTTATTCTTTAATCACTCTTCTCAGTTGTCTCTTTTTCTCAAATAAAATGTAAGCTCCAGAGGTTTCTGTGCACAATATTTTATTTTACTGTCTCAGTACAATCAACCTGAACACACCAACATTTTAAGGAACATAAGAGATTTTCCCCCACCCCCAAGCTTTGATGTTGGTGTCCCTTTCCTCTTGGGTTGTCATATTTACAGTGTGACTTTTGCAATTATTTCTAAAGCTCACACAGAGAGGAAGAACCAGACCACTGGTGAGTTGGAGAATCTGTTACAGAATCCTATAACAGAGGCCAAAGTTGTGTTTTAGGTAGGGAATCAGGGCATCCAGGCTGCCTGCAGCTCCTGCCTGCTTACATCCATCAGCTCTCGCTGCCTTCTGAAAATCCACACAGCAGGAATTAATAGTTCCACACAGCTCTGCTGACAGGTACAATTGTCACAAGAAAGAGAACGAAGTGACAATGTGGAAGAGCTTCTTTAAACAGCTCCTAATTAGCTCTGAAGTAGTTTTCTGTCACCGTAATAATTTGCAAAAGTGATACGTGTTGGCACTGCTCACAAACCCAATACCCACCTTCCTCCCACCCAGCACATTTGGGGGCACTGCCTGCATTGCCTTGGTTCTCTCCCCCCACTTATCTGTGGCCTCTTATCAGGTTTGATTGAATCCTGCAGATGGGAAAGAACCTCCAAAGCTGCACTGGGCTTGTGTGGCAAAGTTTTGGTAGTGAGAGAATACAGGTATGACTTCTGTGGGAAGCTGCCAGAAGTGTACCCAAAATGGCCAAAAATTTGGTGTTTTAATTGCTGAACACAAGCTCTAAAATATGGTGTTTCATGAAGTGTGAGAGATTTATTTTTTTAAAGTTGCAATAAAACATGTTTTTAAAAAAATTAAAAACTTTAAACATGAATTTTCTTAGGAAAGGAAATTTGTCTTATTCTACCTAGCTGTCTGTGGAGTATCTTGTCCATCAATGAATGATCTTCACAGCACTCTCTCTGAAGGCACTGATGTGTCTCCATAGTTATGACAAAGGCATTTTAATCTGTTTTATTTTATAACCTGGTAGTGACATCCTGGGACCCTGCTGGCACACACAGAAACTCAGGAATGTCATGCTTGGGCCATTTGTTCACACATTGCTGGGATGAGTTGGGGAGGATTAGTCTTACCATTTGCATAAAGCACTTATCAATGAAGGTTCATCATGTGAAAATAGTCCTTGGCCAAGACTGGAGCATTTTATTCTTCATTTGACTGCTTCTTAGAAGATTAGGGTTTTATACTGACATCAGCAAAGGAAAGTGTGTGCACATTGAGTGTCTGGTATGTCTTTGTGTGCCACTGAGCTCTGTAAGCATCTGCCTTGTGCCCAGGGACCCAGGTTCATGTTACTGCTCCAAAAATCCTTTGTTATTCTTTCAAAAAGAATGAACTAAAAAGAACCATACCAGAATAAAATTATTCCAGCAGTAAAAGACTGAAATTAGTATCCCCAAACTGGAAAGACAAGAGCTAACCTTTGTCTTCTTCATATCCAGTAATTATCTCCACTGACAGCCTTCTAACCATCCTGGAGTGATGCCTCTCAGGACCAAAAATGCTATTCTGGTGTTGAGAAGGCTGAAAAAAATACCATTTGTAGGGCTAATTGACCTTTTCATACTGAGTGCATTTTGCTGGAAAATCCTCATCTAACCCTCTACTCAACTTCTTTATCTGCTCCTTCTTGTTTACCAAGCCCTTTGATATCACTGGGCCAAAGCTAAAAGTGGACTCCGTGCCCTCCTAGGAATTCAAGCCACAACTACAACTGTACTACAGCGTCTTGTGCAGTGGGGAGCGAGCCAGGCCCCGAGCTGCTGGGCTTATAGACAGCTATAGGTGTGTGGGCACCACTGTGGGGGCCCTTGGAGCAAGCTCTCCTCCAGCCCACACCTTGAAGAGGTGGCTTTCCTCCCTGTGCAGCCACGGGATGTCCCTCTGCGGTCACTCCCTGACCCGCAGGGCGCTGCCTGTGGCCACGGCAGCTGCCACTTGGGACAATCATGGGGGTTGGAAGCCAAAAACCCTCCCGAGCCTTGCTCCACCTGTCCCTCATGCCGGGTGTATCTTCCGTTCGTTGTCAGCGCTCGTTAAGAGCGAGGGCATCTCTCTCTCGCCCGCTTTGCCTTCTCCGTGTCTCCGGTTTCACTGGAACGGAGTCAAACGGAGAGGAGACCACGCAGGGTCTGGAACGGATCAGCAGGTCAGCTGGGAATGCCTGTCAGGCAGCCAGCGCTGCTCCCTCCCTTCTCCCTGGCTTTCTTTGAGGTTTGTAGCTCTTCTGCTTTCTTGTTGCTATTGCCACCCTCCCCACACTCCCCCTACCACACATCAAGCACCCAGACCTTTCCTGGGCTCTTTACTTAATCCCCGGGATTCTTTATATAGGGATTAATCTTCTGGTCACAGTGGGAGAGCTGGGAGGGAGGGGGTGCATTTATCTCTCCTGCTGAGGTCTAGAGTTGCATTGCTGTGATTATTGGTGGGAGCAGTGTGCGTGTGTCTGGGGATCTGTGTTTAGTTCTTCGTTTCTTAAACGACGCAGGGGCAGCAGCAAGGCAAGTTGGCAGCTTGGCTTTCGAGCTGCTTTGTGTCTGCTGCTACAAGGAGGGAGTGTGAGTGGGGAGCAGCATGGCAGAACAAGAAGCCAGTGGCTTGCAAGTCCTTCTCTCCACCCTCCAGGTAAGAACAGCTTGAACTAACACGAGAGGCGCTTGGGCTTGTTTTCCTCTTTAATTCCCCATCAGTGACCTGTTGGGCTGATGCTGTTGGTACGAGCTCCTGGCTGCCTTGGCTCTAACAGCATCAGTGTGTGGGAGCCCTGACCTGCACCTCCCGCCCTGAGAAGCCTTTATGAATTGAAGTTTCAGTGCTCAGTGATGAGTGCTGGCAATTACTGCTATGCATCAATCTCTGGGCCCCGTCTGAGGGCAGAGGCTCCGCTCCCGAGGTCTCGCTGTGTTCAGCAGGGGAGCAGGGAGGTGTGAGGCACTGGCTGCTGTGAAATGAATGGGACCTGACAGCGCTGTCAGTCTGAGCTCAGCGTGTCCCAGGGCTGAGGGGCATGAGTAAACAGATCTGCCTGTGAGAAGCAAGATCCTCCCTGTCAAATTGTCTGCACCAGGACCCTCAAGCACTCCAGGGAAGTGACAAAAACTCTAGAGTTTGGTGAGGTGCTGGTGTTGGGTGTGCTCAGTGAATGGTCCTGAGGACCAGAGGGAAGTGTCCCAGTCCAGGATCATACTTGGTGGACAAACTTGGCCATGGGATGAAGAAGAGGCATCTGTGGCTCTCAGTTTTCCCACTGCAAGGATGCATTCCTCTTGGCAGAAGAAGATGCCCAGGTTGTGGCATGAGCTACCCTATGAAATAGGGAGCGTGTTTTGGGAGGGAACCTGTGCATTTATAAGCCTTGTTTCGTCATGAGGGATGGGTAGGAACTGCTTTGCCAAGACAAGCTCCTTGCATATAGAGCAGCTTTTAGGCAGTCATGATGAAATGCCTCTTGTGTGCGCTCCTCAGGTGCCCTGAGCCCTTGTGTGCAGCTGTGCTGACGTGGGCCAGACCCAGTGGGGACAGGAGTCTCATGCCTGAGGCAGCAGCATCCTCTGACTGCTACATGTGCCATCAAAGCCTCACACATTGCAGATGCAGAAAATGAAGGAGAGGCTGTGCAAAAAACCACTGACCCACCTGGGTCAGCCCAAGGATTCATGTGTCCCAGCCCTGTGTCTCGGGAGGTCTCTGTGACCAGCTACAAGTGTGCAGAGAAGGTTATAAAACCCAGTGATAGCAACTGGCTTTGAAACTATAATTGTGGGGGCTGATTTGACATATTTATCCAAGCTTATGTAACTGTCAACAACTTTTACTTCTCATATTAAACACTGGTCTGCCCTCTGTAGCCCCTTATGTCGGTGAGTTCTTCAGGCATGCTGAAGAAAATTATCCTGCTGTCCTTCTGTGTTTTGGCAGTGTAACTTGTTTGCCCTATGTTGTTACAGCTTATTTAATTCATATTTTGTAGTAGATCATGTTTGTTCTGTATCCAGGCTATAGTTCTCTCCCTCTTTGGATAATTGAGAGTTGAGTGTACATCTGTTTTTCTTATGCTCTCTAACATAACAGTTCTGGTGTTCTCTGCATAATCTGGGAACAGAATTGGACAAGTCCCAAACCTAAACTGTAACCTATAGTTTAAAATCACAATTCATTGACAAAGCTACATGGAGGTCTAAACTAGAAATGGTTAGGAGCACTGCAGGCATGGTATTGGTAAAACCACAAGTAGTACAGGATTCACCCCTGGTGCCACAAAATCCCACTTTGGTACAAGACCCTTATTTCTAAAAATTCTATATTTACTTGGAGGACATAAAAAATCTTTCTTGTTATATCTTCAATTTGATGTGGAGGCTTGGGAGCTGAAGGTCAGAAAGTAAGGGGTTGTTGACAATTAAATGTTCAGATTCACCCCTTTCCTCTACCTTCAGCCAAAAAATTACCAGCATAACTTTGTAATACCATTACCTATCTCTGCTAAAAGATCAGGTGATAAAAAAGACCTTTACTTGACACAGTTGGAAAGTATTGGCCTGGGAAATAATAACTTTGGTTGATGTTTGCCTTTGCTGATAACATCTCTCCACACTTTGTTATTTTCTGCAACAGCTGTCCAAAACATGGTTGCTTTGTTTTTGTGACCTGCTGGATTGTCAGTGCTGGTTCATATTTTTTTATTGGGCATGAAGAACATATCTGCTGCTTACGGCAGGCTATTCTGCAAGGTATTACTGGGTATTTTCCATTTCTGTTAGTACATGATATTGCTTTGAATGCAGAAAGCTTTCAGGTGAAGAAAGAGGGAACATTCAGCCAGTCTCTACAAATTCAGAATAAAAAAATCCTTTCTCCATCAGTCACTCACACAGAGCTAAATTTCCCTTCCAAGAACTGGCACAGATTTTTATCCCCAGTTGGAGGAATGTCCAGACCTGAATAGGGTCTGTCACCTTCTGCTGAGGGAGGGATCTCCCCCATTTCTTCCTGGCATAGACACTTTCACTCCTAGACTCACAGCCTGGCTCTGGTAAGGGCAGTATCAAGCAGAACAAATCCAGAACACTGTGCACTTTGTAACTGAGCAACTGCTGTAGTCACGGAAAGAAACACATTTTTTAATTCTTCAAAACTATTCCCAGTGCTGTGAAGGAGCGTGATCCTCCAAAGACAGCTCAAACCCCTGGAAGTGCAACGTGCTACGGATGTTCTGCAAAGTGACAAGGTGAATAGCAAAAACTCCTTTCAAAGCGCAGCTGCATTTTGTCACCAAAATGTCACTGCAGGGAAGACGTGACATTTCAGATCTCTAGGTAAAAAGTGCTTCACTGCTTACAATGTTCGGCTTTAAAAATGTGAAATTCAGATTTGAGAAAACCCTCCCCCCGTCTCACAGGTTTTGTGTCAGTATGGCAGAGCCAAGCTCTGAGGATTTTACTGTCATTTCTTATTTTCTCTCTAAGCCTGCTACCTTCTTCTTTGCTCTCTCTTCCTGACTCTCCCTCCAGTGTGATCCTACAATTGTCACCTCCCATCCCTCTGGCTTGGATAGTGTTCCCTGTTTCTGTTCCCATCTCTCACTGCATGACATCGAGCTACTCAGCCCCGACCCAGCCCCTCTCTGTCTTTCATACCCAGACAATGCAGTCCCTCAAGGCTGGGCTGGTTGCCACTCTCACCCTGGTCCCTGGCCACAGCCTGGCAGAAGTAAACACCCTTCCTCATGTATGGTTTTTGACCAGGCAAAAAAGTCTGACATCCCATTTTACAGGAAGCCTCCTCAATGCAAAATCCCAAGAGATTTGGGATTAGATCTCCTGTTTATTTTAATGCCAGGAGGAGGTATCTGGGTGTTAGTTAAAAACAGCTGGTACTTGCTAAGAAGAGCAATAGAAAATTGGAGCCAACATCTTGCCTTGTGACCCAGACTACTGAATCCCTTGAGACTGTAGAGTATTTTAGTTCCTCCTCCTCATTGACTTGGCTTTCATCTCACCCCACCCTCGGATCATTTAGACAAATAAGAAACATTTTGATTCTCCCCTTTCCTTCTCCCTGCTCTCCTCCTCACTGCCCATGCCTTGGTTACCCCAAAGAACATCTTATTCCATGGCAGGATACATTGTGTTGCCTGAGGAGTCCCAGATTTCCTGTTGGCTCTCAGCATGATTTTCACATGTTTCCCAAAGCCACAGTCCCCGTTCACATATTCTGCAAAGCTGGCAGCCCCTGGGGCCGTTGGCAGATCTTTGGCTCAAACTGTGTCTTACTGTGTTGGACTTCACAGGTTCCCAAATGCTACGGTTTGACAGGGAAAAGATGCAAATCTTATGTATTGGTGGTGGATGTTGTTTTTGGGAAGGGGTTTATCTGTGAGTGGCCGCAGTGTCCAGCAGAACAGACACAGGATCTGCTGTTTGCTAACTTGAAGCTCTCAGCATTTTGCGCTGCCCCTTCCGAGCTGTCGTGCTGGCTGGCTGACAAGGCAGAGCTATTGTTATCCTAAGGACAAGTGGGAAGATATCTGTGCTGCTCCAGTGACAGTGAATAGAAATGCATTTTGCAAAACGATTTTGTCTCCTCTGCATCCTTGCACTTACTCTGTCAGCAGAGCTGCTGAGATTCCTGGTTTTGAGAGAAACAAAAAAACCCAGGAACTGCTCAGGTAGCAGAATGGCCACTCGTTTGGTTTGGAGATGGAGGAGCTCAAAGTTTGGGTCTGTGTTTTTGGGAGGCAGCCTGGCAGGCTGGGTTTAGTGGGATAGCCTTAAAGGGAACGAAAATCAACTCAAAAACCAGATGGTCATTTTAATGTAGTTCATTAAATGAGTTTTACTGAGATTGTTGTACTTAAAGTTAGCAGCAGTGGACTTATTCCTGCTATTCCTTATAAAAACTGATTTTGCTTTACAACAGCAGAAGTGCAGTTAGGACAGGAAAACACTTGGCTTGAGGGTTCAAGGAGAAATAGTGGGTGCAACTTTTTCATATCTTGACTTCCAATGACACTTGGGCAGCATGAGCCTGGTTTGGCTTTAACCATTGAAGAAAAGGCATAATCCTCCATAAACAATCCTAGAGAGGTAGAGCAGGTCCCACCTCTACTTTTAGGGTCACTGCTTTTCCTTCCCACCTCCACTGTCATCTCCTTCCTGTCCAAGGACAACCTGAAGGTATCCCAGATCTTTTCCCTACAACCTTTGTCTCACAACCATGGGACACTGCTAAGCAGCAAAGAAGAAAAGAGGCTAGCATCCATACATTAATCCCAAAATCCTGGCAGGCCACAGAAGAAATATTGAGGTTTGTTACTCCCACGAACCAGCTCAGAGCACTAAAAACCCTCTGAGGAAGCTGTGACAGCTTTTGGACTCTGCTGAAATCCTTCCACTGACTGAGCTGGGACCAGAATGGCTCTCTGTCCCTGGGCTGGCCACAGCTGTTTCTCTGAGCACACTGCCAGCTCCTCTGCAAATGCCTCCAGATGGGCTACCCAGAATTTTCTGTGGCTGAATAAAAGAGGATTCAGGACCTCAGGGTGCAAAATGTACCCAGAGACCGATTGGAGCAGCAGCAGTGATGGCTGAGCTGAGCACAAGAGTGAGCCTCAGCTGGAGCCTCAGCAGAACTTTCTGTGTCAGACCAGGAAAGTGAAGTTCTGTTCATCTTCTGCTGTCCCTCATCCTTGTCTAGGATGGTTTCTGCTTTGAGGACAAATGAGACTGTGTCATGAATGGTCAAGGAAAGCCCTTTCTCCCTTCCTTCAGCAATGCAAATGTGACAGGGTATCCACATTACTGGATCAGTTAGGTGCCAGTCTGGAAAAATGCATTATAAACCTCTACTTCTGAGTTAATCATATGGAACATGGCAAATAATCCCACCATGCCTCACATCAGTGTTTGAGAAACCAGGTGATGAACACTGGGGAAAAAAGAAAAAAAAAAAAAAGCCTGAAGTTTTGGTGACAACACAGGGAAAAAAGAATAAATTGAGAAGCAAATTAATAATTTGTTTTTGTGCAGGGCTTGGATCCCACACAATAAATAATGCACAGAACCAAATGCTAAATGATGAGGACAAAATGCTGCATGGGGTGATTTTCCAGGCAAAAGGCACTGCTCATCCTGAAGCAGAGGTTTTGTGAAATTTAACAAGTTGTCATGTGGAAATTAAAAAATGCAGTTACTCCAGGGGACCA
The DNA here is from genome assembly GCF_971803275.1 of Cyanistes caeruleus. NCBI lineage: Eukaryota > Metazoa > Chordata > Aves > Passeriformes > Paridae > Cyanistes > Cyanistes caeruleus. The sequence continues at coordinate 6,788,903 of NC_141713.1, forward strand.
AATGAAATATCAGGAATGCTTTAAAACTGGTGCTTTTTAGCTGTTGAGGGGCTGCCTTTATGCTTATGGCCAAGCTGTTTAACTTAGACTATTTGGATGTAATATAATGGCACATTATGCCATGTCATGCAACTCAATATTGTGTATTTTGGTACAGCATTAGAGACACAAACAAATTAATAGAATAAACCACATTATGGAAGGAGGTATATGGATTTGTTTAGACTTTCACATACAGTATGCAAATATATTTTAAAACATCTGTTTATCTGTTTGTAAATTGAGGATAATTATTGCTAGTTATCTAGCCTCCCTAGCTGTTTTGTATGCCTACAGATGTATTTATACATTACATCAATATTCTTATGACAATAGAAAATTTCTACCTTCTCTTTTCCTCAGGTTTCAATAATTTCCCTCTTTGAAATATAAGAAGAGATGTTTTCATACAGAGAGATGTTTTCCTGAATAGGTCTTGCTAGTGTTTCTTTGTGTAGCATAATCTTATTTTCAGTATATTATGCTGCATTTGTTGTGATGGCTTAGACACATTTTTCTGTCCAATGCATTGGTCCAGTCCTCTTGGTTTTATCTATAATAGGGAAAAAATGTCTGTAGTAGAAAATGTGTTCATGGGCATTTTGAATTAAAGTTTATTATATTACGTTCAGCAAAGCACACACAAAAAGTTGCTTGTATTGAAAAACATAAGGGCTGATAATGGTTGGCTCCAGCAGTGTCTACTGGCACCAGCAGAGATATTACTGATGTGTGTTAACAGAAAGAAAATAATTTCATACGCATACTGGGAGTTTAAGAGATGGGGAGGGATTTTTGTGTTGCTTGGCCTGGGATAGCAGGGCTGGAAATTGCTCCTGGAGTTGTTGTTATCATAGACACTCCGCCTCTGTGTGATGCCTCCTGTTCGTGCCAGGATAGATAACACAACTCGTAGCATCATTACTCTTGCAATGAAATCTGGGGGGGATTTAAACCTCTGGAAGTGCAGGTAAAAGCCTCTCCTTCCTCAGCGCTCCAAGAGCAGTCAGTGGGAATGCAGAATAAGGCAGTGTTTGCCAGTAGCTCCTCATGGAGCTGGTGGAGTTCCTGGGCAGAGGTGTCCCTGTGTCTGTCAGGGTTGGTGTGTGCACACCAGGGGCCCTCAGGCTCTGAGAATGCCAAATCCACGCACACCCCACGCACCCGCACGTGTCGCCGGGCTCTGCCAGGCTCCAGTCTTGTGACTGTGCTGCTCTCACCAGGCCAGGGTAGAAAATAATTCCCTCCTGCCTTCCCCTGCTCTTTTAATATGCACTTGTCTCACGGACAGTCTATTTGCACCTGTTTGCCCACAGGGCCCAATGGGCCCGAGGACAGAGGCGCGGATCCGTCAGCGGAGCCGCTCTGCGTGCTGGGAATCTCCACAGGGAAGGATGGGGAGCTGTGATTCCTGGGCAAAGCAGCTGATTTTGGTCCCCAGGGAACTCTGAGGTCAGAAAACTCCAGGGAATTGGTGAGACCTTCTGTGAGACCTTCTCCAAGGAGACCAGGAGCAGTAGCTCACCAGCCAGCACTCCCTTCTCCCCTGGACTAAACCAGGCTTGCTGCAGGAGGTGAGGAGTGAGTGTTAGGGGTAAGCAAGGTGGTAGTTCTTGACATTGGTGCCTGCAATCCTGCAAGCTTTGTGTGCCACAGAGAGCATTACTGGGATGCTGCTTCAGAGGAGACAGATTATTACAAAAATACAGTTTAATTTAAGATGACTAAGAAGCAAGAACATGAATCCAAATCAATAAAATATTTGTAGGCATTTTCTGTTATTAAAAAACTGGGTTTATTCACCTGATTGTTTCATTTTATGAGAAGTTGACCTAAATATAATCTAGGTAGGTTCTTTGAATCTTGGAGATTCAAATCTCCAAGAACTGAATAACCTTCCTCCTTTTAATACAGGCAAAACAATTTATCTTAGTACAGTTTTGGGAAGGAAAGTCTAATGCATTGGAGATTATCTGTTAATAAGGGAAACTTTGCCATTCTCCTCCAGAGGCTGATGGAGACAGAGCCCGTTCATGTCCATGACTTAGTATTTCCTTTTGATCTGTGTGCTGTTATGACTTTTGTCTTACTGAGGTGGAACCAAACACACCGTACAGAAATCAAGGTCTCAGAAATCAAGAATTCGTCATTGATTTCATAAGGTGTCATCTAGAGAGGACAAAGATAACAGAGTAGAGATTCTTCTCCCTGCAGGCACTACTAAGGTACAAAACAGAGAATTAGTGTTTTAGACCAAGTATTGATTAATAGAATAACATTTGCTTGATAAGAAATTAGATGGGCAAAGCTAAATCTTCTTTCCTTTGGGGGTTTAGAGAACAAGGATGGGTTTTTCTTCCCATGGTCTCTTCTCATGGAAGAACACAGCCTTATTTTCAAAAGGTGGTGTAGGTTGAGGTGGAATGAATGAGAACTGCAAAGCTTTCATGATGATTCTTATTAGAAAATTGAGTAATTCTGACACAATTCAAAATCCTGCGGGAGAAGCAACCATTCTACCAAAGAAATCTTGGCTTTTTTCCCCCTGCCTTTCAACAAGAGATGCTTTGAAACCAAAACATATGGGTTTTTTTTTCCTGACATGGAAACACCACAGCATTGTGTTTTATTGCAATCAACTTCTGAGAGCCTTTTATGCACATTAATTTTTGGTGTAATTTACAGGCAAAGGCTTTCCCACTGGGCCTAATGGGAATTTGATCCCTGTAGTAAACTGAGACAGACTCTTCTCCCCATGGCCCATCAGCTCAGTGCACTGTCTGGTACCTATTTCTTTCCTTTCAAAGGAGGGAATGATGCTGTATTGATGGACAAAGCAGGAGTGCTGGGCTTTATTTCAGAACTGTTACAAACCCCATCAAACTCATTCAATGTCTGTGCCTTCTGCTTTCTTCATTTGGACAGTAGATGGAGATCAGGTTCATCTGTCAAGTTAGGGCAAAGGGAATCGTAGCTCACATTGTTTCCCAAATCAAAGGGTGGAACAACTCACTCTGAGCAGATGACACTCATGCAGCCTGGGTGAAATCAGTGCAGCGCCTGTCGTCCTCTGCCGTCTTCTGTGGTTTTTATGGGATTCCTGATGAAAGGCCAAAGCAGCAGATTTACAATGAAGATAAAGCTGGCCCTCCATTTCATTCAGGATTAACCTGGCAAGCAGAAGATTGACAGGGAGAGAGATATCCTCCCATAAGCAGTTTGCTTGGCATGGTGAATGCCCACCTGTCTCACTTCAAAGGAGGGGAGGAGGGAGAATGGACCACCTGACCTTTCCCTATGATTAAAATGCTGATCTGATGAAGTCAGAGGAACAAACTGAACTGCCTCTTTCAATCTTCAATTCTTCCAGGAATAAACCAGCACCATCCATATGCAGAGTTTCTGGAGAGGCTAGGGGAAAGCAATATTAATGCCCTGGTTTATCTGACCTTCTCTTTGGGACAGCCTTCTGCAATTTGAACGGCTTCTGGCTCCATGTTAAAGTTCTGCAAGTGGGGAAGAGAGCTGGAGGTGACAAAGGAGAAAGAAAATGTGTGCCTGGCTCCGTTTTCTTTGACAATTTCTCTTCCCATATGGCTAAGGTCATTTGATCTCCCCACGATGCACAGAGACTTCAAGGGGACAGCTGGATGCAGAGATGCATTAAAACAACTTCTCTTTGAGATGAAAACCATGATTATTAACAGCTTGTTTCAAAAGCTCTCTCAGCAGCAGCTGTACCTCACTGACTGAAAACTCTGGGGGGTTTTTCTAAAAGGTCTGCATGGCTGGGTGATCAAACAGTTGGAAATCTCCCTAGCTGAGAGTCCCCTGCTATGTCCAACAAAGCCCGTAGAGCACTATTACACCAACAGGTCTCCTTAGGAACATGCTAAAACAAAACAGGACACTACAACAACTTTTTGGGGATCTCTCCCTGCTGGCAATGGATGCAGGCATCAGAGGTAGATTCTGACATAGATCAAATCTCCCAGTGGGTGTTCACTGAACAATTCACCTTTCTCTGAGAGATCAGCTCACTGTGCCATTGCATGTTCTGCCCATTCCCATCTGAGAGTCTCAGAAGAGACAGCCCGAGGGGTCTGCTTGGGTGAACTCCACAGGGGATCCCAGCAGAATGTGTAGAGCTGGGTATTTTTAAATATAACTCCTGTCCCTTTTCCTGGGTCACAAACACAGGCATGGGCTCATTCATGGAGCTAATAAAATTACTTTCATCTTGACTGACCAACACTTAGTTTGTAGGTGGTTCTGAGCTATTGGATGAAGTAACAAGGGTGGAATAAACCCCCAAACATGTCTTTTTGGCATGGTGGCATTGGCTTGCTGCTGTTGGGTGTCTTGCATGGGGTATAGACTGAAGATAAAGGAGATAAAAATCTTTGTTACCTTCTGGATGGAAAATGACATACCCCTATCATACCTCTTAAAAGCTTGGCAGCCTTTTAGAGAACTGAGGGCTTTGCTGTTGAGAGATTGCTGTTTAAATCTAGATGGATGGGTCTCAGCAATGCAGTTAAATGGAAGTTCTGCCTTGTATTACTGGTAATATTACTTTAAATCATTAGAATTTCAAAACACAGTTTGCTATTCATTATGGATGCCGAGTTTCGTTTGTTGTTTGATTTTTCACTTAGACTGGATGGCAAAAATAGGTTCATCATTTTCACTTTCAGGTTCCATCTCTGAAGAAAATAAGCTGTGACTAACAATAGTTATTAGTGGCTTGTCTCCGCTGCCCATACCTCGATCATCGTTATTAAATGTGATTGATTAAAAGCATTTGCATGGCTGTTCCAGGAGGCACTTTTGGAAGTGGGGTAGATTGACACATAAGGACACTTGTCTTGGCAAGAGAAAGGACTGGTGTTTTTCTACAGCAGAGTGTAATTTATAGTGATCCTCATCTTTGGCCTGTACGAGTCAGTGACAACAATGTGCAAGTGGGATTGTTTGCACTGGAATCCAGAGAGAAGCCTGGACTGAACACAGGCAAGTGCTAGGCCTAACTGAGATTAGACACAGAGATTCTTGGGCTTTCTTGTGTGTGGTCCAAGCAGGAACATGCCAGAGAAGGCAAGGATAGCAGCACCTTCATGATGGTTATTTATTTCCACATGCACATACTCATGTTTGCTATAGCATTCAAAAATCCGTGGTTTCATCAAAAAGCGAGTACATCTGGAAATTTTCCAAGATTCTCCAGACTCACTTGCACTTTGAGAAATGCCATTGCTTGTAAAAAAGTTTGTCAATTCCCAAATGTGCTTTATCTTTGAAAGACAAAGTGTTCTCTGGACTGACACCCATCAAATCTCACAAAAAAGAAATGCTGTTTTTTTATCGTTGGAAGGGGAAAATATAACTAAAAATGAATGGAGAAAGCAGGTCCCTCCCTATTAAATTAGGGTGGCATTTGTGTTAAATATCTGTAACAGAATTGAATGAATTTCAATTCAAATGGCATTTGAATGAAACGTTAATATTTTAAATTAGTTCAAAAAGTAATGTAAAAACAGGAATAAATCCAAGAAACAGCAATAAACAGTAGGTGCTGGCATGCATATAGAATTCACTGTGCAAGAATGGTTAATGCCTTATAAAAACTTAATAAGAGAGTGTGAAAGGCATATGCTGGGATAATCTTGGCATTAAAATAAAAATAGATTAAAAAGAGCAAAAAAGAGAGTAATATAACAAATCCAGTCAAAATCTTTAGGTGTCATAGGTAACTTATTGTAAAATAAGAGATAAAACCTGGGAGGATTTATCTGCAGTAGAAATTACAGAAAGAACATTAGATATATTCAAAAGAAATTCTAAAAGCCTTTTGCAGAATATCACGTGTTTTGATTTATCTCAAAGTTTCCTCATTCTTTTAACACTTCCAATTTGACAGAAGCATTTGAGGGTTATATAATAATGTGTTTTACCACTGTTTCTGCATAATAAAGTAATTGCTCTATTAGAGGTGCATTTGTAAGAGGAACAAGTGACACAAAGGAACTTTGTATGAGGAGGAACTTCTGCACAAGGACAAGCTTTTCTTTGAAAACACTGAGAGAACTTTGGTGTGAAAAAAGAAAGAGAGGAAAAAAGCGGTTTACTTTGCCAACAGAATCCAAGATAGTGCAATCTGTCAAGGCATAATTCCTGCAGATATCTGAGTGTGAATGTATTTTATTGGAGGGATTCACTAATATCAAGGCACTGAGATGAACAACCTTCCTCTGAAGTTAGGGGAAGCACCTTTGAATCTTTTTGACACAGTAGGTAAAACATCCTTTGGAGAAAGATCAGGTCATGGTCCATGTGCTTCCTAATTCCTGTATGGATTAACTAAATGTAGTCCCTTGGCACAAGGATGAATGTCTTTTTAAATAGCTCTGGGACCCACTGGTGGGGAGTAGCTCTTTCTTCCAGTCTGGCATCAGTACTCCTTGCAGGGATAGATTTTTCTGCTTCACTTACTTCTGGGAAGCTGGGAGGAGAAGACTGATCTCAGGGAAGGAGGATTTTGAACTCCTCACAGAAAGATGGAAGTAAGTTTGTGGTTGAGGGCCACAGTACTTCTGTGCACACAATGTTTCTGCTTCATTTTGTTGTAATAGCTATTCTGGCTCTGCCAGCTATCCTCCACATTTCCCACCACAGGGTGATATTTCCCACCAGGAAAATAAGAAACAATCTGATCTTGATGAGGCATGCTATTGGGCAGGTGTCAGCTAGTATTTGTGAAGAAATCTGTGATTCTCTGATGCAAGGTGTTATGTTAGTGCAATTTATTGCATTAAATTTTGTAAGATTCCTTGGCACAGATGATTTTCACCATGTTATTCACCAAGTTATTTTGGCTAGAGATCAGCTTAAGCCAAGCTGTTTCATCTCAACACCTTCATTGTTTTGAGGACATTCAGATGTAAGTTTGGAATTTTCCCATCTCTGCCTTGAAGCAATTCAGTCCTGCAGAATGTAGCCTGTGTCCTTTGAGAAGAAGTCCTGGAACTCAGTGAACAGGAGCAAAGCCCTGTCCACTCAGACATTAGAAGTTTGCTTTGAGGCACCACTCCTGCTCACCTGGATGAGCTGCCACCCTCTGTGAAGGGCTGGAATCATAGCACCCAGCGGTGATCTGATGAGTTACTGAAAAAGATGCTGCAGGTTATCACACCCAAGTGCAAACAAAGATGAGAAAAAACCTTCAGGTCATTGCCAGCCATGAAAAAAGCAACCCACCTGAATGCAGCAGGCCAGAGGGAGGGACATTTTTAATGAGTCTTTGCTATATTTTCTGATATAAACCCCATAATTTCTACTTTGGGCTTGGTGTGGTGTGAAGCACCAGTAGGAAAAGAAATGTCTGGCGCTTGGCTCAGTAGGGTGCTTGCCATGGTTCAAAGGGGTGGCCAGGGCCAGCCACAGGGACTTGTCTCCAAGGCTTGGGAACAGGAGCAAGAAGTTGCCGGGCCACGTGTCCTGTGCCTGGAGGGCCCTTGGCTGCCCTGGGTACAGTTTGAGGGCTACGTGATCCCCCACAGCTGCGGACGCCTTTCTCCCAGGATTAAAGAGGTCACTTAGGACACTCCCAGGGCTGCAAGGTCCTCCTCTCTGAGGCTTTAAATAGCCCCTTTTCCTTCCATGTCTCCTCTGAGTTTCCTGGCTTGCTCAGGCCTATCTGACTCCTGAGGAGAGGAAACCCAGATTTGGACTCAGAAATGCACGTACTGTTTACCACAGAGGATGGTGACTCCTGTGGTGATGCTGAGGATGTTTGGATGATTATTTTGGGAGCAGGGGCAGTTTGACCATAATTTCTTGGGATCCTTCTAAAGCTGGATAATGGTAGTATTGTTAAGAAGGTGCTCCACTTATGCCAAAATTCAGGCTATAATCACTTTAATAGGAATCCTCCCGTACTCTGTTGTTGCCTACTGATATTTCAGAGGTCTCAGAACAGTTTTTTCCCCCTCTGAAATAATGATTTTGTTCCCCCCTTAATTCTCCATGTAACAAACACCATGGGCCTTCCAACAAGAAGTTATCACACTTAGCTGGCTGAATACTGAGGCTGAGGATGGGAGCATACAGACAAGAAACTCTCCAGGGTATTTTGCTCTCTTATTTAAGTGTGAATTTTTAGCTCCTCTTAAATTAGAAAAAGCAATTTACTCTGACAAAGCACAGAACATAAGGCACCAAACCTGGCTTCACAGTTATTGCAAGGCTGGATTGTCAGCTGTGGGAAGGAGATATCCAGCTGGCAAATCCATAATGCCAGTGGTGAGTGGCTGTGCCCAGCAGTTTGAGCTGGTAGGCACCTCTACCTTGCTGGCAGAGGACTCTCTGGTTTAAGCATTAAGAGAGTAATTAGAACCCAATATTTTCTAGAGGTCTCAAGAGACAGTGAGGGCCAATGCTGCTCAGCCTTTAACCTGCTCTTGATTTTAGCCAGTATTAATTTTGTACCAGGATTTCTCTTCAATAGGCTTCAAGTGCAGGGAGTGAGAAATCTGACTTGCAGATGTAAGTCTCATTACACAGGCAGCTGGGCTGCTGACTGCTATTTGTGTGAGGAAATTTATTAAGGGAAAGAGAAGAGAGGAGGATATATTTTGGACAGGTCAAACCCTGCTTCCGTATTTAGAAACAGGCTATTTTAAAACAAACAAACAAACAAACAAACAAACAAACCCTGGAACTGGATATCCTGTTCCTTAGCCTTATTAAAAAAGACCCAGACAGACAGGTCTGTAAGTTTTTTAGCCCAGTGCAGCTAAAAATTTTACCTTTTCTGTAAAATTAGACCATTTTGTTTTGTTGTTTGTTTGGGAGATTTTTCCTAAGCAGTCACAGAGTTTTGTGAGACAATTCAATAATTAATTTAAAAGACGTATTGGTAGAAACCATGTTATGCATTGTCTTGCAAGAGCGACTTCTTTCATTTTGCATTCATTATTTTTGTGATTGGAATAACTGCTTTGTATTTCTTCCCCCAAATAAAATATTTATTAGTAAATCTCGCTCTGCACAAATTAATGCTGTTTGATTTCTTTCTGGGTGTCCTTCTTTTTTCAGCATTGATGCTCAGACTCCCAACAAACCCTCTCAGTAGGCTGTGTGCCTCGTTCAGGGAAATACTTGCCTTTGGGCAAAAGACACAAAAGCCCAAAAGACTGAGTTTATGGGAAGTTTTTGTTTGAAGGCAGTGCTGGGAGGGGAATGGCACTGGTGGCTGCTATCCTCCAGGCGGGACACGAAAAATCCCACCTCTGTTGGGTTTCTGAGTCTTGTGGAAAACATCCCCAGAGACTTCCTTGAGGTTACCTGTTACTGTGCCTTCGTAGCAATTTTATAATCTTGTCTTGAGTAAATAACAGCTGTCTTGGCATGTTCCCAGGAGCAGAACAAGGAGACAGGAGCTGTTCCCTGCTTAATCGTAGGTCAGTGAAATAATCCAAGCTGCCAGTCAGAAATGTTGGGATCGAGCTGTTGTCCTCCAAGCCCAATGTCACCAATTAATCACTTGCTGCCTGTAATGTATAAGTGACGATGTGCTGGGGTATTTTTTTATTCCTGGCTTTCTCCATCCTCCTGCTGTTTATCTCTGAGGAGCTTGTGCCAAGCTAACCCCAGTGTTTCAGGGATTTATTCCCAGAAAAAGCTCAGAGAGGAGCTCTCAGCCAGGAGCTGATTAAATGCATCTGAGCTCAGCCCCGTGATACTCCTGGTTGGGTGAGGAAGACAGGATGCTTTGCTGGAGTAAGGCTAAGAGAGATGACAAGCTCTGGCCAAAATGTACAGCCATGCTTGATATTTAAAGTGATGTTTTTGCTACTTTAACCTTTGTCGAGCCACAAGCTGTGAAAGGCAACTACAGGCTGTTGTTAATAGGTATCAATTTGGCTCTAACTTTAAATCCTTTTAGTGAAATCCTGAAGGAGGTCAGTGATTTTGTAATCTAACTTAAGCCTCTGGGAACTTTCCTCTGCTCTTATTCCACCCATATACAACAAATGCATCTTCATTACTCTGTGCACATTTATATGTTGTATCTAACATTTGTAAGCGCTGTCAGGAATGGAAAATACTTAGCAAGAGGAATTTTACTTTTCTCCTCTCTCTGGTTATGGTTTGTTCTTAAACCATCAAACATCTCTTTCAATAAAAATAACTAATGTGTTTATTTTTTACCAGAGCTGGGTAAGAAATTTACATTAAAGAAATTACTCTATTCATCTTTTTTAGATCAGGCACAAGTTGCGATTTTCTCATTTGTACTTACTGTTCAAAAAGATTTACTGAATATTTTTTATGAATGAATATGTTGGCAATCCATCCACAAAGGGTTTGTTACGTGTATTAATTTAAACAATCGATGCTAATGGATTTCAATGTCCAAATATCTTTGATGACTTTGAAAACCTGAAGCTAATTAGTCAAAATCTGAGATGTTTCTTTTCAAGAGGCAAGTTGTCATCTAGCAAGACAATAGCAACTTTAGGTTTGTTTTTTTCTGTGTTGTCTTGCTATTATAAATGGGAGCTGTGCTCTTCTGCAGAAGTCTGTATTATTCAGTGGTGCCACTAAAGTTAGTGGAAAATATGTTAGAATTTGCAATGGGACTGGGGTTTTATCTCCTGTTTCAGCCAACTCCTTCCTTTGTGTGCAGAAGGAAGGGGAGCAATAAGGCACCAACACAGAATTTTAGTGTTAAAATATCAAGAGTGAACATTCAGGTAGAATATTTGCCAATATCACCCAGATTTAATTTTCACATTTTAAAGGTTGATCTTTCATCTTCCCTCAAGTTCTTTGTTTGCCTGAGTCCCTGGATAAAGTGCATGGAAAGTCAGAGGATATCTTATGTCATCACTATTTGTGTTAATGGCTTAGGAACCCACAATCCAATCAGTTAAAATAAACAACCCAGTGTAATAGGAGCATAAATCAATGAAGACTTCATTACTGAAACCTTAATGTGCAATCCATCCACCTACAGAGGAAAGGGATACTGAGAGGCAGCAAAACAAAACCAGAGGACAGTCTGATTTAGGCAATCCTGAGATTTAAAAAGGTGTTGAGAACAGTAAATTCTTCCTGGAGTCAGTGAATTTGATGGATACTTATCATGCTGGACAACCTGCCCATGACTATTAAGTCCCTATAGTAAAAAATGCCAAGAAACTCTTGGGAAGAGAGCTCTGAATGTTCTTTGTTTAGCCTGGGAGACTTGAGCCAGCTCAAATGAACAAAGACATGAATTAGGAAGATTAACATAGGACTAAAATGATATATCCTACCCAAGAGTACTGCTTCTCAGAAGTGCTCTGACCCTGATGCAGACTTGCCTCACTGTGTGGTCCCTTGAGCCAGTGGCACAAATCTGGGTTCCTCTAAGGTGAGGGTGGCAATACTTGGTGAAATGAGTTACTGGATTTCATTAAAGCCACGTGCTCTGTTTGTCTTGGCTCTGAAAGGAGCAGTAATCCTATCACACCAAGCCTTGTGATTTCCACATGGATCATAAAAGGGCTGAACTTTTATGTTCAGTGCTGAGATCTCTGCTTGTTGGGTTAATAACAAATAGAAGGAGCAGGCTCTCTCTCTGGGCATGGGCCAGCTCTGAGGTGGGGATGAGACAGGCACTTTGCCTGTGGATTTTAGCTAAGAGCAAAAGCAAGTTGAGCCTTGAGAAAGCCATCAGTGCTCACAGACCACCTCACATTTAACGTTTCTGTGTGATACAGAATTTTGTCAACTTTGGGATAGGCAGATCAAACCAAAAAAATGAGAGCTTTAGTTTGGAATTTGGATGTAAGTTCTACAGAAATGCTATAAAATACTGTGTAGTATATGTTAGAGGCTTTTAAAATGTGTCATCAATATGTTTCCACATATTCACTGTCCAGATGGCACAAAAATTCTCAGTATCCAAACAAGGATCTCAGTGCCTCTGTACTGCATGGTGCACTGCAGCCCTGTGCAGCACCAAGTGTCCTGTTCTAAACTGATCTGTAAATTCGGTGTGTTTCCATTCCAGAGCTCCTGTGACAAGGATGTCATCCTGAACATTCTCAGTGTCCTCACTGACTTGCTGTCTTTGGGTAAGGAAGCAAAGATTTAGGGCAATGGCTGTGGGCTAGGGCAGAAAGGGGTCCTCAGGTAAGTAAAGGAATTCATACTTGCATTCAAACTTGACCAGGTGTTTGCAAGGTGAAAAAAATATAAATTGTACCTATAGATCAGCAGTCCTTACTCCTGTGTTTGGAAAACAGAGCTTATTCAGTGTGCTAAAGAAAATTAAAAAAAGAGACTCAGAGAAAGTGTAATTTTTTTTTCTTTTAAGTTTTCAGGACACCCATGGGTTGAAAAGTGTTTCATAATCCCTGGCAGTCAACCACAGAAATGTTCACCAGTGCCAGTGGAGATAGGACTGTGAGACAGGGAAAGGAACCTGACTTTCCAGAGCCCAGGGACCCTCTAATGCAGAGGGTTCAGCCTCTCTCCAAAAGGCACTTCAACCTTGGGGCTGCAGGGAATGGATATTGTTTCATGTGCCAGAAAATAAGTGTATTAGCAAAAGAGCTGAAAAAAAATATTCAAGTTCCTCTTCCTTTCTGTTCCACCACAAAAATATAATCTACTAGATAATTCTCAACCCAACTAAGGTGCCAGACTATGGGGGCTATATGGGTGAGTGCTGGATCCTCCTGGGTCCCCCACTCCTGGAAGCCTCACCAGAGACATCACCTGTCCATCTGGACATGTCTTTTGGAGCCCTGCAGGCCTGTTCCTCAGCTGGCTGCAAGGGTGGTCTCCATGGAGAACAGGGGGTCCTGTTCTCCCCAGGAGCTGAACGAGCAGCATCCCCCAACCACAGAGCCTGGATCAGTGTTTGTTAACACGGTAAGGCTCCCAGGGTTAGTGTGCGGTTTCTTTGGAGACCTACATTTATTTGAAAGCTGTCCCCAAGGCTTCCCTAGGATTCCTTTTCATTTGGCAGAAGCCCAGTGCAGCTTTAGTTCTTTCCTTGTTTAATTTCCAGTATCTAAGAAAAGATCACTGAGCCTTTTGCTGCTTTGAAACCTGTCGGTGTCTCTGCTTATTCCTCTCTGCCACATTTCAACGCACAGTGAAAAACTTCTGCAGCACGTGGGTTTGGAGAGACAACAACTGTGGTGGTAACAGGCAACAGAGCACATAGATCCACCATGCAGCCACCATCCATGTCTCCAGGCTGGGGACACCAGAGATTCAGGGCCAGTTCTGCAAATGCTCGTGTGTCCATGGCACTCAAATATTGCCCGAAGGCCATGGAAGCTCCGTGTGCTCCTTGCAGGCTGAGGGCTTGTCACAGCTGTGGCTCAGGGAAGGGATGCTCTGAGCAGCCTCTCTTCTCTCTCTTCCCCAGGCACTGGACGGAGAATTCACTACGTGGTCAGCAAGGGGGGCAGTGAGGCTTTGCTGCAGGCGCTGGCCACGGCCGCCCGGACAGAGCCACCCGACCATGACATCCTCCTGCCCCTGCTGCGGCTGCTGGCCAGGGTGGGCCAGAGAGGTACTGCTGGGGGCTGGGGGGCTGCTGGAGGGGGGCCAGAAATAAGGATGACCTCAGGGTGGCCTTCCAGTAGCTAAAGGGGACAGACATTTTAGTAGGGCCTGTTGACACGTGACAAGGAGTAATGGTTTGAAATTGAAAAGAGGATTGGTTTACATAAGACGTAAGGAAGAAATATTTCATGGTAAGGACGGTAAGGGACTGGAACAGGCTGCCCAGAGAGGTGGTGGATGCCCCATCCCTGGAAACATTCAGGGTCAGCTTGGACAGGGCTCTGAGCGACCTTGTCTGGTGCAACTCATGGTGAGGGGTTTGGACTAGGTGGCCTTTGAAGGTCTTTTTCAGTACAGACTATTCTGTGTTTCATATATGGTGACTCAAAGTAAACCCCATGTTTTTCTCTTTTCAATGAGATTAATATTGATTTAACTATTTGATACATTTGAATGCCTTTCTTATAAGATTTTGAGTTACAAGGCTTAATAAACACATTTTTAGCAGCACAGCTGCAATGATCTGGCCTTTGCAATAGTTTAATTCTCATTTGCTTTTCACAGATAGGAAGTTTGGCCTTAAAGTGCAGAAGGCAGAAGCCACAGATATAATACTGAGCTTGACAAGAAGAGACCTGGGCCACCACCTGCACCTCACCCACTGCCTCTGGGTCCTGCGGGTTTGTGCTTCTAATGGTGAGTGCCAGCATTTTCCTCTTTTCTTCCATGTGACAGCCACCAGGGTTCTTTTTTAGCCATTTTAATGCAAAGAAACATCATTCCTAGTAGGGTTAGTGCCTGCATGCACTATTAATATACAGAAAAGCACAAAAGCCGGAACAACCTTAGAAAAAGGTGCTCCTCAAGGGGCCTATGCAGCCTTTACAGTGCATTTCATCTGCGAGCTATGGAAATAAAAGTGCTGTAGTGAAAAAATATTCATGGCAAAGATCTCCTATTCTGGAATATAGACAGTCAATTCTTTTTCTCTGAGACTTGAGTACCTTAAGTTCCTACACAGTTCCCATTACCATAACAGCCAAATGTCTCACTGTTGTTGATTGTATTGATCCTCAGAGCAGTTCCATGAGGGTGGAGAAGCAGAGGGAGAGAGAAATCTGTTATTTATTTGAGGTCCCCCAGGAAGCAGATATTAGATCCTGGTCTTCTGACTACCATCCCCTCAGATGTGCACTCTCCCAGCTTTTCTTGCTTGGCAATGCCCTCATGTTAAATGATTCAAGCAATGGGATTTCCAGTATTCTCTCTGGGATCATTACAGATTCATACAGGCTTTCTGTGCTATAAAGCACTGAGCTCGTCAGCACAAATTTCCCTTTGCTCACTCTAACCCTTTCCTCTCCTTGCCTACATCCCTCACCCAGCAGATAACTCCTGATGGCCATGCTGTCTGCAGTTTGCTCTGTGCATCCTGAGATTTAGCTCTCCTGGCACCCAGCCCTGCAGGTCCCTTCTGCCTGGGCAGGAGCTGGCTTCATGCTTTGGGCTTCCTCAGGCAAGCAGCCAGGCCTCAACACTCAACCCCTCTCCCTGTGATAAGCAGCATTTGAAAATCTGAGTGTGGCTGAAAATGCAGCCGAAGCCAGAAGATGAAATGTGCCATTATTTGGGTTTCACAGCTGTGCAGTGACCCTGTGCTGCCTCTCACCCAAAATGATGATCTGCCCGTTTCCCTGCTCCCTGATTCAGTGCACCTGCACTCAGTCCAGCTGCTGTTTCTGCAGAGGTTTTAGGATGCACACGGCAGCCTGAACGCCTTTCTGTTAATGTCAGACCCCTGAACCCCAGCTCTGCACCTCTGCTGGAGCATCTCTGTTACTCTCCAGGTATCTCCAGCACTCTCCATTAACAACTTTGACTTTGTGGGTTCTGTGGCCCAGCTGGGAGGCTGTAGGGGAAATGAGGTGAAAATCTGTGGGGGTGTGATATCAAACTAGGGGATTATATGTTCCCAACCTTAAAAATTATTGAGTGTAACTTAAGGGAAAGCAGAGCCATAAAAACTCTTGAGAGTAAAGATGAGTCCTGGTCTCACCTCATGGCCCACTCTGGGTTGCTCCTTTCACTGCCACCAGATGTTTGTGGCTGTTCACATCCTTCTGTGGAGCAGGATGAGTTTGAGCAGCCTTGTCCACCACCCTGTCTCTAATGAATTGCCAGCCAATGTGAATGTAGCTGGCAGGCCTTGCAAGACTTTCCATCACAGGACAGCTTGGCAGGGACACGGTAGGACAGCAGGAGATGATGGGCCCTCTGGCAGCTCTCTGATGACCACTGGGATATATCTACAAAACAGCCAAAACCCAGCAGTGGGCAGGCAGCCAGGGCTCCTTCTGGCTGCTGTTGATTACTGATCCTTTCACCTTGGTTGCTTCCATTTAATATTTCAGGGCTGTATTTGTTCCTTCATTACACAGAGATATCCTGTCTCATAGTGACGAGGTCTGGCTAAACACCTAGGCTATGCATTAGGTATTGAAAATGATTGCAAAAGCTGTCTATAAAAGTTCCTAGTGTGTTAAAAAGTGAAGGATTAAATGGAAAATTTTCCTGGAGAAATTAAACTGCATTCAGAAGCCCCCCCAAACCCACTTCCACTCTGCTGAATAATAGCACAGAAAGAAAACTGCCCTGTAAGCCCCTATGAAATGAACTGTCCTCGTTGAGTTGCATGTAGGAAATGTGGGATGAAACTGAGCTCCATCATTTTTTTCTGGGAGAAGACCCTGTTTAATTATGGTTTGTTCTCTGGAGAGTACAATGTCTACAGGAACAGTGGCTTTGGGGAAACTGGGAAAGAGCTGCAGGACTGTTTTTGTGCCTGATTTTGGCTCAGATTGTGTCCACAGACAGCTCTGTGCTTCACTTTCTGTGTTTGTAAGGGGACCTGTGGAGTCCAGATGGGAGCCCAGAGAGCTCATAGCCCCAGGGGCAGCTACTCTTCCCCACATCTCTTCTAAGCAGTGATTGCCAGCTGCCTGCTCCAGAGCTGACTGCTTTTTCCTTTTATTGCCATAGTTACCACGGGAACTATGCTTGGCATCAATGGAGCCATGGAGCTGCTTTTCAAAGTCATCACTCCCTACAGCAAGAGACACGTCAGGACGGTCAGGTAGGCAGTAGCCCCAAGGGAACTCATCTTTCCAGGACAGCAAGAAATAAAATTTTGGTTCCACTTGAAGAGGCAAAGAAATCAGAAATGTATGCAGTTTCCACTCACTTTAAATCTGCAGGGTTTTTTAAGAGGCAGAAATAGTTCCCCGAAGGACACGTTAATGCTGTGATTCATCATATGATTCATGCTGGTGGCCCTTCATTTGTAGTGTGCCCTAGACAGGGATGGCAGTTTGATTGCAAGGTACCTTCCTTCATTTCCCAGCCACAACTGGGTTTTGAGAAGCCTGTACTGGTAGCAAAAAAGCCACTCCTGCCTCCCACTCAGCAATAACCTCCTGCCACCACCAGCCTGGGGGCAGGTGGAGTGGAATTGTGGCAGTGCTGCCTCATCCTCCATTTGCAGAGTCATGACCTGGTCATCATGATATTTTTGAAGTATGACAGTTCTTACTAGTATTAATCTGTGTCTGCTTTTAAGCCCATCCCACATATTTCAAATAGTTCTTTTCTGAAGACATCAAGTCCATTTTATATCTTCATCTTGCTGCTGAACATCAGTCCTCAAGTTGTCTGTTCTGACCACTTCCTCAAATGCCTTTCAAGGCAAATTTTATAAGAGCATAACACATATCTCTGGCTTGCTCTTTAAAAGCAGGACAAAGAATTTCCTACTGTGAGCTGTGCCCATACAATCTTGTTTTGCTTAAACGTCCCAGAACCATGCAGTTCTCCTGCTGGGACATGCAGTGGCTTCTGGGGCACAGTCCCTACTTGCTCAGGCACTTGTCAGCAAGGACATGGCAGCATTCAGCCAGTTCTGCATGTACCTGGCATGGGTGAGGTCCATGGCTGGTGATGACTGGGGAAGCAGCTTCAGGTAGAGCATGAGGTGAGAAGGATGGACAGACATGGCACAGCAGTTTGGCCATGGTTAGCTTAGCTGTGGTTGAAGTGGGGGTCAGTCACCCTGGATGCATTAAATAATGTCCACCCTGTTGTTACCATCAAAGACCTAGACCAGTTCTCTCAATATCATGTGTTACACAATAACTGGGAAGGAATTTCAATTAATTTCCACCTGCCACCAGTGCTGAAGCTGCACATCAACACACAATACTGCTGTTTGCCAAGTGTAGCTTCCTTGCAGTTCCTCTACCTTCTTGTCTGGCGACACACAATTTTTTGGACAGTTTACTTTTGTAAATAAGATACTGAGGGGACCCAGCAGATGCACAACTTCCTGCAGTTGCCTTGTGAATGGGAGCCAACTCACTTTTACCTGTGCTTTTGGCTTTCTAGCTCAGTGCCAGGTACCTGGTACAGCTTCACAGCTTCAGTTCTCTCGTAGATGAAGAACCTGAGATTCCTCCACATGGGGATACCAGGATGTTTCCTACACAGACATTTGGATATTACCCAACTCAAAGAATATTACCACTACGATATTATTCCTAGGATATCTGAGCATTCTTCAACATTCCCCTCAGGCCTCATGTGATTTAGGCCTGGAGATTTAGGCAGCCTGAAGAACAGCTTTATGTATGGCAGGGGTGCACAGGATGGGTTAGACCCAGAGCTGGACTTGGCTTCTGAGGCAACCAAAAGTGATTGATGCTCAATCAAGCCCATGCTTAGCTAAGTAAATTCCACTAAATTCCCTGTTTTCCTTCCTGTGGAAGTGCTGGCTGTATTTAGACCAGTGTTCTGCTTCTGTGATAGGCCAGGATCTGTGTGTGATGGGACTTGGGCCTGTACCAGTTTTCTGTTAAGCAGTGGGACTGGCTAGGCAGTTAAGTTAAGGCTTTTAAAATGAATTTTGTGCAAAAGTGCTTTATTTTCCATTGATCTTTTCCCATAGGGGGAATGGAAACCTTGATATCTGTCACACCTCTCTAGCCTGGCTTCTTGCTGAGATACACTGGGAGATGCAGGGACTGTTGCTGTAAATGAAGTCTGTAAAGTGCTCTAAAATACTCACTTCTAAGGGAAACAACCAGAGAAACATGCTGCTTTTGATTTCAATGATTCCATATTGTCAATATGCAACATTTAGCTTTTACTTCCTTTTGTTTGGTGTACAAGGATTGTTTTGAATTCTTCTGTGGACATTTTTTTCCATTTGGTACACAAACACCAGAAAAGCAAACTCAAAATTGCCCTCAGTAAAACCCATTTTATAGTAAATATAAATATATAAATATAAACAGATAAATAAGCCTTTTTATTTATTATGGAAAAGCTTGCACTTATTTTTCATTTGAAAAAAGGTGTCTTGTGCATCAATTTTTATCTACCTGAGCTTTCTCACTGCTAGTTCAGTTTCCTAATTTTCCTTTTATTTCCTAAAATATTTGTGCTCTTCTTAAAACATATTTTTCATGAATGTGCAAATGGCGCATACAATCTTTTCTGGCACCCAGCTGGCAGGAAAAGGTGATTTGGCTCCCACCTGCTCTTGGTCTGATGAACAAGAACCATAAATCAGCTCAAGCCTGATGGCCACTCTGCTGGCCTGCCCAGGGCTCAGAGCTGTGCCTTTTGTTTCATAGCTAGGGGCAGCTGAGAAGCTCAGTGGCACAGCGGAGACAGCTGGTTTTACACCAGGAGAAACACACCACCCTGTTTTGTTTTGAAACACAATTGCAACCCATTAAAAGGCACTTGTTTCTTGTTAGTTGGTGGAGGTTTTGTTTGTTTGTAGTTCACTTGGAAGTGCTGCTTTCATTGTGGGAAGTGGTTTTAGGAGATATTATTGGCAAGAATTTGGGTCTTGAGTCCAGAGGAACAGACTGTAGAGTGGGTTACAGACCTTCTCTCCCAGCATCAGCAAATGCTTGGAATAGCTGCAGTCTGAAAGCCCTAAGCATCTTTGCAGTTCATCAGAAAGTGGAGGTAGGTACATGTGGGGAGAATGTCCTTCTGTGATTTGAGTTGGTCTAGCTAAAAATTTGTGAGGTGACTGGGGCACGGAGCTTATGGATGGGTTTTCTGAGCTAGGGAGAAAGGATAAAATGTGCTTTGTCTAGCTCAGCATGTGCTCCCAGCTATCTGACACTGGTGCAGCTCTTCCCAAAGTGGCTGTGGCTATGCTGAAATTTAGGATGTGGTAGTTTGGTGTGGTTCTTGGTCACAAAAACCTCTGCTTCTTTTTGGCGACCTGTATGGAAGTTGTAGCGCGCATCAGCCTCTAACCTGCCTACAGAGGAAAACTCCAATGTTGTCCCAGAAATCCTTTCACCCTTACTTTGTACTTGCTCTTGATACCTTCTCTCCACCTCATAACTATGTGCCACCATGGTTTGCCTTTTTGCTGGGAGAGAACAGCCGGCAACTGTGGGAGCTGAGATTACCCTGGCTCTCTGATCAGCTGCCAGGAATGCAGCACTGAGAAGGCACCGCCACTTCTCTGGTGGGCACACCCGCGTTCCCCTGTCCTGGGCAGCAGCAGGGCCAAGGTCACTTTAAGAATCTGCCCTGGAGAGTGCCCTGTGAGAGCTATTTATTTAGCGCGCTAAGATGTGGAAACAAGATACATAGTTCTATTTATTTTTCCCAGTGGCGAAGCTCTGGGGTATTTAGAAATAGTCTCCCCATGCTCCAATTGACCTTCTCTGGGTATGTGCCAAGTAGCTCTGATTCCCCTGAGACTGTGACTCATGGGCTTTATTGGCTTTAGTTAGGCATTTGAGGTCTTCAGCTTGCTGGTGCCATGACTGTGGATCTCTCCAGAACTATCCATATCTGAGGTAAATGCTGCATGGGAAAAACACCAACTCTCTGAGGTGTAGGGAACTCTTGAGTCAACCACTGTGAAATCCAAGAGAGTCAGAGACTTAAGGCTGTCTTGCCCATCTCTCTTGATGTTGTGCTGCAGAGAAGGTTTTCTGATACCTCTTACAGGGACAGTTTAAAATAAAGCCAGATGATGTTCTGCTTTTCTCAGCTCTGTTTATGTCAGTAGCTGGGATATCTGATAGGAGTGTGTGTGGGATGCTCAAATCTTCACTCCATCAACACCTTCTCTAATGTAGCATCTCTGATGCCTCACACAGTGCAATGATCACTGCTCTTTTCACCTTTCATCCTTATTATTCCCTGTATGTTCCACAGCTTCTACCCCCTCCTACTTTCCAGTGTCCCTTTCAACACTGTTGCTTGTTTTCCCAACTTGTTCTGAGGAGTGTTTGGGTGTGTTTTGGAGTGTGACAATGGAAGATGTTTGCTCTCTAGTCAGGCAGGCACTGGTTTCTTCTGCATGACTGTCCAGGTTGTCAGACACCAGCTATCCTCACCAGTGGCTTTGAAGGCTCTGAGTTACATGTGCTGGCTCTTCTAGGACTCCTCGTGTTGAAGATAGAGTATAAAAGAGGGTGAAAACAAAACACTCAGAATTTATTCTCCTTTCATAAGAGGAAGACCTGTGCTTTAGAAAATGGCAAACAGTGGGGTGACTGGTGCATTGGTTGTTCCCTTCATTCTGTTCTCCTTTTCTGCTGTTAAAAGGTTGGTGCACAGTTTGATTAAAGCAATTTGGAGAGTCTTTTAAAATGCCTTTGTTTTTCAAACCTCTGTGAGCACATCTATTTATCATACTGAGCAGAGCTGGCTCATAGTAAGTGTTCATGTAAACCTTGTATGAAAGATTACAACAAGAGCAAGTATTCATCAGAAATAAAAACTCTTTCTGTGGGTAATCAGAATACTTGGCTTTTTACATTGGGCTATTCCAGTAAAGTTTGACTACTTAATTAAAAGTGGAAAGTGAATAAAAAAGGTCTGGGAATGGCGCCAAATTAATTCACTAGAAAATGTGATATGCAGAAATTATCTGCCTTTGCTCATGTCCAGCATTACCCACTTCTGACATTTGATCACAATTCTTCTTATGTTTGGTGCTTATTGGATAGTCCCAGTGCCTCAAATGCTTGCTGCTAATCTCCCTTTTCATTAAAGGGAGGAAATCCTCCCATGTAACTCTATTTCACCTGAGGTGGATATCTGGATTCCTCACATACTGAAGAGAAAAAGAAGCAAGTTCTCTTCACCTCTGGTAAATGTTTGCCTCTAGAAACCTGGGGTCTTGAAAATGTTTATTTCTCTCTGTGCAGTGGAGGATGAGTCTGCAGTGGGAAAACTGTAAGTGGCATAATGGGCATTCAAAGCTGGGTCAAGTAGAAGGTTGCTGAAAGAGATTTATAAAGTGGAGTCAAATCTATCTGGTGCCAGGTCTCAAAACCCAGGAGGAGTGAGAATACCACAGGTGTCTTTTCTTTGCTGATAAGTGCTCAGGGGTGATTTGAGGTGGGGGGGATTCATGAGCCTGAAACATGCAGGAATATTGATGGCACTGTTGCCATGGCCATGAAGTGATTCCTGTATCACACGTACTTCTGTCATAGTGGGAGCTGTGGAGATTTTTATTCACTACAGGAAGCAGAGCTCATGCAAGTGGAAAGAGAAATGCTGATGTGATCAGGACAGCACATCTAAAGATAAAAGCCATATTTAATCAGATACTGTGTCAGATTGACCAAGGAGAATATGAAGACCCTGGAAATGCTGCAGACATAAGTTGAGGCTGTACATAGCTGCAAAATAAGCTTTGAATGTAAGATTATATATTACTCTGCTTTTTTATAAAACCTGTTTTGTTTGCATACAACTGGGATTCTGTTTTCTCATCTTGAAACTGGTGCTTTCAGTGCAAGGTTAAAATGTTGAGCCCATAGTGTAGAAAAGAGACCTAGGTGCCACATCAAAAATGCTTGTACAGGTGCTCTCCTGACCTTAACACCGACAGAAGAAACAGCAGTGGGCTGTGTCTGGTTTAGACAAAGAGAGAGGAGATGTGTACTGGGCATGACCTGAATACTGGACTTACCTCTTCTGCTGAGAATGATGGAGAGGCATATGGGAGAGATCCAACTGCAAATGTGCCCTGGACCCCAGTGCAGGCATTTAGATTTTTCCCTATCCTTGATGCTGGATAAGGTTATTGCTGGTGGACCATCATAAACATTTACTGCAGTTCCATCTCCTGGCCTGATCTAAACTTCCAGTTGCTCTCTTCTTGAACAGAAGAATATGTGGCATATCTGGCCACTGCCAGACTGTATTTTGAGAAGGAGCAGAAACTCAAGGCACCGACATGGTGATTAGTTCTTCTTCAACCTGATAGGGAAGCTGTTGTGATGGGTTCAGCTTTATGCCTTTGTTTATTTGGCAATGGTTCTTGATAGCAGATCAAAAGCAAATCATTCTTAATTCCTCTTGTTAGTCTGTGTTTTGTCATTAATCATGTTGAACAGTCTGGATATTTAATTGGAAAGTAACACATGATTCTATTGGAATGTGGTCAGAATTAATCAATGCTTAGCATTTTGAGAATAAACAGATACTATTGGGTTCTCTTGATTCGTGTAGAAAATTCACAGGAAGGAAAGAAACATTTCAGTTGAGCTACATCACAACTAAATGACTTGCTTCCCATCTGGCCTTGATCTACGTGGGATTTATCCTAGAAGTCCTGTTAAATAAAACTACAAAATACCATTCTGAATGAGATGATGCCAGCAAGAAAGGAAAGAGTGTTTTCTTGAAAATTTTTATTTCTATAAGGTGTGTCTTCAACTTGACTAAAATCTCAGATAAAATGAAGCAGGGATGGTTGCATCACTGAGATAAGTAAATAAACCCTACTGTGCAAATTTATTGCAATGAGCCATTGTAATAGAAGAAATGATCTTGGAGCCAGAGGTGTCCCAGTTTCATGCAGTTCCTTCTCTTTCATTATTTTTACGGTCTGTGTGGTTTCTCTCAAGGAATGACCTGTTCTAATATCAATAATCAGTTACAAAATCTCATTTCAGACTGGTGGTATGTCAGTGCTGCTTTGCAGAACAAATTGAGTTGCATTTCAGGATTACACTTTACTGGCATTGTACTGTTAATAGCAGTAGATGAGAGAAATTGAAAAATTAAGAGGTAGAGACAAGGGAAAAAGAGACGTTTTCAGGTGAGATTTGAAAATAGATGAGGAATTGATGAGGCAGAGAGGAACAACATCTCCCAAGGTTGTTCCAGAGGTCTGGGTGAACACGTGGCACACAGAAATCCTGGTGCCATCTCTTGGTAGCCTTTGGAATGGCATGTTCCCCACAGATGGACCCACCTCTGAGGCATTAAAAATGGGTGAATGAGCATTATATGGAGAGAAATTTACTTCTGAGATTAAGTTTTTATGTCATGGGAAGGGAGGAACCGATTTATAAATGGAGCAGCTTCGTGAGACTGTTATTTTGAAGGAGATGTTTGCCTTTTTCTTTTAGATCTAGTTTATGTTTTACATCTATTTCAGGTCAGAGTTTGAAAGAAAAACAATGCTTTCAGCTTAAGGCCTTTCTTTGCCTGCTCATTATTTTTCCCCTTTGGTGAGCTGGAGTACTATATTTGGATGCTGTGAGGGCAAGTTCCTGCTGTTCTCAAGTTCTTGGCTTTTCACAGCCAGTGGCTATGGCAGATGCAGTTTGTGGCTGGTTTCATGTGATGGCTTTGGGTACATCCATACTGCAGGCAGCTCTGGGTTTGTTGGGCAGGAGATTCCCTCTGCCTGAGCTTTAGTCTTCCTCCTTCTCCTAACAAATACTCAGGCCTGCAGCAGGGCCTTCAGTGTGAGCTACCAAGCTTCCTAGGCCATGTTATCCAGTCTGGGAGTGTTATTCATGTTTCTGTATCTGTCTTGCTGTTGGTGTTCATTGTAACTGGATTAAAAGTGACACCTGGGTGCCTCACTGCAATCCCACTGCCTCCTAGGACCTCTCTGAGGTGTATATCCCCTGTAACCATGGGAGCTACTGTCACTCCCATCCAAATGGGAGGTGTGACTTGATTTCATACATCAGTGGCATCTCGGAGTGTTTCCCAGAGTTAGGTGAATTGTTAATGTTGATAATGATGTCTTGAAGGTGAATATGATTGTCCCCCACAGGAGGTTAGGCCAAGACTAGTGTGAGCTGGTTATGCCAAGCATTTTGTAAGTGGCATGTCAAAATTGGAGTGGGATTATTAAATCTTTAAAAAAATTAGGAGGATTATAAAATATTTCGTAATTTAGGAAGAAATGAAGGGTTGGGATGACTTCTGAAGTGTATGGGTTATCTGTGAGATGTGGAGTGTCCTGATCTGGAGGTGCAGGGAGGTCCCTCACCAGTGGTGGTGGGGCTGTAAGAGTAAAGAAAGCAAAAAGTCTAATGTTAGGAGACAAAGGATCTCTCGTGTCTGAAGTGCTAACCTGAAACACTGTGTGTTGCTGTGGGCAAGTCACCTGAGATCAGACTTTTCATACCTTAATACACTTAAACTCATGCCTTACAAAGGGTGGTAAGGGTACACTGAGCGCTGAGGCCTTCAGTGGGAACAGAGATGGGGGAAATGAGAAAGGGGAGAGAAGAACAGTAGTGAATTTGTAGAATTTGTGATTTGTGAATTTGTATGTTCAGGTGGGATGAGGTTGAAGTGGACTGTGTAGCTGGTGCAGTGAGGAGAGGGCTGAGCAATGTGGTTATGTGACCTTGCAATCACATTTGAGGTGGCTGTCAAGTGCCAAAGCCTTCAGAAAACCTCAGCCAGGCAGCCCTGGGGCACAGGAACTGCAGGGAAGGGATTTCCAAACAAAGCCTATCTGAATGTGCATGTAGAGATGATGAATGGGTGCCCACCCTGCCTGTTTGCCTACACTGGTTTTCCTGTGTCAAGGAGACAAAGAAAGAATTTCCCCCCGGAAATCACAGAGTTGGGTAATGACGTGAATCTCTGATAGAGGCCAGAGAGTGAGCAGATAAAGCTGAGGGTGCTCACTTGTGTGTCAGCACGTGTGAGAGCCCAGGAATCTCCCCTTCTTTGCCTTTCACTTGATTTACTGCCATTTCTCCTCCCACCCAGAAGCCTCTTACCCTTAGGAAGAGGGTAGAAAGCAGCTGTGACATCCTCCCCACAGAAGCTTTAAAGTCCAAAGGTAGACAAGACAAATTTGGAAAAAAAACCAATAAGTGTAAGTGCAGAACTTCTGCAGAAACAACTTGCACAATGCTGTCCCTACAAGTGAACGAGCCCCAGGAATTTCCTGTGGTTGCTGAGGCTTTTCCCCAGCTCCATCAGTGCTGGCAGGTGGGGTGTGAGCCAGTCTCTAGAACTATCAGCGGTTTTAAAGCGCAGCACTGATTAGACCTGCCCTGAGCAGAGTTACATGACACAGTGTCAAAGCCTTAGCAACAGCCTTTCTGCTGCAGGGTTCCCTGTCCTGATAGCACTGTTGGAGCCTCATCAGCTGTAGCAGCAGCAGGGTAACTGGATTTAGAGATACAGAGGCAACACAAGAGACTCATTTCCAGTGGGTGAAAGAGAGCTCCAAAGTCTTCAGTCTTTCAGGCTCTTTCGAATGGTTATCAAACAATTATTAGAGAGAATAAAAGAGATAAAGCAAATAATAGAACGATTGCCAGTGAAGGTGAAATGAATTTTTTAGGGAGAGAAGGTTTTGTAACAGCAGTGGCACAGATTCAGCACAGGGCTCTGGCTCACTAACGCTGGCACGGCTCTTCTCGATCTCTTTATCTGCAGGGCAGCACTTGGAATTGCAGAAGTGCCAGTAAAACCTGTAAATAAACCCAGAGCTGAGTTGCTGTGGGAGGTGTTTGGAGGCAGGGCTTGGAATGTGGAGGGGAGAACCTGAAGACTTGAGGAAGTGGCTGGTGAGGAAGAACAGGGCTGCTGATTCCCAACTTGGATAGCTGCAGCTCTGGGCATGGGAATGGAAACTCCCCACGAAGTGCAAACCTTGGAAAGGCCATGGACTCGAGATAGCAAAAGCCAGATTACTGCAGAATAGAAAAGAGAGAGTTGTCCCATAACTTCAGCACACCAATTCCATGTGTTTCTTTTCTGTGTTAAAGGGATACAGTTCAGGCTTTGTGTACACCGTAGGGCATATGCTGCAATGGCACAACAGCTGTCACTGTCTAGACAAAAGCTTAATTTCCTCCTTGTTTTTTCATTATTTAAAATTGCACTTAAAAAGTTTGTGATGATTCCAGTTTTAACTACCTTCCAGATTTTACTATGTAGAAAAAAATGCATGTGGAAGAACCATCCCAATAATGCTCAGAATTTTTCCTATGAATTTTAATTCTTTATCCCTGTTGCTTCATTATTATATTTACACCCTAAGTTCTGCCAGCCTTGGCTTTGATATGGTCTGTTTTCAGATCCCAGAGTTTGGCTGGATTGTATCAATATGGAAAGGAAGGGAAAAATACCAAACCCAACCCCTAAATTTCATTACTTAGGCTTCTACAAATTGCTGCTTCAAAAAAACCCCTGCAGTTATGCCAGTGTGACACTGAAGCTTTTAAACAGCAAATATCAGGAGAATTTGACCCAGTATGTGCTGCATTTTGACATTTACTGATTTTATCTTCCTTTTAAACATTCTAGCTAAACGTTGTGAAGAACAGGCACTGGCATTAAGATGTGACCAGATTATTGCTTAATAAGGGGTTAGACATGTGCAACTGGACAAATTCATTAGTCTGTGGGTGGCTAGATCAGGGTTAGGGTTAGGCTGGATCAGCCCCAGCAGCCAGATGCTGCCTTAGCCCCAGCCTCACGTGTTCCACGGAGCTGTAGTGACCTGTGTTGCAGTCTAGGCTGGTGTGAACTGCCTGCTCTCAATCCCTTTGCTTGTAGATGTGTGGGGGAAAGCTGAGGCTGTGCTCTGGCTGCCCCTGGAAGCCTTCCTGCCCATCCTCTCAAGAGTCTGAGCCAAAGTCTGCTCCTGCTTGTTGGACCTCAGGCACCAGCTGGGCAAAGTGCTGTGTGGAAGGCAACATGGGTGATCAAGCAGTTAAACCTATTTCTCTGACTCTTGTAAATTCTAGTGAAATGAATAAACAAACATTCTTTCTCAGGACCCTACCTATGCCGTTCTCACTGCTGTCTTATACACTCTGTTCTTTGAAATGCTGAAAATCTCGATGTACTGTGGTTGCAGAGAGCCTCATCTCTGACCTGCAGCCTGCAGGTTGCCTTCCCTGCAGTCAGATGTGCTACTTGTGTCCTGCAGAGCTGAGGAGATGAGGACAGGACAAGGACAGGGTCACAGCAGGCACTGGGTGGTGGCTCAGCCTGCTTGCAGGGACAGCTTCTGCAGCAGATACATCCTCATTTGCAGCATCTATCCTGTTTGATGTGAGCCTGATCAGTCCTCAGGTGACTCTGCTGCCTTCCCTATGGTGGTCTTTTGTCCAGAAAGCTGCTGCAGGGAAAGCTGTCTGCATTCCACACCTTTTCTCCATTTCCTGCAGATGTAGCTCTGGACATACTGCACCATACAGCAGTATCCCCACCCTCACCATCCAGCAAGGCAAACCACAGAATGGCACAGGGAGGTGAAGAGCAGAATGGATTTTTCTGCTAAATCCTTATTGAAAATCACAGGGAAATTAAGCTTTTTTCCCTGCTCTGCATTTGCAACATTTTCCCCCCAAAACTTCATGTTTATCTGTGGCAAAACTAGTCAGTATTATACATTTCTAGCAACATTTTACGTGTGTTTTGCAGCCCTCTGTTTTGGCACACATGGTGGACTAAGTGGGTGTTTTTTCTAGCAAAAAAGAGACATTTGAAAAATTTCTTAAAATTGGCTACTGGTGCTGCTTGAAGGTACTTAGGTGAGACCTGAATTTTCTGAATGAATGTCCAGATTTTCAGAGATATTTAAATGTGTGAAGATGAAAGGGAATGTAACCATAAAAGAAAGCCTCTCAGCAGGTTAATGGATTAACTTGTACAGTTAAAAGGTAGTTCTGACCTTAGTATACAAAGGAGCTTTGAAAAATCCTGCTGAGTGCTACCTGCATGTTTAGACATAAAAATGCCTTTTAAATTCAGGTCAAGATGCCTGTTGTGAGTCTGTAAGAGAATGTTACTTTGTGATTCTTGAGCATGTTTATGCATTGTTCTCAATTTGAGGCTGATTTAATAGTGCCAATTAAGCTCAGTGTTGAGTGCACGTGGCATACAAATGAATACCCCAGTATTTCCAAGCATGTTCCCGTTTGGCAGCATCAGTAAGGACCAACAAACTGTGAAGTGCCCAGTTTACACTAAATTTAATTGCTGGAGGGCTATGTGTGGATGTACTTAGGGACCGCAGTCATTGGAAAAGTGGGACTAGCTGGAAACCAGGAAAGATTTGGTGACCTACTCTGCACATCCTCTTCTGCATGTTTTGTTGAAATTCCACTTGCATATGAGCTTTTCAGGCAGGTCTAACTCTGTCCACCATCCTTTGGTATTTGGTAAGAGTAATGGACAGAAACAACCTGACCTGTGTGTGCAACAGGGGAAGTGATACCTCCTTGGGAAGCACATGGGATTGATAAATGTATTGCATGACAGAAGATTAATTTCATAGGTATCTTTTTGCAATTGCACCTGCTGCATGAAACAGCTTCTTGCTCTGGCATATTCAAAAAACCCTCTGCAATCCAACCCTCTTCCCAAGAGATTTTAAGCTTTGAGCTTCCTTTGCCTGGACTTTATGGATGTGCTTCATCTGAATAGGACCAGAGGGGAAGTGAAGTGCAATATAAACTCAGACTGATGGATCTATTCTAGGGCCTTGTAAAATGGAAACAGTACCATTAGATTAAAAAGAACTGAGTTTTTTATCTTGTGTTCAATATAAGTCATTCCTTCTTTTATTCTGAAACATCTGACTTTTGCTTAAAGTAAAGGCTTCTGTACAAGTCAGCCTTCTTTCTTGGAAGAGATCAAGGAAGATTATGCTTTCTCAGTCCTTCAGCTTCATAATTCATGTCCTTTTCAAGTCTCTTATGTTGTACACATTTTTTAAATTAGTTTCTCTGAAAGATGTTTATTTCTTTGGTTAAAAAGACCAACCAAACAAAACCCTCAAACAAAACAGACCTCAAAATTCTGAAAACCACAAGAAAAGCTGAAATGAGAACTCAGGTTTTCCATCCATCGCAGCGGCTCCATGCAGGCAAGGTGACTATTTAAAACACAGCTCAAGGGAACCTTTCACTACAAAGTGCTTTTTAAAGATGTTGTACCCTGAGATTACTGCTGCCTTAGAGATGGTTTATGCTAACCAGCAGTCAGGAAGAGCTATGGCTCTTAGCCTTGATTGCATTGAAACCAGCCTCCCTTTTTTGCTCTCAAATAGCTCTGGGCACAAGCAGTGACATGTTAGATACTTCTCTACCTGGACTGTCAGCAACACAAGCTGCTCTTGGATATTTCACTGCTAGTAATTGAGAGTATCCATAAAATGAAAATCTTTCAGTGGTTTTCCAGCACTGTGGTGTGTGTGCAGCCTTATTTTCTGACATCAAAAACCCCTTGGTACTCCCAAACTCTCCCTGAATTGTTCACTATCAGAGACTCCCTAGTGGCAAAGCACCTGCAGTTCAATTTCTCTTAATGAAAGAAGTCTCAGTTGTCCTGCTGAGATTTGAGCCCAGGGTTCCTGGGTATTTAACCAAGAAGTGTCATTTGACTTCACCATGCCCTAAGCAGGGTGCACAGGTTTTGGTCCTTTTCCTGTCCTTTCTATGGATGGACACTCAGAAAAGTTTAAGGCTGAATGATTCAGAAGTAAGAAAAATGGGGCTGGGTGTCTTCCCCCACGTGTGGAGCACACTCTCTTCTGTCAGCAGAGTCTTCATGCCAATCCCTGTGGTTTCCAGAGCAAAAGTTGCTGGGAATGGATGAGCTACAGATAAAACAACAACTAAGGAGTGAGCCAAGAGAGCACCAGGCTCTTTTGAACTGTGTAGTAACTGGATTGGGAGTGGAAGACAGCTGCCTGAGGGAAGGAGAGGGGTTTCACCACATTCCCTGACACACTTTAACAGTGCATGAGATGTTCTACAGGGCTCTGCTGGTGCTTGTTAGCAGATATGGCCTCGATGAGTGTCCTCACCTCTCCTCTTAATCAATCAAACCTTTCCCAGTATTGAGCCCCTTTCCCCATCCCCTCACATGTGTCCCTGGGGTGGGAGAGCTGGGTTTTCACACTGTCAGCCTGGAACTGCCTGGGTGATGAATTTGTTAAGAATTCTGTCTGATTGTGAACCTTCCAGCCCCTTTATCTTGATGCGAATGACAAGCTGTCACAGCCTGCCTCAGCCATATTGGTGACATCTGACCCTGGAGAGGGATCTGACAATCTTCTGAGGTATGGCTTCAGCCTGGGGAAGCAGTGCCAGCTCTGCACTGCACTGTGATAAACACCTGGGCATTCTTTTGGCAAGGTTTTAAGTGTATTTCATGTACCTTGGTCTTCTTTGTTTCTACTTTGAAGCTAATTTAATTTAGAGCTCCAAAGAATAGTGTGACTTTTTAGGATACAGCTGTCCTCACTGTAGGGGACACACTGTAAAAAAAGTAGGATACTTGTAAGGATGCTTGGAGGATAAGCCTGGAGTCACTCTTCTTTCTGGGAGGCAGAGATGAAAGAGGCTGGAAGGCTGTACCTTTTCACTGATTTTAATCTGACAGGCTCCAGAGCAGGCAGAGATGTTTGGAAGATGCTGCAATGAAGCCTTTGAGCTGAACCTGGGAAATGAGACATGCTGGTCACTGAAATAGATGTATCTATTAGAAAAGGAGTGTGTGGGTTTTTCCACCCTCATCTTTCAGCATTACACAGAAAGCACATCTGTACACAACAGCTGGATCTCCAAACTCCACCTGTTGGCAGTGTGTGGGACATTGCAGACTGTAAGAGACTTTGCCTTTAGTGTAAGTTTTAATGCCTTGCTAACAAGCTGGAATTAAAGAGGTTGGTTTTCAGGCTCCTCTGTCTGAAGTGATTTCCAGCAAAAAATATCCTGGCAGCTCAGATTTTAAAGGGTGACCTAGGCACAGGGCTCCTTTGTCCAGGCTCTTTAACAGCCTGGTTTTACTGGCTAATCCAATTGTGCTTTGGCTTGGGACACGGAGTTTTTCTTTGTTGTTACTCCTGGTTCCTAAGCACGGGATCTGGAAGTTGCATTTGTCTATCTGTCTGCAAGTTGTACTCTTGCCCAGATATCCAAGCTGCTGACTTGGAAACACTTCAAAGTTTTCCATTCTTCAGAGTGGCTGTCTCGACTTCTACTACAGGGAATTTTTAATGTTTCCTGATTATGGAGCAGCATTTATTATTACGCTTTATAAGGTAGTGCAACTTTATTTGTACATCTTTTTTTGTTAATGTATAAATGAGTCTCCTTTGGGATACACTGGACTTGACAAAATAGCTAAGATTTTGCTAATGTATTACCACAGAAAACAGAAAATCAGAGGAAGGCATCTGGAAAGATTTGGCACATTTTTTTAAATGGTTTAATCCCTTTTCCCCCCCTCATCTCCCCTCTATTCCTTCTTGAGACAAATGCAGAGATTTGCTCTGGGCACGCTATCAAATTCTCTGGTCTGGCATATGGCTCATCAAGTCATCTTTCTTGTGCTCTTAAACTTTTCCTCCTGTTCTCATCTTCCTCCTGCCCTGTCCTTGCTCTTGTGCACAGTTTATGAACTCCTCTCTCTGTCTTCCTGTCCCAGGCTTGCTCATCTCATCGTATCTCCTGATGGCAGCAAAGATGCTGTTGGTTTGCCATATGGTGCTGAGAGGTGCTGCTATTATCACAAACACTGTTTGCCTGGCTTGCTGTAACTCTGCTGATGTCTCAATGCTTCTACTTTCAGTGAAAGCCTATTCTGCTTCTATTCTTCTTCTATGATTTAATGTTTCCCATAAGGTGTTTTGTGTGTTTGATTTTGTTCAGCATCAAAGACAAGTAATATTCTGGGGGTGGCTAACACCTGACTTAATGTGCAAATTACAATGCTGATTGAAAGTCCAAACTTAAAACAAATGCAGGTAGTTGACTCTCTACACAATGTAGGTGTGAAGTCCTTTTCCAGGATAATTGTGAATGCTAAGACTTTACACAAGTTCAAAAGTTCTCATGCAAAAATATGGAAGCAAAATCAGCTGCCAGCTGAGACCCAAAGGCACCATTTCTAGCTTATTGGGTTCTCTGGACTGAAACCTGCTGGAGTTTGAATCTGTTCTGCAAGTCCTAGCACTGTGTATCTGCTGTGGCCTTGCCTGCTTTCCTTGGCACTGTTGGCCATGGGACACTGGATTCTTCGGACTTCCATCTTAAGTTGATCTTAAGCTGAAGCAGCTGCTCTTTTCTGGGCTGGCTGATTAACTCTGCACTTTGAATACATGTTTCTCATTTCATTCCCATTATAGCTATGTTTAAAATGTAAGGCTATAGGGGTACAGTCATTCCTGGGTCACTTTTCTCAGGCCCTGTCCTCGTTGGCAACGGGGTCTGGCAGTCCCATTATAAGCACTCCAGGCTGCCTTTTCAAAGTTATTAGGTTGTTTGTCCCATTGCTGCCAAGAGGATGTTTCATGCCTTCATTTTCCAGTGCTTAAAACCCATCCTTTCAATTCCAGCTAAATTTATTCATGGCCATTTTATATCCATTTGTCCTAGTGCCAAATTTTTTCCTCAGCCTAAGTATCTCTTTGCCTTCCTTAGTGTTTACTTCTCTGCCACCCAGAGTGTCTGAGGGGGACAATCCAGTTGTCTCTTGGCTATAATTTTGTTAAGGTGACTAAATTGTGATCTTTAAGACTCCTAATGAGTTACGACTCCACTGCCACAATGATTGCCTTGGCACATTTCTGTATGGTTCCTTCTGAGTTCTGCACACAGCTGTTCAGGTGAAGCCTTCTGTGAGAATATCCATGCTCTCTTCTCCACTGGCAGTGGTTTTCTGAGACCTGATCTGTCCCTTTTCATGGTTGTCACCCTGCTGGTTATGCTTGTCCTTATACCTTAATGGGCTCATATATCCAGGGTGTCCTTCTACTCATTTCCAAATTATGAGCCCCTGCTCATAACAGTAATCCTTATTAAACCCTAAATGCTTAACCTTGCACTTTGACTATTATGTTTCATCACATTTCTATTCCTTCAGAACTCAAGAACATCTTGTTACTCCTGAAAGATATTCTGAACTCCCTGCTATTGGCAGCAGTTCCTGACTTCACACGGTCAGCAGATTTTGTTAGTGTACTCTGACTTTTTGTGCCAAGGTCATTAATGAAAAGCTGAAATAAGATCAGTCTGAAAAGATCCTTGAGGACTTCCACACAAGTTCCCTCTAGACTAATAACTCCTCTTCCAGCACAACTCCTGTCATTGAGTCTTTGACCAATTCTTTTCCCACACTGTAATTCTTACAATAATCTCCATGTTCTCCAGCTTGGCTAATAATTTTCAATGTGGCACCATATCAAATTCTTTATAGAAGTACAGAAAAATTAGATCTGCCATACTTCCCTTGTGTAGGGGAAGCTGGTTTTCTTATCACAGAAAGATACCAAGTTAGTCTGGCTTGCTCTATCCTTGGCAAGTCTGTTTTATCCCTTAAACTTATTTTACCTGTTTTGCAGTTTATCCTTATGTCTTTTATGTTGGTTTTTTTTCTCTCAAAATCTGTTCTTAAGCAATGCATATCATTAGAGCCAGTCTACTGGGCCTGCACCTAGGCCCTACCCAGATAGTTGGAACTGGAGATTAGACTGAGAACATGCTCTGGGAATTCTGGGATCCTTTGAGGATGAATTAAATTGCCTGCATACAGTGTGGTGCACAGAATCCCCCCCAAAGGTATTGGAAGATCCAGATTTTCTGATTTATTCTCTGATGGGAGGTTTACTGTCAGTGTTGTCTATGACACTAGTGTAGCTCTGCTGAAACTCTCAGGAATGCTCATTAACACCCCCAACATAAAACAAATGCTTAGAGGAAATTCTGAGAACTCTTCTGCTTGGAGCCAGAGATACTCTGGTCATTCCTTCATTGCTCTGCTGCTCTGGCAGGTGATTGAGACATCAGTTTAGGCCAGTAAAATATAGGTATGCAGAGCAGTCTCTTTTTAAGGACACATACTGGAGTGTGAGCTCTGGGAGATGCTCTGGGTGGAATTTTAACTTGCTTGGAGTTGTTTACTTTGTCCCAGACTATAAACTTGGGGAGAGACTGAGTGATCAGTGGCTGTGGAGTGTTCCTTTTCTGAGCAGACTGCATAGCTGGAGGATGACATTACTCCTCCACCATCTGAATGATTGCTGTTCAGTTGGAGCTGAAGTAATGAAAGCATGACTGTGCTTCCACTGCTGAGATTTTTAGCTACTGATTTCCTCTTCTGTCTGTATTTGAGTGCATTTTCTTTGCAGTTTGTAAAGCTGTTGTTGAACTCTGACAGATTCATTATGAGAGAATGACTTCAGATAGAGATGTTGACCCAGTATCAGCAAGAACCAGCTTTTGAATCTTAGTCTCAGATGCTGTTAGGACACACTATGAACAGGAGCTTGGTGACAAAAAATATTTGTTTGCTGCAGGATGATAATTGTCTCAGTATGGAATTTAATACAATTTTATTTGGGGATTGGTTTGTAAAGAGATTACATTTTAAGGAATCCTTGCACATGGAGGCTTTTGTAGCTGTATTATTTAACCAGCTCTGGGCACTTGAAACTTCACAGCAGTAGGTCATGTTAGAACAGGGATCTTCCTCCAGCAGAACACAACTGGGAAAGAAAATCTTCTATGAGACAAGTGGGATGGAGATTTTACCACATGAGGAAGGAACTTGCCTCCAGAAGCTGGGGAGCAATGATGTCTCAGTTCAGCTTCTCAAGCTGCAAATGTTGGAGACTAACTCCTAGACAAACCAGTGCTGTGCTGGCTCAGTCTGGTTCACTTGCTTACCTGCACAATGAAATGACACAGAACATCCTCAGAAATGTCTGTCCTTGCCTTTATCCACTGAAAGCAGTCTTAATACAGAGCATTTGCACCTTTCCTACTAGTCCTCCTCTGAGTGGGGCCCTCCACATACCCCTGCAATGCCAGATGTGGTTTCAGTTAAAATAAATTCAATTTGGTTTTCAGTTAAAGCTGGGAGGGAGGATAGGGGATGAAGCTTGTTTTGGGAAAATAGAAAAAGGAGTGGGATTTTGCTGTAAATATTGGCATTGATGTCCCAGCCTGATATGGAAGTTATCTGCTGATGCAGATAGAAGCACTTGTGTCTGGAATGAGCATGTGCTGAGCCTCTGGTACAAGGAAAAAGCTCTGGGGCAGCAGTTTAAAAACCTTGTTAGATCACTTTGTGGGTGTTGCTTTAAATTTTAATGGTCACTACAAATCAGTGTAACAGTAAAGCTAGAGGGCTAATAGTCTTTTAGAATAACTGAGTCAGCTGCAGAGGCTGGGTCCTCTCTTGGTGTAAAACATTGCAGTTCTGTCAAAGTCCATCATAAGCTGTCAGTTTAGACCATCTGGGAAGCCTGGCCCAGAAGACTGTGAAGATGAAGGTTACAAAAATTATTGAAGAAATTGACACTATTTCTCCATCTCTCTTCTTTCCCCAGGGCAGCCATTGGGGCTCTGGCAGCTCTGCTGAAATCAAGTAAGCTTTTTTCTTCATATTCTTTCTGACTTTCCTTTCTGTGCTGTGCTGCTGGTCAGAATGATCCTGTTGAACCTCATTCTCCCTTGTTAATCCCTCATCCTTTGGTCCCAAAGAGCAATGCACAGGAAAGAGGCAGTAGTGCAGGAGTTCCCTCTGCCAGTTCTGACTCTCAGAGCACCCCCAGCCCTGTGGGAGATGGTGCCCAGAGAGCCAGGCTGGAC
The DNA here is from genome assembly GCF_971803275.1 of Cyanistes caeruleus. NCBI lineage: Eukaryota > Metazoa > Chordata > Aves > Passeriformes > Paridae > Cyanistes > Cyanistes caeruleus. The sequence continues at coordinate 6,825,448 of NC_141713.1, forward strand.
CCTTATTTTGAGTATTTAGAGAGCACTGGTTTTCCTGGGGCTTGGTGCTATGGGAGAATTGCTCTTCCCAATTTGTTATTTCCTCCATGGAAAGGGAGAAAAGGATGTAAATAACAGCACTGGTTGTGAATGGTAAAGTGATTTTAGGAAAATATATTTTCAGCTGGTCTATTTTCAGTTGTTCTTTTATTTTTTAAAGGTAATGGAGCTGGTATTTAGGATATGATGCTGATACTGTAAAATCAAATAGAGCATCACGTACCAGAAATTGTCCTGAACTGTGCTTTTTGGATGATTTCTGCAGTTCTGAGTGGCCAAGTATGTATTCTAGTTTTTTCCTTGTCCCATGGTTCAGGGCATGAGAAGCTCCAGGCTTTTGGAGCAGGCTGCTCTGGTAGCTGCATACAAATGAGCAGGTTGTGTCTTCTGGGAAGTGTGGGTCAGGAGATGTGAGAAACTAGCTCTGGTTCCTTGAGATAAATTCACCATACTTGGAAGAGCGATGAATTCTTTTTCAGGATTGCACCAGGACATCTTTCTTTGTCACAGTTAACATATTTGTGGCCCTGGCCTCACTGCATTTAAGTGGTGCAGGGATTCTTGGAATGTTAAGGATCAAATCTGGTGAATGCTATAGAACTTGAAAATTGCTTATGAAAACAGAGTAAAGCTGTACACAGCAAAGCAGCCAGAAGCACCTGAGCATGTTTTAGTTGGGATATAAACTAAATGGAAGGCAGGAATCCTGGAAAGTGCTACAGTAGTGAAGTGGTGGACTGATTGTGAGGTTTTTTTGAGCATTTCAGTAACCTGCTTGCTGGGAAATGGCTGGGAGATTGCATTTTGATGGTGCTGAAGGCTGTAAGACAAGCCAGGAAAAGAACATGGTCCTTCTGGGATTATCCCTGTAGGCCAGTCCTTGAGTGTTTCAGCCCAAAGTGATCCAGGGGATTATGGTTATACACGGGGCTGTGCTGTAGGTTCAGTGTCCCTCTTGCTTTTAGCAGAGCTGTGCTGAGAAAGCAGTTTTAAAGGGAGCAGGCAGATGGCAGTGTGTCTCCCTGATGGATTCAGAAACATCCATCTTCATCTTGGGCTTCCACAGGCTCTAGTTGAGACTTTGTTCACCTGCAGAGCCATGGGCTGGCTAGAAACTGCTTGGCTTCTGTCTCCTTCTTAACAGAAGCTGATGCTAAATGCTCATTTATCAGGTGCATAACTGCAAGGAGCAAGATGTGCCTGGAAAAGAGACATCGGTGTAAGAAAAAGTTACCAATCCAGATGGACCTGGGAAATTGTTGCTGTTGAGGGGGAAGTATAAGATAGTCTAAAGAAATGAGTGATGGAACACAACAAACTTGTGCTTCATCCATAACAGGGAAGAAATGCTGGGTAACCCAGTGAGAGATGAGAGACTTTGGTTGTCCTGTGTCCCTGTAGCCAGTGATTGCCACATGGAGACAATCAAAGAGATGGTGAATAATGGAGGAGTAGAAATTTAAGTGCCTTCTAATGGCAGTGCTGCACCTTTCTATCAGTGAAAGCTCAGATTACTGATATGGAGAAGACATTTCTTGTCTGATCATCAGCTAGTCTCTCACTCCTGACTAATCTCTCTGCAAATATCCTGGAGTATTTTATGGCCATGCCCATGTGCAGCAAAGGAGCTTGCATCAAGTTCTTCCTCCATTGCCTTGTTTCTTTTTTAATATCTGTTGTCTCTCCACCATGTTAACTCTGACTTTACGATAAAGCTGAACATTCTGATTGGTAAATATCCATAGTGGTGCTGAATTGCTGTGAGAGCATCACAAGATTTATTTTTTTTTTCTTCTCTTTGAAGTTACAGTCAAACTTCTCAGTGTTACTCATGTCCATTCTTCCTTCTAGAATTTCTAGATGCTCACTACAGGCCAGGGTGGGGAGGAGGAGGCAGATCCTGATAGCTGTAGATAAACTGAGGTGGGATAAGGCACTGCAACTTTCCCAAAGTCTCCTCTCTCTGTCCCAGAGTGAGCATGCTATTTTATCCTGACTCCTTTGGCTTTGCTCTAATTCTTCCCTCTACGTGTGTCTTCATGTCTTGATTCAGCTCTGTATTAAGGCCTGGGGAGCTCATTGCTAAGCACTCCTGTGTCTTCCAAGATCCTGGTGTGGAGGGGCTGGAGATTGTTTGAGCAGTGCTCGGAGGTGTGGGATGCTCTCCAGGGCACTCACAGCCATGGGGTCTATTGCTTTTAGTGAACCCAAACCCCAGAATAAACAAGGAAAACCATTCCCAGTCTGGGGGCAGTGGAATAAAACTGGACACCTGCTCTCCAAGCAGAAAGCCGTGCCAGGGGTGTTGAGGCTGGAGGGGATGTGAGGGAGCAGGAGCCACACGGTGGCGATGTGATTATAGGGATCCCCTCCACACCTAATCCGATGTGTATTTTGGGTGAGTAATTCATTTATCAGCAGGTTGTTTTAATCTAATTTTGGTCGTGTTTGTTATTCCCGACTATCTGTGCTTCCCAGAATTACCGGTTTGCATGTCTTTAAGGAAATTAGCTAGAGCTGGTCTCAGAGGCATTGGCTGAGCGGATATTGAGGGAAAAGGCTGGGAAATGGGCAGGGCATGGGCATGGTGCAATGCTTGCCTGGTAAAATTGTGATGAGCAATTAAAAAAGACAGGTTGTGGTGACCTCCTGATGGTGCTTATTTCATCAAGACAATTGTGTGCTAACAGCAGTTACTGCTGATAACCTTTCCATTCTTTCTCTTTTCCTCCTTTTGCTGTCTTCTTGCCTTCTCCCACAGCCTTTTATCTCTCATTTCCTACTCATTCCTCCCCATCTTCCATCAGCAAACCTTTACTTAACCTCTCACCCACTTTTTTTTTTTATTAAACCATAAGAATTACATTTTGTGGCTGCTGGGATAAAATAATCATTGTCATTCTTTTCCTTTTATGTTGGCATCAAGGAGGAGCAAGTAACTGAGGAGGAGAAAGTGATGCTCTGGCAAAGAAGAAGATTAGGGTGTGTGAAAGGCCTGCACTCTCTACAACTGAATTCATATTGCTTGGCAACAGATCTAGTGAGGCAGGTCTTTGATCTCGAGTCGAAATACCCCATTGTTAAACCATCCCAGTTCCTGTAGCCAACAGCACAATGTCTGGGATTTGCCTCATACTGCACCAGCTACCCATCTCTCATCATCAGTTTAAGTCTTTATTATCCTTCTCTGGATTCAAACTCCAGTGTCAGTCTGGCTCCAAATCCATGATCACACCTTGTTGGGTATTGTGATCTGAGTTGAATTTTGGAGTTCCTTTCCTGATAATCTAAACCAAGCATTGTGTCTGTCTTTTCTTCCTGAATTTCAGAAAGCAAACAGTCTTGATTCTATACTTTGATCTCTTTGAGAAGAGCCACTTTGTGGGAAAGAAAATAATTTTCCTATGTCCTTTATATTCCTTCCCCAAGACTTTTCATTCATAGACATATCCAAAACTGAAAGTAACTCAGTGCTCCAGAGCAAAATATTGGCTTTATCTCCTGGGGCATGGCAGCTTCCTCTCAGGGTGGCTGCAATGAAAACTAGGTTTTGAGGAGCTGCATTATTCTCTGTTTACATCCTTAATAATGATTGTTTACCTCCTTGTCTTGGCATGGGCAGTATTTGTACATTCAGTGATGATCTGGCTTCAGAAAATTCAATGCCTGAATTTGAGGAAGTCTTCCAAATTCTGGTATCCTTATTAAAACTCTTTCAAACCACTTCAGTCAGAAAAATCACACTGTAGATTTTGTACAACTGTATTTTTGTTTTTAATTTTATTTCTGGTTTTCTGACGAGTTGCAACCAGGAGATACTTTGAGACTGAAATCAAATGTAAAAAGGGAAACTGTTTAGGGCAAAACTATGGGGCAGTCTTCTGGCTTCCAACAGGAGTTGAGCTAATAGCACCTTTTTGCTGTAGTGCCCACTGGGTCTGAAGGGATCCCAGGACTTAATGTATAACTCTCTTTCTTCATGGGGACAATTAATTTTGTTTCTATGGAGAGCCCTTGTGCTTTTCTCTGCAAAAATGGCCTCTCAATGACCGAATAAAACATCTGTGTTCTCTTTGCTGTAGGAGATATCTTGCATTTTTCATTCCCAAGAGGCAATCACTAGAGCAGAGTGGGGAGTTTTTCTTATTCTTTTCACTGCTTTAGGGGCCATAGGGTTAATTTAGCAGAGTATTCTTATCTCCAAGCTGTAGCAATGTATGTTCTTGGCATAATGAATCAGCTGAGTGGCATCAACAAAGAGATTCAAGCAGATAGACAGAAAGATAAATATCTCTTTGTTCTGCCTGGTAAGCAGTGCATTGCTCATCATATTTCAGGTTGAGTGTAATTCAGTTTTGTGATTAAATATGCTGCATGTTTTCCAGTGGTACCCGTGTTCTTGGCAAACACTTCAGAAGGGACTGGATGGCAAACAGGGCTTCAGAACTGTCCACAGTAGCACTGGTGGTCATGAGGCTTTCATCTTTCAGACTGAAAACCTGACTTTAGACCTCCACCACAGAACGAGAATTCCATCAAAACTGGGGCTTTCTTTCTAGTGAGATCCCTTTGCTAATTTAGATGTAGCTTTAACCACTTGAGGCTTCTTTGTTGGCTGGAGATTCATATCAGATGTTTTTTGGGAGCAGAATAGGTGATTCAGGGTCAAACTTTCACTGATGAGCAGCACTGCCTTGGAATCTACAAAAGGAGGGGCAGCTCTAGAAATGTGAGAAACTAAGAAGGCATTGAAAGTTTTCCTTTTACCCTGGTCTCACCAGGCAGAAGTGAAACTCTTGTAAAGAAAATAGGATTGCAGGGACAGGTTTGGGATGGTGGGAAAGACAGTGCTCTCCTGTCAGAGGTGGCAGAATAAGATTAGGAAGACAGACTGTCACAGGGCAAGAGCCAGAGATTGCTCTGATGGATCTGATCTAGTAGTTAGTTTAGTTTTAATAAATAAACATGGGTAGGTAAAATATTTATTAAGTACAGATGGATTGGAGGGTAACACTCTACTATTTACTACACTTGAGGTTAGAATGGGATCCAAAGATGAGCACGTAAGTTCACTATATGTCTTGAATGTCACACACGTACAAAAAATGTCATTTACCAAGCCATCCATGTCTGGTGTCAGGCAAGGAAGGGATCCCTCAGCCTTGAGGGGTAACCTTGAGAGCTGTCCCTGCTCAAGGGGAGGTCAGTGCCACACATCCAGCTGCTCCAGAGGGAGAGCTCATCTGATGGCTGCAGATGTTTATAGCTTAAAGTGTTTGATGTATAGTCAGATTTTTGCTGTTAATGCAGCACTGATCAGCCCAGTCTGTAGCCAAATCAGGTTTTTTGGGGTTTGGTGCTGAATTCCCACTGCTGGCCTCACAAGAGAGGAGGAATCCCTTCTGTTCACTTGAAAGCACCATCCCTGGGCACCTCCGAAAGCTGTGTGGAAAACTTCCATTTCCATTTGCCATAGCCAGGGAGAAGGAAGGGGCCTAACTAAAGAATATCAGGAAGAGGGTCAAAAGACAGGACATTTTGCCATTTACCACACAGATCGTACACACTCACTCCAGGAGGGGTGGTTCTTGCTGCCTACAAATCTGTGCAGTGCTGCTTGTACCTGTGTGATTCATTTTCACCATCTGTATTTGTGCCAAAATATAGATAGATACCCATGATGGTGCATCCCTAGATGGAGAGACCAGCAGACACAGACAGGTGGGGAGGCCTCCTTTTCCCCATTCTGCCTTCTGGAGATCTTGGCATACTTTCCTCTTTCATTTATTCACTACTTTATTGACTGTAGAACTGAAAAAATGGCAGAAAAAATAAAGAAAAACACTGACAGCACAGGAGAGCAGAGGAGAATCAATGAAATCAGACAGGAGAAACAAAATGAATGTGTTTTTTGCCCCTTCAGCAATTAATTCTCATTGCTTCTGATCAAAGGGTTCAGGAAACTCCAGTCCTGCCTCTCCATCTCTTTCTCACAGAATAGACTCTCTGAGCTTCATTTTAAAAAGAGACTGTTTTGATCCTGAAGGTAGTAAGTACTACAGAAAACATGTGAGGAAATGGCAAAATTATTCTGCTCACCTTCCTCCATGCTTTCCAGTGAGTATTGAAACTGAAGCATAGGACAGTTGTGTGTTCTGGTCCCTATGGAGCTGAGATTCAAATGTGGAAATCTGCTTCAGAAACAAACATACTCTGAGTGAATTTTTTTTTTCAATAAATTCCCCAAGAAGCTCTACACACAGTGCTTCTAGTTTTTCCCTCTTCCTATTGACATTGACACAGAAAACTTAGACTTCAAGCTCTGAGTGCTAGAGGCTATAAAACCCTAGATCTAGTCCAATTTCATCTGTCCCTGAACAGCTCAGGGAAGCTCTGAGTCTGATCTAAATTGTCCCTGCCTTATGCTCCCCAACTCTCTTCTTCTTCTTGTCATGTTTTATACACTTATTGACTTTTACAGAGCTTCCTGAGTAATTCTTCAAGGAAGATTGAGTGATTTTAAGGGGTTAGTCATCTTTCAGGTTAGTAAACATGACAGCTGGTTGAGGATTAACAGGAAATCATGAATAAAATCATTGGGATTGATAAGGGATTCTCGAGCAATTAAAGTTTTCTCACAGGGTCAAACAGAAAACAGAAATTCAGGGTGAAGGTCAGAGGAGGAGGGTGACCTTCTCCACGCTGACAACCACTGAGCCTCAGAATGCAGAGTTAGTGTAGGTGGTTACCAGCAAGGGGAGGCAGAGCTGGAGAGCTGCAGGCCACAGTGTGGGAGCCTGGGCAGAGCCGTGTAGGACTGGAATTGCTGTGGGATCAGCAGGTCAGTGCAGGGCCATGACAGCACGGTGCTGTGAAGATGCAGAGCAGCATTAAAATGAGTTGGCAACCTGGGCTGGGGGTGCTGGTTGGTGCCAAAGGTAGAGAAAATTGCAGGACCAGGCCAGGTAGAAGAAAAACCCTCCAATCCCACCTCTAGGTAAGGGTTTGCTAATCTACAGCAGAGAGCAGACTGAGATGACTTCAGGTGACTTTCCCTTTCCAATGTCTCCATCTACTTCATCACTGGGACTGAGGTTTGCTGCCCATGCTGCTTCCTGCTCATTCCTTCCATGGCTTCTCCTGTTGATGATTTTCTTCAGGCAGCATCTTTCTATTCTCTCACTGAACCTCTAGCTGCTTCTCCTGTCCCGGGAGTCCCCACTGCTGGCTTAGAGGTGCCTGTGTGAGAGGCTCTGGCACTGTAATGGAGTGGAAAGGGATTGGAGCCCACTGGCTCTGGAGCAGCCGTGGCAAGAGCCATCTGCTGTGAGCTGCAAGCACTGATTGGCATTCAGAGAGCTGAGCTCCTGCCTTTACATATGCTACTCGGGCCCCCCAGTTCATAACTGAGCTCCTGACAGCTTTTAATGTGTGTGTCAGGCAAGGAATGTCAGCAGCAGTCAGGAAAATTTGGGCAGGCTTGGTTTGAAGGGAGGGAGCCTGGAGTCTGGTATGGCTTTTATGTCCTGAGGGCCTGGGCAAAGAATGCAGTAGGTGAAGGGATGTGTTTTAGAACCTCTGCAGAATTTGTATTAGGTCATAATCTTTATCTCCTTTCAGTCTGATATCCTGGAGCTACATGATTAAGGGAATATTGTAGATCTCATTTTATGTTCTTAGAAATTTTGTTTTTTAAAAAATATTTTTTTTGTAATTTTCTTGTCTGTGAAGGAAAGCCTTTAAACATTATCTGAATGTGACCTTTAAAATCTTAGAGCCTGATAGCAACAGAAAAGAAGCCCAAACTCCTGTTTCTCATGTTGGTGTTTTGTTAATTTTTAAATACTCTGAGTTTCCAGAATCACTTGATTCATGGCTTTCACTATACAGGTATTTGTGGGAATACATTTAGAAGTTAAACATAATTTCTGTGGCTGTGACAGGACTGTACAGCCATAAGGTTTTTGAATTTGTTGATCTCAGCAAGGTGTTCTCTCAGGACTGAAGCGCAGCACTGTGTGAAGATTTTATGCTGTTGACTACTCTTACTTTATTCAGCTTTTCTCACTCCTCAGGAGCTTTGGTAGCTTCAGGAAATCTTGTGGTGCTGCAGCTGGAATTAGGTTTATTAGCACTTGGAAGGAGATAAAGACTTATGGTTTGGTTCATCTGGAGGGTTCCTGTTTCCAGACAGGACACTGTTGTGTTTTTCTGGTTTTTTTCATGAATTGTTCCAAGAACATAGGTCATGTTTGGCAAATAACATTTTAAATAATAAAAAACATAAAAATATATTTATTTTTTTTAACTGAGACCATTAAGCCAGAATGAGCAGGTGTTAAAGTCTGAGTTCAAGCACTGAGAAGCCACAATTACCAAACAGGAAGGAGTTTTAATTCAGCCTTTTCTCTCCTTTTCAGAGTCAAACAGCCGCCGGGCAGTGAACAGAGGCTACCTGGGTGAATTGCTGAGACTCTACCAAGATTGGCATCGCAATGATGTCTCCAACAACTACATTTACATTCGTAGGGGTCTTCTACTCTGCCTAAAATACATCACCAACATCCAGCTGGGCAGGGAGACTTTCTTTGGTTCCCGGGGAATGGAGATTCTCTTCACAAGTGTGCAGGTAAATTGTGCTTTTTGTGTTTAAATGAGGTGATTTGGTGGTTAGGGCTGGGTTCTACATCCCACTGCAAGAAATTCCATCGTTATCTAAATTCAGGATAGGACATACAGATGAAAAAACTGATAATATTAACAATTATTGGCTTTTACAGAGTTGGTACTTTAGAAAAGCTGAAATGTTTCAGTTTACAACAAATCTTAATTCCTATGAGATGCATGGGAATTCTAGTTCTTCTAGCTGCTTCTTTTCTCTTTTGCTGCGCATCCTGCTGCCTGCTTGGACTTCTCCTGAAGAGTAATACAATATCTCTGCAGAGGAATTGCTTAGGTATTTTGCAAGTTTTTCCTTTACAATGTCCAGATAATTCCACTCAATCAGCCTTTTAAATAAAATTCTCGTTTTGCCAAGCCTTTCCTAATGAGAAATGTCCATCATCAGTTTTTTCAGAAGGTTAAAATTTAATCCTGTGAAACATTTGTGTAAGCTCAAGAAAGATGCCATGGTCCTGCAGATGGGCTGCCTATAAGGTATAGAAAAGGCAGGTACATTGAGAGTTCCCTCAGTCTCTCAGCAAAATTCTTCCTTAGCTTGCTTTGAATTTAGAGAAAATCACCTGTGTGACTCCATAGGAGTGTTTCCATTGTCATTTTCACTGGCTATGCCTTATCTCACTCTAGAATCATCAGAAAGAAATGTCTGTCTTCTTCTCCCTTAAAAAAAAAATCCATTGCCTTATGATTCAGTGTGTTTTTCTTCCCCTTTTCCATCACTGTCATGAAGGATTCTTCTGTGAGTCATTTCTTACCAGCAGTGTATGGGAGACTTCTGGAATTTTTTCACTTCACTTTCCTCATGAAGAATTGACCTTTTCTTTAGGATGAGGTGGCCAGAGCCAGCAGAACCTCCCAAGAGATTATGACCTCTGTTAATGAGAAGTCCCTGGTCTGAAGAAAGGTGAACAGGGTGGATGGAAACAGCTGCTTGAGGGTGGATGTTGGCTTGTTCCCTCTCAAGAGCCTTCCACAGCCCAGGCAGCTTTCTGAGCTAACGCCTCCTGATAGCTCAGCCTGGGAGCAACTCCATGGGAAGTGCAAACGTGGGGTCACCTTGGGTGAACAAACAGGAAATGACATACCAAGGCTCCAGAAAACACTGATAATGTTAATCCTTCCAAAGGTCAGAAGTGGAGCGGAAATGACAGCTGCAGGGGCCTCCAGTTTGCTTTTTTACCCCATGTGTGCTATTAGGGAGACCTTGGACAAGAAATAACCAAGGTTAATAAATTCAAAGCTCAATATTCTCTCAGTGCTTCTTTGGGATATTGTCAGTCTTGCAGTGTCTCTCCAAGACATGAAGTGTTGGCAGGAGTCTGGCAGCCCTGGGAGGTCTCACTCACGCTCTTCCCTACTCTAACCGGAGGTAGAGGCTGCTGCTGCCAAGAAAATCTTCATCATTTTCATGATAGAAAGATGGGAAATCTTGTCTCCTGAGATGGACAACAGGCTGTATCAAGAGAAAAAGTGATGGAGACAGGACAAGCCAAACAGCTCCTGATTGGGAAAGCAATGACTTTGTGTGTGGACAGTATCTTAGTGCCTTTAGAGAATGTGCTGGCTCTGGTGATTAACCTGGACCAAACCCTGAGCAGCTAATGAGATTTTTAAGGTGTTAAAATCTGGCTAGAGAAGTTCTGCTGAAACTTTTAAAGCTTTGTTTGTTTTTTCTTATACAGACACATTTATTGAAATGAAAACAGTATTGCCTAGATGGGTTTGTTTTAAACTTCAGTGGAAATTCTACTTACAAGGCTGGTTTTCAGTTGAAACCTCTCTGGCTGCCTATTGTCTGGGCTGATGGACAGATGAAATACTTGAGCTTTTAATAGCCCTTAAGCTTATTTCTTTACAGGAGGAGCCAATAGTTCAAAAACTGTCACCTCACATAGATTAGAAGTGACTGCTAGTCTATTTGAGGAGAGTTTAGAGATATTATAGGGGAATTTAGAGGTATTTTGAATTCTGCTTCTACATGGAATAAAAAATAATTTTAGATAATGAAATCATTCATGGAGAGGAAGTACCTTCTGTTCCCATTCCCTTTTCCTACCTGCACTTAGATTTTCCTGACAGTTAAATGGTATATTCACATTAGCACTGTCTGGTTTTGTGTGCAGTGGCAGAGCTGCCTACTCTGAGACAAGAAAACAGGTTTGTATGTGCTTTAAGAGAGACTGCTGCATGGAATGTTATCTTGATATTTTATCACTTTTCCATCTGGTTTCTTAAGCTTGCCTTGTTGCCTTCCCATACTACTCTAGGATAATATTATCCTGTATTCCACTCTCTGTTTGCCAGTAAGGAGCATCCATCAGTACCACTATCTTTTGTCTTACTGCCATATAGAAAACTCCTTTTTTTAAAAAATATATATCACATACCATAACATGTTCTATTCCAGATTCAGTGGAGAAAAGATTGAATATAGAGATTATAAACCAGATCTGAATCCAGGTTAGCTTTACATGAGTTTTCTGAGCTAAGGATTTACTCTTCCCTTATTCACATTATCCCACCACAAAATAAATGGGATAGCTTACACACATACAGAGCAGTCTACTGTCTGCTTCCCAGGTGCCAGTAAAAAGGGCTTTTCCAATACTCTGATGTAATAATTTTCAGTCATTTGTAAACAGTGTTGCCTTAGAATCAGAGAGCACTTTATGAGCAGTAATGAAAACAGTCCCACAAATTCCCTCTAAGGTACCTGAAGGCTTGTTTGCACTTGTGAGCTAATTTGCCATACAGAAAAATATGACTTTCAAATAGCATCATTGAGTAACTCCATGTGTTGAAGTTCATTGTCTGGATGAACGTGCCTTGTTCTTGACTATTTAAATTCACTTGGCATTGAATTAAGATGGTTGTCCCAAGGCAGGTAATTAAACAGTCCTGTGTTCACTGTTTTAGCAAAAACAGATCAGTTTTAGTAAACTAAACTAGTAGAGTGTTAAGAATATTAGCCTGTTCCCACATGTAGACAAACTTTCCTAATCTTTCCTTTAATAATAAGCAAACAAAGGCAACCATATGAAGGAGTGAATAAAGTGAAACAGAAATAGCAACCAGTTCTCCTTGGTGTTTGCTCTACCCATAATAAAACTTTCCTTAGAGATGCTTTCATAATTTTATTTTCTCTCCCCCTAGTTCCAAACAGCCAGAGAACTAGAAATACATATTAAAATTCTTGTAGTGAGTCTTGTAAGCATGTCAGCTTTAGATGATTTTTTTCTAGCCTCCCTACAGGAATCCTGGTTAATCCCACTGAATCTTATAATGCTGTTCAATCATACATGAGAAAACAGCATAGGATCCTCTACAACCAAAAGAACCCAAATACAGCCATTTTCCTGTTCCTGTTTATAATAAAGTGCTTTATAATCACAGTATCATTTAGATTGGGAAAGGCCTTTAAGATCAAATCTAGTCATTAACCCAACACTGTCAAGTCCATCACTAAACAGTGTCACCCTTTCCTAGAAGGAGATCAGGTTAGTCAGGCAGGAGCTGTGTTCCAATGGTCATTTTTTGTGCTTTGTTAAGTTCTTTTGGCCCTCTGCCTGGTTCTGCTGAATGTTTGGATTATCTGAGGTATTTTTGTCCAGTCCAAATCCTGGCTATGGGCTGTCAGACAATGGCACGAAGTATCTGTTCCTCCCTCTTGGTTGTTCTGTTTTATCTCTGCCGCAGGGATGCAAAATTATGAAATGGTAGTAGAAGGCATTGAAATATTTCTCTTTTGCCTTATAGCACATTCTTGCTGCTTATTTAAGTTGCATTCCTGTTCTGCTGAGCTCAGTCTTAGTTCCAAACCACTGAAGAAAGTATGCTGAGAGGCAGAGTGAAAATTGTGAATTTGGGTAGGACAGTGCACTTATGACTCAGCCGCTCTGATGGAGGCTGTGTTTGGGCAAATCCAGGGCCTGGGCTTTCTGAGAATTGCACCCATTGTTTTTAAACGACTTTGCCTTTGTGCAGCACTATCATTCCTTTATCCAAACTCCCTGCCCCTGTCACATTGAAGACATACACTGTGATGTATGAAGACATACATCATTTCTATGATGTCCCAGAGGGTTTTTGCTTTAGTCCTGTGGGGATTTTGGTTTGTTTTCTTTGCAACAAAAGTCTGAGGAGCTCACTTGCACAATACTACAACAAAAATACAAAATATTCTCTGCCTTCAAAGTATACCTGGGCTCTAAAAATCCTTACATTTCTATCTCCTGCTATGGATTATAGCAGCAGAATTGCAGTTTTTAATTGTTTTATGACTAGGTAATATATAGTGATCTTTCAGAACAGCTCTTGGGCCTAATGTTTTAACCACAGAGAACAGAGTACTCTGTTCAGTACAGAGGGAGTGCTCTCTTTGAGAATACATTGTTTATCCTGAATACACTGAAATAGTGGTGTTAACTGTGTTTATCTCTGAGTTTTGGCATGGTGACTCAGGTATAGCTGTGCTGAAGGTGCAGAAGCACAGATTTTGGAAGACAAAACATATGCATGGGCTCCACAAAGCATTTTTTAATCCACATTAAAAATGATATTGCTTCAGCAATATTGTTACCTGTGCCAGTTTCCTTTAATTGTACTCTGACTACAATGTCTTGGAGCAGAGCTCGGGGATGCTGTGTCTCCCAAATGACATGCAGGGATGGAAGTCCCCTGAGGTCCATTCCAGCCTATATGTCTGTAAAAGATGGACTGCAGGAACTCCAGGCCTTGCTGTTCCAGTCATATTTCTTCATTGATGAAAGAGAAGGGGAAACAATGTGAACAGTATAAAGCAATATGTCCAGAACTTTCACGTGATTTTCAGGTACAATCACAGCACAGTTTCCTTTATTTGTGAATATTCCAGAATTTAAGAAATACTTGAAAAGGAGTATTGGAAAGTGACAACTAGACAAGACTATTTCAAGAGTAAACCTGTAAATCTTATAGGACTGGAAAACCAAGTTTATGACTTTTTTTGCTGTAGTTTATGGGTGTGAATCATGAGCGGTAAAGGGAATTATGTTCTCACCAGAAGAGTGGCTTGCTCTGGGGGATTATGTGTGACAGGGAGGACTTGTAAGAGACTGTTCTTAATACAGTTCTCCTTTGTTTTCTAGGACTGTCTATCTTGCAAAAATCTGGATCCTATCATAACTACTGCAACTCATATTCTGAGAAAATGCTACCCCAAGGAGCATCTGCCTGTGGTGACTGTAAGAAGTTCCTATTCCTTCCCTCTTCCTGGGAATGCCAATTCTGAACCTCCATGTGAGGGATCTGAAGGTAAATGGCTAAAGGGTGAGTTCAGAAGGGGGAAAAGGAGCATGACATGAGAATTAATCTGGGGAAGGAAGACTTGGCATAATCCTGAGGTTTACGGTTAAAATTAATCTGATAAACTACAGTGTCACTCAGTAGGGAAGAAATAACTCCCAGGTCTTCTTGAGCTGTGAGAGTCTGTTTGGAGAATAAATGAGAGAAGATGGAAAGGAGCAAAGAAAAGGAAGAAAAAAAAAATTCTGCTATTATCTATTAAAAATAAAGGAGCAGAGTGAGTATAGCAGAGGCTGGAGATGCCATTGCTCCCCAGTAACAGATGGAGATATAATTGTGCCTGTGCATTGGCTGCTCAGGGGGTGAAAACTGCCCTGCAGCTTTTTCAGTAAAGAATTGCAAGAATTATTATCCTTTTCCTTTTCTAAAGTAAAAGCAGATAGCAGTCATGCTGCATGAGTAAAAGATGGGAGCTCTTGCTGGAAAGCAGAACTCAAGCACAGGCAGTACAGCTACTCTGCAGAAAAAGGCTCCATGATACACAGAAGCAATTTTTGCTACATTCAATTTAGTGCGGGAGATGCTGAAATACTATAACAATCATAGCAGTGAAACACCCTAATCTAGATAATACAGATTAAGAGCATCCTGTAATATCATTGCAGCCAAGCAGAAAATCTCTGTGTTGCTTTGTAAAATGAGTTGGATCCATATCACGGGGACATTTGTCATGGTTTTGAAAGGCAGCGCTTGAGTCCAAGAGAATAGAGCTTTAAAAACTGGGAGAATTACTGCCAAATTCATTTATATGAGATTAACAAATGGGATTTGCTTTAATCAGGGTTGTGGTGGGCTGTGGGCTGTGTGGCACACATAGGAGAATTTACTCGTATCTCTGCAGGGTGTGAGAGGGATATTCGGTTGAACACCTTTGGCTCTCTTCCTACTTCTGCAGGTGACAGTGAAAGTGAAGGAGAGGAAGAGGCTGAAAAAGACTGGGAGAACGAGGATGTGGAGAGTAAAGAGGAAGTAGGTATATGAGCCATAGTTCCCATAATTATCTACATACTGGAAAATTAAACTTTTCATTGTCCATTTTGACACCCTGAAAGACTATCTAAGGAGACAATGTAGATGTACATGTGGTGCCATGTGAGCACACTTCATGGATAATAGGAGGATACTTGAAAGAAGGAAAGGAGAATGCACTGACTTTGACTAAAAAGCACCCTGCATTTATTCTATTCACTTTCATGCTTGTCACCCAGGCTGGAGGGGGTTTGGTGCCTTCTCTGTTCCTGCACAGAGACTGCCCAGAATCACATACACAGTCAGGGATTAATGGTGGATCTTTGATCCACTAGGCATATGCCAGGAAAATGGCACTTAAGGAAAACTGATTTATCATCTAGGAAAGGCTAACCCTCTCTTTATTCCCATATCAGAGCATATTTGGGCTGTGCACCTACCCTAAGGAAAAGGTTAGTTCTTTTAAGCCACAGCTGGTGCATTTGAACCTATATTCCTTCTTTATTTGCTGCTGCACACAGAAAAATAATACAATGAATTATTCAATGCTTCTCTGAATTCTCCTTTAGCATTCTCCCTGCAGTGACCTAACTGGCAAAAAAAACCAACTCCTACCAGTTGAGGATGAGGGTGCAAACTTTTTTGTTGTGAAAATACAAGCAAGCTCATATGCAAATGTGAAGTAGTGAATCCTCCTAATAAGTCTTATCCACATAAGGTGGCTTGGGAAAGCAAATTAAAGAAATGAAGTTGCAAATACAGTCTAATTAGAAATGATTGAGACTTCTGTAAAAGGGAGTGTCTTTTTCTCCTCAAATATTAAACTGATGTTACTCAGTGAAAAAAAAAGGAAGTTAACCCCCCCACATGTTATCTGAGTGTCCTAACTTGCTCTGTCTGGCTGTTTTTATCTGAATAGTAGAGCTCGTCAAGATGCTCATTAGGAATAAGGCTCATAGTGGATTTATCTCCTTCTTTAATTAGTTATTCATTCAGAAAAAGCTCCTCTATGCTTCTGAACTATTTCATTATTCATAAGGATTTACCAAGTAGATGTAAGCAGTTTTGGGGTTGTTTTTTTTTTTTTGGGTTTTTTTTTGCCTAAGAGCTTATTCTGAATATGAGTTTTAAATACTGTTTGTCTGGTTTGCTGGTCATATATCTCCTGTAAAAAACCCTCGCTAAAGGGAAAGCAAGCAGGGAATGGATAATGAACTTTCAGCTTACCCACTTTTTTTTTTTTGTATGAGATCTCTTGCACAATATTTGCTGGCATTGATGTGATTTATAAACATTTTCACAGCTACATAACACATATCCATGCATGCTAGCAACACCAACCAAACTGAAACTTGGCTCTACCCTCCCATCAGGAACTGTTCAGAGAGTTCTATGAAAATAAAAAGCACCACATCAACCATCTATTCTTTTCCATCTGAAATTTGAAGCTTCTTATGCATTAGTTATGCTCTCAGTGGCAAATCCTTTTCAATTGACCTCATGCTCCAGGCAGGTCTTCACTGCCTTTTCATCTCTGCCCAAACAACACTTCAGACTCTGCTTTCTGACCCAAGTGTGGCTCAGGGTTTGAAATGCCATGGGCACTGGTGCATTCAGGCAATTTTATTTTTTTTCTTTTTATAACAGCTTTGGAAATGAATCTGTTTGTCAGGAGCAAATAATTTCTTTAATGGAATTTGGTGGGACATAGTCATGTTGAATTATTTGCATAATGCTGTAGTGTAATGCCCAGTCATCTGTGCCATGTCTCCATCCTTTTCTCTTGCTCCAACTTTTCCTGCTTGGTTTTGTGTTTTTTTTTTTTTTTTTTTTGTTTTGATTTGTTTTTCTCATTTTTTTTTCTTTGGTTTGGTTTTTATTTTAATGTAATAGCTGAATACATGCCACAGTTTGGCTTTGGTTCTCACATCTGATATGGGTGAGGCTGCACATTAATGCACAGCAGCCTTCAACTGTGAGAGTTTCAGATACTATTTTTATCCTCAATTCACTGATGGTTGAGATCATCTCATGGGGCAGGTGTAATACACGTGCTTTTCTAATTCTGCTTTTGTAGGATTGTGACTTGGAGACAGACGTGAATAAATTGAGGTCAAGACCAGTCCTTGACCGGCCAGAACAAGAGCTTGAGAAATATGAAGCTCTGTGTGCAGAACTTTCCCAGAATTTTCAGGTATGACTGTAGTGCAGTTTCCTTTATTTATGAATATTTCGGAATTTAAGCAGTACTCAAAAGGGAGTATTGACAAGTAATAGCTAGAGAAGGGTATTTCAAAAGTGAATCCATAAATCTTACAGGACTGGAAAGCCAAAGATTATAACTTTTTTGCAGTAGTTTATTGGTGTGAATTGTGAGTGATAAAAGGAATGATGTTTGAGGCATATTTGTCTGGGTGTAGATTAAGCAAGCACTATTGAATCAATTGCCACATGAGAAATCTGTCAGATAATTTGTATCCTTGCTGGTAATTTCAACAGCAATATCAAAATCAGAATGAGATGTGAAAAGTAAATACTGTCAACTAGTGGTTTGAAGGAAGAGGAGATTGTACTGCCACTGAGTGAAATGAATAGTTCAAATCTTTTATTTTTTTCCTAGTAATGCTTAGGACAAAAAAAATAAGGAACATTGCACTCAATACAAGTTTTGGAATTTAGGAGAGCTGAAAACCCTGTTTCAAATGGGAATCTAAAAAAGATCACTGGGTTAATATATTTCCTGTACATACAATATTGTGATATTGATTGTGACCCTAAGTAGCCAAATGGGATTAAACCCTACTCCTTGCATGAAGGTGGGGTAGAGTTTAACATGACAGATTGGCAACCTTTACCCTCCTGTAACATTTATATCTTAAAAAAATATGCCTTGTAAAATATCTTCCCTTCTTTGTTTGAATGATGGGTTTTGGTTGAGTCATCTGGGCGAGTCATCTCCAATCAAATCCTTTTGGTTTCTGAGGATTTCTGTTGAAACAGCTTTGTGGATAAAGAAATGCTGCCAGGTGGTTCATGCACTGATTTTGCTCTGGCTGTTTTATTGGTTGAGTACAGTTTTGGGAGATGTGTAAATATTTCCTCTTTTCCTCCTTGAAAGGTTTCCTCTGGAAGGAGGCACAATCTGTCTGTTGTTTCTTTTAATTTTTTCTGCTTTTTAAATTTAAAGGATCTTGAATTTGAGTCTGAGGAAAAGAAGAGCTTGGAGGACAGGACTGAGAATCTTCCCTCCACTCCCTCTCATTTCATTCCAAGAGCTACTTCTGTGAAACATCCAAACTGCAGATGGAGAAACCAAAGTGTCTCAGAGATGGGACCAGATCCAGGGGAACAGGATTTCAAAGTCCCATTGCAGAGCTGGAGAAAGGAGGAGGAATGCATATGGGATAAGAATGATGAAAAGAGAGATATTGCTGATGAAGTCCAGGACAAAAACTTCTGTGAGGAGGAAGATCCATCCAGGAGTCATGTGTTTGCTTTGTGCCCTCTCCCAAAAGATGCTGCTTGGTACAAAAAAATGTTTTACCCTCACTGTGAGGCCTCGATCAATCCTAGTCCTGCAGGGAGGCTGGAGAGCTCAGAAGTGGTTAGAAATCTTCTGGAGAAACACCAAGGGGATATCCAGTTCCACAGCCCTCATTTCTATGCAGCCAGGGCCAAATGTGTGAAGTCCATCCCAGGCTACAGAGAGCTGGCATTCCCGGATTTCTGGGGTCACCAGCCACCCCCGTACAGCAAGCCCGTGTTGGAGCGCAAGCATGGGGTCCAAAGGTGATTGTGCTTCAATGCAGTGACCACGTTGAGAGCTCCTGGGCTCAAAACTGGCTTATCTAGGTTCTGGCTCTAACAGCTCTGAATGGCTTAAGGAAGTTATTGACCAAATTTTTTGCTACCCGATTATTTGCCTTCCTTGATTGGTAAATTCATCAATATACCTGTATTTGTGATAGGAATCTAAGCTGGGTTGTGAATCTGTGACCTTGTTAGAACACAAATGAGAACAAGTATATTTTAGAGATGGAGAAGTTTCTGTGTTCTTGTGGGATATGTTTTTACCTTCAACCTTACTCTTTATTCATCCACTTTTAGTTCTTGCAGCTTCACGTCTGCTTCTGTCAGGAAAAATCCTGTCCTCCCAGGAAGGACCTCTCATTATTTAGGTGCTCAGATGAGTGGGAAGTTGTGTTTTGAAGTTTTTCTGGGAGAGAAAGCTCTTATAACTACAGTTTTTTTTGTTCCAAGTAGTATTCAATGACTTTACGTTTCTTTTTAGCGGTATAGAGGATTATAAGCAGGCAGCAAAGATGGTGGGTTCTATGCTAAACTTTAGAGTTGATCAATAAATGGTGTTTAAGACCACTGATTTCTGACTGCAAGGCAGAATGATTCTTTCTGCAGTAAATATATAAGCTAGAAATCTTATTTACAGGGAAAATCCCTCTGCCATCTTCTTGCCCTGTTGCTCTAAAAGCTCTTTTTATGGCTACAACAACATGTGTAACTGTATGGCTAAAATGGGACTAATCATATCATGCTTCAAGGCATAACATGATTGCTTCAAAGGTCAGGAATAAAATCTGATATTCCACATTTGACCATCTTCAGGGATCAGAGAAGCTCTGTTTAATAATGAGTGGAAATCAGCTTGACTTTAAGTCAATATTCACTATGAGTCAGACTAGTAGATTTGTAAGTTATGGAAAATATTTCCCCACAGGGTAAGACTGGCCACTTGGGGATTGGCATTGAATGGGAAGAACTGGGGATAAATCAAACTTGACACAATCCAGTAGTGAATAAATAACCTTCCAGAATCAGTCATTTAACCCAAAAGGCAACTTGTTGTAATGGGGACGGAGCAGAAGGTTTCTCATGATGGGGAAAAAAGTTCACCTGGAATTAGCACATGGAAGCCCTTTCCAGTCCTTAAAAAGAATTTCCTAAGACTCTTTCTAGAAGAATACTCTATATCAATATTTCTCACACTGTCACTACAATTTGCTGATTTGCTGTGCTCTTTTTCCCAGGGACAAAGTCCTTGATGATGTTCGCCGCCTAATCCAGCCAGGAGATGTGATAGGAAGAACTGTGTTTGATTTAGATGATCCCAGGTGGGTCACTTAGATTGAGTGATGCAGCCAGGGGCACGATCAGCACTGTCAGTGAGCTGAGTTTACTTGATCAGCTCTGATAGAGGCAAAGAAGTAGTAACACAGGAGGTAAAGGCCTAACAGAGAAAATATCCAGGAGGAGCAGACTCCTTGTAGAAGACTGCAGGGAAAGGATTTGTCGTGGATGTCACTGGGACAGAAGAGCATCATAACTTTTAAATAGAACAAGAAAATATACCAAGGAGACTGTAGTTTGTCCCTGGATCTCTCTGCATTGCATGCAGTGATTTGGAAGATGTGAAAAGATGAGAAGAGCACTGCTGGGAACTGAACTTATAAATCCATCTTTTCCACCTCCTGAGGCAGCATTTCCCATTGAGTGTCTGCACAGCCAGTGTCACAGGCTGTAGATGTACCCTGTTTCCTAAGTGTGACACTCACACAGCACTTCCAAAAAATCCCACAAGCACTGGCCTTGTGAATGCTTTAAGTGCTCAACTGTGGTCTGTGAGATGTTGCACCGGGCAATTGAGAGGGTCCCAAATTTAAAGAAATTGCATTCAGAGGAAGGGTAGGTGACTTGGAGAACATTCTTTGGTATAAAAAAGAGGTGAGAGTTTGAGGTAGGAGAAAGTTATGAAGTTGTTTAAGATTAATTTAAGGGTTTCTAAGCAGTTGGAGAAAGAAACTTTATAAATGAAGAGTAAATATAGAGTAATTGTATAAAGCTGCCATCTGCAACTAATGATATAACAGGAATAGTCCAGTGGGAAAACAACTGGAATAAAGAAAGCAAACATGGACAGCAACTAAAGAAAGTATTGGAAAAAGGAAAGATGTGATTTAGAATTACTAAGCAAGAGTAGACAGAAAAACTGCATTGAATAGGAAGATGATGGATTTGTTCACCTCTTCCTCCTTCCTGGGGTCTTGCTCATTAAAAAAATTATTAAAGCAAATTTTAACATACAAGAGTTTCTGGGGAAGGTTTGTTTTTGAAGGAATCTGGTACAGGTGTCTTTGCTTTGCTTTTCAGCAGTCTCTCAAGCCCAGCTGCTCCAGGCTGCCTGACGTTTTTCTCCAAGTTTGAGTCGGGAAACCTTCGGAAAGCAATCCAAGTGCGTGAGTAAGTACCCCTGCACAGAGGTGTCCCAGCCTGCCTGCTGCTGTGGCACAGCGTGGGATGGTGGCCTTCTCCTGGGTTTGGAAAGGGTCAGCCAGGGAAGCAGGTTAGATGATGTGGAGCTTATTATGCCTTCTAACACCTGGATGTCATGGAAGGAACTTGATTAGAAAACAGAGCTCAAAATGTTTTGATTATTTTAGTGTGAGTGTTTAATGGTGTTTGATGGTGATGCTCACAAAATATCAATCAACTTGACTGCATGCCTGCTGTCAGCATGTTCAGTGGCAGACAGGAGGTGTTCATGGCCACTGCTTTTATTATTTTCCTTTACAGGTTTGAGTATGACCTAATTATGAATGCAGATGTGAACAGCAACCAGCATCACCAGTGGTTCTACTTCGAGGTCCGTGACATGAAGTCGGCAGTTCCCTATCGCTTCAACATCATCAACTGTGAGAAGCTCAACAGCCAGTTTAATTATGGTATGAGCCTTTGGGGAACTGGGTAGCCTTCTCTTCACAAGAATGTCTTTTCAATGCCATAAATGTTTCAAACTCTGTGTCTGTAAGGAAGACTGTAAATTCAATCTTATCTGCCCTGTAGTCCACCGAAAAAGTCACTTTAGATTTGTCAAGGAACCTTTGTCTATCCTCAGGAGAACTGAGAGGAGGAAACTGAATATTGAGACCTGGGAGAGGATTTGTGGGGGGAAATAAATGTCACTGCTGAGTTTATAGACCAGAACTGAAAAAGAATGGCACTAGGGATGAGAACTGGGGGCGAAAGACAATCTGTTGGAACTGAGTGAGCAGCATAGGATTGGAAAATACTTCTAAGATTTAAATAAATGTGATAATCCTCAAACAAATATTCATGATTCTTTGGCTTTATCTAGTAAGACATCTTCAGACCTACTGAAATTTCTGTTGATATTAATGATGATAAAAAATTCTGTTCCTTGCGGTCTTTGAGCTCCTGTCATGGTTCAGGAGGAAGGCAGAATTGTTCAGAAACAGGCAGGGCAAATCCCGTCTTTCAATACTCATTTTAGAAGAAAATTATTTCTTCTGCAAGGACACTGTGGATTGAATTCTTAGCTGGCATAGGCTGGGATTTTTTTTGGGTTTGTTTCCATGGAGCTCTGTTAATTTACACCAGCTCAAGACCTGACTCAGAATGTTTAATAAGTCCATAGTATTAGACTTTGCATTCCTCTGAACCCCTGTGGCTACAGCCTCTAGCATCACCAGGACGACTCTCTGAGGATCAATGCACCTGTAACAAACAGCATTAGGAACTGGAATTGCTTGTATGTGTGAAACTGGCTGGATAAGTGACATGACAAATTAAAAGGCCTTTGCCCTTTAACCCAAAGGGATGAAGTTAAAGTATTCATACAGACCCAAACAGAATTTTTTGCTCATCTTATACTGCTTACCTGAATTACCAAACAATTCAGTGTGGTGTGTGTGGTAGAAGCCTGAAAATGAAGGATGCTGATGTCCTGTTTTCAGCCACAATGCAATCAATGTATACCCTAGTGCCTTCACTCTTGTAGCCAGAGATTTAGGCTATTATTGGTGGAAGGCTGTTATCTGCTAGTTTGGCTGTTGTCAGCATTTATAATCTCATTTTGTGTACCTGAAACTGTACATGACTCACATGTTCAAGCATGCAATGAAAAATATATTTGGAAGAGAAATGTGAAGATACCATCTGGACTAAGGAGGGAGGCTAAGCCATGGCTGGCTTTTGGATGGCTTGTTCATGGGATTGGCTATTAAACAATTCCTCTGTGAGTTCCTTATGCTGCTCCAAGCGGGCAGTGAAGCTCCAGCTTTTCTGGCTTGGCTGAACAAAGCTTGCTACCCCTTCCAGCACATGCATAGCATTTACAGAGCAGTGGTAAGAGATGCTGTTTATTTGTCACATTCCCTCTGCACCTTCCTGGGCTAATGCCCACACTCTGAGACAAAAAGCCTCCAGTTGTGATGGAGTGCCAAAGTGCCCTGGGTGGTAATTCTTTACAGCTCCTGGTTACTTGTCTGGTTTGATTTTTTTTCCCATTTGCTCTTGGTTAGATGTCACTGTGTGACTTTCAAATCAGCAGAAAGGATATTTAATGAAGTATTTGTGGCCAGGAGCAGAGCAAAACGGGAGGCGCAGCCTCCACCTCTCTCCTTCCCACTCTTGCACTAACGTACTCTACCATGGGAAATAATAGGATTTCATCAGAACCCTGATTTCAGTTGTTTTCTAAAACTGAACATTTCCACAGGAGAAGTAAAGAGGAAAAACGGATTTTTTTTATTTTTATTTTTTTTAATTAAAATGAGATGGCAGACTAGTAGCAACCATTGCTCATTCAGGATTTCAAGACCCCTGCAGACTCCTGAGCCCCACATCACGTCTCTGATCAAGTGGGCATCTGGACAGGTCTGTGTCTCTCAAAATTCATGGTATCCTGGTGCCAAACACAGAATTGCCTCTTGTACATAATTCACAGCACTGGTTCAGAAAACAGCACTGTAGAGGC
The DNA here is from genome assembly GCF_971803275.1 of Cyanistes caeruleus. Classification (NCBI taxonomy): domain Eukaryota; kingdom Metazoa; phylum Chordata; class Aves; order Passeriformes; family Paridae; genus Cyanistes; species Cyanistes caeruleus. Next base: position 6,849,269 of record NC_141713.1, read on the forward strand.
CACTCCTGGCTGTGGTGAGTTAGTGCTGCCCCACAGCACAGCCAAAGGTGAGCTGGAAAGGCATTGCTGCTGATGCTTCTGGCTCTGACAGCGATGCAGACTTTAACAGAGAAACCCAGAGGAAGCTTGGAACTGAATAGCTGTTAATGCAAATATGTCATCAGTATTAACCATTGTCAAGCATCACCTCCCCCAGCACAAGAACATCCAAGAAGAAGGCTCAGGGGGCAACTTATCAACATGCAAAAATACTTGGGAGGACATTTTTCTCTTTCTTGAATGTGCTCTCACAGAAGTGGTGCCAGCATCATCGCTGGGCTCAGCTGTGGCTGTGCAGGGCTGCTGGAGCTGCTGGCAGGAGCCTCCCCTGCAGCCCCTGGCCAGGCACATCCTGTGCAGAGAGCTCTGCTGGGGAGGGCAGCATCCCCACCCTGCCCTAGAGGGCAGGCAGGTGTGTACAGCAAGGGAAATTGATACAAAAACTCCCTGCAGAGGGGGCTGGCTTCATGGAGCTGCGAGTAAGGGATGTGCAGCTCAGATCAGAGAAAGCCTTGTCCCTCAGGGCATGAAATGGTAATGTTTGGGAGGTCAGGAATAAGTCATGCTCTGGGGTGATGCAGTACAAAGATGGATGCTATTGTTGTCAGTATTTATGACACATAAATGTTATTTAGGTCTAGTAAGTTTAAAACCTTCTAGTTTTGCTTGCTGATTTTGGAAGGCAGGGTACTAGATGCACCACAGATCTCTGATGCTGTGTGGGATTAAGAGTTCAATATTAGTGCACCCAAGCATAAAATATTGGACTAACCAAATTACTGATCTTGTTGATGCCTTGATTCATATTATTTTCTTTCCCTTCCTCTGTTTGTAAACAAAATGTTTTGCAAAGGCCAGAAGAATAATTTATTTTTTAATAAACTCCATTCAGCTAATTTGTTCTGGAGGGGCTTTTTGTACAGACATGGCTGTCACAGAACAAAACACAGGGTTTTGGGAATGCATTTACTCTGCATAAACTATCAGCAGAGAACATTGACAAAATATTGGTGCTGCTTCAGCCTTTTCCTGTGGTGGTGCATTTTGTTAATATGTTTCACATATGGTTTGTCCTGGTTATTCCCCTCTGAAGGGGAATGGTTGTACCCTGGTTATCGCCTCCTTCCCTAATGTCATTCATCCCAAGATCTTTCCCTATTTTCCAGAATGGTCTATGTCAATCTCCCACTTTTCCAATCACTTTAAGTTCCTGACTGCCCGTCATGATGGGCCCTGCTCCTTATTCCAGACCCTTCCCTGTCCATCATTGTAAACCCTGCCCTTTGTTCTGGACCCTTCACTGTTAGCCCTTAACCCTCGAGGTCCCATTGGCCTGTGTGACCAGTCCTCTCCTCCCCCTCATCCCTGTTGGTCCCTGTGTTGTAATCCCCTCCCATTGCTCCTCCCTCCTGGATTTCCCATTGGCTGATTGCTGGTACCCGCCCACTGAGTCGCTGCAGTATAAAATCCTGAGCACAGCCATGCTTGGAGCTTTTTGGTGCCTGATTTCTCTGGGGAATAAACCTGTCTGGGACTCACACCAAAGGCTCCTTTCCATTCTTTACCCATGTCCTCGGCGCTTTCACTAATATCAAAAGCTGTAGAATGTACCACCCCGACCCACACAACTCACCAGCCATACCTCTGACTGTGTGGCTTTCTGGGGATGCCACACATATGCTGCCATGCCAGGGGCTAGCCTGGGCCGATCAAAATTAGGTGCAGGAACAGTTTGTGGTGCCCAACATGGGACAAACCTGGATTAGGTGCGATGACACTTTACTTCCCACTCCTTCCTTTTCCAGCCAGGCAAGTCCTATCACCTGAAAGTGTCTTGTTTTCTGTAGGCATGCAGCTGGTCATGTACTCAGTGAGGGAAGCTCTCCAGGGCAGGCCTCGCTGGATTCGGGCAGGCCAGGAGATCTGCTACTACAAGTAAGTGCGCTTTTGGTCAATAATTTGTGCCTTCCTTTCTCCACTGTTTCTCTCCTGTTAAGTTTGCTGATGTCATGAGCCTCTTGCCACCAGTGCCTACTATGTCAAATGTCTAAATTTGTGCTGGCTCAATGTCTTGCGTGCCTCCACTCTCAGAAAACAGCCATAAGTGAGATCTCACTATTAGATGCCAGGGAATATGCAGAATTCCCTTGCCCAGGAGGGAGGAGAAGGAAAGGAGTAGTGTAGTTGTTCTTTCCCCTGTCTGGGAAGAAAAGATCTGGATGGGATCGTTGTTTTTCTGTTGCATACACTGACTTTTATAAGAGATAAAGGAGCTGAGGAGCTAAAGAATGGGTTGGATATAGAGCAGTGGTGTAAAGGAATCCTGTCCAGCCCAATGCTGATATGTGTGCAGGTTCCCTGTTTCAGGATGATTTTGCAGTGTGCCAGAGCCTCAGAAGAAAATTCCAAGTTGTCCCAATTTCTCTTGTAATTTTTTGTTTTTTCAGGGTTGAGGTGTGGGGCAGTTCAAGGCACAGGTTATCTTCTCCCAGTCTGGCATCTGTCTACAGCAATTTGAGTTGCTATTGCATTTTATTTTAAGTACTCTTTGCTGACCGTCATGCACCTGACCGTAACCTTTTCTTCCTCAAGAGCTCACATATATGGTGCAATGGCTTCTCTTTATGTGCCTGTCATCTCTGACTTCTCTGAGTATGGGCAAACTTTTCATGCTGGATACCATTACAGTGGCTTCCCATATCATTAACAAGGCAGTTATTGTGCAGTGATTAAACAGCAGCTGACTTCCAAGATTAAGCCATGATTGTGCAATTAAGCCAGTAATCAGATTCTTGTTCAGAATATATGAGAGAATTGTTTTATTGATTTGGAATATTCTGTGTTTTCTAGCTGTACATTGAATTATATGTCAACATAATCATCTAGGATAAGTACTTGTCTCTCATTTATTATGTGTTCCTGGTTCTCACATACTTTTGTATACACAAGAATGTGCATGCACACACATAAATACATTTTCACCTCTACTGAAACTTCAGTGTTTTTATTTCACTGATTATAAAAGTGATTTTTAGCCCTTAAAAGTTCTATGGGGGAAGAATGTCAAACTAGTGTGGTTGGAGTACTCAGGCTTTGTTTCAGAAAAGGAGATGGGATTGCTACAGTGATATCACACTGCCAGTATTTTGGGGAAAGACCTCACTTCAGTCCCATTCACCCTGGTCACAGGTATCCTAAGATGGGGCTGCATATTTTGAAGGGAATCTCATCCAATTATTTTTACCAGGAATTTTTAATAAATATGGGAAAAGATATTCAAAAATACAGAGGAGCCCAGGGATGCCTTTAATTGCTTTTTCAGCAGGGCCTGTACTGAGAGACACCTCTGAGCTGAAGGACAGGGGGAGGAAAAGCTCACTGGTGAGATGTCTGTGTGAAGCAGGTTGGCTGATCCTTGGCATTTATCTTCCCTGTGGATGGGGTAGTTCACTCATAAAGATGAATGTTGTGGCACAGCTGTGTCACTGTGTACCTTTCTCATATGTCTCACAAGAGTTTTTATGTGGTGGAGAATACTAGCAGAGCTGTTGTCAAAAAGTAGCTGAGTGACACTTCTGCTCTATTTTATTGCCTTTCTGTGAAGTGACAGGATACACCCATGATAAACAGTTGCAGTTACAATAAGATCATCTAATTCTCTTGCTGTCTTGGCAGCTTTTATGCACTGAATAATACTCTGTTCTGGCAAATTAGTTAAGGAACAATGGCAGCTGAGTGTTGAATTGGTGACAATGTGCTTGTGCTTTTGGTTTCATGGCTCATTCTAAGCATATTATCTAACCTTCAGCTTTTTCAGACAGTAGTCAGGTCAGATAGTAATGAGGTACATGGAGTGTTTTGTTCTCACATCAGCACTAAAAACTTGGCTGTTTGGTGATCATAATGATGTCAAAACTAGGTCTTCTCTTTTCAGCATCTTTATAATCACATTAGATGAAATAAACATCATAACATTACCAGGTCACTTCTCAGCTCTAATGATATCTGTGAGAGGGTGAGACATCAGTCTCACTCTGAGAGCACCTGGCCTTTGCAGTATGACTGAGCACCTTAATGGCACAATGGCTGGGGGAATATTTATTCTATTTCAGCTGGGATTCTGCCTGGAATATTGGCAACAAAAATACCTTATCACGGATTTGCCCTTTGGAAAGGAAGTTGTGCTGTGCATTTTCTGCTTTCCAATGTGGCAGAGCCCAGAGTAGAAGCCATGCCCAGTAAATTGTTAAATCCTGTTTTTTATGGTATGAGCCAGTGTGTTATTAAAGCATCTTGCACTTACTAACCACACTTAGAGATGTAAGGAAGACATGGAAAATGAGGACACCAATACCACTTCCAGGTGGGAAGTGTTTTGGACCGAGGGAGTGCAGCAATAGATTAGAAGAGAGAATCATTATATTTTCCCTTTGAAGTCTGTTTTGAAGTGTCCCAAAAGTCTGGGATGTTGATACTTTCTTTGGCCACTTTAGTCTTAGCTGAAAATGCCATATTCCATCACCTAACAGTGCTTTTTACGACACCAAATGCTGCAGATAGGAAGTCTAAAGATCAGATGGCCAAGAGATATTGTTCCTGAATCACTTGGTGCTTTTGAATTCCTCAGTTACAACCCAGCCTCTTTTCCTGCCTGCATCTTTATCCAAGCTGCTTCACCTATGTCTGTTTCCCTACCTCCAAAAGGGTGGAAAATTAGAGTCACTTATCTACCATGCAAAGAATGGAATCGATAAATGGGGAAGCGTGTTTTAATCACATAGTGTTCGCAAAGACTTTTTTTTTAAGCCCAGAAAATTATCTTGCAGAGTCAAAGATAAGTAGTATTGTAATTATTATTAATTAACTCTTCATCACTGCTATGCTGGAAATACAATACTTGTGTATTTTTTTCTGAAGGAGAGCAGCAAGCAAAATGATTTCACTACTACAACGTGACTGAAAGGCAGAGTAGCTACAGCTTACATGTTCATTGAGGAAACTACACTTTGGTCACTTTTTTTTCTTTCCAATAACCACTGTGTTGGCTTCTAGAAAGCATGAGAGACTTTCAACATGTTTTTGAAAGAGAAGACAAATAAGGTAGTGGAGACTAGATGTTTCCAAAGTCTTTTATTCCTTCCTTTTTCCTTGCTTGCTACTTTATGCTCCATGCTGATATGGTAGAGTGTTGTGATGAAAAAGTGGTGAGGAACTAAAGAACATCAATCTGGTGGAGGAAAAAGGAAGCAGTAGAGCTCTTTTGCCTTGACAGCAGTAGGAGGAGAGGGAGGCACAGAGGAAAACGTTATTTTTTTTAGGTTTCTTTTAAAAGTATTCAGAGCTGCTGCTTTGTGTGATGGATTGTGAGGAGACCAGATTATATACAGTAAAAGTACATGGCCATTTACACTGCTTACACACAGGGGGTTTTTCTTTCTAATGCAGGAGTGAAGAATAATGAAGCGTCCCAAAGCCTGTAAACTTCCTGTTGCTGCCAGCTAGCTTGCTATAGATTGAAACAGATGTCAAGAAGTGATTCAAAAGCCTGGAAATGTCTTTTCTGGGTGGGTAGTTAGGTGGAACAGCAGAGATGCTCGGAACAAGGATGAAATGCTGCTGAGCAGCACTGAGGGAGTTGTGCATCCCTGCCCTCAGGATCAGGTCTGAGCAGGCAGGAGTGAGGAAGACTGAGCCACCAGTGTAGCATCAAGGTCAGAGGGATCTCCTGCTGCAAAACCCCTGGGTTCAAGTGACCATTTTGCGTAGGAGAGGACACTTGGCTGCAGAATCAGACTACAGAGGGAGAAGCCTTTACTCTGGAGTGTTAGGGACAGGTGGGAATGATGTTCATGTGAGATGTTTAGGCAGTACCTGCCTGCAAAGACCTGCTTCCTCCCACACCTCTAATTACACATGTGAACTTGGAGGGGAGGACTTGGAAGAGTTCAGCACTTTTGTGACCACTCTTTATGAATAAGGTGGTCTAACCTTCCAAGTGACACTGAGTATAATAGAGGCCATGGAGATAAGCATTTTTCTTCTGCACCATGCAGGAAATGATTCTTAATTATCCTTCATTGTCAAAATTAACAGGAAATATATGTCATTATTCTGACTTCAAAAAATACCAGACTTTAACCCTCAATCCAGTGAAATACATATATAAATGCTAAGTGCATGTTTCTGTATTTGTGGGTTTATTGAATTTTTTTCCTGAGTCTCCTTGTCCAGTATTAAGGTCCTTTATTTGCAAAGGATATGTTGGGGTAAAGGGTTCAACTGAGAATAAAACCATAGGCTTTTCAGGTTTCCACTGTGGCTCAGTGTTCCTGCACTCTCTATTGATCCAGTCGGTATCACTCACCCCACATGTTCCTAACTATTGAATTCAAGTAAAAACCTAGCAGCATTTATTGTCTCTCCCTTATGAAAAAGAGCTGATTATTTTGGAGAATTTGACAAGAATAATTATCTTTTTTCTCCACCCCTTTGAATAAAAATGAACAGCAGCAAAATAAACTAGTATTATAAAATTCAGGAGCTGAAATTGCATCTTTTTGTTGCCTCTTCTATTTTGCATGTTAATGCAACATTGATGATAACATTTGTCAAAGAAACCTCACAGTCCTTCAGAATCAGAAGGTTTGGCAACAACATAATTGGTGCAATGTGGGAAAAATATTGTTTGAAATGTACTTATGGATGCAATATGCTCTGAGGCTTCTCCCTAAAGTGCATGATTTGTCACTTCATCTCTGCTGAGAGAAAACTTCCCTACTCAGCCTGAAGTCATCTCTTCATCAGAGGAAGTCTCCTGCAAGAGATCAGGTCCTGACACTTGAGCTTTTGCTATAAGATTTTGTAATTTTATTGAAGGCAGTGTCAGGGATTTGTGTGCTCTCAGACCTTGCCAGTGTTGACCAGAGCTGTGCTGCAGTGAGGTTTCAGCTCAGTCACTGCTGTGTCTCTGTTGCTGTGTCCCTGCTTTGCTACACATCCTGATCTGGATCCTGACATGTGAGCTGACCTGCTGGTTGGACCCAGACCTGCCTCACCACCACAATCCTGTCTGATGATCTGGACCTGTGGTGGAACCCCTCTGCTATCCACAGGCGTGCCCTGATCAGGTGCTGTGGGAGATGACCCTGCCTTGAGAGTTCCCTGCTCTGTCTTCCATACCAAGCTCAGCTCCTTATTTTTTAGGGAGCACTGCTCCCTGAGAGGGAGAGGCTCAATTCTTCAAAAAAGAGTGATACAAAGAAATTTTAGAGTAGGTCACAGCTGTCAAATCTGTAGGAGGTCACTTCTCCTTCATGCTCAATCTGTATCTAAACTCACTCTCCCCTTCTTCCTACTCAGCCAAGTGCATTTGTTGTTATATGAAATATTTTTATGTATGTCCTATTTATTATTATTTTTATTCCCAGAATATCACTTTTCTTCCTGTGGTGGAACTGAACAGTTGCTTTGGTAGGGTATTCATATTTTCTAAATCTCTAGGCTTTTTGCAGAGTATTTTCTCATGGCATTGTTCAGGGCTGTGAATAGGAACCTGCATCTCTGAGCAATATATAATGTGGGTATCTGAAGAAATACAGCAGTTTTAGCTGGATACATAGTTTAAATATGTCTGGACTCTGCTGTATGAGCTACTATTAGCTGACTGCTTCTTTATTTGCATCTTAACAAAACGAAGCATTAATGGATGTTACTTTCCTAGGAGAGTGCTCCCATTCCCCAGCAGCACATTGACTGGCTGTGTCCTGCACTGCCAGCTGCAGTTCTGCCTCCTGACTCCCTGCTGGGCTTTGTCCCCCTCTTGTGTGGATTCTTCTCTGAATGCTCATTTTTCCCATGGCTGCTTCTAATGCACATCTAGAAGTGAAAAGCATTTACTTCCCTCTTCTTTTTCTTCTTCCAGAAACCACTACCGCTGCAGTGCAGCTGCAGGAGGAGGTGTGAGGGGAAGGTTCTACTACACACTCACCTTCAGCATCAAGTTCCCTCACCAAGATGATGTCTGCTACCTGGCCTACCACTACCCCTACACCTACTCCACAATGATGGTAATACTGACATGTCCCCCCAGATAAGATAATGGCCCTGGCAGGTTAGAGCTGCTTGGGTGTGTGTAAGTTTTGAGGCACAGAGGATTGCTTTCACACCTCCTCATCCCTGTGAGTGTTCAGGGTCAGGCTGGATGGGGCTTTGAGCGAGGTATAGGGGAAGGTGTCCCTCCCCATGGCAGGGGGGTTGGAATGAGATGATCCTTAATGTCCCTTCCCACTGAAACCACTCTGTGATTGTGATGGTGCAATTGCCTTGTTTACAGCTGCAGTTCCTGCCACCTGCAAAGCCCAGAAGGCTGTAGAAGAAATGAAATTTATCTTTGAAATAAGCTGAGCACAAACCATTAGTGCTTATAGCAATCACAATACAGACCAAAGGTGTCTCCACTCACTTGGGGTGGCAGCATCCTTCTCCTGGGGGGCTGGGAAGCAGGGGCCTAAACCTAATGACAACTCAGATGTGCTGCCTGATCCTCCTCCTGACACAGGGTAACAGCCCAGCTTTCAGAGCTACACCCAGAGTTACCAGGCTGCTGGACCTCAGCTGACACTTCACCAGCTCTTGCCTCAGTGCCAGCTGGAGTGTCAGGAGGAATTTGTGACACTCCCACCAGTGCTGTCAGTACAGAAACTAAAAGAATACAACTTCAAAGCATAAATGTAGTTACTGAGTTGTACCAAGTTTTTTTGCTGGGCACGGGTTTGTGTTCCACAGCCTTTTCTGTGGAAAGGGGTGGATGGTAAGGGAATTTTCTGGGAAATGCATCCTATGTATTTTCTCTATAATTGATATAGAGGAGACCAGGGTCTGAAGGGGAGATAGGATGAAAGGAGTGAAATGAATAGTTCTGGGAGTATCTTTGCTTTGATGGTAAAGATGAGAACGGTGCAAATGAAACCACACAGTTCCAGTAGATCAGTTTTGCTTTCTTCTCACCTCAGTTTCCATTATAAACACATTTTATTTTGGGCAATACATGCTCGTGTGGGTTGGTGGAGTTTGAGGTCACTCTGTTTTTTATAATGAGATCAGTTTGCCATAACCAGATTTTGGAGGCTGTGGTTTCCAGGGAGCAGTGTCCTCCACAGGACTCACTAGAGTTAGGCTTAGATTGATTCCCCCTCAAGAAAACCTTTTGTTGTCAACTGTTGCACATCCCATTTTAGACATTCAAAGAAACTGCTTCCAATATCTGGAAGAAAGACAGTCCAGCCTTCAGTCCAAAACATGTCTGTCAGCTCACTTCTCATCAGTACCTCCCCAGTTACTCCTAAAATTCCCCAGGGAGGAGTGTACGCTCCTGTGGTGAGCTCTGACCTTTAGCCCTGAGGGCACAAATATCTACAGTCTGCAGGGTAAAAACCAAAAGTGATGCTGAAGAATTGGTCAGACTTACTCACCACCATACATTTCACATAAATGCAGTGTCTCATCATTATTTTACTGTTATTGATTTCTATCTTCTGCTGGCACAAAGCAAGAGAGACTTGGAGAGTTTGTGTGCACTGGGAATCACTGAATATCTCACCTGCTCCTGAATGAATGGAATGGAGATGAAAAAGATGTTATTCCTAGGGCTTGCAGGACCAGGTCTTTAAAATTTCACTGTCTTTTTAAATAAAATGCTCATTGAAGTTAAAGGGAATTTTGCCCCAGGAAAAGTTTAAATGAACTCAGACACAATAAGGACCATAAAGTTTGGTAAATGGGAGTTATGGGTGGAAAAGGTTGATAAATTATCATGTCCAGCTCTATCCATAGCAAAATCACTACTTCTAATAATTCTGAAAGGCTTCTTTGCTTGGGCTAATTTAAAATGTCAAGTGATGCACTATACACATTTCCATTTTACTTTTATTTCCATAGTAAATAAACTAAATCAGGTTTGTGCATCAGTAGATTGCATTTTAAAGCACTTGTCCACTGGTGAAGTTTGTTGGTTTTACATATCAATAATAAATTAAAAATGATTATGAACCCAAGGGCTCAATTAAATACATAGTGCTTTGGGGAAGAAGAAAAATTTGTATATGGAGTTAACAATTTTAAAATGTTTTTAAATATCATATATATTTAATGGTTATAGGCATATTTGGAGGAAATATTGCAGAATCCTATTTGAACTGGATGCACTCTGCAGTTCATTACTTCTTGTCCATTAGTAATTACATTTCTTCTATAAACAGTAATTTATCTATTTTTACAACACAGTATTAATTGTTTTGATATCTAGCTGAAATCTCTGTGGTAGCTATACCCAATTAAGTTTCACTGGGTATCAGGAACATAAGTAAATGGTGATATTGAGTTCTCTGTATCTATATGAGATTGTTAAATGCATCTAATAATTGAATTTACTTTATAGAGCTGTATTTTAATTGTTTTATAACATAGCTGACTTTAAATTTCAGTTCTGTGTTTATGTGGCTCCATTTGGATTCTGGCAAAGCAGTCTGAAACACTGGTGAGCCTCAAGGTTTGAGGAATGTGGTGTCCCATAAATGTGGATTAAAATTCAACCCTGACACACAGAGACAAACCTCACCCTGTGAGGGACATGGAGTGAGCTGATGTGTTTTAGTTATTGTTGGGACAAGTGTGCTCACTGCACCTATTCCTGCCAACTGGGAGACAACTGGTGTTCCACAACCCTCGGCAACACCCCGCAGTGGCATTGCTCACACTCACAATTGCAGTGCAAACAGAGAACTACACTTCATCTGCTGTGTGGGTGACAAGTGGCTCCGTGTCTAATGAGGCAATCGTAATTTGTTCCAAAGAGTCTTTCTTCTAAGCTGCCAGTTCTTTTTCTCAAATTTCTCAAGAAGCTGTTGGACTTTAGAATTGTTTAAAACTTGTCATAAAAAAAAATTGTCATAAACTTTGGGGGTGGGGAGAAGATCTCCCATTTTAAATAGCTTCTTGGAAAGACACTCTTCAAATTTCCCACTACTGATTGTACAAAATGTTGTTTCGATATAAACTTTTTGGCTGCCTCTGATACAGAGTTGTCACTGAGTTTCACTGGCATGTGCTTGACAGCTAAGCAATCAATTCTGTAAATGTTCAAAAGTGGTGGTTTTCTCACATTTCTACAAAACCCTTATTAAAATGTGAAGAGTAAATGCTTCTCTTTTGGATTTCATGTATGCATAGAAATTTCATTATGCTAACAAAAGCACCTAGGAACTGTTCAGGCAAAATCATAGGATAGTTTGGGCTGGAAGCGACATTTAAAGGTCATCTAGTCCTACCCCTCTGCAACAAAAAGGGACACCCTCAAGTAGATCATGATATAAAAATAAATATTCTGTGTAGCTTCAGTGAGCTGGGATGCACTGTGAATGGCTTGTGTATCTTTGTGGGATGTAAAAGGTGGTGATATTAACTGGCCGAAGAGAGGAGCTGGGAAGTTAGCAAGATATGAAATTAGTATCAAAAATAATATACAGCTACTGGAATAAAATGAGGTTTTATAGACCATGAACTCCTTTATGAATCTGCTTCCATGCTTCATTTTCAGTCCCATCTTGATATCCTGGAACGAAATAGGAACCCTAAGAAGGTTTACTGGAGGCAGCAGACGCTCTGCCAGACTCTAGGAGGAAATCCATGCCCATTGCTCACAATCACTGCCATGCCTGAGTCTAAAAACAGAGATGACCTGGAGCAATTCTGTAAGTAGCCCAATGAAGCGTTAAAAAAGATGCTGGTGAGCTGTGCTCGTGTCAGCAGTGACAATAACAACCTCTTTGTGAACATGCTAATTTTCTTGTCTCTCTCATTTTGGAAAAAGGAATATAAATATGAGGAATAGCCAATTATGATGCTTTTTAAAAATTATAGGTTTGCATAGAGGAGGGAGGAGAATTGATGCCATTTTGTACTTCTAGTTTCTCTTCAATGATGGAAAGCATTTGAAAAGTTCAAAATAAAATATCTCCTAGAGCAGAAAACTGTGAAATAACTAATTCGACAAGATTATTTTTTGTATTTTATTTATTTTGTATTTTATGTTTTCTATTAAAATCATTTATGTATTTTGAAGTCTTAAGCTTGAAAAAAACCCTCAAAACCAAGATAACTCATTCCCAGCTGGACCAGCAATTGAAGTGTTCTGGTGAAATTCCAGCTCCTCCAGTGTGCCCAGTAGATCCATCTGGACACAATATAGCTCTTTGCATTCTGTTTGAGACCGTACCGATGATGTACTGTTTAATAGTAAATATTATAATTGCCATTTTATATCTGGAACTGGTTATTTTTCATTTTGAGAGCCAAAGATTTAGACCTTCAGTGGCCTTAAGATATGCATGTTTCTGTAACTCAACAGCAAGTGATAAAATTCTGCTTAGCATCATGTGGGTTAGCTTTGATTTTAGAGCCTAAATCATTAACTACTTACATGTAGGTTCATTTTTTTTTTTTTAAAATCAGGAACAAGGTATACAGTGAATTTTTTTATGTCTTCAAATATAACACGGGTTGAGACCTTTGAGGCCTGTGAATATTTAAATTGTCTTAAGATCTTTTTGGATGTTTAATGAATATTTTTCATTACCTCACTTAGATACTAGGCTAGAAGAATCCAGAGGGATTCTGTGACATGAACCACAGTTCTCGTTGCAGTCTTCTCCTTCTGAACTAAAAAGGAGCTGAAATATGAGAGCTGGTGAAACTTACTGCTATCTTTTTTTTGTCCAGGTTTAGAGCAGAGTGACTGCAGCTATGCTGACATTACAGTGTAATCATCCACAGCTCATACCTTTTTACTGTAATGACTTGATTACAAATTCAGCTTTTACCCTGGATTAACAAATTTCTGTCATGAACATGCTTTCCTTGGTTGAAGTATTAAAGCAAAATAGCTAAGTACAGGCTACATGGGGAATTTATAATGTGCATGAACATACACAGGTTTAATTGTTTCCTGCCCTTAAGCACTTTTTTCCCATGATAATGATGATACAGAAAAGCAGTGGTGGGAAGGAGGAGGTTGGTTACCTAAAGCACCTTTGGCACATGGCAGGTGATCACCTGGTCAGGTGTTATTTGCTGACACATCATGGCAGAAGTTCTCAAGGGGGCAGGTGAAAGTAAGTTAGAATATTTTATTTGAGGATTGGAGCTGTCTGGAAGAGGCATGCAGTGAACAAGATCTTCTGCCCAAGTGAGAAGCCCTTTCCAGTGGTGGTACAAAGCAAAAGCTGAGCTAATGTTTGGATTTATCTCAGCAAGGGCTTGGAATGAGTCAGTCACATGAGGAGTCAATATCCTAAATGTTGGACTTTTGCTCTTTTGGCTTTGAAAGGACTTTCTGAAAGAAGTGTTTTGCCATAGGAAAGCAAAACAAACCCAAAACAAAACAAACCAAGCAACAATTTCAAGAAAGTATTGTGATATAAATGTGGCCATGTTGGGAGGCATGGCCATTTTCTGGAGCACTGTACTCTCAGAGTATGTTAGACTGTTTTTTGCAGTGTTAGAACAGAGCCTGTCAGGTTTTCAAAGGTTGTTAACCTGTCTGCACAGACAAGGCTTGGCTTGCTTATTCAGTCCATCTGCTGAAAGCTTCATAAGGTATCTATGAACAGTTCTGACAGACAATTTTTCTGAGTGCTGCAGACTACTTAATATACTGCATCTAGGTTAAAATCCCAATTATGTGGCTTAAATCCTCTTTATTTTCAATAGAAATAATTATCTCCTGCCTTGTGGTAGTACATGAAGGCAGTGGGAGCTTACAGTTCTCCCCGAAATGCCATAAAATCCTGTGCCACTAAACCCTTCCTCTGAAGCCTTGCACTACAATAAGATTTGCAGGCTTCCTACATCTATCCATGAGACCACAGAACCCAATCAAAACCAAACATGTAGAAACTCCAGTTGTCCAACTGAAAAAGAAGGTTTTTGGGGGGAAAGACATTGTCAAGGCAACACAGTTTCCCTCAAGTTTTCAAGACTGTAAAAGTAAACACCAATACTCTTAAGTGATGAAAATATTTATTGTTTTATCTAGTGGAAGAACAGCAAGGCAGCACACCATGTTTTATGCTGTGGGGATGCCTGTAGGCAAATCTGAATAATCATGTATGTGCTTATTTTGTTTGAGTAGCTTGGATAATTATGGCTTTTGGGGATGCACTTAGTCTAATTTGTGCTGCTTTGTGTGGCTTTGATCAGCAGTTACTTCTCAGTTTCCTCATTTTGTATGACATACCCATCTTTCTGTGAAGTGTTTTGGCTGATGGAAGGACCTGTTTGTCAATGTTTTCCATGCTAAAAAACATAACTCAAGAGCAGCAACTTAGAGCTAAATATGAACAGACCAAAAGGTGGTGGATTTCTCTGCAATAAATTGTGTGGCTTGGAGCAGTCTCCATGCATGGGTATTTTATCTTGGGAAGGAATGTGGAGCTCCAGCACTGAGGAACTTGGCACATGGATAAGGAATAAAAATGGACAGCCCTTGTTTTTTCCTTCTGGTTCAGGCCAATGCATAGTTTTCATAAGCTATAGTAATTTTGATTTCCTGTCAAATTTATGTTGCCTTTGTTACATGTGTTAATCTGTACCTTGAGAGTCTCTTTTTAGCAATGCCAGTGGCACAAATCTCTCCAGGACTTTGTAGCTCCTGCACATGATCCTACTGAAAGTGGTCTAAATCTTTCTCAAATATAGACATGCAGGGATAAGGAAACATCACAGATAAAGAGGCATTGGGTGGGTGAGGAGTGCTGGGAAGGCAGCAGGGTCAGCCTGGTAGGAGTGCAGTGGGAAGGAGTTATTTTGTGTTGGAAGTTCCCAGGGAGAGTGAATGCATGGCATCCTCTGTGTCAGCTGTGCTTTACTTCCCTTCCTCAACTCCTTCAGATTGCTCTTGTCAGGCTTTTGATTAACGTGGTCCTAGGATGCTTAAATTTGTCTGAGTTAAATTTATTAATGTGCCCCTTGTTAATATGAAGCACAAGCCATGCTGAAGGGAAGAAAAATGGGTTACTTCTTCCCTTCATTATGACTTGTTAGGGTGAGGCTTTGATATTCACTTTAGGCTTCTTTATCCTTCCTCTCTTTATATCTGCCCTTTATATGACAGTGGTGCACTG
Organism: Cyanistes caeruleus; assembly: GCF_971803275.1. NCBI lineage: Eukaryota > Metazoa > Chordata > Aves > Passeriformes > Paridae > Cyanistes > Cyanistes caeruleus. The sequence goes on from NC_141713.1 coordinate 6,864,484, forward strand.
AATAATTTCTATTAAATGTTCAGTTCTGAGATTGATACGAAGACAGAAAGAAGTGAGCTGGGAGCTCTTTGGCCTCCTGTGCTTTTACTCTTGTTCATGCAACCACTCGGTTACATTCAGCACAACCTCCACTCAAACTTGATCCATGTTTGTGGGTACCTGGGCCTGGTCAGTGGTCCCTGCTGGGTTTTGCAGCTCCATAGACTCGAACAAATAGAAACTGAGAGGGTCTGTCTTGTTTTTTGTGGTTGATATTTAATTTTAGACTTGCCCTTCTTGCCATCAGATGAAGAAGACTCAGCAGCCAGCTGGTACAGATGTCTTTTAATACCCATTCTAAGTGCAATATCCTCCATGGTCTTCTGATAAAAGTAAAATCATTCTGCCTGTGTGTGAGTGACTTTCTGGCTATGTTAAGTCTGCCTGATGAGAGTTAAAGGGGCTTTTGAAGGGAGAGCAGTTCCCAACGTCTTTCAGGGCATTCTCAAATGATACAGAAACAAGGAGAACGATAAAGCTTCCAAATCTCGGTTGCCAACTCCCTGCCTGATGAATTAATAGGTGTTTTCAGGGCTCTGATTTTCTTCAGTTTGGCACACACACAGAGCCCAGTGAAGGCAGTGTTAGCAGCATGTATGTGTACTCAGTCATAGTTTGCAAACTCTTAATTCACAGTATTATTTATGCATGTGTGCAGTGTGTAACTCCACTAAACTCCCTGGCAGACAGCTGAGTAGACCCTGCAAGCAGTAGGGCACTGTTGTAAGTGACAGAGCAAATGGACAGATTAACTCTTCAAAGAAGTGTAAGGAAAATATCTAAACACTGATGCACAGGCAATGACAAAATTGTCTTCTCATTAAGAAAGTAAAGGACACTGATATGTTGCTAATATTAACAGAGGGGTGGAATTAAAAGCACCAAAAGCAAAATGATTAGTCAGAAAAGAGCAGTGTACACTCTACACTGCCATGGGAGTGTTTTCAGGAAGTGTTTCCTGGCTGAGTTGGGGTGGGTTTGCTCTCACCTTTAGTTAGAGCAGGGAAGGGGCAGGACACCTCTGAGGTGTGATGTAGTGTGGATGCCATTCTGGTTAACACAGAGTAATGACTCAAACAGTCCCGAAGGAATTGCACAACTCTCTTCCTGGCCGATGGTACTGTTGTCATCCCCATTAACAATAGTGATTATTCAGTGTGTTACGTGTATTCCAGAGTCAACACACCTAATGAGTGTGTCCTTTTAGCTGTGGGTAGCATTATAGATCTGAATTTTGTGATTTAAAGTTACCCAAATTGTCCCAGATAATTAGCAGCAGAGGTGAGGGAAATGAAACAAAAATGACACTAGCAAATGGATTTACATCTGTAATACCTGTCACTTTGAGCTGCTCTTCTGTCATCATATGTCCTCTTTAAGCAAAAACCATTATGAATATTGTCAAAAAAAGATAATGACACCTGCTTATCTTAAATGTAGTCTACTGGGGATTTGAAGCACATTTTTTGTCTAGGCATGTTTCTGAAGAAGGATAGAGTAATGTTTTCAGGGTAGATATGGTTGGATGCTCATACCATTGAATCTGCAGCTGCTCCTGGAGCTGGAATGAGGGATAAAGTGAGACTAATGAGGTGTCTTTACCTGGTCTCATCTTAAACCTATGGAATAAAAAAGACATAGTTGCTGGGAAAAACTATTCTAACATTTCTGAATTTGCTTGTATAAGCTATTTAGATGGTTGTTTTGCAACTCTGATCTTTTCCCAGGAAGAAACAAGCCCTTTACCTTTAAATATAAATTGCAGCAAAGAGCAATTCCTGAGCAAAGAACAGCAGAGGATGTGAATTGCAGGGGCCACTTATGCAGGATACTGGGAAATAATGATCATGTGGAAAATGTACACAGTTTAATTAAGCACATTGATTAAATCAATATGACTCAAACAGCTTAGTGCTCCAATCAGCTTAATCTCATTAAATGTAATTCAGGCCTCAATAATTGATTAATAATGCATTATAGTTTATGAATTATTGACTCCGAGTTATTATAACTGTGCCTGCTCCCCGTGTGGCAACCAATGTTGCATGTTAATTATGAAAGGCTCAAGCTCTCTTGAATAACTTTCTCAAACCTGGAGAGGACACATCTCCTAGTGAAACAGGGATCAAATTAGTTCAACACCTTACTGGAGTCAGTCCTCCCCAAAGGAACCTGCACTCCTTAAAGGAAGCTCTCATCTAATAACGTGTAAATAAGGAGGTAGAATGACCTGCTTTGATTGGTAATGATCCTTTCAGCAGGCAGAAGGGCTGCCTGTGGCAGTTCATCTGGAGTGCTCGCCTGGCATTGTGCTGGCTGGAAGCAGCTCACCCCAGCAAGCACATCTGCTCGTCACTGTCACTGCACGTGCTCCTCCCTGCAGCACACATGCTGATGGACCCTCAGGTCACATCTGTCTGCCAAAAGGGGACCAGTCCACCTCCCCTGCACTGTCTGGGTGCTGGCTGGTTTCTGTGCAAACTTCTGATAGGCTTTTATAATGACATTTCCATAGTGCTAATGACATACAAGAAAAAAGAACCATTGCTGCTATTGATGATCATCTCAGGAGAGAAACCAAGAACTGAAGAAAGCCCCTGCTCCTTGGGTGGTCCTTCATTAGATGGCACTTCCACCAAATGAGGAGATGTTATCTCTGACAGACTTGTTTTTGTAGCTTTCTAGGGACTTAATGTGGACCAAGTTGTGATCTTACACAGAAAGTGTCCACCAGCATTACATTTCCTTCAAGTATTCCATTTACAGACCTGTTCTGCTTTTTCCTTTCATCAGTTCTCTTATCTCTTCTCCTTATTTGTGATTACAGTTAAAAGTGAACGGATTTTATTGTGTATAGAAATTGATTGAGATGATTATAGAACACTGGAGAAAAACATTTTTTCTTTATCCTTGCATCTGCAGTAATGTGGTTTGTGTCTTTGTATTTTTTTGATTTGAAGATTTTCTCCTAATTTGCAGGGCTGCCAGGCAGAGGTGCTGATTTCTCTCTCACTTTGTACCAAACACTTTGTTTTTGGTGACAGGAAGAGTCAGCTGTTGTAAAAACTGTTATCCTGTTTTAATGCAGCAGTGAAGAAAGACTGAATAAAATTGTCATGTGTTCTACAGTGCTAAATAATTACAGAATTGAGAATATGTTTTTTTCCACTTGAATAGACAGTTTCTCAAGCTTCTGAAGCCAAAGCAATGCTCTGCAGTTATGCAACACTGATGGTGTGTGCTGAAATTTTTTCAAGATTGTCTTTCAATTTCAAACATCTCTTCTACTTTTTCTTTCTGATATCCCAGTCACAACAGCGTTGGCAGCTCCTTGCAAAGAGAGCAGACAAATTTCTGCAAAACTACGCTCCTGTTTCAGTATCCAGCCTGCTGCCATAAAGATGGAAGCTGGTTGAATGGAATATGAAATTTGTGAGACAGACACATGGCTGTCTGCTGGCTGAGGCCAGTATTTTCCATGATGTATCAAATGCTCTTTGAATCCCAGAGTTTGGTGGAGTGGACTCTGCCAGCACAGCTTTGACACTGTGGTCAGCTTGCAAAATACTTATTAATATATTGAATTCCAGTAGTCAAGGCAGCAAGAATAGACAGAAAACACTGAACAAGAATGCTAAAACTGGGCTTTGAAGCATAGACAATCACAGTTTTTTTAGCAAAAAGAGAAAGTAAATATTAGGGTAATCTCTCACTCTGTCCCACCCTCCCTCTGCCTAATACAGCATGATGGCAGAATAAGCACCTTAAATGAGATTATTTGTAGTGTTCTTCATTCAGCTGCCATGTTCTCCATTTTTAAAAATAAAATTCCTTCTGAGATTTGGATATTTTTTCTAAGCCCTCCTCTGCTTAGGGGTAGAGCAGAAAATTCTGTAGCACTTTTTTCAGCACTTGTTCAGCTTCCTTTCCTTCTTTGATTTATAACAGTCTTATTCCTGCCCCAAGAGACTTATAACCTTTACATGTCCTTTCTAAATAAGAAATTATCTGATTAAAGGCAGAATTTTCTGGAACATAAGTTATCAATATCTTCTTGGTTGGTATAGACCTGGGCTGGAACATCAGGAGTTGGACTTGATGATCCTTGTGGGTCCCTTCCAACCCAAGATATTCTGTGATTCTCTCAGTAGTGCTAAGGCTGGCAATGCTCCAGACTTCCAGAACATAACAGCCTTTTCTGATACACTAATGAATTAAACATCTTGAAAATCTAAATTAGCATATCTTAGTCATAATTATTTTATTTCTTGATTGGTTTGTCAAGTGCCTCAGAAGGGTCTTCTCACAGGAGTGTGGTACTACTTGTATTTTTGCTACAAGGCATTGAAAATTATCAATGAAACTGAGAGTGGTTTAGTTGTATGTGTTTCTTACATTGCTTTGGAAATTTATAGGCAGCTGCTTGGAATATTCCTGTCTTACAACACCCCAGGACCTGTTCTCATTGCAGGTGGACGTGCAAGCTTCTATAGGAGTGCCAGGTTGCCCAAACTCTTGCCTTAACAGAAGGGGAAAAAAATCATCTCTCGCTTAGGCAGAAACAGTTCAAGAGAAGCCTGCAGGGGTTGTGTTTCCAATGGCCAGTCAAGATATTGAAATGCAGCCCAGCAGAGCCCCCAGGCTGCTTTTACTCCCTCAAATGGTGAACAAGCATTAAACTGCAACTGGGTTTCTATTATCAACTTCAAATTAAGGTGTGGCAAAAAAAAACCCCAATTAGTGTGTATCTGTGAGTGGCACATTTCCCATGCCTGGCCATAAATTCTAGTCATGTACAGTCCTGTGGGGTGTGTGCTAAAAGGTCACTGTAGTGATGTGTAAGGCAGCCAGAGAAGCATTTGAACTGAGGTAAATGTGGCTCAATGTGGCAGAGATAGGCTGTGAGAGGGAGGACATAATTTTAGGGTCAGATTGTCACTGGAGATGGAATATTGATAGGAGCAATGTGCTTACTAAGGTGTGGAGAGTCAATGCTGGTACCTCAGGGTAAATGCCAAGGTCAGGAAGGAGTTCCTTCATCTGGTCACAATATTGCCCAGTTGTTCACATGTCCCATTACACAGAGTGGCTGTTTCTCACAAGTCAGAAGGTCTGGAGCACCTGCTGATGGATAAAATGGGTTGTCTGAAGGTAGTTGGGTTTGCCCCTGGACACCTATGTTAAAATAATTCCTTCTGGTCAGTAGTGCTGAAGGTGTGGATGGTGGGGCAGCCTGTGGACCGCTCTTGCTCCTTAAATGAAAAGTTCAGTAAGAAGTTCCTCAGGTTCAAGCCTTCTGTAAGGTAAGAAATTGGCATTTTGTAACAGTAGAAATGTGACCAGTTGTTCTCCTTTCTGTTTGGTTGTATCTCCTCATTGATAACTGCTAGGCAAGCTGTGATCAGAGAGTTGGGAGCAGGACAGCTGGCAGGTTGGCTGTGTGGAAGAGTAATCTGTGGCTGGAAATCCCAGGGGGTGTAGCACATGTACCAGCTGCTGTCAGACCCACACAACCACTCCTGCCATCTCAGAGAGCAGTTTTTGTTTCTAGTTCAGTATTTTTTTTTCCTTCCTGTTCCAGAAAAGCTGTGCTGATACACAGATTGATACACTGCTTTCTGATGCCTGACTGTCTTGTGGGAACAAACTATTTTGGATGGCAAGATTAGGCAGAGTTGGCAAAAAGCAGGGTCTGCCACTCTTGTAGCAAACCATAGCTTTTATTTGGGAACTCAGCTCAGGGACAGTTTGTCAAGTCTTGCACGGTTTGTGTTGAAGAACTGCTAGGCTGTGACAGAACCCAGAGTGTGTCCTGCTAACAGGGAGCTCTGCTACTCTGAGGTAGATTTTTCATGATCCTGTGATTCTTGAATTTCTCACTCTAACAATAGGCTTCAGCTTGCACAGGCAAACCCTTCCTCAACACCCAGAACTAACAGACTGTTGGGAAACAGTGTGGGTGGCGTTACAACTTTCATGTTGCTTTCACCTTTATCTTTCTAAACTGGGAACTTTCTTGGTGCTTTTAAATCTTGGCTGACTGGTTTGGAGAGACTGTCTGCTGTGTCTGACTTGAAAATAGAAAAGTCATTCAGCTGATACCTCAAGGCTTTGAAAACTTTCTGGAAAACAACAATCTAATTTCTAGATTTAATGTTCCAAGCTATGCATTTTTGTCTGATAAAGGCTGACCTAGCTAGTCATGTATTACAAATGCCTGGAGTTGTTTGGATTGTGTGGAACAGCTTTAGTGCATGTTTGCCAGAGCTGCAAGCAGATAGTTTGTTCAGCTACTCTGCCCACATCAATGCGAGGGGCTCTACAGTCTTGTGAAATGTAGCAAACACTATTTCTATGTGCTGATCTTAATCAAATGCTACTTCTATGGGCTGATCCTAATATTAATCTATCCAAGAGCATTTCTGAGTGAGGAGGCATATTTGTAATACATGGTTTGCATTTGTTTTTCTCACGGTTTTGTATCTGGAATTCTGAACACCTGCTATTTCTAATTCCCACCTGTAAGTTGATTTTGCTGGGAGGGTCTGTGCGGATTTCTGCCTGACCTGTTTTAACTGAGTTTAATTTCTGTAATTGAGAATGAGATCCATTCCTGTGTGACTGATGCAGCCAATCTTATCCCAGTAAAACAAGCCAGCAATATGTTGAAAGTAGTAGTTTGCAGACGCCACAGGCTGATACTACTTGTTGCCTATAACTGACAGATTGTAGAAACAAGTATTTGTGATTAATGGGCTGCAATTATACAGAAATACTAAAATGAAATGGGACTAAAAATACGCCATAATGATTTTTAAAAGGCCGTTCTGTTAATGAGAGGATTTGTCCATCTCTACATCAGAAAGAAACTTGTTAGCTCTCTGAGCTTGCCCACCTGTTTCTAATGCAGAAATAGAAATAAAAACCAGGCAGAGACAGCTGCTCTGCTCAGACTGCAAATGTGCTGATAAGATCAACGAGTTGACAAGTGACACGGTGGATACTGCAAAGTGCACCAGTGTTCCCAGACAGCTAAACTTGGACTTCTGTATCATTTCAGGGCACTTATTACGTGGCTGTAACACTTGGAAAATTATATCTATCAAATCACCAATGCGCTTAGAATTTAATTTGCTCTATCAATAGCAATTGTCGTGCTACTTAGCTGTGGTGGGGAAAAGAAAGTCATTTTCCTTGCCACTTGGCAATTCTTTTTATAAGCTTTTACTCACTTTTTTCCCATTGAATTTGTTTAACAAACTCTTTTGAAGATATTTTTGGTTTAGCCTGGGTGCTTTGAAATAATGAAGTCAAATTAAATCGGTTGAAATTTTTGTTAAAACATGATGTGGGCAGAGGTGACAAGTCACTGAAGAAGTCAGAATGGGGTTGGAGGAATGTCTTGGCCCACAGATAAGGAAGGACTTGTGGACAGTTTAGGGACTTCCTTTATTTTATTTTTTTAAGAAAACCAGAGAGACCTACTACAACACTCTATTTTTTTTTCCCTCATTTTTCCCTTACCAATTTCATATAACCTTTTGCTTTTTCCCTTAGTCTGAAAACATGACATGATAGTGATGAATAAAGGAATACCATAGCGCTCTGCAAAGGTGTGTGTGCTTGAAAATTTTGGGAAGGGTAGGTGGGTTCCAGAATGAAAATGACAGCTGATCTTAATACAGGACAAATAACATGAGTGAGAGGGGGCTCTACTGATTATGTCTAAGTGTACAATTCAATTCATTTTCAAAGCTAATGAAAAGAGGAAGAAGTGATTTGAAGTAATGGATTATGTAGGAAATCACTTCTAGGGTGAGTGTGGATGGCACAGAATTCTTTGACTGGAGCTTGGGAAGCAGCTCTTGAGCTTCCAGCTCTGACTGATTTGTATTTTATCCTTGGGCAACTTACTTGCTTTTTCTGTAAATCCCTACCTTTGTAACTTGGAACACACTTGAAACATGTAATCTTAGTCTATGAAGTGCTTCAAGAGAAGATGAGTGAGATGGAATTTATTACCACTGGCATCAGAGTGACTTTGACAGGTCTCCCAGAGGATGTTTGGGTCCCATGGCAAGCACCTAAGAGAAGGTTGTAACAAGTGATTGAAGCAGAGATGAAGAAAATAAGAAGAAAAAGTAGATGGATGGGAGGGCAGAATAGTCCTTAAATTCTTTGCTGATCAGGCTGTTCCTGCCGGAAATAAAAATCCAGGGAGTCTTTTATTGTAAAAATGAGGCTGTAGTGGATAATTCAGAAGAAACTATCTCTGGCTTAATTTTTTCCTTTGTGCTTTCTGTGCTGGGGGAATTTCTGAAAAATTTCTGATTTTTTTTATTTTTTTTTAAGTCCTTCCTACCCCTGTAGCCATGTACAGAAGGTGCAGCCAGAGCTGAAGTCATTCTTTTCCTGTCCTGAGTAGCAGTGGACAGTGTAGGCTGTAACAAGATTAGTGTCTCTAGTGTCTTGTCGGCTTTGTCACTTCACAGTGTTGCAGGTCACCCTCACACAACTTGGGAATTGTTATTGTGTAGAGTAGGAAGGTGCATTTAGCAGAGCAGGCATCGAAGGCCATTTTTAAGTGCAGTCCTGTAAATCCTGGCCTCTGGCAGCCCAAGCTGTTTGGCTGTGTTTTATGAATCAGGTCATATCGTGTCTGCCACGGCTTCCAGATGCCAAGCTCCTTCTGTGACAGTTCTGTCAAGCGTTTTGAGAGGGCACAGAAACAACAGCTAGAGGGTCACCATGAGGCACAACTCAGCTCATGGGAATTGAGCTTCAAAATGAGCTACTGGCCAGGGGCTGAAAGAGTAAGCAAGAGACAGATGAAGGGCTCTGGGCATGTCAGTGGCTGTGGTGTCCCCACTGTCATTATTCTGCCTGGTTTTAGCCATTACTATTATTACATTACTATGAGCAAGTAATAAACATGTAGTGAGGTGCTCATAGTCTGTGTGCTGGCAAAGGTGTGATGGCCCTGCCAGCTATGGAAAATGTCATAGTCAATAGACCTGAAAAGGCACACCCATCAGTGATGGCTTACTCCTTAATATCATACCCTACATCAGACCCTTTAAATCAGAACACTCCCAGGATCCTCCTTCTAGCTTATCAAAAGTCTCTGCCACCAGCTGGGCCATCACTTGCCACACAGACACCACAACCTTGTTACCAGCCTATCAAAATGTAATGTGAAATTAGGCTCAGCCCTGATAAAATTGCTGTTTGCACAAAGGGTAGTGCTCCCCATGAGGCCATATAACCTGCCTCAAATGTAATTTAATAATCAGAAATCAAACAAAATAAATCAAAACATGCAGGTGATGCATGCAAACCCTAAAATGAATTCAGATTATAAACAGGCAGTGAGTCTGAATGGTTGATTTCTTCATCCATGAGGGAAGCACCCTGAGTAACACAGAGGAAAGAAATAATTCAAGGAGGTCCTTTGATTTTGAGAATTGATGGGAGTGTTAGGTGAAGGTTTTTTTTTTTTTGATGTAAGGCGTTTTTCATTAGCTGCATATCCTTGCAGTTAGAAAATACCAGTTAGAAGTCTCTTCGTATTTTGAAAACAAAGTATTAACGTAAGAAGCTTTGTTAGATACAGCAGGAAGATAAATCATCTTTGCAATGCTAGCCATTAGCCTGTCACGACCATGATTTAAGGGATTTTCTTCTATATAAATAAGTGTTTCTTTTAAAAGCAGTCAGAGCAGGAGATGAAGTGGCTGTGAAAGCTCTGGAATACAATGGTTGTGATATGAGTGTTTCTTACAGCACATTAAGAGAGGGCTCATTCTGTGGATTGTACAGGCTGTATAGAGTGAGTGAATTATAGTGGAAGGGCTCTGGGGCAGGGTCAGCTGGAAAAGTTGAAAGTTCTGCTGTGGAAGTGTTGGAGTGAAAGTGCAGGAAGGCACTGGGATTGAGGAAACATCACAGTATCAGCTTTATGGAGTCGGTCTATGTACTACACACCAGAAATTCAAACTGATTAGGAGCTATCAATTGTGCTGTTAAATGACTTTGCCTAAAAGAACCTTCTGAAGAACGCTTTTAAGATAAATTTTATCACTTAGGAATCTATGAAGAACTGAAAGCTCCCCTGTATGGAAGCTCCCACTTTTGCAGTGGTACATGGAGTGCTGAGGAAGGACATCACATGTTCCACTTCTGTTTCTGCTGGGGCTGCCAGGACTGCTCTGCAGCCTGACTCCTTTATTCATGAGAACCTTTTTCTATGCTTTGTAGCAACTTGTGGGGATAAAAAGAACATTTTTCCTCACCCTAGTCTCCCTACCATCTTATTTCCTCGTACAGATGACTCTTCCTAACTTGACATTCTGCTCCCTGCAGTGATTGATGCAGGAAGACATCATCCATTAGCCGTGGTTTTGCTGGCATCTGAAGGGAAGAACTTGCTGACCTGAGACAGGAACTGCTTAGTGTGTCTTCCCACAGACTGTTTGAAATTTCTGCATGTTACTTGCTTTATGCAGTGGCAAATTTTGTTCCACCTAGTTTTGTCAAGTACTCTGGGACTCAGATGGTGCTATATGAGCCTGATTCCTTTTTCTTCTTTAGGCTATCTCAATAGTAGAGCTGCTTTTAAAAAATACAGTATGAGCTTAGTTGGGAACTTCAGGGGCCATCTCTGCTATTTTTCTTGGAAAACTTATATTCTGCTTGTGGTCTGCCACACATGTCATGGAGTCCAGGAGATGAAGGATGGTGCTGCTTGTGTCATGATACAAGATCATTGGGCCAGCATCAGTTCTGCTCTCTTGATGATCTGATTGAAAGACCTTCTATGTTGACCCCTTATTTGTGTTCTTTTGCTCAGGTATTTGGGGAGTTCATCTAAGACCTTGCCATGAAGACAAGATTCATTATTCAAAATCTGGAGACAGTTTTACCTCATTGATCTCTTGTTTGTGGAAAGGAAGAATTTCCTTTGGGATCAGCTCTGGACACTGCAGTTCCAAGATTTAGGACAGACTTAGACAGTCTCAAGTTAAAAGTCAATTTAGTGATGCCACAAATGAGGTCACCCTGCAGAAGGTTCTTTTACTGTGAAGCTGTTGACATAGTGAAGTGTTAGAAGACTTTTTTGTAGACTTTGTTTACTTTCTTTTTCCTCTGAGTTTTTTTATATATAAGAAAACACACATTTTAAAATTCTCATAGTTTGCTTACTCCAGGAGAAATACAGAATAATATTTTAAAGAAACATTCCCTGCTTGACTGATTCTGGAGCAATGAGTGATAAATATCAAATCTTAAGTGAAGACAAAAAATTTAATTTGTACCATCAGAGACAATCTGTGATGCTTTTTATCTTAACAAAAACTGATATTTTATCACTTTGACAATGAGAGGCTCTGATTGTACTTTCTTTTAATATATTTTACTACTTTCAAGTCATTCCCTGAGGAAGACTTCAAGTCAAGGAGAGATGGATCTGTGCCACTTAAAAGCACAACACATATAAGAATAAACATTACTTTACGCTGTAGGTGGTAATAGGTGGGTTTAAAATATGTTCTGCATAAAGAGTAAAGAGGTTTTTCTTTTTTAATAAACTATAGAGTTTGTCTTCTGTAGAACAGAACAGCTTAAAGTGCTACTTAAAGCAGAAGAACTTAAACTTGTGTTAAACTGTTAAACTTGGCTTTTATTCCCAGCAGTAAAAGAAACACTGGCAGGTGCTCCATTTCTTATGCCCATTTTAGGCTCACAGGCCTCATTGCAGGTTCTAAGTTCATCTCAGAATGGACAAAATATTGAGATCTTCACCCAATTTTTTACCATTCCTTTCATGCCTGGATTTGCCAGAAGGAGAATTTAGCAAAATTTGGGCTTCTTAACTGGATCCATTGAAGTTAGCAAAGAAAACAAATTCCTGTTGGGTTTTTTCTGTCCCCAGGCACTGCAAGATTACTGTGTACAAAATGACTTCTTGTGCTCTGGGCAATGTGGTTTTAATGTTAACTTCCACCTCTCCACAGGGGAGACTTTTTAGTGTAACTCACTGATATTCAGTCTAAGTGTTCCTTTGTGGAGTTTCATCCCATTAACCCCAGATTCACCTGGGTTTGGCATTCTGAGCAATTCCTCTTGCACTGAGCCTGCTCTGGGAGCGATGGCAGAGCAGGGCACAGGGCGTTGTACTGGGGCTAAAGGCTGTGTCCTCCACAGGCAGGAGGTGGGGATTGAGGCATTACTCAGTTTTATTCTGAGTCATTTATTGAAAAATGCCATTTATTCCTGGAGTGTGTTCTGGGGGCATTCCCTCTGCCAGCAGCTCCTGCCCCAGATGTCCATCTGCCGCCCTTAAATTCTGCACAGAAGCTATTAGTGCCATCCACAGAGCAGGGGACCTGGCCAGAGGGCAGCTCATGCCTCAGAGTTCACAGCTCAATGAGGCTCTGCCCTGTAGGTGCAAAGGCAGCTTGATCCCTTTAGGGATCAGATACTCAGGAGCCTCTCAGGCAGGGGATCTAACCAGAAGGTGCAGTTGTTGCTCTTAGGGTGTTGAAATGTGCCTTGCAAATGAGAAAGATGAGCTGTGAGTGAGCAGTGGGTACATAGAATGAAATGTAAAAGCAAGGGGTGAAAATATTGCTGGTTCGGAGCTGAAGCCTTATTAAAGTCCTGTCTGTCCTATTTGGGCAAATTCTTTCTAAAGTAGTGTATGTCACCAAAATCCCATTAAACTGTCACATAAATTATCAGGGTTTCCTTTTTCCATCACTGTGGATTACCCAGGGAGATATTTTTATGACAATGGAAGCTTTTTCAGTCTGCTCCTCCTGCCTGATTTCATTTCAGATGAAATCCTTCTCTCGGAAAAGAGCCCATGGATTTTATAGCTCGATGGATCTCTGCACTGTTATAGCAGCTGTCCTTCAGGTCTCTGTGTACTCATCTCCTGCCTGCACCTTCTTTTAGGCATGGGACAGTTTAGGGCAATGTTCTAGTTCTTCTCTCAGTTCAGCTTTTTTGTCTTTGTGCAAAAACCCCAAAGGTGAAAGTCACATATATGCTGGACTTGAAAATACTGCTTTTTACTACTTGCCAGGTCTCAGAAGCCTTGCATCTCTGCAAGACAGTCTACATTTCTCCCATGCTGACTGAAAAACACGTGGATTGATGGCCTGGCCATGGCAGTACAAAATACTTGAGTATCTGAAATTGCCTGCTGCCACAGAACAAATTAAAGCCATAATGTGTGTGTTATAGAAGCAGGGGATGACAGATCCTAGCAGGCCTTCTGACAGATAATTTGGAGCTCCCTACATCAGCCACCTAGATCATACACTAGGACTGATCTTAGTGGTTGCTGCTCACACCTTTCAAGGGATACATAAGCAGAAGCTGAGAAATGGTAATCTTAAGGGTAATAGAGAGGCTTTGGAAGATCATTACTAATGAGAGAAATCCGAGAAATTATATTAGTCCAATTTTGAAGTGTCAAGACTAAATGTACAGGTAAGACAGAATTTTCCATGAATAATTCAGTTCTGTATGTCGGAAGAAGCCCTAATGATGTCAAAATATGATGGTGAAATATTTCTGAAATATTTCATGAGATATTTCTGATTAGCCACTAATAAGTGGCTAATGGTTAACATGGCTTAAAATGGCTAACATTAAGTAGTAAGCAGACACCTTGCATCAAAGAGAACACAGGAGGTGTCAGAGCTGCCTTGTGGACTGGAATATCAATTCCAGCAGCCCTCAGAAAAGAGAGCTAGTTCCAGAGGAATAAGGGGAATCATGGACCAAGTTTCTAAAGGAGCTACCTTGACTTGTGTGGCTCTGCTGGCACTGTTTTGGGTACTGTAGTGGAGATTTTTGGCACAGGACTTTATGAACAAGGACCCATCAGGAGGGAGGGCCAACATTCAGGCACAGCAGTGAGGGCAGTCAGGTCACCACAGGTTGGCTTAGCTGATAGTAACTTGTGTTTATTTTTATGCAGCCTAGTCCCAGTGGACAGGGAGGACAGGTGATTGCAATCTTTTTATAACAGCCTTTTGCAATTTTAAGGTTATTTCTCCTTCCTCTCTGTTCACCTTTTCTTTCTGTGTCTGAAACACGTTTTGTCCAATTTTTCAGCCTAAGACTTCTAAACATTTTATGGTTTTCAAATGATCTCTTCAGTTTTCATCAGTATTTTTAGCTTGTGGTGGGCAGCAGTGGGCACAGGACTGGGGGTATTTGGTTTTGCTCACTGGGTTGAGCAGAGGGGAGTAACAGTGTGTTGCTGCCTCGGCTGTGACATTGCCTGGAGTGGCTCCCAGGAGAGCTGCCATTTTTGCAACTGCTTTGCATTACTGTCTCATCTGCTGTAATCCCCTGATCCTTCTGGGCACTACTTTTTCCTAGCCAGCTGTCCCCTGTGCCCTATCTTGGTCTCATGCCCTTGGCTGCGGGGAGCAGAGATGGATGTCAGCAGTGAGCACAGGTGTGGGACGTGCACCCAGGCAGAGGAATTCCTCTGCTGGTGACAGTCTGAGAGCAGATAAATGCAGGTAACTTGTTTGAGAGCAGGCAAATAAGGTACCTGCATGGTTTGAGTTCTGAAGTCTGATGATATTTGAGCAGCTCAGGGGGTGTGCAGAGGAACACTGGGTGTGCCAGTGAATGCTGAGGGGATGTATCCAGAACTGGATGATGCAGTGGTTGGAAATTTCTGCTAGACTAATGCAGGTGCACACACTTGGGATGGGGATGTTAATTATAACCTGAGAGTTATAGCAGGCTTTCCCTGGTTGTAAGTCCTGAAAATAAGGTTCAGTTGTTCCCCAACCTTCCCTAAGAGATATGCTTCTATTTGAAGCAGAATTAATTTATGTGGATTTCCTTTGCCCTCAGTTATACTGAAGGTCCTGCTAAATAATGATGGTGGTTCCTGCTGCTTTAAGAGCTTGGGATTTTGGAAACTTCCCCCAAACAGGCTTGACAACTTGACTGCCAAGTTCCTGGAGCTGAAACCCAGTGTTATTTGGTCAAGCAGAACTGAGGCTGAGCAGTCTGTACCCGTATTCAGCTCCCTGATCATCTCTGATTCAGAGGTGGATGAATTCATAAAACATGTACACAAAGGAAGGTTGCCAAGCAACTTGGAGGCTGAAACTCTCCCATCAAGCTATGAAGGTAGAGAACAGGCAGCTAAGATGATTTGTAATGTTCACCTCTTTGCCATAGGTAACAGTAATAATACATATAATACAGAAATATTTAAGAAAGGAATATCTCATTGATAATTCTGGAAAACAACAGCTGATCCTGCTAGACTGTATTTTGCCTCTGTATTTTTGGAGCATTTAGCCAACAGGCACAGCAAGGAGACAGCAATCTGGGGTAGGGGGAGATGAGCAGGGAAGAATTATTCTATCTTAAGGCAACAGAAAGTCTGACAACTGATGGAAAAGTTTTAGGAGGGGAGAAAAATACCTGACACAGATTATGCCTCAGATCAGGCTCATTGTTTTCTGTGAACTCAGTATTTCATGTTTTTTACAAATACACTTTAATATATTCATTGTACATCGCACCATATCCTCTCTTCTCTCTGACTTTGCAAAACTCTGCAGCCTTGGGCATGTCAGATGTATCCAGGACACGATGCAGCTGTGACATGCATGGAAGACCTATGTGATGGTCCTGTTTACCCATCATTTACTCACAGAATAGCCTGTAGTGGGCACAGCTAATTAAATTGGAAGAAAAAGTTTCGCTTTCTTGGTTTTTTCTCTACTATATCCCAGGGTAAACTTGGCCCTTTGATCTGTGTAGTGCTCATGGTAGTCAGGCTGTTCTTAGACATAAAGGAGAAAAAGAAGCCTGTGTCTTAATGGCCCTGGGCTTGTGCAAAGGAAAGAGGGGTATGCAGGGGCACAGCCAGGAAGTTTCAGCCCAAGATCCAGATCTAGATTGAATTTTTCACATGCTGTGTACATAATTCCCTTTGACTCCTTTAAAAATCCTAGCCCCGTGTCATTTCAGTGCCCTGTCCCTTTACAAATGGCATGGCTCAAAACTCAACCTGATATAATTTAGAACAGCAGCCCAAGTCAGGGCATCTGGAGCTGCTTTTCATTTCCTTTCTGTGGTCCCCTTGATGAGGGACACTGCTGAGTTAATGGGGTTTTCTTCTTTTCTTTCAGGCTTCTCATTCCCCAATTGATCTCATGATTAGTGACATCAAAGTCGCCTCTTAGTGAACCTTGGTGATGACATGACTAGAGGAGGACCCTTAGAGGCAGCAGATTAAGCAGCAAGTTAGCACGACTGGAAGAACAAAGCTCTCATTTTCATTCATATATCCACAATCAAAAATGAGTGAAGAGAAGGAGGGATGGGAATTAGGTGATGCATTAGTAAAATTATCATTCAAAGGTTCTTGGCTCAAAGTTTTGCAAGAGGAATCAGTGGTTCTTTAATCTCCCACCTTGGGTATTGTTGATGCCATGTTATATTCTGGGCATGTCGAAATGTAACACAGTGTAAGGAGACATGATTTGTTGGATAAGGCTTTATGTAGCACAAAAAGACTCCTCTACTTTCCCTTTTTATTATTTACATTCCCACAGAAGGTTATGTGCAATGTGAGCTTTGCAGAGATAAATGGCTAACCTGAGCTTTCTGGCAGCTTCCTCAGAACCTGGAAATGAGCTGCCTAAGTGCTGGCCTGAGGATTCTGAAGACTTGAGCTCAGTTCTGGTCCTGGGAGAAGTTATACGAGAGAACCTGAGGTTGTGAGTCCTTAAGACAGGTTTAGCAGGGCATGGGAAATTGCACCATGGGGCTCTGAAAGAGCAGAGAGAGAAGGACAGCTGGGCACCAGTATAAACCAGTAAGCTGTACTGGGTAGTCCTGAGCTGGTCTGGTCAGGACTGCAGCTATGGGGTGCTGGAAGTCAGGAATGAAGGGAAGCAGCTGAACTGAGTGCAGAGATCTCGACTGGTGCTTCCAGTTGAGCGTGGAGCATGGCAGGCCAGCGCTCTGTCTACTCCTTTCATGAGCTATGTTAATAGCAGTTAGCACAATATTTCCAAAGTAACTGGATATGCTGTAAAACAGGTTTGGGCCACTCCTGCTGTTTTCCAGGTGTTTCAAGAGTAGCAAGTTTTATGGCCATGTCATCAGCTCTTTGCTCTATTTGCTGCTTCATTAGTTTTCACGCTGGGAGCACTCTGGGGGAGCAGCATTTGGATGTGGGATTTGGCTGTGATGGCTCCTGTGAAGGGAACAGACAGTTAACAAGCTCTGTGGTTTCCTTGCTTGTACAAAGCTTCCTTATGACTCTCCTGTGGGTGGGATGTCAGAGCTGTGGATGTGCTTGGCAGGAGGGGCTCTTTCAAAGGAAACTTTCACTGGAATAGAGAGATTTCCTTGGCTGGACCTGCAGGCAATGGGACCCTCCAGTTATCACCCACAGGAGAACAGTGTAGGTGATCTCTGGTCTCTTTCCCTGCCTTCATGTTTCCTGGGGTTTAAAATCTGGATGCTCCAGGAGCTTTTCCAACATTGAGTCTAAGTAAGACATGCTTGACTTTGATGAGCCTCGAGAGAAACAGCAGAACTCAGGTCTCTGCCAGCCCCGTGCTATTGCAATTAGTAGAATTATGGCAAATTGTCCTGGGTTTTTGACATGAGAAAACTGTTGCTTAGAGGTTTTCTTTTAATTTTTCTTACTTTGACTGAGGAATGAGCCTCTCAATTGAAATGCTGAGCTCTGTACCAATATCCAGAAGAGGTAAGAGTTGTTAAAGCTGTATTCACCAATTGCAAAAAAGAGCACATTTTATTTTGCTCTGTGCTATTTACAGCTGTTGTCCATTAGAAGTCCTCAGGAGCCTCATTCCCAGCTCAAACTGCACAGCCCTGTAAGTTTAGCTCAGCAATGAGCCTGCAAAACAGCACTAAATCATGGTGAATGGGACAAAGGAGAAAATGTTTGGAAATAGCAAAATGCAGCTGATGTCTTTCCGAAATCTGGTTTTTGTTTGTTGCTATTATAAGGCATTACTAAGGTAGATGGTAACGCACAATTAGCTGGAGAAGAATAGAACTAGTGTACTTTAATTTTGGGGGAAAAAAATCAGAATGGCTTGTTCTGCAGGAGCTAAAGGAGTCTTTTGCAGTCCATAAGTGCCTGAGGAATTTACGAGTACACACTGATGAAAATGCACTAATCCCCCTCAGTATGGTGAGGTGTAAGAATGATAAAAGCCTAATATGTGGCTATTGAGAAACAGAGTCCCAGTTGCTTCACTGGACCAGAACAAGATTGCTCTGTATGAACTCTTTGAGCTGGGAGAGCAGTTCACCCTTCTAGTGCCCACCAACTGCTTAAGAGTTGCATGGATGTGGGATTATTTCCAAATCTGAGTGTTTCTCTGTATGATGTGACTAAATTGTGCTGTAAAGTATATACTGAGCAGAACTGTGCAGAATATACAGTGAAGGAGAGAAATTAATGCTTATTCCTTGTTTGAATGTGAAATGAGAAATTTCACCTGTATTCCCAGCTCTGACGACAGCCTTTTCTTGGTCAGATGAACAGCTAAACAGCTCTTTAGTACCATCTGTATTTTTGGGGATGGTTTTCTACCTCCCTGTTTTATCATGATTGATTAATGATTTGTAAAGCATTTGGAAACTGAAGGATGGCTTTGGGAGCTAAGGGCAAAGGTGTGTAAGGTGCTAATTCAGCATTTATTTACAAGGGCACTCAGCTGATGCCTTTGGTTTTGCATTCTGCCCTGTTGCCTCTCCCAGTTCTGTCACTGGGAGCCTTCAGTTCTGGAAGGGAACGGAGCCTGAGCTCTGACGTTGCCTGATTGAGTGGGACAAACTGCCCTGGCACGGCTGTGATGCCCTGACAGATAAAACTTTCCACTGAAGTAAATCTGTCAGGCTGACTTGTGATACTGAATGCTCACAAAAGGATCATTTAAAGACAGATAATTGCTTTCTCCTTTCCTTTTATTTTCTGTGTATGGCAGGTGTCTCCTTCTGCCTTCTCCTGTTTCTTTGGCCCATCCCTGAAGTGTGCTCAGCACAGATGGGATCTTCAAAGGATCTGCTGTCAAACTTGGTTTTTTTCTAAGCATATGTATGCTGAGAGTTTTTGGAGACTTGTAACCAGACCAAATGTGTTTAGTGGCTTTTTCACAGGAACAGCAAATAACATATCTGATAACAAGGAAACTTTTGCTGTTAAGTTGCAAGTCTGTTTTGAAATAGGTTCAGCAGAGATTATCAATGAACTGTTTAGTAAAAATTCAATTTACTCTTTGTTTTTTTGTTATTTTTGTGTTGTTTTTTTTTTAAAGCAACACCCTCAAATCCCCTCCCCTTCCTCAGATTGGAACAGTTTATGTTTCCCCTGCATGAAAGTAGTGCTAGAAACAAATGAACTCTTCTAGTTGCAACTTCTGAAAATCAGCCTTTCTAATCTGAGTGAGCATCTAAATTTTATATAAATGAAAAAGTCTTTCCACCAAAAGCAACAGCTTGCCTTAGCTATGTGTGTTGTTACTTCTACCTTTTGTTGTATTGTTATGAAATAATGGTTAGGTTTGAGTACTCAACCTCTGCTGCTCTGGTGAACATATTAGTCCATTTTCTTTAATTATATCAGTTTAGTTCAATTAATTATGATTTTGACCCTACAGCACAAATTATTTCCAGAGATCAGGCAGCTTGCTTGTCCTTGGAGCCCCTTATGGGTGGGCAGATCTGCTTAGATATTTAGAAAGTTCTGAGTTGTTTATGGTGAAATACTGAAAGTGGAGCAGGACCTTAGAAAATTAAATAATTTCTTGCTGCCTTTTAAACCCTAATGGAATTTGATGGGATCAGACTTTCAATAATTACTAAAAAGTATGGTAAAGCTATTTGGAGAGGCAGTAACCTGCACCTGCAGAATGCTTTCTAATGGTGCATGTAAAGACTTAAGTCATCACAGAATAAGCAGAGAGATTGGGATGAAACAGGCTCTGTGGTGGTTCTGAGGACCAAATCTGTGATCAGCTTATAAATAGCACCTTGAGAAAATATCTGGAGTATCTAGGGATGCATTTTCCTTTGAATGAGTTTTGGATTGTTACCTAAGTTCAAAAGGAATAAAATCCACTTGCAAAATCTTACTCTCAAAGAAAAGCCCTGCTTAGTTTAGGGGTGTTTTTGTTTTCTTTTGCAGGCAGCCGTCCCTACGTGTTCCTCACAGCCCGTGTTCACCCTGGTGAGAGCAACGCCAGCTGGGTGATGAAGGGGACCCTGGAGTTCCTGGTGAGCAGTGATCCCATTGCTGAGCTCCTGAGGAAATGTTTCGTCTTCAAGATTGTGCCCATGCTTAATCCTGATGGAGTCATCAATGGCAAGTGAGTTGTGAGGTTCTGATTCTGGGCTTTGTCTGTGCACCCAGCAGGTCTCACCTTCAACTTTTGTGCTGGGAGAATTCCCTTTGCCCCGTGTTTTATTCATCCTGTTATCAGTCCTGTATGGAAAATGGGAATCTGAGACATGGCCTGGAGTGCTCTCCTGCATTGGTCAGGTGTGTGTGGTTCTGCACTGTCTGTGGCCACAAGATCTTGCAATTCCCTGGAAGGAGTATTAGTGGTGCTGGGGACACAGGATCTTTACTGACAAACAGAGGTTTATCCATTCTGCTAAAACAGCAGGGCAGAATACAGCTGCAAAGCAGATATGCTTGGGAAAAACTGGCTGTAATTAATGCTTTGTATAACCTGGTGGGGGGGAGGATGAATAAGGATTTCTTAAATTTTCACAGAAATATTTCTGTATAGTGAACCTTCTTCCTTCTCCCACCTTCTTTTCAATCTTCCTTCCCACGTTTCCTAAGAGATGCTGAATCTGATCTTGGAAAATATTGATTCCTTTTTGCATTCTTTACCTTATACCCTCCCTCTCCACCCACACTAACTTCCCTCTCCCTGTACATGACTGGAAAAAGGTACAACTCTGCTTCTAATATGTTGAGCTGCAATAAATGTTGTGGGAAGCCTTGAAGAGGCACTAAGCTAAGGTGGGCTTGCACTTTGCTGGAAAACATATCTCCTCCTCTCTGTGGACAGTGGACTTTGGGTGTTTGTGGAGTGGCAGTGAGTTAATAACTGCTGGTCCTGCCCAATGCAAGGGCAGGATATCATGATCAAGTTCCACCAGTGGCTGCTGTCCTGACCTAACATGGGGCCTTGCAGGGTTTGCAACAACTGTGTCCCCAGCTTATTGCAGCTGACAAGTTAAAGAGCTGAAATGTGGGCTGAAACAAGCACTAGAACACAACAAAGCTTAGAGGAACAACTTTCCTTAAGCTACAGTCCCACACCTGCTTTGGGGCTGGGTTGTGCTGAGTGTTGCAGGAACAGGAAAGCAAATCCTGAGTAACAACTGCATTGAGCTGGGTTTCAAACTCATTTGAGTTTGGGGTGAGTGCTTCACCAGGGAGCACCTTGGGCTTTTCTGACACTCTATTGTGTGTTAAGTCACAGCTTTTGGGCTGCTGTGCTCCCCAGGGCCTGGGTCTGCCAGAACTGTTCAGAATAGCTGGGTACTGCCCCAGGGTATTCAAAGCCTCTCTTGGCACCAAATGCTTTCTCGATCCTCACAGACAGAAAGAAAAAGAAAAACAATTCTTGTTTTTCTTCAAAAAATGTCTTTTCCCCGTTATTTTTTCCTCTCAGTACACTTAGTTAAATTTCCCATCAGATGCAGGAGTGAAGGGAATGGCTGACCTTTTCCTCCAGCTGTCATGATCAAGTGTAGCAGAGAAGGGACCTTCAGGAGGGAGAATGTGGCTCTTGGTGACCCCTGAATGAAGGGTATGGCCCAGGCCTGTGTCACACAGGAGGGAATTTTTTGTTCTGTGGTGCAGATGAACTTGAACAGTTGTTAAATCTGGTGATGAGGACAAGTTTTACTGAATCTTAAATGGATAGGACCAGGAAAACAAGGACTTGGCCACATCTCCTTTACTGATCATGAGGCCTGTGGAGGGGATGAAACAATTCCTTCATGCTTTTAATTAAAAAAATCTCTCTTGTGAAGCCTTCTATGGCCCACATATCCTTGTTTCTTTATATCTATGCTTTTTAGTAGCCTTGGTGCCTTCTATATTAAATAAATAGTTTTGTTCTGGCCCTCAGGTTTACTGGTAGCATGCAAGAGTGTGTGTGGGTATGTAAGAGCTTGTGGGAGTGTGCAAGAGTTTCCACATTCTTCCTCTTCCTTTACCTGATTTTAATGTTTCCTTTTTCTCTTCATCTGATTCCCATTTCTCACTCTTCCCTCCTGTTGAATCAAAGAGGCTTTTCATTGAAAAGAACTTGATGAATTTTGTAAATTAATGAAGCAAAATGAGTGGAGATGGGAGCTGGTGAGTCTTTTTTAGATGAAGGGAATTTATTGGAAGCTGCATGATTTCTTCAAAGCCATGGGGTAACCTTACTAGCAGCTAGGTAGAGGAAATCCTGATTTTTCATTTGGAATATAGTTGTGGACTAATTTTTATCTGTTCTAAAAACATCCTCTTCCCTCCTGCACCTGCCCTCCCCCAGCACAGGCTGAGTAAGCTTTGCTTCTCCAAGGTGAGGCAGGTAAGGTTTTCTATCCCTCCACTGATGCTACCCCCACTTTAATTTATCTTGTTTCTTGTTTACTCTGGGGCTTTGTTCATTACCTCCTCGAACCTATCAGAGAAAAGCTTCATTTTTTTTGACAATTACTGAAATAAAGAGAGAAATGCCCACTAAAACGCCTTCTAGAACAGTTTTCTTCTGCACACTCTCAAAAACTACAAAGGAAAACAGGAGTGTGCTCCCAGTTAACCTTTGGAACCTGGTGCCTTCTGTTTGGAAGGATGATCTTAAAAGGAGAAGAAGCAGCACATTTGTTTCTGTACCCAAACACACTATTTGTATAAATGACCTTTTTCTCTCCTGTATTAATGCCTACTCTCCTGAATGGACACATCATGTTCCCTGGGCAATAAGAGGCAGAAAGGATCAGGGATAGGAAAAAAAAAAGCTAATGGCTGGTCTGAGGAGTCAGTTTGTGATGCTGAGCTGCATCCTTAAGGACTAAATCTTGAGGTGATGTCACACAAAGCTGTACAACTGCAGACATCCCCCCTTCTCTTTATTGCTTCTCTGTGGTCAGAGGGTTGAAGGAGAAGTTTAATTCTAAATTGGTGCCATGCACTCTGCAAACACACTCCAAAGGCTCTCTCCAGACTGGTTAATCTGTGATGTGTCTGTTCCTCTAAGGATAGCTCAGAGATGTGAGAAGGCTGGGAAAGGAGTGGTTTTGAATTAAAGGAATCTCTCTCTAGGAGAGAAGTGCTACAGGAGTCTTGTGCTGCTCTTTGACGTGCTCTATGAGTCTGTCCCCATGTTTTCTTCAGAAGTTCTGCACCTAAATTGTCACCACCTTGCCAGAAGTAGTTGGGTAGGCATATGTGGAGGGCAAGGCATACTTGGATAAAAAATGAGCATCTTGTAAATTGTGAAAGACTCAACCCTCAGTACACTGCTGTGCTCTGAGACACATGGAATGGTGGCAAGAGTGTGCACTGGTGCTTTCCTTAAAACCTCAGAGATGACAAAGGTGCAAGTTCTGTGAATGTCTGTACTGGAATGCTTGGTGGCTCTGGGAGGTGTAGATGAAGGGTCAGCTAATTTTCCTTGATTGGAGCAGAATTTTTTACAGCTCTTGGCTGCTTTGGAGCCTTGGGTGTTGCTTCTGTTGCCTTCCTCTGAGAGGGCAGTGATGGATTTGAGAGCTTAGGGTACCAAATGTGGCTAGTGCCTGCACAGCACGAGATAAAATATGAGCTGCAGTATTTCTTAGCTCTCATTTCTGTGAATTGTTCCTTGGTGGAGCAACCAGAAACAGTGTCTGGCCCTGCTCCACACACTTGTCTGGGTTCCTCTCTGCTGTGGAAGGTGCCCCAGTTTCATCCAAGGCCCTTTATGCTGTGCTGATGTGACAGCCCATCCTTGGCTCTCCTGTGATGAACGTGCCCCTGCAGACAGCTGCACCCCAGGACTCTCCCTTCTGACAGCACTTCCAGTGCAGGATTGTTTATTCCTTCCTTTATCAGCCAGGGCTGCTGGGCCCCCTGAGTTATTAGCTCTATTCATTCATTGTCAGTGTTTCCTCCTTCGTAAATATGCCCCCATATGTCTCTGCTCCCGAGGAATATGCTTTCTTTTCTATTTACTGCTTTTCCCAGGCCCCCACCTCCTCATTGCTCTCTCCACCCAACGGCCCAATAACAGCCAAGGAGATAAATAAGCTCCATAACTCTTCCCAGCTATTATTTTTTGTTGTTGTTGTTGTTGCCCTGCATGGTAATATATATAATAACAAGGAAACAAATCTTATTACTAAAGTAATTACAATAAATAAAAAGCTGAGAGGGGAGATGGAGGAAGGGTCTGTCAGGGGAGTGATTGCAGTAGGATTTTTTAAAATTTAATTTACTTGAGATGTTCTCTGCCACTTTGCTGATACCCTGCTGAGGGGGGCTGTGACTAATTAGCAGCCAGCTGTTGTTTTAACACCCTCACCTAATTTATAGTGTGCCTGAGCCTCTAAAAGAGGATCCTGTGCGATATCATTGTCTGTGGGACTCAGCACCAGCCTTGTGTCAGTAGTTGGCTTTATTGCTTGGTGGTTTTGTTTCTCAGAAGCTGTATAGCTGGAATTTCGGGTGCTTTGCTACAATTCCTTTTATCTTCAGCATATCCCATGTGCTTTCAGGAGTTTGACCCAGAGAATGAACACAATTTGTTGCTTATAACTGCTTGTCCCAATGTCCAGCCTAATAACTGATCAACACAACTGCTGCTTTTTGACTAAGAAGTGTGGTGTGGGCAGGATCTAGGGTTTGTTTAAATTCAGGGGGCCTCATTCCTATGTTGGCAGGTTTCACATGGAAGCACCATATTTTTCTTGCTAATAGAATGGAGACTGCAATAACATCTGTCTTCTAAATGGTCATGAAATCTAATTAGTTAATGGCCAAATTAAAAACTGGAGGATCCAAGGCATTGTTCCGTGTTTCATCAGTCCCCCAGCTGCCAATTGCTAAAGCGTGTGCAGTCTTTGTAAGCTCTGAAACAGTAAAGGTGCCCAATGAGTTGTGTGTGTGTCCCTGTGCTCTTTCCTGTACAATTCATGCTGCTGATGCAAGGTCACCTGGAAATTTTACTACAAAAATCACTGGGTGTGGGCTCAGTTACTGCCTTGGACTACTAGACACTTCAGCTTCTAGCCTTTGGGAGCTATTTACTTTTGGGAACTATTTACTACCTTGCATTGTGAAGTTAGCATGAATATTAGATATGAATAGGTTGTTCCACAGGCTCAGAAAGGAATCCCTTTGTTCTGCATTCGTGTCTGTTTTCCTAACTGATGATGTGAGTTTATAATCAGATGTGTGCACTCCTTTGAAGACATTTTCAGGAGCCAGGAGACTGGTGAACAAAGCTAGCTTTTAGTAAAGTTAATGAGATGATTGAATTATATTATAATTCTTGTTAGCTTGATTGTGTGTCATTATCCCTTTTGTTTGTTATTGTGCTTATTTGAGTCCCATTTGAGGGGTATTATTCCCATCACAATTGTGCCCGTGCTGGGCTCTGTGGAGAGACAGGCAAGGAGCAGCTGGTGCCTTGTTAGGGCCTGGTGCATTATTGCCACAGGCTGTGCAGTGAGGGATTGGTGGGAATGAAGAGGATGCTGGGCTGTTGGCTCCATGCAGCCTGACCCAGCATCTCAGCCCTGGCACTTCATGGAGCCCCGAGCTGTGTAGTTGCAGCTCTTCTTCAGGTTTACATCCTGGCACAGGGAAAGCATCCTGCTGCAATGACTTCTACAACCACCTGATGAGAGTTTGTGAAGGATACCTCAGTATCACCAGTGCAGGAATTGGGGAAAGGTATTAAAAACCAGGAGTCTCTCCATACCTTTTTTTTGGGATTTCCAGGACATACATGCAAACCCTGGCCCGACTGGCTGCATGAGCTAATTTACACTGAGGTGTAATTGCTGCTGAACTTGGATGGTACCTTGGAGCTGATTGTGGTAGACATCAAACACCAATGTCAAAGCTGAATACTTTGGAATTGAACTAATATCACAAGTAAAGGGGCTCTTTTGAGCATCCATCTGAAGATCAAGTCTGTTTACCTGAGTTAAAAACTGTTGGAAGCTACAGATGTAGAGATGGAGTTGTTATTCATAGGATGGGAAAGAGAAGTCCACAAAATGAAATTGTAAAAACTTCACTTTTATAGATGCAATGAAGAATGTCCAGTACTTTACTGCAATATCCACACTACCTGGAAAGCTGAAATTGCCTGGGAATGAAGGTTATTGTCTCCTGTAATATACCTTCATATATTACCCTGTGTAATAAATCAGGCAGTTTCTTTCGCCATGAAAACTGGACATCCCTGGAGTTCCAAGTGACATTTCTCATTTTATGTGGCTATTTGGCCCTTTTAAGTATTAAAACACATAATTTTTTTGTGAAATGTGCACTGAAAGTTTTGAAAGCTTATGAACAAAAAAAATCAGGAGCTTAGGTTTGCAAGTGTAAAGCTGATTTTCCATGACTTTGCTTTTGAAAAAATCTGTGCTGGGTTAGCTATGTGTTTTGGTTAATATTGTTCTTTAACTTTCTTATTTATTTGTGTATTTCTCTCTCACTTTCCCCCTTCCCTCTCTTTGGAATCTGTTATTCAAATGTAGCATTAAAAACTGGCAAAATACTGTGATAGGAGAGGGGATGTAAAATGACCTTGGGTTGGGGAAACAGACTGGCAAGTGGAAATGGTGTTTGTAGAAAAGTGATGAAGAGCCTTATCTACAAAAATAAGCTTCATTTGAGAGCTCATGTTTTCAAAATTGCGGTGCAAAAATGTACCTACAGAGGTCCAGCTGAAGTTGAATTGTTTACCTGTGCACATGGCTTGTGTGATTGCACATGCAATTGGGTAATTACACAGACAAAATTTGCTCCAGTGGTTTCAGCAAATTGCCATCCTAATTTTATAAACCCAGCTGAATGTCCCACAGAAGCATCAAGAAAATAAAAAACAGAAAATTGAGTCAATACTGCAATGAGAGGGTGAGAAATCAAAACCTTCTCTGCAGCCTAAATGAGCAGCACTGCTGGGAGTCAGGAAAAAGGTGCAGCACAGTTTTAATCCTGCAAAATAGCTCAGAGTCTTGAAGGGGTAGAAAAACAAGGGCTCTTGAAGTTGTATAGCTCAAGTTTGAGCCAAGGGGAGAAAATACAGAAGCAGGGGCTGACAGTGGCAGGGAAAAGAGCTGCAGTGGTGGTGCACCTTGGGTCTGTGCACACAGCTCTGAAGTTAGTGTTTGGACACATCCTACTCCAGGATACCATAACCTTGGTAAGGACTCTCAGGTACCTGTGCTGGTGTTTTCTGTATGGAAATAGGGGTGATTTATGATGTAAAATTCCTTGGAAATTATGCTATATTCAGGGTTGTGCATAAGTGAGAAACGTTTCCACAGTGTTTTAGAACTGGCTAATTGAATTTAACCAGTGGTTGTGTCATTTAAAATTGTTATATGTTGCATGCTATCTTTCAGGATCCTTCAGTGTCTGGGAAAGCAGAACACAGAGAAGTGGTAGTGGACAATGTAGTCTAGATCCTAATTCACCTTTTTGATTGCTCTTGTTTGTCTGCCACAAATAACAAAGACTTAAGGACTCCCATCAGCTGGAGAAGAGCTGCTATATTCTACTCTGCATATATATATGTATATGTCATAGAATTCCAATAGGAAAAAGGATTTATTGCTAAACATACAGACATAATTCCTAATCAGGTCAGTATCTTCATGTAATGCAGTTTTGTGGTTTTGTTGGGAGGGGTTTTTTTAAGTTATGAAGCAGTAACAAGGTGTAAGTGTGAGAGTTCTTTCCAGCTGCATTCCACGACAACATGTAGCAGTTTCCTTCCCTGTTTCACATGTCCCATTTTTCTCCCAAAATGCTCATAAGCTCAGGTTTTAAAGGAGAGGGAAGTACCAGTCCTCCCAGGGACCCTGGCTCTCGTGGAGCACTGCCTAAAGCAGAAGTTTGGTTCTCAGTTCTAGCTCCTGGTCTGTGGTGTCTTCTGCCAGCAGTAACAGGAATGGCATTAATGAAAACATACTTCATGAGGAATATTTCCTGTATTCACTGTCTGTTGGATAACAAAAGGTCATTAGCATAAAAACAAAAGGCAAAGATTAAAAAAGTGATGATTTTTCTGTCTTCCCTCTAACAGTTATGGCACATAAGAGGATGTAAAGTGCAAAGGAGCTGAACACTCATAAACTATTTTAATACCATTCAGAAATGAGAAGAACCAGGGAAAGAGGCTTTATGTAGCCACATAGTTTATTGCACTAATCAGTCATTTCTACAGTGCACTATCATGACTTGAAGTCCTTGCTCCAGTGATGTGAAAAAAAATTGGTGATCTCCCATCCAATTTTCTAACAGATCTTGGTCTATATAATCAAAATCTCTAGCACCTCGTTTGAGTAGCAGTGAATTCTATGCTTAGATGGATATAATGTTAGCCAAAGCAGGGCTGGATTACATCTGTGAGAGCAGAGAGGTGACACAAGGTCTGAAAGTGAAGTAGAAGGAGCTGTGGGAGATTAGGACTAAGCTATACTTCTCATGGATATTTTTAGATGACAAAAATAACATATTTTGGGTTATACTGAGATCTCTGGAAAGGCAGCTGACACTTTGTGGGTTGAACCATCTGCATGGAATAGCCAAACCAAAGTCTGCAGATTTACCTGTCAAGTGTCCTGCTGTAAACCCATGTAGAGGCTGAGCCTGGCAATTCAAGGACAGCGAGAGAACTGTTGTTTTCCCCTCCAGAACATTCATGTTACATAAAAGAGAGTTTGCTTTTGAATAACTTCATTGTCTGGTCTTGTGCACATGCACATGGATTTCAGGTTGAGAACAGCTAAGTGTTTGAAGTCACAATAATTTCTGTTGCTTTCCCTGACATGCAGGTGAGGGCACCCTTGAACTGTGCTACTTCTCTGTCTATCTTTAGACAGCTTTGAATGGGATGTAATCCCATCCAGCATGTAGTCTATTCAAAAATCAAATAGTGTCCCTATCAATGGTTTTGAGCTTTCAGGCTCATAACAGTGATACAGCTGGGAATGTAAATAAAAAGGAGAACATTAAGAAAAAGACTCTGTTGCTGTAAACAGTAGAAATACTTCAAATCAAGTGTATCTTTTCATTACACAATTTCTTATCAAAACAAAAGCCCAGCTCACGGCTGTTATTTATCACAGAATAACAGAATATGCCAAGAAGGTCCCATAAGGATCATTGAGTCCAGCTCCTGGCCCTGCACAGGACACTCCAAGGGTCACAGCATGTACCAAAGAGTATTGTCCAAATGCTTCTTGAACTCTGTCAGGCTGGTGCTGTGACCAATTCCCTGGGGAGCCTGTTCAGGTGACCAGCCCCTCTCTGGGTAAGAATGTTTTCCTGTTATCTGACCCAAACCTGTGACACTGACAGACCTGTAGTTTCTGGGGTCC
This sequence comes from Cyanistes caeruleus, assembly GCF_971803275.1. NCBI lineage: Eukaryota > Metazoa > Chordata > Aves > Passeriformes > Paridae > Cyanistes > Cyanistes caeruleus. The sequence continues at coordinate 6,894,175 of NC_141713.1, forward strand.
TTCTTGCCCTTCCTGAAAACTGGGACAATTTTTTGCTAGCTTCCAGTCATCTGGAACCTCTCTGGATTCCCAAGACTACTCAAAAATCATTGAGAAGGGTTTTCCAATATCAGTAGCTCTTTGAAGATCTCCAGATGAATCCCATCAGGCCCCACAGATTGTAGAGATCCAGCTGGAGAAGCAGATCCCACGCAATTTCGGAGTCCACCTGGAGTGGCTCATTCTCTAATGAACTGTCTTTGACAGTGTTAATTGCTCTCTCTCTGTTTTAACTGATGAGTGTCTGTTCTGACAGTGTGGACTGATGACAGAAGTTTATTTGTTATATCTTTGCTCTCAAAGTGCCATAACAAAGCACCTGCTTTATTTTCAGGCGTTGCTTTCTGCCCCTCCTTTGGACTTGGCTCTTTCATAACTGATGGACCCATTGCCTTGTGAATGTTGGGGGTTTCTGGTTTCAGGCCATTGGGTAGAAATTGTGACAACCAGGTCTGCAGCAGATGTTGCAAAGCACAGAAAATAAATCACTTAGGTGCAATCAACCCCCTTCTGTTTTGTGTTTTTCCCTGAGTATTTTATTAATCTCTGAGAAACACATGTGGCAGCTCCAAAACCATCATTTTCCATGCAGTCTCAGATTGAGCTGGTCCCTAAAGAGCAGATATCTAATTCTCCACAAACTAGATATGGTGCAGGTACAACTCTGTCATTGCTAATTCTTGCTTAAAACTCATGGAAACCTAAATAAGGAGTTAGATTTGAGGTTTGCCAAAAACTCTGAGGTCCAAATGATACAGTATTCTATGCATGTAAATGCATATATAATGCTAATAGAAACCATTTTGATCCAGATTGCCAGGATTGAAAGGATGCAGTTGTGCTTGAAAAACAGATATATGTGTGCATGCACAATTACTCAAGCTGGGGTTTAGGCATTTAAGTGGCCATTTGTGCTCTCATTTTCAATTATGATGTTCATCCTATGAGAATGGGTTTGTGCAAATCAGCAACACAAATATGCATATGTTTTGGTGTGTGCTACCCTAAAAACATGTTGCATTACTTGGATATAAACTTGGATTGATTTCTCTTCTTTTCCCTTTGAAATTTCTATTTTAATCTGAGGAATGTGAGCTGTGGTGGCTGAATGGCAGATCTTCAGCAGCATGATTTCCTTTTCCAAATGGTTAACTCTTGTAATTGTTTCTGTAATGTAAGATAATATTTCCCACTAACAGTTATTTAGGATACTGTCACGGCAAGCCATAATTCAACCCCATTGCCTAGTGGCCCAAATAATGACCAAGGCTTGCCCCTAGCTGAATTATCATTCTTATGCTCCCTCCTTCCCTACATGCACATAAACAAGTCTGTCTTTATGCCAAACTCTGAAAGACAAAGGAAAGCAGAAGCAATCTTGTTGATTCAAAGCTCCATTCTGCAGCTTCAGGGAGTGAGCTGCCTATAGGACTACAAAGGCCTTTAAAGGATTTTTTAGTGACTTAGCTCATAGGCTTTCTGGAGGCTCAATAGGCTCTTATTTTTTCACATTTTTAATATATCTATATAGAGTATCTACTGCAAATATTCAAGAGAGGATGAAGATATCCAATCTGACACAGAAATGGAAGGCTATTAGGCTGAAGCTAAACTGCTCAAAGATCTTCAGCACACTGACATTTGCACCAAAAATAGGAACTTTTGAGTCATCTGACTTATGACAAGTGGAAATACTGCTTTTAAAGAAGATTGTGTTTAATATTCCTTCTGTTCTTTAAGAAAGAGTAGATGTTGGGAAAGGACAGTAGCAATGTGAATGTCACAGAAGGATGAGGCTTTGCCAGTAAACAGTTCCTGTGTAAAAAACTCATGTTTAAGTTCCTTCATATTAGTAATCCTATTAAGGGTTAGCATAATAAAGGTTCATTGATTAATTTTCAAGCTGTAGCTTGCCTGTGATCCTTTTGGAAGGAAACTGTGTGAAATGGAAATACATTAAGACTATATGACAATGACCCAAGGAAGTGGGGAGCCATATATTGTAAGTCACTTATTGTGATACAAAATGACATCTTAATTCTTGGAGTTTTAACACCATTCATGCTGGGGGAGTCTGTGAATCACTGGAAGTGATATGCAAATTTATGGGAAATGGGTCTATGATTCATGTAAGTTTGGGTCAGGACAGTAAGCTCTGTAACCTGCTAAAAGAACGTGAAAAGGAAGCTTATAACTTAGATTTTCTAAATGGTGATTCACAGACAGGATGGGTGGTAGGACAATTTGCCTGGCTGGATGTGGGAGCTGTCCTCAGTCGTGGATCACTCAAGGACACTGGAACTAAAACTGAGCCTGTTCTGGACTCATCTGGAGGAGTCATGGATGCCCTGATGGTGCTGGGTGTGCTGTCTATGAGCGGGGCAGGATGAGGGAGGTTTGTTACAGCAAGCTGAGAAAAGGGGTCTTACCCTATTGCAGGAATGTTTTGGGATTAGAAATGAAGAGTCGTGGCCTTGAGTATTTCACACTGGAGAGGGGAAGATAACACTGGATGAAGTGTGAGTGCTCCAGGCAGCCCAAACTCCATATTAAACTTAATTAACCTGAGCCAGGCTGCATCCTATCAGGGTCATGGAAAAGTGTGGGTGGCTCATGCTTCCTTTGCCATCTGTGGTAAAGCCCATGAGACTGCACAGAGAGTTTTGTGTTTGTGTCAGTGGGACAGAGAGGAGCAGTGGCTCCAGCCTCCTCCCCTCTGCTCTCAGGTGTCCCCTGGGAACTTGCTGAAATCCTGCACTGGCAGGTGAGTTCTGCTTAATTTAGGTAGCCCAAAGCAGGACCTGCTGGATAATCTCAAGAGGCTTTCCTTGAAGCCTACAATGCATTTTGTACCCTTCAAGGGGTGCAAGAGATGAGATAGGTGTCCATTAGGCAGCCGAGTTCAGGAGCTTATCTGCATTGCTTTAAGCTTGCTTCATTCACATCAGCCCATTAGAGAACCTTTCAGCCCTTTAGAGAACCTCTTTCCTTGAGTGGGAAGAAGGAAGAATTCTTACTCTTAATTCCCTAATAACTCTTGGCTATAGGCTGCTTTTTCTTTTTCCACTTCAAAATGTCACATTGGATTCCTGATGGAATTAGAGATTTTTATCTTCCTTCCCTCTGCTAGACCTCTGACTTTTTCTGGTTTTCTTCCACACTGAAGACTTAATTTCTCACATATGTGAGACAGTGAAAATTAAACAAACAAGCTGGCAGATAGACAGAATGGTTCTTCATGTCTGGAAAGCTGCAATGAGCTGTGACTTAGGAATTACAGTGCTTCATATTCAAACTTTTCTTTTTGATGCATTGCGGTGGCACAGAAGCTGACAGTGACATATGGAGAAGGCCACCTTAGCAGGATTGAGGCTGTTATGTGATAAATGACATGGTATGTCAAAGGACTCCTGTTATCCATCATGCTGGCTTCTTCTCAACACTCCAAAACGAGAGGCAGCTACACAAACAGCTGGGGGAAGCTGTAGGTAGGGTCAATGGTGTGCTCAAAAGACAGCATATGAGAGCTGGAAGTGCATGTTCTCATGGGCAAAATAGCCTCTGAGTCTTGAGTTGAGAATTTTAAAGTCTTTTTCTGCTGAAACTTCCGAAGTTTACATCTTTGTCAAGAATAAACCTCAGTTTCAACAGTTGTCTCAAAAATCATGAAGACAAAAATTTTCAAAAAGCCACCAAGTTAAGTCCTAAACATCTAAGCTTTCTGTAAAGAAAGCCTGTTTAGAACCATGTTTTGGACTGGGAGCAAGATTCTGTCCCGATATATCTTCAAACTTGCCCTCTTTCCTCAGATTTCCTCTCTTTTTTTCCTTTCACCTCTGTTTGGTAGTTTGAGTCTGAAATGCAATGGAATGGAAGTCCTGATCTGTGATTTCCTAAATGTATGAGACATGGGAAACACAGGCACAAGTGCTGTTATGAAGGTAAGGGTGATAAAAGAGTCTTGAGGGAAGGAACAGGGCTTTGACTCTCAACACATCTGACACAGGAGCATTGTCTGTAGGACACTTCCTACTTGTTCTGATCACTCAAGTTCAGCAGTAAAGGGGCAAGCTTTTGCAGCTCTGTGTCTCCCACTGTTGGAAAGTGTGTGACTTGATCTCAGACTTCTCTCTATGTCACTTTTAGTCCAACAGTAGCTCTTTATCTTTTAAAATTCATTTCAGACTGCAAGATGGACCAGTGGCTGCTCAGGAGGATCAAAGGATGTGTGGCATAACAGGCACCTGTCCATTTCAACCTCCTTGAGTCCACATCTCTTTTTTCATTAGCCATAATGGCTGTTTTTTCCTCTACATGATTAATGGACTCTCAATAGCTATGTAGTCTATAAACCTAGACAAGACGTCTGTCTCTTTTGATCCCTGAACTCCTAAAAGCCTGAGTCTGACTCTGCTTAAATGGTACTTATGTGCCCACATGCACAGTGGTAATTGCTGCAAAATATCAAATGTCACCATGTGACATTTCATTCATAACAGTTACATTTAAAGGAAAGGCTTTAACTTGATGATTCACCAATGGCCAGTGTCAAATTATCTGGCATGGTCTTCATGTTACAAGTGTCAATCAAGAAATTAATTAGTCTGGAGATAATTTAATCAGAGCCCATCAGTGTACTGGTTTAAGGAAATCCCCTTGCTTCCAGATTATTAGGGCAGCCTGACTGCATATGGGATGAAAGCATGAACTTGGAGAAGGGTGGCTACAGCTTCCTTAGCCCTTTGGCAAATCCATCTCTGGGAGGATGGAGTTGTCAGTCCCCCAGGTGCATCTGTGCTGCAGTTCAGTGCAGGACTTCAGGTTCTACAGTTCCTGGAAGCTCCTTCCTAGAATAAAATTTGCTAAACACAAACCAACCCAAATACATAGATAAGTCAGGCCCCTCTAGCTCCCAGTGCTGCTGTGCTCCACTTCATTTGACAGTACAGATTTTCCTTCACAAACTCTTCATGTGATGAGACACTTATTTCAGATGTTGACCCCTATCAATGACCCCTCACTGGGAGATCAGGTGTAGAGAACTGGGCTATTATCTGCCTTCCACTCACACATTTCTAATCAAAGCAGCCAATTTTGCTAACTCCTATAGTTGAAGTCACAGTGAGGCAGACCTGGCTGAGTACAGAGAAAAGAAGTGCTTGGAATGGCATAGCCAGGGTTAAGAAATCTAAAGGGTAAGGCTGAAAAAGAAAAGTTAAGCTGGGAGAAAGGTGAACAAGCAAAGCAGGGAGAAATTGTAAATTCCAGTTCCACTTAATATAAGAAGTCATAAGAAACAATAGAGTGAAGAAAAGCATCTCTGTACCCTCCATGCATCTCTCCATGATCATTTAAGTCATTGCAGTGAGCACTGTAGAATGCTGTAGTGTATTCTGCTTTCAGTGTGCATGCTTGACACAAAATAGATTACAAAACACCATACAACAATTAAATAAAATCCAGAGCTGCTATGACAAGAACATACTTTTCCAGATATTGTGAAGGTTAATGTTTACTCCAGCTATGGCACCTTTTGAGTTATTCTATTCTGGATATTGAATTCTGTCTCAACTCAGACAACCCTTGGAAGTGTGAGCCCTGTGCACTGCCTTCAGAAGAGGAATGTGGCCATGTGGCATCTTCTGCTTTGGTCTGCAAAATCTATATCCCAGGCTATGAGCCATCACTTTTGTCATTACCTGTCATCAGAGGAATCTTGTTAAATAGGGCAGTAATCCTTGATGATGTATCAAACACTTGTGCTGTTCCCTCCCTTGGAGCACTAATTTTTGTTGATAACTGTTTCTTGCTTACCTTCCAACATGATGTAGAGGTGTCACTTTATTGTATTTGAATGTTTTAACTGCATTTCAGTAACAGATAAATGATGCCAGTGTCTTGTAACCTGATGGAGCAATCTGTCAACAGATTAGCTTACAGTCACAAATGATGGACTGGCATCTCAGGCTGGGTAGTGAAACCCAGCCTTTGATTTTTACTTTTTTTCTGGTTTAAAAGTCCTATAGGCTGTAATCACTTTTTCGGACTGATAGTGTTGTATTCTTAGCTCTGGATTGGAGAACAGCTGTTGTCTTCAGTTTCTTCATGTTTCACTGTCTGGTTTATAATTATAGTCTACAAATTGTGTTGTATTAGAATTTTTGGTAACAAGGAGTGTGTTGAAAATTAGATTTTTTTCAGTATTTGCAGGAGACAGGGAAGGAAAAGCAACATTGTCAGATGAGGAGAGTGTTGTTTTTCTCATCTTTCCGGGTTTTTGGTGCAAGTGTTTGGCATTTTTTCCAGGATTCCAATCTGATGTTTGCTCAGTGCTATTTGGATTTGCAGCATGAACTTTCAGCCAAAACCTCCACAGTGCAGAAGCTTATTAACCATAGGAGACTGATATTAGCAACATTTCCAGAGAATGATCTGGTTTCTCATTTGTAATTCTGCTCTGTGGGGCTAATGCAAGATGCTCTAAGCAACATCCTGGGTCTCTGTGTGTAAACAAAACAATGCTGAGAAACCTCCAGAGTACCAAGCTGGTTCTTCTTAAGCTTTATACCTTTTCAGTTATGTGAAAAGAAATGTAAATATTTTGCTTGTTTTTCCTTGTTATCCCAGCATATGGTGTTTTTTCCCTTGCTTTACCCCCACAGGGAGTTAGATCCTAATTTTTTTTCGGTTCAGAATCTGTCTTTGTTTGTCTTACACTTTTGCCCTTTCCTTCTCTGTGAATGTCTCTCTCCCCATGCAGTTCTCCTTCTGGCTTTTGTCTCCCAATCTCCCACTTTTCATTTTTATTTATTTTTTCTTTGGTAATCCACTGGGATTTTTTAAAATTCCTCTTTAGCATGATGTGGACCTAGGACCTTGGAAGCTCCACACTCATTGCTTATCATTGCTGGTGAGGGCTGCTCAGAGAACTGTTGACTGTTGTTTCCTGGTAGTAGAGAGACTCCTTGAAAATAGTTCATTTTTGTCAGATGGGTTCAAAAGAGGACATTGAGCAGGGCAAACTTGAGCAGTGGCCCATGGGAAATCACCTGGGGTTTGACAAGAACAAGTGCTGGTGGCTGAGAGGCTGGACATGACCCAGCCATGTGCTCAGGCAGCCCACAGAGCCAAACACATCCTGGGCTGGGTGCAGAGCAGAGTGGGCAGCAGGGGAGAGAGGGGATTGTGCTCTCTGCTCCACTCAGGTGAGAGCCCACCTGCAGAGCTGCCTCCAGCTCTGGGGCCAGCACAGGAAGATCAGCCTGCTGGAGCCCAGAGGAGGCCACCAAGAGGATTAGAGGGTTGGAACAGCTCTGCTATGAGGAAAGGTTAAGAGAAATGGGAATGAGAAGGCTTTGGGATGATCTAATTGTGGCCTTTCAGTACCTGAAGGAAACCAAGAAGAGAGAGATTATTTACAAGGCCTGGAGTGACAGGACAAAAGGGAATGGCATCAAACTCATAGAAAATAAGTTTAGAATAGATGTTAGGAAAAAATGCTGACATGAGGGTGGTGAGGCAGTGGAACATGATGCCCAGAGAAGCTGTGGATGCCCCATCCCTGGAAGTGTTCAAGGCCAGGCTGGATGGGGCTTGGAGCCACCTGCTCTAGTGGAAAGTGTCTCTGCCTATGGCAAGATGACCTTGAAGGTCCCTTCCAAACCCAAACCATTCTATGATCACAAAACACTGTAGCTCAGAGAGGCCAGGTTCCACACAGTATGTAGGAAGGTTTCTCCAGCTGTTCTGGAGCTGTTCTAATTATTAATAATTAGGTAGACTAATTATTACCTAGACCTGGTATCCAAGATCCCAGGAGTAATTTAGGGTTCTGTGTGTTTTAGGAGCTGTAGTACTTGTTGAAAAAGGGTGTGTCTTATGCCAGCTATTCTATTTACCCTGTTCTGATGGGTATTATGTCACATTTCCCTTTCTGGCCTCCCTCTGCTGCTCTGACAATATACCTCAATCTGGGGAAAATTTGGCCTAGTAGTTCTCCTGAATTTTTAAAATAATTCTTCCTTTTCAATTCATTAAGTAGCTTTGCTCCCTGTTGGCCTGTGCTATTACAATATTTCCCCCTATTACTTATGTAGACTGTTTTATATTAAATAAGAGAGAGTCTTATATGGTCAAATTAATAGCATTCAGAATCTTTAGTGTAGCTTAAACTCTCCTCAGATCTGCAGCGAGCTCAAATCCCAGGAAAAAGATTCCTGGGTTTATATCTTCCAAACCACAGCTTTCATTTCGATGGCAATTTCCCTTAATCTCCAAGAAATAATAAGTGGTGCTTGTAAATTCTCTGACTAACAGTTCAGTAATTATGATATTAATGACAAGCATGAAACAGGTGGTAGTGGGGAAGAATTACAAGAGAAGAGTAGCCATCAAACTTGAAAATGGAAGCAGTTTTCTCCATTTCTCCTCCTTGAAATTCTTTTGGCTAAGTGAAATGAAATTGGTTTTAATCACTTGTTTTAAAAATTCTGTTAGTAATAATCCATTTATCTGTAGCATATATGGAAGGGCCCCAGGATTCCATGACTTACTGTAAACATCTCTGGGTTTCCACTCTGTATCTGCATTTGGTGCCACTGGTCCCAAATAATTAAAAAAAAAAACCTCAGCAGGTTAAGAAAATAATTTGAAATAATTTAAAAGCCACACTGTGGTTTTTATTTAGATAAGATTAACTGGTATATATATATATATTTTTTTAGCTGTGTGCTATGAATAAAACATTTGTCTGTGTGGAGCTGATTGTAGCATACTATTCCTTTTGCTTCCAGTAGGGATTTGGGAAAGGAGCTGCCTTTATAAACTGTCCTACCTGGAGGTAAAAAATGATGAGTGTCTAGTAGGGAACAGAAATGAGTGTTGTGTATAATTTCTGGATTTTTTTTAAAAAATATTGTGTCAGACTTGCTAGTGATACATTTGGGAGGAAGATCACTTATTTATTCAAAATGATCTGTGACATATCTGCAGTGTATGTGGGTATAGAAAGGCCATGTATCAAATATATGTATTGATGCATCAATTCACTGAGGAGCAGGGTTCACTTTTCTCCTCTCTTTTTTTTTTTTTTTTGTTTTGTTCTGTTTTTCACCATTTGTAATTATTTCCCCCCTGCTATTCTGAAGTGCAATGAAGATGTTTATAGGCAACAGAAAGAAAACATCTTTTATTTTTCACCATGCAGTGTAATAGCAGATGAAAGGAAGGTAAGAAAGCAGAGTAAAGAATTGACAGGCATCACACGGCAGCCTGGTCCAAGTGGACAAAGCCTGACATTTGTAGTCATCATCAGATCAAATAGGGGACACCAAGTGTCAATACTGAATTCTGAGCAGGCCATTCTAATGATGATGGGAAGGTAAGGAAAAAGCTTTTTAAGTTTGCTGAGGTAATGCCCAGGAGCAGAAGGAATAGCAATTGTTATTACCTTGTTCTAAAGAGCTTATTTTAATGTGTAGCATAATGCCCTGAATTCTAACAGGGCTATCTTTGGTATTGGAATATGAGCCTGTGAATGTTCTGAAAATGCATATTCTGCTGGCCAGTCATACAGAATAGGAGAACAGTTATTTGATTAATTTTCTTGTTTCAGGAAATGGTAAATAGCTGTCTAGATGGTCTTCTGAGTAATATTGTGTGAAGCATTTCTACAGCCTTTAGCTTGAAGGGCAAACTGGTCAACGTAGGTGTCTTATGACTGGATCTTGTTTTCCTACACCCAGCTGGAAATTCACAATTATTCTGCTGGTAACTGGAAGCGTAACCCAATTGTGCTGTGTAAATGTCTCCTGTGGTTTTTGGTTTTGGTGTTGTTTTTGTTTTTGATCCCTCTGTCTTAAGAACAAGTTGTCTGCTTAGTGAACCAATCAGAAAATGGCAGTGAAACATCTGGCTTAAACATCTGTTGGCAGAGGAATGAAACAAGCAGCAAACTGTGTTAGGATTGTGATGGAAAGGAAACCTTTATTTGGGGAAAAATTAAAAGAGGAGATAAAAGGAAGATATGTGTTGATGCTCCCTTGCCATTACAACTCTTGCTAGCACCTGATGTTACATGTGCACACACAATCTCTTGGAGAATATCTATTTACTGTGTAGGAAAGCTGGACAGGTGTTCATTAAAAATGTAACCCACGATTTGGCCATAAAATGCAGGGCATGGCTTCCCCAAGTGTTGCAGAGGTATTTCCTGTGTGGACATTCTGGGCTGAGTTTGAAACACAGGTGTGTGATCAGGTTAATGGAGCAGCAAAGACATACTTGCATTTGGAAGCAGACAGCTAAATTATAATAATAAATCAGTAAGTAAATAAATAAAATTCAGGCAGCTCTCTTATCTGAATGCAATTAAGGAGCTGTGTCCATTCAATCAGCATAGTCACTTTGCATTTGATGAAATCTTGGGAAGTAACTGTAAATAATACTTTGAGAACATAGTTGACTCAAATGCCCCTTTGTAATGATGGGAAGCATGTTTTGGAATGATTTTCAACTTAGCTTGCTGAATCAGAATACCCAAGGAAGTGATTCTTTCCTTCAAGGTACTTGAGTTACTTTACACATATGAAAGTAAAAAAATTGTATCCAGCCGTTTTTCCTAAGCTTTATTCTTGACACTTCCCCTGCTTCAGGAGGATTTAATAACCTGTAAGAAAAGGGATTTTTCTGAGTTTATTCCTATTATTATTTTATTCAAATGGTATCTCCCAAACTGCTGCTGCAGCAAGATTACTTTAGCTTCTTAAGGGATTGATTAGGTCAGTAATAAAACACTGGGATCTTTGAGCCTCCACTGTCTTTAAAAGTTTCCTGTCCTGGAGATTTTTTTATGGGATGCAAGTATAATTTACAGCAGAATTCATAGCGGATGAAAACTAATTTACCTTGGAACCTGTTCCAAAACTTTGTCATTGCTTCAAATAACATCCCTGCTGAGATGGTGGATGTGAGTGGAAGTTGGCAAAGGAAAAGCAAGAAGGAGGAGACCCCCTGAGGCACTCCAGGAGAAACAATGATGTAACCTGTCACTGAATTATGTGGGGAACTGTTAGGCAACTTGCTATGGGCTATGACAAATCATCCCTGGAGGACCCCATAGCATGAACAGAAGTAGCTGTGAAGGAGCACCATGAAAGCCCAAAGCTGTTGCTGTCTGCAAGGCTGAGTGGCTTTGGGGCATTTATCTTCCTGACCCTGTTAGATGAGAAAGACCTGGTGATTATTTGTCCTCTGGAGTAAGGCAAGAGCATAAGGATTTATTAGAGTAAACAGGGATCTTGGAATAAATGGTGACAGCAGATCAGTCTCTGACTGCAGAATGATCCTGTTCCTTTTGTAGGCCAACAGCAGAGATCTTTAAATTAGGCTGATTCATTTTCTCTTCCAAAGGGGAAATTTAAAATTTATATGGGAGAATCTCCCTAGCATGTGAAAAAAAAATAAAAAAAATCACCTATTTCCTTTCAATGTCCATTAGTTGTGCTTTGTGACAGATTGAAGAATTGTTTGGGGAGAGAAGGATTGAACTCTGAGGTCTTTCTGCCAATTCAAGATAGTGAGCTCTACCCAAGGAGTAGTGCCAGTAGCATAAGTTAGGACAGCCCTGTGGCATCCCTTTTTCTTCCCACTGCCAGGCCAAACATCCCCTTTTGGCAGTGCTGGGCCCAAGTCCTCCCATTCCAGCAGCTTTCTGGTGTCAGTGATAAACAATCTGCTCACAATGATGGGGCTGGCATTCCTTCCCAACTGTTGCAGCAGTAGGCAGTGCCTCTCGTGCCATGTGTGCCAGCACTGTGTCAGAACAGGGAAACCCTTTCCAAGGGAAACTTTTCCTCAATGCTTTGCCAGTTAGGCAAGTAAAGACCTTTAAGAGGCAGGAAGGGAACTGGCAGCTCCTCAACTACCCTCATCTTTATCTACAAGAGACCTCCTGGCCTAGTCAATGTCTTTATGTTACTTAGACAACAGTTTATAGTAGAGCAGCTCCTCTTCTTCTGGAGCTTTGCACTTGGAACAAACTGGAAGAGAGGAGGTGTATCTGCACAGGATGGTTGGTAGACTGTTTTTTGTCTTGTCTTTGATGTGACAGCTTTCAACATTTTGGGTACTGTTGGTTTGTTTTTTTCTTTTCTTTCAAGGCTTGCTTAAATCTTGGAGAGGTGGAGAGATTATAATTGGTTTTCTTTGCATGAGGATGAAATGTGAAATTCCTGAGCAGCATTGGAAGCTTGAAATGAAACCCTGCAGTGGAGAGATGTGTGCTGTGTTGGTGTGTTGCTGCCCATGAGATCTATTTTGAGTCTCAATGACTTTTTCTTCTCTAAAGTGTCAAATGGGCTTTACTGGGGGACCCAGGGAGGGAAAGATGGGATACCCACATACCACAGGTCAAACAAAACTAAGCAATAAATGATGGTTTGAGTGGATGTTAAGCACTAAGTCCTTTTAATTTTGCCAGTATCTTCTAGTGGTGCAATTACCTTAGATTTACACCAGCTGAGTGAGAGCTTTACTTATACCTTTTAGAGGCTGGACTCAGAAGATTCACCAAAATGGATCATTTAGGGTCAACTTGAATATTGAGGAAGGAATGAATTTGTGGGTTTGGATGTAAACTATCATGCTGTTAATTTATCCTTGGCATCTGTGAACCATTTGATGCAGTGTTGTTTCTTAAGAGAAATCATGCTGCAGAAGACAGGAGAATCCTCTCAGACAAGTGTGAGAGAAGGGCACCACACTAATCTTTAACCTTTGGAGAATGGCTGGAATCATGAGGAGGTTTTGGGGTTTTTTTTTTGTCTCTGAAGTGATTTTACTTTGAAATTCAGTGGTGATGTTTTTGGCTGTTTGAAGACTTAGCACTCACCTCATCAGCCCTCCCCGTCTGGTGGTGTAAAACCCGTTCCGTGACTTCTCCCGAGGAAGTCGTATTCACCTGATGGGAGTGCTGGACTGAAACCACACTGAGCCCATTTCCACACCTGTGAAATTGCTGTTTTACTACTGTTTGCACACAGTTGCAGCTCCTGCCTTGCTGCTCGACAGCAGCTGGGGCTGGCAGGCCAGCTGCAGCCTGCCACCGCTGGAGAGCAGCGCGTGTGGGATGATACAAGATCCAGCCCTACGCTTTCCTAATTGCAGCTGGGGTTTTGCAGCTGTGGAGTCACACCATGAGAAATACACTCAAAGCTGCAATTCAGTGAGCGTGCTTTTCAGGCCAACAAATTTGCCTTGTGAGCTGGAGAGAAATGAGCTCTATAGGCCTATTTTTTTTAAAAAAAAATTATTATTTTTTGTTCTTTTCCTGGTTGCAATCCCTTTTTGCTGTCTGTCACTGGTAATTTTCAGTGCTCAGGAATAGAGATAAGCATCCTTCATGGCATCCTTTGAGGACCACTAAGTAATTGCTTTTCAGGCTGTGAACAGCTTAAAAAACCCTATGAATGTTTTTCTCTCTTTGAATCATCATTTTTCCATTTTTCTCAAATGTTTACTGTGCAATCTCCAGCAAGTCATTAAACTGTTTTGTAGTTACTTTAGCCATCTATACAGTGATGGCAGTAATACCTTAAAGAGGCTTTTTGGGCTTAATTTAATGATTATATAATTGTTTGAAATGTCCCAGTGATAGTCTGAAAAGAGATGGTCCTATTGAAATGGAGATTTCACACAGAAAGTACATTCACTGCACTCAGAGGGAGGATAGGGATGCTTAATTTTTTTAAAGAGGGTAGATTTTATTTTGGGCATTCAAAATGGCAAAAAATATGACTGGTTTGGCATACTTTTTTCCCCTCACTAGCAAATTTCTGTGATCAAACTTGCCAACTGCTCAGAAAAGTCAACTTTTTGGAAAACTAGTTCTACTTTTCTCTGGTTCTAAACATTGCTATATCTTAACAAAAATTACAGCTATTAAAAGTATTAAAATTTATTAACTGAGGTGTAAAAGCAGCTTAGATATTTTTTTTTTTTTTTGCTCACATGAGTATATATGAATCACTCCCATGCATTTGTTCCTATCTATGGCATTATTAATTATAGAATGTTTTTGGAATGAAGGTGGTCAAGAAGGGTAGAACAGTGGTCAAAGTTTTAAGTGGATCCTTTCTTGTAGGCTGCAGGTGACTTCCCTTGCTTATAAATATTCCAGAAATACAAGAGAAGCCAAAATAATTGGCAACCTTGTACAACCTTTATTCCACCTGATCAGAATGGCCTGCTTGAATTTGCACATTGATTTTTGCAGGGGATATTTCTGTGAGCTTATCTGTATTGACTAAATGTTATGCAGCTGAGTCTTTATTCTCTCTTGGGTCTGAGTGGTAGAATTAGCTCAAAGAACAAGGAACGCTGAAAAAATTAAAAAAGGAAAAACACTATTGGGTATAATCAGAATGATTCTAGAGACTTTGTTAGGCTTTTGTTGTTATTTTAAGGAAGCACCGTGCCCGTTTCTCTTTCAACTCCATCTTGAAATTGAGAAAATTTTATTCCTCTGCTGTTTAAATGTGATTCTACTGAGAGAGGCACTATAGTCACATCTGCACGGAAAACAGTATTTTGAAGTTTCCTAGCAGTGACAGAATACTGTATTTTTGGCAGAGAATTTTGAAGACCTCTTGGCTCCAAGTTGGATCTCAGCTCTGTTTCTCCTTAGAGGCAGATGTTGTGCTGCCCTGTAAATGCAGTGCATCAGTGCTGTCATCCACCTGTTGGGCCTAATTGTGTATTAACAGCTAAAATGCATTCAGTTCCTCTGCATGGATATGCTAAATAGTTTTTTTTCTCTATAAGGAGGTTAAAATGAGTTTTCTTATACAGGCAGAAAAAACCTGTAGCCCTTGGTTGTTGATTTCTATAAAGAAAAACAACGTGGGCCTATTCTTTGGTTGCTATTTGAGTGTGCTTAGTTGGATCAGCCAGGAGATATAAACTACTTTTAGTGACACTGTGTCAATTTTTATCCATGGGCTGTCCAAGTAGGAGAGCTATAGCTGTAGATTTCCCTTCTCTGTGTCTTATCATAAGTGATATAGAGGTTACATTACAGCTCTCCTCTCTTTTGCTTTTCTCCTTGTCTAAATAAGGGGCTCTGTCAGGCTGGTATTTTGTCATCTGTTTTCCAATGAAATATTTCAATTTTTGATCAGGACCTGATATTCTTAACTCACTGAAAAAGGGCAGTGCCACTTATCTGAAAGATTTTTAAATATTTTTTTTACCAAAATGGGAAGGCTGATCATCAGTTTTCTTCGTGAGTGTCTTCATGATTATCCATCTGTCCCCATATATTCACATATACACAATTTGTACCCCTTTAAAAGACGATTCTTCTATTATGTTACATTAAAAACAAGTGTGTGGAGGGGTTGGCAGGGAAGAGCTATGGGAAAACAGCCCAAAATGTTTGGATAAAGCACCATGTCCTCCATTCTGGAAAATTCTGCTGATATCTTCTGATGCTTCAAGCTTCCTGATTCATGTTAAGGAGAGAGTTAAAAATGAATGCTAAGGACCATAAATTAGTTGACCCAATCTAATTTTTTTTTTTTTTCAGGAAGCCAGTTAAGAATTTCCTGACTTTGGAAGATGCTGAGTGCTTGCAACTCCATTGAACTTCAATAGGCTATGATGAATAGCTCCATATTTTGAAAAATCAGGTCATTTATTTCAGTATTCAAGTAACTTCACTTTACAAATCTGTTTCAAGAGGGAATTTTTTTGATCGTACTAGTCCCCAATTAAAATTTGTCAATTGCTATGCAAAAGCAGCTTAGATTTTTAGCTCACATGAGTATATATGAACCACTTCCATGCATTTGTTCCTATCTAGTGCCCTAGTTTTTCTTTACTAGAAACTTCCAGCAAGGCCTGGACTGTTAATATGTTCAGCAAGGTACCCATTGCAAGTCTCTCAGCTCCCCTGAGATTGTGATAGGACCTCTTAGGAATTTTAAATCTTTCTGTGCATCCTGAATTCTCAGTGCCAGCTTTACTTAGCCCTTGAATGAGGTCTCTTAAAACTTTGTCCAAATCTTGAAAGGGTTTGTGAAGCTTTCTGGAGAATTTTACTTTATTTTTTTCTCTGACAAGAATTCTATCTGCTGCTGCTTGTTATATGTGTACATTTAATTTTTTTTTTCCTGAGTGTTTTGCAGTGCTCTGCAAGCCCATCAGGTTTCTCTAGTGGATACTTTATTTTAATAAGTGTGTATTGAATGCTTCGTTTAACTTCTCTGTTTTGAAGTGCCCAGAGACACCATGCTCAGATGAGCAGTTATGTAAGTGCAATTTGTTGTGTTTTTTTTTAGTATCAGAATTAGGATTCAGCTGAGGTTTGAAGGCTCACAGTGCATATTTGTGGGGGAAAGCAAACAAGTAAAGGAGAGTTTACTGCATCTACACACATAATCCTGTGTGTGTGGGTTTTCTTCCCTGTGCTGTTCTGCTCGCTGCTCATCAGTCCCCCAAATGCCCTTCCAGCACTGCTGCACTCATGTCTGAGGTTTCACTCCAGGAGTAGATTGATGCTGGCAGAAGGCTGAATTTGTTTTGCAGAGAATTCCAGATGCAGAACTTATCTCTTTGTGTCTCCTTGCCATTATCATTATTCAGTAATTATTCACCCGCCCTGGTGAACGGATGTTTTATTGGTAACACTTTGTTGTCTACAGGCTGAGTGTGTGGCCCTTGTGGTGGTTCCAGATTTCATACAGGGACAATTCAAAGTCATCATTTGTCTGGCATTCCTAAAACACATTATTTCCTTCGCTTGGGTACTGGAGGAGCTCAATCTTTCCTCTGTTGCTTTACCCAAGACACTTAGAGAAGGGATGTGGTAGGGGAGATGGTGCACACATTTGTGAGCAGGAGGGTCCACAAGAGAGTGGAATTTGGGGATTTTCTTTTTTGCTATTATTATTATTATATTTTTTTTAATTTTTTTTTTTTTTTTCCCCAGTAACTGCAGTGACTTATTAAACCACTTGCAAGGCATCATTTTTTAGCTGATGCAAGAAGCAGTCTCCACTTGTGGTAGTGATAGTATTTTTAACTCACAGCTCAAGTCCCTCAAAGCTTTAATGGTCTCCAGGAATATGTGAGGGAGCCAGGCACACTGTCAGCCAAGAGTTCACAACACTGGAGAGAAGTGCAGGAGTAGAACATCAGCAAGGAAGATACAATGTGCTGGCAAAGAAAGAATTCAAGGATATATACCCACTAAAATGGAAAATAACCACATCCTTTCAAAGGCAGGTGGAATGTATAACAAAAAAAATTTCATTGGGTTTTTGTGGGGGTTGATTTTTTTTTCTGGTGGTGTGATGTATGTTGGTTGTTTTGAGGTTTTTTTTGTTCTTATAGAATGGCTTGGGTTGGAAGGGACCTTAAAGATCATCTATTTCCAGCTTGCCTTTTCTGAAATGGAATCTGGATTGCAAATAGGTCTGATCCATAAATTTTGTTCATCTGCACAGAGGGGAACATTTATTGAAAAGAAAGCAGTGTTTTATAGGAGCTCCTGGCTCCTCAGTGGAATTCACAGGCAGAGTTAGAAATCCCATGTCACAAAGGAGAAGTATAAAAAGCGTGGATTCATATGTATCATCACTGAGTAACCTGTGAGGAAATATCACTATATTGCAGAGAGATATTTGCTGTGCTGGTAGCCTGTGAAGTTAGTAGAGATCAAGTCCTAAAATGCTGTAGCCTCCTATAGTAGGAATTTCCAGTGATGTTAAAGATGTAGCTGTAATGCCTTCATAATCATATTGATTGAACTGGAAGAAGAGGTAGAGTTGAAATGGAAAAAAGGGGAGAAACCCTTCTAGGATGAGCAGCACAGTCCACTGTTATCTTCCTTAGCCAGCCCACTGCCTTGCAAAGGAAAGAGTTAGCAAACTTCGTAATTGCATTTGTATTATTTTGTAAGCTACAAATCAGCATATTTCAGTTAATTCTGCATTTCCAGAACTATAATTTACTAATGGAGGAATTATGTCAGCCTGTGGCGAATTCCACCATAAATCACAGCAGCCTCTTGTGCACTGAGGTCCCTTTTTGTGCTCCTATGCTGAAATGAGTGACTTGGTGAAGTGACTTGGTAACACAGTAAACCCATCCCATGCCAGGTTTTTCTTAGAAAAAAGAAACAGAATCTTTTTTTTGACAAATGAGATTTAATACTGGAGACTTATTATGTGAGCCTACTTCTTAGCATTACAGGGGACAGCCAACACTGCCTAATCTGGATCAGCCGTGTTTTAAACACTTTTTTTGTAAAGTTTATTATTAACCTCTCTTCAGAAATCAACAGAACAAATTTGGCAAAACAACCTTTCAGCCTCCTACAGGGCCAAAAATATATGTGCTCAAAAGTATCTCATTTTGGAACACCACCACCTCATTGTTATGCAGGTGTGACTTGCAGAGATTTATCCCTGCTGCTTGTTTTTATTGAAGATGGCTGAGGTGATGGAGAATGGGACATGCTGCACCTCAGCTGGGGAGGAGTGGCTTCATGCTTCCTCACCTTCATCTCTCTGAAGTCTTCTTGGCTTCTTTCTCACTTTTCTTTTTGTCTTTCTTCCTTGCCAGCTGACTGTCCT
Organism: Cyanistes caeruleus; assembly: GCF_971803275.1. Lineage (NCBI taxonomy): Eukaryota > Metazoa > Chordata > Aves > Passeriformes > Paridae > Cyanistes > Cyanistes caeruleus. The sequence goes on from NC_141713.1 coordinate 6,912,849, forward strand.
GCTTCGCTGTGAGGTGTGTCAGCTGGCTGAAACAAGCCTGATTCCCATACAAAACTTTGCAGGTGCCAAGGTACCACCTCCTAGACTGTTTGGCTGGGGTGGATCATAGAAAAAAACTATTGGAGGTCTGAAGCCACCAGAGGACATTCTTTTCTTTTCTTTTCTTTTTTTTTTCTTTTTTTTTTTTTTTTTTCCCCCCCTGGGCCTCCACACACCTTGCCTGTTATTATCACTTAATTCTATGATGCAGTGCTTTGCCCTTATGCATTGTTTGTTTTGGTTTAAGTGTTAGAACAATCATCTGCAAATTGCAATTCTTAGTGCTCGTTTATATGCAGAGATTGCACTGATTTAACAGATTTTTAAATCAACTCAGTTAATTCGATGCAACCCATATGTGTGCAATTAGCTTAAGTCAGTTAAGAATCCTCTTCAGCTCTATGGATACAAGCCATATTTAAAATAGGAAAGGGTACAGGAATTAGAAACAGGCTAAAGGACATAAATTTAAAAGTAAAGTTTTAGTTGATGTGATATGCTTTCATCAGCTGTCAGGTTCTATTCCTAGTTTTTCATTGATTTACAGCTTTGCTGCATGAGTGGCTTCACTTCTCAATATCCCTGCTTGCAAAATTAGGATTTGCTGACATGGCTTGTAGGAGGATATAAGTGGGGCTGTTTGGGAAAATATTTTTCAGGATTTTTTGTTTATTTTTTTCCCCCCATGGAAAGCTTAAGCTTTTCTATGAATAATGGATAATCAAAACCAGAGCCAAATCTTCCCATTTGAAAACAGTCCTTCTATTTGGAAGTGTCATCACGGTACCCTTTGGGAGTTGTTTGGCTGCCCTTGTCCAGGCTCCTCCAGCCAAACTACAGCTCCCATGTTGTGCCATGATTCTGCATCTCACTGAGTGCTGTCACAGAGTCTTGATGTTGCATTTAGAGAAAATGTGCTCCCCTCAAGGACATGCTCTGAAAGAGAGGAACAGGTGCCTAAGAAACCTCAAATTCAGGTTTTCTGAGACATCTCCGTAACCAGTTCTGATGTTTTGGATAGTAAAATCTGGAGTTTTGACAGAAAATTCAGTTTTCTGGGGAATTGGTGTTGGATTGGTGAAGAAAAGTCAATATTTCCTGCAAAAAGTCGATACTTGTTATAAGAACTGAAAAGTGAAATTTCCACCCAAACCCAGTGTCTAAGAAATGCTGTTCTAAGGCTTTTTTTACTGAATAAAGTATTTGAAGATCCTCAGAAGAGATTTGAGATGACCCCATGTCGTGGATGAGAACCTAGTTTTTATTTGTTCCCTGAGTCCTTATTTGCTCCCTCATAAATAGCACAAAACTTTTATTACTTGAACTTTTCTCATAGAGGCCAGTGCAAAGTATGGGCAACCTCAGGTGAATAAATTATCTGGTATTTAATAATTACTGCAATTACAAATAGAAGAAATAGAAATGAGCTGGGCATCCTTTGGTGTGGAACTGGGAGGGAGGCTGGCTCCTCCCTGACAATCCTGTTTGCTCACCTTTCCAGCAGATCAGGTGAACTCCTTGTCTTATTTGATGATGACATTGGCAGCATTAGCTGGGGTCTCGTTCTGCATCTCCAAGTGATTTGTGACCAAGTGTGGCTTAATGGAATGTGTCCACAGAGAGAAAAGGAGCCCTTCCATCAGAGGCAGCTGAGCAAGGATAGAGATACAGTACATGCACGGAGCAGGAAGAGCACAGATTGCATCATTTATCTTGGGAAGCAAGGAATTGTCCATTGTGACAAAATCAGTCAGACGCAGCGAGTCAAACGCTGCAGGTTCATTACCCTAATTAGTATCAGTGCTCAGCTGTCGGGAGGCAGGAGAAAACTGGCAGGGTGATACCTCAGGATAGTGTTTGTCCAATGGTGCATCATGGATTTATCAGCCCTGGGAGGGGAGGGTGGTGGAGCAGCCACGGGCTGAAATGGGACGCGACGTTTCATTGGCACCCTTAAATTGGTTGGCACCCAGGTAGCACAAGTGTCACTCAGGATGTGAGTCTGGCATTGTGTGTGTGTAAGGTGCCATAAAATAAAAGAGAAGAGAGTAGTAAAAATTTTCCTCTTAAAGTCTTGGTGATAAAATAAATAGGCAGCATTTCACAGTGCAATTGAAAAACCACCACTGTTTGGTACTTTATGGGGATCTCTTAGGAGAAGCTGACGTTTTGGCCTTGTTTTTTATCATCTGGTCAGTTAAACAGGGCCAGCCTGCCATGGTGCTCCAGTGCTTACTGTGGTCTACAATCTTGATAAAAACCAGTTTGGCATTTAGGTGTGGTGCAAATGAGTTTTGAGGACAATTAACATTGCAGTAGGTCATGCATTAGTAAGGACAGGAGTGTGGTTAGGAATTAAAGAAATAGATGCTTGAAGAAAAGAGATATGGAATAGGGATTGTAGCTCCTGGACTCCCAGATGTTTTGGTTATGTTGGGAAGGTAAACTGCTCTTGAGCCTTGTTCTATTGTACACATTTTAGCATTCGTGTTGCAGTCAGAAGGATGGGAAATAAATTGTTTGCTGCAATAATGCTGATGACAACTGTTTCATTGTAAATCCTCCAAATTTTACATTGTTCTGGTGATATTCCATTTCTAGAATAATCATTGGCATCACAGGGCCATATCAAGAATGCAGTGCAGTCATTATGATTTCAGCCCATGGTCTTGAACAAAGCCAGAAAATAATGGTTATATTTCTGACATGCTCCATTACAGTATGAAGGAGGGCTTTACTGCTGCTGCTGCTTCCTAATATTACCAAATCTTAATCTCAGGAAAGATTTAAAATAAAGAGAAATAAAGGATTTTCTATCCTTTTTGGTTTTTTGTTTTGTGGTTTTTTTCCCCCCTCCCTGTTGCTCTGAGTTTTCTGAATGGCAAGACCAAAACACCTTAATACAAATATTTCAGTTTTCATCCTAGGCTGCTGTTATTTATAAAGTCCAGCATGCTGTGTTTGGTTGAAGCTGCCTCTTGCTGCTCAATGGCATCTTGATCTTTACTTGTGCCTGCTGCCTTTTATACAGCTACTCTCATCCTACACTGGTACTGCTGTCTGCTTTTAAGATGCACAGTGAATGGTGATGCTTTTCCCTACATATCAAACATGATGCATCCCTTTAGATTTTATATTTCCCTGTGCCCCAGGTGCTGTTATTATCAGTCCTGACATCATTCATTCAATATGATGGTTCCTGTCTTTCCTTTTATCTATTATGGACAGGAGACTGGGAAACATTTTATCTTCCAAGCACAGCAACATATTTTCTTTAAAAAGTGACTTTTCTCTCTCTCCATTTCATTGTTCCTTGTCTAATATCTTGTGTATTATTCTTATCCCCAATCTCTTTACTACAAAACCCTGTTCAGTTTTGTTTTTCCAGTGTTTCTGTGCTTCTCATCCCCTGCCATTTTTGTACCTTTATGGGACACAGACTTACTGCAGTCAACTGAAATGTTCTGTTGGCCTTATCAAGCCTCATGCCAGGACCAGGCAGGGTCTCTCCATCCATACACGTGGCTTGGGCTGAGTTTTGTGCACTATTTGAGGTTACTTTGCCCTTAAAGCCAAAATGTCTTGGCTATATAAAAGTAGAGGAAAGGGGAGGACTATAACAAACAGAACAGGCTTTTGAACAATAGAGTCACAGTTTAATTATTTGAGATATCTCTGGGCAATGCACTTGGGTTGAAGGTATGTAACAATGAGCAGAATTTCAGGTACTGTATATAGAGCCACAGAAGTGGTGTTTTTTATTGGAATTTTTTCTGGCAAGGGTTTTTGCTGCCACTAGTCCCATCCAAGGTGGCATGTAGTCTTGCTAATGCTGCAAAAGACAAAAGGACATGTAAAGCATTTAAAGGAAATATAATAGCTTGGAACTGTGTTGTAAGAAAGGCCTTTGATTTGAGTAGTGAATTTCATTAAATCCTGCCAAACATTCAAAGCCAGTCTCAGCTCTTCAGTCCCTTTATTTGCTATCAGCATTTGAAATCAGCTTAATATTTTACCTTCACCCTTGGCTGCAGAGAATAATAGGCAAAACCATTATCTGTGCATGTTATCACTATTAGGAAAGAGAGAGAAGGAATGAAGGCATGAGGAGAAACAGGACTGTCAGGGAATTGGCATGTTCAAAAGTAAACAGATTTCAGCAGAATGAAGGAAAGACAGAGCAAGGTGGAAAAAATCAGCCTCATGTAATTAAATTCAAATTCTGCATGTCCTGAAGAGCTGTGGATACAGCCAAGCTGAGGGCTAATATTTAAACCTTTAAATGAGCAGAGATGTTAATCTTTGAGGGGACAAAGCTGAACTTTGTCTCCTGGCTCTTGGCTTTATGTAGAGATGTTACCTTCTTCCCAAACAGTTCATAAGAACTTCCAAATTATTGTTTGAGAGTTGGATTACACTTCTTAAACTAATACTAGGCACAGCAGCACCTGTGAACTGCAGAGCTGAGGATTGTCTTGTCACAGTCACCTCTGAAGGAAGTCACAAAAAAAGAGCAACAGAACTGGCAAATTGCATTATGGATTTGATTAGGAGTTTTTCTTATGTGACAGATCATGGGGTTTCTATATAATTGCTAAAGGAATAATGAACATCTTTAGAAGCTTTTAGTTCAGTCTAAAAAATAAAAAATGAGTTTGGCAGTGATTTAGTATTAGTCTCTGTATTTACTGAATCCTTTTAGCAGTAATTTTCAGCTGTCATGTTTCTATTCCCCTGCTTGTTTCTCTCTTTATGTTGAACTTGTCCAGTGTGTACGTAGGCATTTTTTAGCAGAGGGAAATGTGGATGTTGTGAGCAGGCATATACTAATGTCAATTCCCCCAGAAAAGGGGGTATAGAGGTTTGGGGTGTGACCAATGACAATGTTGAAAATCTAGTTCTGTAGGTCTGAAACAAAAAGACTCACATTTTTTCTTCTTGATATTAAATTAAACATGGGAATACAAGCTCAGCTATCATTCTTTCCTTCAGAATGGAAATTCTGTTGTTTTTCTCAATTAGTTTTTCTCCCTGGTATGTATAACTGTGATGGAGGAAGACATCACAGCCTGATGACAAGGAAGCGTTTGATTTTATTTTTTTGCTGGTCATATTGGAGAAATATGGGTTTCTTTATGCAATTCAGTGACTCCTTCTGTGGCATTGTACCTGTCGAAGGGAAAATCAGTAGGCACACACAAATTCTTGGCAGAAATACAGCTCCTAATCTCAGCTGAGCAGCTGTTGTCCTGAAGATCAGGAGAGGTGAGCCTAAAGGTAACTTGATCCAGAGAGCCCTTAAGAAACACAACAGAAGATGTCATGTCTTCATGCAGAATTTTTGGCAGAAGCCTCCCAGCAGCATTTGCTGATTTCCCAAGTGTTAGCTATTGCTAGTGTTTTCTGATTTGCTGAGTAACATGGGGAGTATGGATTATGAGGAAATAAGGGAATTCAGATAACTGAAACTAGAGTAAATCTGGAATGGATCTTGTGGTGTTGCCAGAAACCCCAAGATGTCATTAAAGACCTATTTTTTCTGCATTAAAGATAAGTGAAATATTCTTAGTAACTCATTATTTCTTTGTCTTCCATTTTTAACCAGTTCTCCATTATTCCCACCTATTGAAAAACCCCCAAACATTCCTGTTTTACAGCCCTTTTCCTTAAAGCATTTTGCAAGGCATTGATAATGCCCAAGATGCCACATGCAGCACACCCCAACCTCTGTCAATACAACAGCAGGACCCATCTCTTATTAGTACATTTTATTTTAATTTGTTCTAAGAGGTTGATGCAGGCAAGCTAGATGCAACTCTGTAGCTAGAAATTCATCCAACATATAGGATATTTAAACTTTTCTGAAGAAGATGCACCCCAACTTTACAGTGCCACTGGAGGCATTCTAGTGGGTAGTTTGGAGATGATGAGGACCTACCACAATATCTCATATGCTGGAGGGTGGATTCCTGAATTTTATCACCACACTGTGAGTTGAAAATTATCAACCAAATTACAGCAAGTCCTTTGAAGAGTGTAAGGCTCTGATCTACACAGTCACTAACAAGGGAGATTAGTTGAATTTTTCAAAATTGCACAGTGCTGTACTGCTCCACATGGTCAAGTATCTGCACAATCTTCCACTGATCATTGAGTCAGTAACAGAATATGTTTTCACTAACTAAGGGTAACGTTTCCTCAGTGCAAACCTGGGATTCTTATTTAGCTTTTTATCTAGCCTTTGCAGTGAAGCTGGGTAATTGTTCTACATAATGCTCTAGCAGGCATCATGATCTCCTTGATGGGCTTTAGATAGAGACATTTCTTGTGAGTAGAGAAGCTTAAATGAGACACCCAGCACATCTCATTTAAGTGCATTCATTTTTCACACTGGTCAATGAGATTTGAGTGCATGTCTTCAATTAGAATGAGTAGAAGCTGGATGTGCTTGTTTGCTCTGGGGGCTTTGAGAAGCTTGTGCTCTATGCAAGCTGCATGAATTTCACAGCACAGAATTTAGAATGTTTCAGGAGACTTTTTTTCTGTGTGGTCTTTTGATTTGTGCCTTCTTAGGTAAGTGAAAAACTGCATTTATTTGCATGACAACAATTATATGAACCTTAGAAGGAAATTGTAAAATTAATATACTATAAGAACCTGAAAAGTATAATATGGATTAGCGATTCATTCCAGCCCAGTGTTCAAAAGCATTATATCTGTGTTCTATTGACATTCCCTGTCCTTTGTGCCATGGCTTGCCAGGACTGGAAATGCTTTGGAAACAGCTGTTGTTTTGCCAGTTTGTGATGTGTTGCTTCCTGATTCCAGCCTTCGTTGTTCACTGAGTGGAGATGACCTCAACAGGCAGTGGCTGACACCCAGTTCCCAGCTGCACCCAACGATTTACCATGCCAAAGGTCTCCTCTATTACCTGAGCAGCATTGGCCGGGCTCCTCTGGTGAGTCTCTTCCAGGATTTTTGTGTGATTCTGTGAATGGATTGATTGTTTTACTTTTGTGAAGAGTCTTGCTGCAGAGCTGGAGTGGTTTGGGAGCATCGTGTGCTGTTACACTTTCATCTTGTGGAATTGTTTTGGAACTCTTTGAGTATTTATCACTTATTGAATCTTCTAACCAGCAACTCCAAATTTCAGAATCTCTGTATACCTGTAATAAAAATAAGAAAATTAATTTCTTAAAGCACTTTATATCCTCAAAATATTCCAACTAAGCTAAATATTATGAGCAGATTATTGCTATCTTCATGGAAGCATTAGGAGAAATTCCTAGAAGATTTAGTCTAAATGGACTGTGCTAAAGGCCATGCAATCACAAAAACAGGGTGTGTGAACTTCCCTGCTGCTTTGGGAATGGGAAGAAAAGGACGGGGTTTGGGGGCTACCAGAAATTCTGGGATCCATCCCATCTGCTCAGTTGCCTAGCAGAAGGAAAAGATAGTTCTGAGACCCCAGGAGGAAAACCACAAGGAACTTCAAAATTGACAAACAGATGGGGATACATGGACTGGCAGGTTTGTTGGTGATAGCTACAGCCAGGCAGGAAATGTCCAAGTGCTCCAGAATCCCTCTGGGTTTGGTGAGAAAAGCCCCAGACAAGGTGAAAATGTCTGTGAGCTTCTCTAAAAGAATTCTTGAAGTAATTTAGTTTTTGTCTAAGCCCTGAAATGTATCTCTGTAGGCTGAGAAGTATTGTTAAAATTCAGCTCAGAGTTGCAAATTGCATCACCAGCTTTTTCCTTTGGTTCAGAGTAGTGTAGGATGTCCTGCTTTACCCTGTAATTTGCTGTCTGGCCTCCTTTAATACGTGACCCTCTTTGTCATATTCAGGTGCATGATGTCAAATACTCAGTGCAAGTTTTCATCCTTGTTGAGTGAACGGAGACTATTGATCCTGCCATCTCCCTCACTCACAGACTGCATAAAATGATTTTACTTTTCCTTTGAAGAATCCATTGAAAATGTCTTTTCCCTCCTTCAGAAGAGGGTTTGGGTTTTGGATTTTTTTTTTTTTTGTTGTTGTTGTTTATTTGTTTTTATTGGGTTTTCTTTTAAGATCCCATGGAGCCAAGTTCACTGATAACCACATGATTTCTGTGAACTGATTTGGTTTAATTTATCCTAGGGATGTGCAAGCAGTTTTCTTTGAAGCAAAGAAAATCTTGAAAAGCTTGAAGGAGAAGAACAAAGAACTTCAGCCACTTTAAAGCAAGGCCACTTTAATTCTTTTGTTAAAATGAAAGCAGCCTGTTAAATGATGGAGGTTTTTTGCTTACCTTGTTGGCTGTGGGAACCCTAATGAGACCAAGGGACTGGGGCACTGGGACATTGCAGAGAATCTCATCTCCAGTGCTCCAAAAGGGGAAAGGAACTTCCAGTGGACCAGAAGGCTCTGAGCAGAGTTTGCTGCCTCTCAAAGGCATTAAATCAAGCTTGGAAACGAGTACAGCCTGCAAGAATGTAGTCATTGAGAGGAAAAAACATGGTTAGAAGCATGTCTACCTCAAAACTGGCATTTAGTGTCCTGTCACAATGTTATTAAGACAGAGAGTTGACACAAAAAAAGAGAAGAAATTTCAAAAAGTTCTGTTTTCCAACAGCTTTTCTTGCTTTCCACTTTATAAATTGCTTTTCTTTTATTTTAAAAGGTACCTGGTTCTGTGACTCATGAGGAGTGTTGTTTTTGAGCTAGAAGGCAGTCCTTACCTTTCAGATCAGTGCTGGCAAATAACTTTAAATAGATTTCAAAACTGTGCATGTCTTTGAGTCATATCCCAGTGAGTGCAAGCTTGGGAGTCTGACTGGTTTGTGTGTCTCAGTGTCCCAGCCATATGGAAGGACAGGCTGAAGAAAAAGCATGGGAGATGCCAAGTTTGCTCAGTGTTTGCCCAGACATATCCCAGGAAGAATTCTGTGTTGGGTGCTCAGACTTCAAGATATCTCTTAGCCTTGGCTGAATGGTGAGACATAAGCTACCCTGTGGTGTGAAAATCAGGCAGAAGAATGTGCTGTAGAGAATAATTTGGTATAAACATTGGGAGTGACTGCAGTATCCAGTTAAATTAATTAAACTGTAGCACTCTGCAACTTGCAAATAGAAAGAAAGTGATTTCGGTGGCACTGATGCCTCTACTGTGGAAGCTGGTGACACTCTGAAAGATTCCATGGCCTGAAGCAGCTGCCAAATTACAGAACCTGGCTTTGGTAATCCTATACCAATAAAGAAGTCTCAATCCAGATCTGTCACTAAGGACCTGGTTGCAGGCTTCTTGAGGTGCAGAATTATATACCTGCTACTTATCAGGAAGCCCCACTCTCTGATCATCCCTGTGTGCTTTATGATAAATAATATTTTAGGCAGATAATATATTGTCTTTTGTGTGTTGTAATTCTGTAAATTGGCAGGTAATTGATACCCAGTTGAGCTGAGTTCTCTGCCTTAAAATCAGACAAAAGATGTAAAATCCTCTTTGATATTCATAGAAATACATTCTAGGTGGTAACTGTGGTTAACCTAAGATGTGACTGTGTATTGCTGATAGCTTAGATGAAAAACTAGCTGGAAGAATGTCTGTCATTAAGAGAATTAACCAATGCAGCTCTTTGGAAGGAGGCATTCCTGGATAATTGTGTGTGGATCAGAGTTGTTTCTGGGTGGGTGGCTGTTCACAAGCTCCAGGTGTGGAACCTGCAGCCCCACACAAAGATCTGGAGGTGAGTGGTGGTGTGGGAAGGGAAGCTGGCAGGTCAGAAAGCAAAGGAAGCAGCAGCATGTAAGATATGGGATGTGTACAGTTGTCCATCTGACTGGTTATTCTGTGTGCCTCAGCCTCTCTGGTGTCAGAGGAGCTGAAGGAATGTACGTGCTCAATTCCCAGATAAATAAACTCCCTGACGTGCTGCAGCTAAACTTAGTTCCTGTGGTAAATAAGCAAACTAGGGTGAGTCTTGCCCTAACAGTTGGTGGAAGAAGCTCATGTTCTCCATCTGTTTCTCCCCTCTTGTGCATGTATTTAGGTAAGAATATGGGTGGGAGTGTTGATCTGCTGGAGGGTAGGAGGGCTCTGCAGAGGGACAGGCTGACAGTGAGTGGATGTCAGTCTCTTCTCCCAAGCAACAATTGACAGGAGAAGAGGGAAAGGCCTCAAGTTGTTCCAGGGGAGGTTTAGGTTGGATATGAGGAAGAAATTCCTTCTCTGAAGGGTTATCAAGCATTGGAAAAGGCTGCCCTGAGCAGTGGTGGAGTCGCCATCCTGCAGGTATTTAAAGATGTGCAGTTGTGGCACTTGGGGACAGGGTGTAGTGGTGGATTTGGCAGTGCTGGGTTAATAATTGGACCTGATGATTTTAGAGATATCTTCCAGCCTAAACGATTCTGTGATTCTATTTTTTTGCACCCCATATTTCTCCCCCATCTCTGTGTGGATCTATCATTTTTCTCTACCTTCCCACACACATTCATCTCCAGCATAAGTCCTGGAAAACCATTTCAATGAAATCTTGAAACTCCTTTCTACTTCACGGTGCATGCTGTTGGTTTAAAGTCAAATAATACCTTCTCTTTAGAGGTTTGTATCTTTTCATTGACAGATTTCTGAATATTCCTGATGAAGACATGGAGAATATATGTAACAGCCATGTGTACATCGACTTCATATCTCAGAGGGCACTGAGATTGATTATTCTTTAAGACCTGGGTCAATATTTACCTCTCAGGTCATTAAATTGTGATTTTCATTTCCATGGGAATCAATATCTGCCTATAAAGGCAATCAAAACTTCCGCTAAAACTGGGACTATGCCTTGTACCTCGTTTATATGACAGCTGACTTGAGAGATGGATTGGATAGACAGGTAGATTAGTGTGGAATGAGATTATTTGCCTTGAATATGGGTCATTTTCTGTGCTTGACTTGCAGGAATTCATGCAAAGATCTGACAATACAATTGCACAATTATAGTTTCCTGAAAATTATGTAGCATGGGTTTTTAATTTAAAGATGACAAAGCGATGATTAATCGCTTGGGAAGGCATAGATTTCAAATCTCATGAGGATAAAGCTGGAGTTTAGGAGTTTGGAAGTAGAAAGAGCCTGGCAAATTGCTCTGTTGTGATATTAGGAGTTCTCATGAACCCTTAGGTTCCTGAGTTGCCATGGATTCTTGCACAGGTGTCATGTTTACTTCTGCTGCAGACAGAAGTGCACTAGGCTTGACTCTGGACCCCTGAGATCATGTCAGATCAAATAAATAAAGCAAGATACAAGAGACTAATGAAGTCTGACACAGGTCAAAGGCACGGCCCAGAGTCTAAGCTACTCTGAAGACACCAGAAAAAAAACCCAACATTTACACCTCCCTGCCATAGTCTAATACTGCTTATTGTAAAGAACCAAGAAACCTTTCCAGTGTTCAACATTTTGCCTTGTTTTTTCCTCTCTTTAGGTGTTCTGTGACTACCATGGGCACTCCCAGAAAAAGAATGTGTTTCTCTATGGCTGCAGCATTAAAGAGACCTTGTGGCAGGCAGGCTGCATGGTTGACACAGCAGTTGTCACAGAAGATGTTGGCTACAGGGTAGGTCCACCTGGTTCCTTCCTTAATTAGCAGCCTGTATGTGCTAATATATTTAAAATATTTAAGATAAGGTCACCTCAGAAATTCTGGTGATAGGGTACAAACTTTCCTTGTTCTTGTGGAATAATGGTCCAGAAAATTTTGAGTCACATGTGATATCTTAATGCACCAGATGTTAGGGACCAATCTACTGATGGTGTATTTGCTATTTATTTAATTTCAGTAAAATGATGTGCTATAATATTTGACTACAAGTTAATAGGACAGACATATTTTTGTGTGTTTTATAATTTCTAAATATACATACAATTTTGTCCTCACCATCCTACCCACAATATGAAAATAAATGGGAATTATGTAATGTTAACTGAGAATGTGATGGTGTCCCACAGTCCTACTCAATTGAATGTCGTCATCAAAAGACATCAAAATGCTCCTGGTCCCCCTGGAAAAATGAGATAATTCAATGGATGCCAAAAAAACCTGTCATAGTGAAGCTATCTCCAGAACAAATGTTTGATGTCATACCTAGGAACCTTTTTTTTTATTTTTTTATTTTTTTGAATTAGAACAAATTCTAAAATCTGTTTTATATCTGTTCATGGGAATGTCTTGTTCATCAGAGTCTTCTTTGGATTTCCTGCTTATCTCTCTCTATTTCTTTTTAATAGGTTTAAATTATATTTTCCTATTAAATAAGATTTTTCAGGGAAAAAAGAGAATTTTATAAGGTCCAGTCAAACTGATTATGGAGTTACAGCTTGGATCACTCAATCCTGCAAGAGGTTGAAAAGTCTTTGTCAGTTTATGCCTCTGTATATTTTTTTCTACTTCAGCATAAATATTCAATATTCTTCCATGAGATTGTCATGTTTTCCATGCTCATCTTACGGAGCTGCACAGAAAAAACCTGAAACTTTACAGGAGGAAAAAGTGTTGGTTGTGAGGGGTCCCCGTGGCAAACATTGATTCCTGGGGAGAGCAGGGAGGGTTCCCACAGCCAGGGCATTTTTGGCTGTGTTTGAATTCCGGGGGCTTGCAAAGGCTGAGGAGGGCTCGCTGCTGCACAGACAGAATTCAAATGTTCCTGTCAGCATTTGGAGCCTGACCTGAATCTGCAATGAAGAAAGGCTCCAAGGCTATCCAAGAATACTCTGCAGTGGCCCAGAAGAAAGGCTTTTGTGGCTCAAATCTTGTTTTTGCACAAAATGAGAGGTGGGTGCCTGCTGCAGATCCAGCCTATGGGTCACAGTCTCCCTGCTGAGCTGGGAAATGAGGACACATCCACAATTCCAACTGGCAAATCCCCAGCCCTGCCTCAGACCTGCTGCCTTCCACTGTTTGCACAGGTTTCTCTCCTGCCTCCTCTAGGTAATGGGAATTAATTTGGCCTCCATGATTGATTTTTCTCCACAGGAACAGAAACCAAATACCTGAAGAAAATTATGGGCTTTGGAAGAGCCTTTGCCTCATATGTTATAGATTCAGCTGTAGCCCTTGGCAATGTACAGTCAGAGTCCTCCTCGCCTTCAATATTTGGTGGCCTTGGGTGACTTGCACAGCATTGGCATTGTAATCCCAACCTTTTGATAAACATTCCAGGCCCCTTTGACAGCAATCTCTGTAGGGACATTAGTAAAGAAATATAATTCCATTATTTTTGAATGGGATTGGAGGTTTATGGACAGGGTCCAGTAAGTGGAGCAGCTTCCTTTGCTGTCACACATGATAAATCCAGCAGTCACACTGCTGCAAGATCATAAAAGCATCCTTTAAAGGGACGTGTTTTCACGCAAAATATATTATTGAAAGATAATTAATGAGAAGAATCAATAGAAAAGAAACAGCCATTAGTGTGAAATCCAGTGAAAGCTGGTAAAACGAAAAGAATATTAAATTCAGGTTTGCTAATGCTTCTAAATGAGTGCTGTGTACAGAGACATTAATGTTACCTGCCACTATTGTTATTTAATTAAAAGGAAAAGATTGATTATGCATATAATTTGAATTGCTCTAAAAAGTGAAACTGGATTAGGGTTCTGATTCCTGTATTTGGTGTGATAAGTTTACAAAATTCTGTGTGTGGGTTCAGATAAAGGCATATACCATTCACACATACTAAGGCTTATAAATACCTGAGCTATATGATTCTGCTGTGTTTTTTTTACTTCCTTCTTAGTCAAAATCCAGGAAAACCTGGAAGCTGTGCATGAAGCTGTACAATTTTGTTAAGTCTGTGCAGCAAGTAGCAGGCTGAAGGCAGTGCAGAAATGTTGGATGCTTTATCAAAGGCAAGAAGTGAATTTTCAGGGTTTCTCTGTTCAGTGTGCCCACAGAAAAGATAGTGCTGCAGCTCCTAGTAAAACATGGGAGACCTTGACTTAAGATTGAGTCTTGAGGTGGTCTCAGATTTAAAGTGAAGTTTCTTGCTTTGTTCTAGTTTTCTCTATCTCAGTTTTTTCATCTGAAAATGGACCTTATGGAACTGGAGGAGACCAGTAATAGCTGCAGCCAAAATATACTGAAAAATGAAATGTGTATAAATGAAAGATATGTATGGTTAAGTAGTTTGCAAGAGATACTGCAAAGTACTTTAGCCCAAATATGTATCTCTCATAATAAGCATGTTTTAGGAGAAAACCTTCAAACCAAATATTCCCATACAGTGATGTGAAGTAAAGCCCAAAAGAACAGAACTGCAATTCCTCAGAATTAGTTGGTGAAACTGATGGTTACTGGAAATTAAAGTAGCTGGTTAGTTCTCACTACCCAAACTGAGTGAAATTGAAGGGTAAATGCCACTAGCAATATGTGGAAACGCCTTTGCTAGGATTTCATTCAGTTCAGGTGTTAAAGAAAACTGTCATAAAAGAAGTAACCAATATTCTAATTTTGCTCAGTCTCCTCTAGGTGGATCAGACGGTGTTTTGGCACATGTTGTGGTTGGTGTAGCAGCACTGAAGTTCAACCACACGCAGACATAACCCACGTGTGTGTGTGTGTGTGAATCTAACAGTCCAGCCTGTTCTTCAGCACTAGGTGTGCCCTATGTAGCTGTTACCTATTTTTGTAGAGTGTAAAAATAACACATTTAGCCCTCTCTAATGACTAAGTAATTGTTGCCTCTTCATTGATGGAATATTTGATTCTTCAGGCGTGTTTATAGACTTTGTTGGGAAATGTGATTTTTGAGAGTAAGAAAACCACTCAGGGCTAAGATGTAATATTTACTTGTTTTATTATTACTTTTTATTGTCTGTATTTTTATTACTCTTTGATTCTTTAAGCAAACTGTATAAAATACACTGTTTTGACCTGGAAGAGATTATTTTGGTTTGTTTCACAGTGCACATTAGGTAAATGTTAAGCTCTGTTTTCACATAATTATGTGTGATGTTCTGCAAGAGCAGATCCCCTTTCTCTGCTCCATACCAGCTTCAGACAAAATTCCTCCCATGGCTCAACCCTTGTCAGACCCTGGATTTATGGTGGGAGGAGATAAAATAGAACTGTGGAGGGGAGAATTGGGATGTCAGATACTGAGCTGAGGCTCTTGGCAGCTCAACAGGAAGGTGTAGGTTGGTTGAAGCAGCTTGAGAACAAAACTGATTTCAGCACTTCACCCAAACTATTGGGTGTACAAATGTTTGGTTTTGAGTGAGATATGTCAATTCTACAGAAACTTTGCATTTTAGTCTTTGGAATGAAACAAATGTTAGAATCTGAGGGTTTCACATGGGGTAGGGGTAATGCACCGGTTGGAGCTCTCAGTATCCATGGATAAATTTGATTATTGACTCATTAAAAAACAAGTCTCTCTGTACGTGTGTGTATGATACCAACACGTGCACATCTCTGCAATTCATTTTCTCACAGACTCTTCCCAAAATCCTGGATAAAGTGGCCCCAGCGTTTGTCATGAACAGCTGCAGCTTCCTGGTGGAGAAGTCCCGGGCGTCCACAGCCCGTGTGGTGGTGTGGAAGGAAATGGGGGTGCTGAGGAGCTACACCATGGAAAGCACCTACTGCAGCTGCAGCCACGGACTCTACAGAGTGAGTAAACCTTCCAAAAAACCCTCTGCCACCCTCCTGATGCACATCTCGTGAGCTTGGCTGGAGGAGATGGCCATTGCTGAGCACTGTGTGCTATCTCCAGACCCATGTAAGCCAGAATTTCTTTTCAGGGGAATCTTATTCTTTTACCCATCATTCTTTTAGCTTCCATGCCAAGAAAGTAGAGTCCCTCTGTAAGGTTTCATTCAGCAGGGAAATAAAAGGAAACTCCAGTCTGCAGCCAAAAGCACTGAGCTGAAGAAAGGAGTGTTTTGGGGACAGATACATATATGTGTATATATATATATATATGTAGGGACTTATCCTTACAAGGGCTTTTTTTCAGTCATATAGTAAAAGTTCTGGCAGGTCATATGGACATTTTTGAGCCTAATTCTAAGGTAATTAACTGTAATACTCGTTGGTACAGGCTCTCACTGCCTGAGCATTCACCTAAATGGCTACATTTAAGAGCCTCCACTGAGAATCCTGCATTTGGAGTTTCCTGTTCTGACAGGCAGAGGTAGCCAATCTAAGAGTAATTTTGACAGATGTCAATGAATTTAAGCTATGGCTGAGACTGTGATCTAGACAGGCCCAAATTCCACCTCAAATGAGGTTGGTAGGAAGGGCTGCACTTGTACCAGGCATCAGTCTGGGAGATCTCCTGGCAATTTTTAATATAGGATAAAGTCTCATGATTGTATTTGAGTGATCATAATTCTCCATTCCTTCAAATGACTAATTTTTTTTGCTTTTTTCTTATTCCAAACCTGTTGCTTTTATTTGAAAGGCTTCTATATTCCACCTCATTTCTTCCACTAGGGAGCAATCCTTATCTGTACAACATTAATAAGCAGTTAAGGATCCTGAAAGACCCTTAAGGAAAGAGCCATTATTACAAATAACAATTAATTAATAAGACATTCAAATTATTATCTTTGTAAGCTCTATACTAATCCTTTTACCTCTCTGTAGAATGTAGCAGGAAGTATTCAGCTGCTGTTTTAACCATGCTCTGCTATACACACATCAATTCCAGGACAGGAAAGGCAGAATTAAAAAAAAGCCAGACAGTTAAAATCAAGAGAGTGTAATGCCCAGGGCAATTATATCTAACACTCTCTACTCCTGAGAAGTGCTAATGGCTTTTTAATAGGCACCACAGGTCAAGACAGTGGGTTTGAATCTTTTTAGACAGTGGGGGGAAATCTACTTTGACTGAAATCAATGACAGAGCTCCAAATGATCTCTGTAGAGGAGAATTTCACTGATTTCTTAGATAACCACAGTAAGATCTAAAACCAGTGGCACATCAGATTTTATTGATATCTAATGACTGGTTCTCCATCAGCATCTGTGAGGTCTTTAACCAAACTTGCTTCATATGTGTCATTAGATGCTTAAAATAGTAGGAAGAGAAATCTCTTAAAATGTGTGAAATTATTTTCTGTGTTCTTTCTTGTCCTCTTTATTGACACAGATCAGGGCCACCACCAGGCACTGAGGACAAGAACAAGTTCACAAATGAGGGCTTGTGAGAGAATCCAGTGCTCCCATGACTCTCAAGGAAGTCTGAAAGCTGTAAAGCAGTTCTAAAATTTCCATTATGAATGCACTGAAAATCTGAATCTTAATTGGATTACCTGGTTGTGTTTATGAGGTCACATATTCTTGTCTGGTTTTTTGAGGGTTTTTCTGTTTAGAACTCAAAGATGGAGGATACATGAATATTCTCATTACTAAGAATTCCTTCACCATTTCTCTGTCATAAGGATAATACAAACACTTATTGCAGCTTCTATGATTTAGGCAGATTTAAAGTATTCCCACTATTTTTATCCTAATGCCTTCAGTACACAACTTGTTAGTATTGAAATAGAATATAATCTTTTATGTTGATTATACTGGAGCTGCATATAAATACATCCAGTATCTCTTTCAGAAAATAGATACTTTTAAGCTATTTCCTCTTCTTTTTAGTGGTCTTTAGAGTTGGTCCTATTTGCTTGCTCTTACAAGTGGATTAGTAAGAGTGTGGAATTGACAGACTGAACTGAAGATTTTGTTGCATAAATACCATTTAATCCTCAGCTTCCATCTATCAAGCCAAAGCTAATTCATCAGTATCTTGGAGCCCTAAAATCATTCTTGTAAACTGGAAATTAATCACATAAGAGGTCATGTTTTTCTAGTGGCTTCAACATGAGTTCTTCACTCTTGGACCCTGAAGTTGGATGTGTGTCTAAGCAGTAGAATGACACTAATGCTCAGGCAGAAGATGTCAACTTTGGGGCTTTCTGACATTTGGTTTGGAAGATTTGTTTGACTGTGGATCATTGAGTCAGTTTTTAATTGCATATGACTGATCTCCCTGTACAGATACATCCAGAATTTCCCCTAGACAGGCACAACCTTAATTTTTTTCTTACTTTTACACCTTGAAGTACAGTAGAAACAGCAGCTAGGATTTAAAACATCTTGTTTAATGCATCAGAGGCTCCCACATCCAGTATCATTCAGTGAATCAGTGGTCAGACTTCTATCAGAGAGCAGCAAACCTGGTCTTTAGGTTTTTTTTCCAGCTTTCAAGCTTTTTTTTTTCCTTTTCAACTCAAGCAAGGAATTAATTGAAGCAGCTGCTTTGCTGGCTGTGTGCACAGGTACAGCACTTGGAGCTGCACAGAGGCATCTGATGGGGATTGTCCAAAGGATTTAGGAAGAACAAGAAAACTGTAGAGAGGCTACAAGAGGTTAAAATATTAATTGCACAAGGCTGGTGAGTGTACTTCATCTCACCACAGGTTGATGAAGGGCTGAGGCAAACCAGAACTTCGTTTTTCTAATAGAAAAGCTGTGAGTTTTATTCCTGGAATGTGTCCCACTCCTCTCTTAGACTGAAATCTTAAAATACTTTAGTGGCTGAAAGATGAGGCAGGAATTGGGTACTATTGATATGTAAATGAGAAACAGTAGTGACCTCGGCTTCCTTTAAAAGTCATTTGATTTCAAATGGAGAGGAGGGTGGAAATGAAAGGAGAAAAGAGATGGTTTGTCTGACGAATCTCCTTGTCTGTGTGATCAATGGAAATGCAATAAGCCAACTACCCTTAAGGAAGCGAAACATAAAACTAAAGAAACTATTGATCTTATCTAAGGTTTTGTTCAACCTAGGAACAAGAAAAGAAGGTGATAAAATATCCAAACTCTTTTTCATCTTGTCTGGATTACCCAAATCACTCTTCGAGGAGCCCTATCTCCATTTGAAAGTTGCTAAAAACAAAGTAATGAAGTTTCACATGGAATTTTCCCTCCTGTTTCTGCTGGTTTGCAGCCTGGTGGTCAAACCAGAAAATATCAATAGTAAAATAATAACCCCCTTATCATTTTTGCTCATGTGATGACCGTCTGCATTGGTCCCTCATTGGAGATTTTACCCCTCCAGCTTAAATTGATTTCATTTGCTGCCTCCCTTTTGTGGGATGCAGAGCCCTCTTCTCATCTTCGGTTTTGAAAAGTCTGAATACGAGGCTGTGCTGTGAGGAGTTCTGAGTACAGGTACAGCCATGACCCTGGAAGAACCACTGTTCTGTCATGTCTCTTTCACCATTCTTCCTGGTTCCTTGTTACCTCGCCTGCTAATTAGGACCCTCCTGTAGCATATTCCATTGTGCTGTTCCATTCATTATTGCATCCATTATCCTCCAAGTTAATACCTTTAGTGCCTGGGTGTACAGCTGAGTTCCAAACCGTATGTCTTGGTAATACAGCTAAAAAATTTGGCTTCATGCTCTGTGTGTACATGTTATGTTGGAAAAGCAGTTTCCTTGGCATGGTGTGCCTGATGGAGGAGTTGGAGTACTAATGGAAATAGATTTTAGCTTTTTGCTTCAAACGGATTATAAACAACAAGGAGTAACAAATGAGTTTTCAAATTATAGCAGGTGTCTTGACAATATCCTATGAAGGAGATTTTACTGCTGGTATGGATCCCTCTTTGAAGGAAGCTTTTGGAAGAGCTGGGAAATAAAATTTTTCTTTTTTAATTCTTCTAAGTCAGAGGAATTGAATAACCCAAATTTTCTCTTATGGCTCAATTAGAGGAAAAAGCCATCCCTCTGCAGAGACGCTGGAGCTGGAGACCTCAGCACTGAGCAGTGTGGTCATACAGTTCATAAGACACTCTTGATATTTTTAATTCAAAAAATCATTGCTGGACAGAAGTGGTGAGTGTTAGTCTAATTATAAGATCTAATATTATCCATCCCCTTTAGCCTGACCAGCATGGGCTGACATATTTAAATGAGTGATGAATCAGTGATTCTCCATGGAAGAATGGCTGAAATAAAGCAATATGCCAAGGTGAAAGCCTCCCCTCTTTCTCATCCTTCAGAGGAGGCCTGCTCTGGTTTGATCTCTTTCTGCTAGATGAGCCAAATTGTTACCCATGTATGATTGACCACTGGATTGCAACACTATTTCTTCATAATTATCAGTACACAATTAAATATTTTCTTTATCTTCCTTACTTTTGAAGATTACTTACCAAATTTCTGTGCGGAATTTTTATGTATGTTTTATTCATAAGCAGTTTATTACAGTTAATAGTCAGAAATTGAGTTGTTTTGATGGAGTTTTCAGGTCACATGATGTTGCTTCTGTTCTCCCATAAAATCTATATTGTTCTTGTAATTGGAAGTCTGGTGCAGAAACTTGCAAATAATTTTAATTTGGCCTGTTGCCAGTATTCAGCCACCAACAAAAATGATTTCAGCAATATTCTTGTCATAAAGCATGTTTGATAAATAGTTGAAGACAGAAAAAATAAAGAAAATGGGATATATTCTATGCTTTCTGGCATACATTTCTGGAAAATGATTAGATCATCTTTGCAAGTCTTACAGACTCTTTCCCAATTCTGATTTCTTTTGTGCCCCAGAGCTTATACTTTTCCTGAGTATGAGTAAGTCTCAAAAGCATTCAAAAGCTTCTTTTTAAAGAAGAAAAAATCATCTCTAAAATGTGTTGTTTTTAGCTGACCCTCAGTGCTCTAGAGATCTCATTCTAAAGCAGATGCTGAGAATAAGAAAGAATATTTTTTTCTTTCTGATAGGTCTGCTTCCAGTTCTGCTCCAAAGTGGCTCAAATTGGAAGCAGATGTAACAGCAAGAAAAGTATAAAAAAAAATAGTTATCTAATATTAATCTAAGGACAGATGTTTCAAATTAAGGGTGTTGTTTTTTTCCCTTTTCTTAAGTTGTTACCCAAAGCAAAAGTTTGCCTCCTATTTGCTTTATTTTCCTGCCTCCATTATTTCCTCCCACCCCTTGTGCTAATTGATTGATGATTCATTTTGTAAGATATTGTAATTGTACCTTTTAGGCTTTTGGACCTCACTTCATAGAGCTTTATAGGGACTAATGGTATTTAGGAAGTGGGGAAGAAGAGAGAAGGAGCTTCTGAGCAAACAAAGGGAGATGGTGGGTGTTTGTCCTTCTTGTAGACACTTAAATCTACAAGGTTTTTACATGAAGTTCTTATATGGAATTTTTACATGAACTGCTGGAATACTTCCCCTTGTTAAGTGTTTTTTATTGGTTTGTTTGTTTTATTATTTGACAGGATTCTAACTAAGAAATCACAACTGTGCTCAGATATGTTTGAAGCTGTGTTGATTTTGGCTCTCTGATGGTTTGGAAAAGCAAATTGCAGAACCTTGTAGGGATTCTTTGGGCCTTGAAAACCAGAGTTTACACGTAGGACCACCCCAGCAGATCCCATATTTCTTGATGGGGAATAAGACAGTTGTGTTAAGGCAGATGTGACAAATACTACATGAGGTGTAAATATCATCTCTGTTTCCAAAAGTCATGAATGCTTTTGCCATCTGCTAATTTTTGTTGAGGATGCTCAATGTTGCCATATGGGAGGGCTATTTATATGTATTTAAATCAGTCTGTAAAGTTTGCAAGAAGGTAACACTGGTCTCCATACTCTGTTTTCCCATTTCCTGATCCATTCCAGAGTCAGTTTAACCTTGGTGTTTTGGAAAAGATCAACCACTGAGTAGGGTCATTTTTCTTATTATCACATCTGAAGAAGGCTTATTTTTGGTTTTTTTTTGTTTTGTTTTGTTCGTTTGGTTTTCTGTTGTTTTTTGGTCTTTTTTTTGTTTGTTTTGTTTTTGTTTTTTGATTGGGGAGTTGGTTTGGGGATTTCTAGCCTTATATAGGGTTAGAACCCATTTTCTGGCATTAGTGTAACTGTATTAAAGTTTCTGCTGACAACACTCAGCCCTTCTTTCCACGTTTGCCAAACGTTGGTGTTTTGTGAATGACTCTGGAAAAAGCTGTGGGTCCTTAGTCCAGCAGGCAGAGTTTGCTGCTGTACAAACAATGATTTATTAACTCTTTCAAGTCAGTACAGGGGTGGCTGCCTGCACTGCTCCATCTGGTGAGGTGTCCCACGGATGCTGCCTTGAAAGACATTTTGGAAAAAGTCCTTCCCAGCACCTGCTGCAGTGGGTTTCAGCTGTTGCTCAGGCCATCTGCTTTGCTATTCCTGAGCTGCAGGATCTGAGTGTTGGGGGATGCAGGAATGTTCCACTGTGCTTGAACTCGCCCTGTTACTCAAAACAGAGGAGAAAGATACTGGAGAAGAAGAGCACAGAGCTTTCTTTAGCCTCCCTGTCCCCAAAGCACCCAGCAAGAATTAAACCCCAATGCAAGAATTATCAGGAGCACTGGGAAACAGTATTTTATTCCTTCTCGTTATTGCTGAGCACCCAAGGGAAGATATATTGGAATTAATTTCCTTTTGCATATATGACACAAGATGGTCAGTGGTGCTAACCGGATCATGAATGAAGATACTAAATTAATTTTTCACCTCTGATTTTGATAATTCTTTCTCCTGAGATGTTGAGCCAGCTGTATTCCTGACTTGCTGTGACCTTGAGAAGACATGCCATGCCATATGGTTAAATTATGCCATGATAAAGAATGACAACAGAAGTGAGTTCATGATAGATTTGACTCTGCAAAGCTGAGAGTTGTCCAGCCCTGTTGAGATTCAGTGGACATGGATGGCATGTAGAACAGAAAAGCAGAGCTCTCATGTACCTTTTTCTTGGCCCACCCTTGTCCACTGTCATACAGTTGTATTTGCTCTGCTGCTAACCCCTTCTGCTTGGCACTCAACCTTGCACAGCTTATTCCAACAAATCCTGAAAATCTCCTGCATTCCTTTCACTCACTTCTGATGTTAGCAATGTTAATGGTGTGTCCTAGCTGGGAGCTGGCTTTTTGTTAAACCTAGGGACATAGCAACCTCCATGGGGCTGGGGTGTGGAAAACAGGCATCATCTTGAATAATGCTTGTCTTGAATGTTTATCTTCCTTTATATTTCCCTTTTTTCCCCCTCAGCTGCTTTTGCACTTCCATATTCCAAAGCTGTATTGCACAAAGCAGTTCATAGGTACAGGGGCTATCAAACTGTTTCTCTACAAAGTGGATGAGCAACAAGACTGCACAGAAGTGCAAGTGTCCTGTCATATCCATCTTCCAGCATTTGAGAGAACAGGACTAGATGGAAGAATCCCAGGTTTTGACATTACCAATCTGGGCAGCCCAGGCACTTGAAGCTAAAAAAAGCTATTTGCTATTGCACTTGGGGTTGCATGGAGAAGAAATTGCATTTTGTGAGGGAACGAGACATGAATCAATGGCTCACCTCTGTATTTTCACCCTGCTGACAAGTGACTGCTATTGTGTCCCCATTTGAAAATGAACAAAACCAGTGTAGTCATGTGGAGACATAAAAACAACAAATGCTGTCACCTCGTAATTGAGGGAGTAGGTTTGTCCATGTGCTGTAAGGAGGAACAAACTCTCCTAGTATTAAAATCAGTGCTGTCATACTCAGAAGTCAAACAGTCTTTTGTAGTGCCAGAAGGCTGAAAATGCCTAGCAATTTATGGTCAGGCTAATCTCTGAATTGTATTTATTCAGTTTATGGGCATAGCTGAGGACCTGGTTTGACTTCAGATGTTTGAGCCTTAACTACATTCACAGTACAGATTATTAGAACAAACAGAAAAGCTGTAAAAATAAAGCAAACTCAATGTTTAAAGATATTTTTTCATTTTCTGTTTAAAATATTATACTGACAAATCAGACAATTGCAGTCACACACACACAT
Organism: Cyanistes caeruleus; assembly: GCF_971803275.1. Lineage (NCBI taxonomy): Eukaryota > Metazoa > Chordata > Aves > Passeriformes > Paridae > Cyanistes > Cyanistes caeruleus. Next base: position 6,936,734 of record NC_141713.1, read on the forward strand.
GTGATTTTTCTTGATGAAATGTTACTGTTTTATTTGAAATAAATTTCTCTAAGAAATTTGGTGTGGCATGACCTTGAATGTCCATGGGATCTCAGTCTTCTAAAGAAAAACCTCTTGGGAAGGGTAAGGAACAGAAAAGCAACATTCCTAATGAAAACTAACCCCGCAGCATTTCGGTGGTGCCCCTTTAAAAGCCCAAATATCATTGCACATCATCCTTTCAAGTTTTCTTGGGAATTACAGCAGCTAGCTTTTTGATTTCTGATGTCTCTCTTGCTTGTTAATCTGGCCCCGTGTGGATTTATTGTACAAATCTATTTGGCAGCTGAAAATTGCCCTTTGATGAAGCTCCTAGTCTCATCATGAACTCCTCAGGCATGGAAAATAAGAATGGGGAGGTGGAAAAGCACAGGCTGAAAGAGCCATGTTTGCCTTTGACTACGCATGGATTTTTAGAAGCATCTAAAGTTCAAAGATTTTGATTACAGGATTTTCTGTAAAGATGAATTTCTCTCCTCTTAGGATCATAACATTTGCCATGCTGGATCAGATCACTGGTCCATATAATCAGGTACCCTGCCTCACGCAGACACTGTTTCCTCACAGCTCTGAAGAAAACAAAACCTGCCTGTAAAGCAACTGATTCAATTAGACTAAGACACAGAAAGGAAATAATCCTACCAGCCCAACCTGCCTCTCCTCTGCTTCATACACTTCACCATGAGCCCTGATTATCATTTTCAAAACTTGGAATAACGAGCTACGTTCTCTGTCAATAATTATGTCACTTTTTCATTCTCTTTTGTAATCTTTTATCAGACAGGGCTTCCTGCAGCAGTGCATTCTACCAGATGCCCATAATATGTATATGCTGTCTGTTATTAAGCATAAACTATATTTTTAAATCTAATTTTCCTTTTGCTGGTTTCTGTGTCCTTGTAAAATGTGCTTCCCATAGCTGCAGTAGTTCCCAGTTTGCTTGTCTGACCCACTGCTGTCCTCATGCCTCTGTTACCTACTATGTTATCCAGGCCCCCTGCTCTGGTCTCCCCTAAAATCACACTAGAGGGTCTGTTCATTCTCTTCAGTCTCCAGATCTGCAAATACATCCTTGTTCTACCCACCTCTTGTCTGTTTGGTTCATTTCCTTGTTTTGTTTCCAAATCAGATTTATTTGCTTTCTAGGTGTGCTTTTACTAATTGTTACCTTTTCTCTATTTTTCTTCTACCACACAAATGGTTTCCAGTTGCCCAGTAGAGCAGATCTGATTGTAATTTCTCTGCATTGACAGTACTAAATTCCTTCCTTACTGATCTGGTGCTGTCATGTTTTTTTTTGCTTGAATCAGAATGTGTGTCCTTGCCTGGTACTTTAGACATCATAAATAATGCCTGTGTGTCTGCAGAGTGTGCTGGGTGGTGGGCTTGTCCTCGAGTAAGACTCAGGTCTGCCTGCCAGAGAAGGTGGGCATTGCACAAGACAACATCTGGAAATTCTGCTCCTACTGCAGCTCCTTGGGTATGATAACAGTGTCCTGTGCAGCTCCACAGCCTTTCTGTAGCTCTGTCTCAAGCCTGGACTGAAGACTTGACAAATATTCCAGTGTCACAGCAAGAGCAAAGGGAGCTCTGTGCTCCTGCCCTTGTCTGCCATGTCCAGGTGCAGCCTGTCCTGTAGCAGGGAAGGCTGCAGTTGCTGGGAAAGGCATTAAGCACTGAAAACAGAATTTTAATAACAAATTCACGAAGCTTTGATGCTTAGATTAGACTGTTAGTTCTTCTGGTTTGACCTCTTGAACATCATAAGCCCTTGGGTTTCACCCAGGCAGCTTTGTACAAAGCCCGTTAACTTGTGTTTGTGTAAACAGAAAAATATCCAGGCTGGATTTGAGAATATCACAGCATTGGAAATCTGTCTGGTCCCTTGGCATTTTCTAGGTGTCAGTAATTGTTAAATATTATTGCCTTATTCTCATTTGAATTCATCTGCCTGATGTTTTAGCTGTATTTGTGCTATTTTTCTCTGCTCGTTTAGAGAGACCTTCAGTAACTTAGAGTTTGTTCTCCTGAAGGTACTTACACAATGCAACCTAAGCAACCTTTCAGTCTTTTTTGATAATTAATTAAACATGCTTAATTCTTTAATAGTTTGTCTATATCAGAACATGCAGGAAAGTGCCTCTGAATTAGCTAAAGGAGCAAGTGGAAATTCTTGTGCTAAACCACATTAAGCTACATGTCAACACTCTGAAGCAGAATTAAGGTGGCCTTAATTAAATTTGGCTTAACTCATTTCTAAAGTAAATTAAACCAAACTAAATTGTAAACACTTTCATTTTGAATACCAGAGCAGAAATATGTTCTTCTGTGTGTGATAAACTTGTAAAGTGGGGGTATTCTTATGCCAGATGAACTCAGACACAGAAGTTGATAATCCTAGCAGGAGAGTTTGGGGTGGAATTTGAAGTTTTATGGCTTATCTTTAGTAAGACCCTGCATTGCATACTGCATATGGATGATGAAATAAAACCCAAAAAACTGCTGTGATCTGCCTTGGATGTGTTATATTCTAATTTTTGTCTAAGGAATACTTGTGCTGCCAGATGGTGGGAGATCTACAAGTGAAGATATGTGGTCTAGAAAGAGACATTTTGGCACAGCATGCATCATACAGAGATGCAGATATTGGGGACAATTCAGAAATCATTTGCATACTTGTCATAAACAGGGAAGGCTCAGACCTGATGAGGCTGAAGATATTATTTCTACTGTTAGGTTGGTTACTTACAGCCAAGAGAAGAGAGAGAATGTAGAGACATTCAATGCTGATGATGTGTGATACTCTACAGAGAATTAGAAGGATATCTTTCAATGTCTTTTGCTGCAAAACAAACAAGCACTGGGCTGTTTTCAACCAAGTAGTCATAAATGAGCCTCACTTAGCAAGAGTGGACAGAGGAGTAAACACAAGTACAACGTGACACTGCACTGTCTGTCTAGACCAGAAGTATGAGTTGCAGAGGCATGTTTGGATGATGTGTTTTGGGAACAGATGGCAGAGAAATACGTGGAGTTCTATATGATAGGATTCTTCTTTTTTGATGAAAAGGAAGGAAAAAAATCTTGATTTCACCAGAGAGTTTTTTAAAGGTATAACTCAAGGGAGGAATGAAAGATGATTATTGGATGCATAAACTGATCTGAAGCAGACCTTTTTTGGAGAAGTGAGCCATGTTCCAGAGCTCAGAGAGAGCATGGATGAGGGTCCCTTGCACTTAGGAGGAAGAGAACTAACCTTTCATGAAATGGTAAAGGGAAAAAAATGCAGTTCAAACTCAAACAGCTTGTCATAAATAAACTGAGCCAGTGCAGCAAAAACTGCAGATGCAATAATTTCTCAAATGTCTCCACACTACTGCTAAAGAGTGATGAGCAAGACTAATTGAGAGATCATCTCTGTTGATAAGCTGTAATTTAATTGGCTGTACTAGAACCTGCTGGGAAAACTTTGGAAATTCTTGAATTTAAACTCTTCCAGCTCCTGGTCTGCTCCCTGCATGGGGAGGACAGAAAAGGCAGTAGGGGTGTTTGGCTGGGATGAGGGGAATGACAGTGTGCTGCATCTTCATTTACTGATAATTCAGGTCTACATACTGCAGGTAGGATGGCATAGGCTAGGAAATGATCCTCCTTGGTACACTGAATTAAAGCAGAAAATGGGATAAGCTACCTCAGAAGCACTTGTGTTCCATGCAGGAAAAATAAATGTGTAGCCATGGGCTTCAGTTTGGGTGAGATCTGCTTGAGATTCCGTGTGGCAGCAGTAAATACTATTAAAGATTCCAAACGTTACAGATGACTAATTTGTAGCACAAAAGATGTAGTATCCACTGCAGTTCTATTTTGGACTACTTTGTAACAGGAAATGATGAATTAATCTTTGTTGTGGGAGTTTGTGGTTACCTAGACACCAGTGATCATGACCCAATTACATTTAATGTGGGCAGGGGACAGTGTTCCTATTAACACATTTGCTTGTATATTTTTTCCTTAATAAGGGTGATTTTTCAGAGCTGAAGAAATATTAGAATTAAAGCAGACCACAAGAGGGGGGAAAAAATGGAAGTATTATGAATAGAAATTGAGTCCTTTTCCAAAAAGGATTTTGCTACATATCCAAAAAGGCACAATTCTCTAATCAGGAATTGAGGACATGTTCGGTTAAAAATGATGCTGGTTGAGTAGCAAAAAGAAAGTAATAATTAATGTAGAGGACAGTGACTCATAGTACTGATGAAAAATCTACGTGATTGATTATAGTGAGACAGGTCTCTGTTATTTCAGTCTCAGTTTCTTGTTTGTTAGCACTAATTGTTTACTAGTGCTTCTGAATGTAATGAGTAAACAACAGTAGAGGTCATTTCCCTAAATATGGCTTGTGAAAATAATCTTGTGAAGAATAATAGCACAGATTTATTGTCCCTGAACAAAGAAAAAAGGGAAGATAGACACAAGCCATTGTAATGTTGGATATAAGAAGATAAAGAGTAAAAATTCATGGCAGTCAGTCCTTAGAACAGTAAGAAAGCATTTGTGACCATCACCAAAAAATAAGTTCTGGAACACTACTATAGAAATTATTGCATGGATAAGATTTTTAAACAGATGCCTTAATTAAAGTAGTGCCTTTAATTTGTTAGAGTACTTCCTTTTTCTACCCGTTACCATGTTAATCTTTTCAAAGATTATGGTTCTTGTCTGGGTGTTTTCAATAATGATGATACTAAATGCTGATTATCTTAGCCCTTATCATTTCTTCCTCTGGGATTTATTAGGTCACTGGGCTAAGAGCAAAGGGAACAAACTGTTTCCTTTCACAACCTTTTCTATTTACCATGGATTGACATCTGTAAGTCAGAGTTATTCAGTTTGTTTCTTCTGACCCAGAAATGGGAAACTTTCTACTCTGTTGACTGTGTACTTTGTCCTAGGACAACATTTTTGCTTTAGGGATTTAAAGAGACCAAATTCTCACTAGGCTGGTGCTAGGACTTATGCCTCTGAAGATGCTTTGCCTCGTTTTCTATTGTCGTCATCATCACCACAGTCAACACTTTCTCAGCACCTTTTGCCACAGAAGATAAAAATATTGATATGTAGTTGGGGAAAGTAGGTGTTGTCTTTGAAGACTTCTGATATTTCAAGCCAATGTTCCCATTTTGCACTAGGGTGAAAACACAGCCTTTTAAAATAACTTGCAGAAATTGAAAACAGCTGATCACAGAGCAGGTCACTACACTCTTTTGGCTGAAGAAAACTCAGATTCCAGTCTGCCTGCTTCAAAGCAAGGATTTAGATTGCTAGAAGGTCTTTTGTTGAACTTGTCCCTGCTTCTCATGTAAGAGATGTAATATTTTGTGTAAATAATGAGAGGTTCCTTGAGCCAGAAAGAGACTTAATTGCACAACCCAGGGGCAGTGGTACTCACCTAAAATAGAACAGCCCTCATCCCCTGTAGGGCAGAAGGGAAAAATATCTTGCAAAGATATTTTTATTGTGGGGTCTGATCAAAAACATCAGCCAGGAGCTGAGCAGCTCTTCCTGAGAAAGGTCACCTGTAGCCTGTCACAGTCTCACAAGGAAGTCTTGTCTCAGACAAAGCATCTTTCTCAAAACATCTCTCACCAAATCTCTTCCTGTTTTCTACCTCCTCTTAGCTTTATATATAAAGCAGGAAGTTTCCTTTGGGGTGCTGGAAGTAATGACTGAATTCTACAATGAAATTGAATCAGAGATTCATACAATGCAGCAATAAAAAAAAGATATTATGAGTTTGAGGAAGATACTGTAAAATTATTCTGGGAGAGATGTACAGCTGTGTACTACCAGGGCTAAAAAAAGCCTAGAAATTTTGTCCAGTTTACAGTACCTTAATCCTGCTGGAGATCACTTATTTGATAAAATATAATTTAAAGTAGATATATAGATTTAGTTTTGCCACAGGATCCATAAGGACAGTTTTGCATTTGCTCATAGTTTCTTTTTTTTTAAGTGGTCATTTGTTTAAAAGGTACTGCTCAGCAGATTGTGCAGAGACTAGTTCTGGTTTGGAGAGAAAGGTGATAGTTGATAAAGTAATTTTATCTTGCAAGATAATTGAGAGTTGAGTGAGATTATTTGGTTTGAATTGCTCTCTCTACATGAAAACAATGGAGTATGAATCTAGCATTTCTGTAGATGTTTACTTTAGCCCTCTTTTTTTTTTTTTTTAAATTATATTATACTTTTAATTCTATTTTTACTGCCTTTCTCATATTTTCCTTTCTAGCCTTGAGGAGGAATGGGCTTGGGTCTGTAGTGTGAGTTAGGGAGAAGGGCTGCATAGCTATGTCATGATGGCCCAGAGCATGAATGCCTCGCTGGCTGGCAGTGATGGGGAGGAAGAGAGACAACCCTGGAACACAACATAAACAAACAAGCCTGAGTTGCTTGGTGACTTGTTCACAACCCTCAGCTCTCCTGTGCCCAGGTGAATTGGCACCTGAAGTCAGCCCTGTTGCCTCTGCTACCAGAACCATTCCACCAAGGAAAGATGAAAACTGTGAATGTGCAGTAGGCAGCTGGACACCAATTTTGTAATGACCTTTTAAGAGCAGCCCTTCTGTCTCTTCCAGTGAGGGAGAATGAAATAAATGGGATCTGAAAGTGGAGCTCAGGCTGGCTTGGAAAGAACGACAGAAAGGTCGCTTTTCTGATCAGGCCAGTATGTTCAATGATTGGAAGGACTTCCAGGGGTCAGAGCATTGAAGATTTTTCTGGGTCAGGAGCAACCCTGCTAACTCCACATGCACAGAAATGCCTTGATTTTGTTATCTGACTGATCAGCTCTTGGTAAAGGTGTTGCACAGGCTGGGTACCTTCAACAAGCCACCAAAACTGCTTCTATCGTTTCACACATTTAGTTCTCACCAAATCAATTGATTTTTGTGCCCTGAAGTATGATTTGTACTGGGGCCTGGTATTAAATGTCAGCTTTGAAAGCAGGCCTTGTCAGGACTAATACAAAATTCACTCTTGTGGTTAATTTAACGAGATAGATCAGCAGACATTGTACATTTATTAAACAACCATAATTATATTTATATTAATGCCGGTCTCTGCCCAAGAGAGATTCAGGCCTGGCATAATAGGATTTGTTTGTAATGCAGAATTGAGATCTCTGAATATAGATACAGTGATAAACTCAGGGCTTTGGGCCATGTTGTGGGTTGAGCTTGAGTAGCTCTGGGATGTTCGGATGCTGGCTCTGCAGCTGAGGCTGCGGGCTGTGACAGAGGCACATGGTTAGAGCTCATATCAAACTCTGGGAATGCTGTCAGATTTTTGGTTATTCTGCATGCTGCAAAGTTGGTTGAAATCCACTGGTATTGACTACTTTCAGGTGCACTGCATTTGCATGTTCATTCTCTTTAAGACATCAGCAAAGCATCCTGAGAGTTCTAAAGGTTCTGCTGTTCCTGAAGTGTGTTTTGTTTCACACTGTCTCCTCTGTAGGATATGGCATCAAGTCATTTTTGTATTATATTGAACATGTAGCACATTTTTATGTGGGTAAGGTCATTGCTCAGGCTTTGGAAACAGGTGAATGGGATTCTGTCTGAATTTTCCGATGTACAGTTATGTTATTTCTGGAAAATAGCCTGTGGTTATTGCCCTGTTCTGTTCTGCATTGATGTCCTGGGAATAAAGCAAGAGATTTCTGGGACAGGGGCAGCTCTGCTCAGTTGCTTGCAGGAGGCAAGAACAACCTCAACTGGATTTAGCTGTGTCTTCCTGCTTTTTATGCTGACACAGTGCCCACCTCTCCTCCTCTGCATACTGATGGCCTGCATCTTTACTCTGCTTGTCTGTCACTGCAAACAGGGGAGAACAAACTTGACAGTGGTGGATTGAAGGTCTGTAAATGGTTATTGATTCCCAGACCTCTTGCATTCCTAGAGAAGGGGGTCGGGAAGGGTGTGTGCTTGGGGACAGAGCATGCAGGTTTGGAGGGGTTTTAGCATGGGTGAGTGACAGGATGTACATGATTATGACTTTCCCTGGATTTGCTTATTCACAGCCCTGGATTGGCTGTGTGCAAACGAGAGATTGTGCTTGGAAGAAGGTGTGCACAAGGTTGTGTGTACGTGTGTGAGTGTACATTTATCTCTGCTTATAGACAGAACATGAAACACAGGTGACTGATAGCAGCATTGCCCGAGTCTAACACAAAGATGGAACTTGATCTTGGAGCTCTTCCCCAACCTAAATGATTTTATAATTCTACTACATGAGTGCATGTACCTTGTGTGGGTGTGTGGAATGCACATAGATGTTCCTTGTGGATCCCTACCAGGAAAGGTGCAACTAAAATAATGATGAGCTCTGTGTCATTCTGCTGCCAGGTGACACTGTCACACCTGCTAGTGCAGGTAGGGTGGGAAGAAGGCAGAGGTGAATAGCCTCAGCCTTCCTGTTAAATCTTTCCTGCCATAGCACATATGGGAGTCTGTAGTAGCCTGTGAAAGGGAAAGGAAGCTCAGTTCTAAAGACTGAAAAGAAAATGCACGCAGCAGTGACTGAGTTCAGATTTCATTAGCTTCTGATATCTCTGTTCACAGGAAAAGAAAACACATTTCCTTGGTGACCTTTTAATAAATGCAAAGCTGGGGGGAATTCTGTCTCTCAGTTCCCTTCCATTTGTAACTAATTGGAGTGGAGGTGTGCAGTGCACAGGACTGCAGCAGAGCCTCTGAAGGACAGCATGCTCACAACACTGCCATTTGTGCACTTCTTGCTTGCCTGTGGAGCCCACAGCACAGCAAAGGCGATGAATGCCTTGTGAGGTCCTGTCCCATCCCTTCCTCCACCCAGGATGGGAGCAGAAGGGTGGGGCAGTCCCCTCACACTGAACAATCCCGTTCAATAACACGTTCAATAACGTGAGGGGTGGTGGAAAGCAAACCAGCACAGGCTGTGCCTGTCACATCTGCTGCTTTGAGTTGTTACCTGCTGCTTGCAGGGCAAGGGAGAACAGCTTATCCCTTGTAATGTTTCCTCCTTACTGCTCATATGATGTTTATTAAAAGGTGGAAAGGAACTTTCATGTCTTCTTAACATGAAATAACATGTCTTCTTCTTTCTCAGCACAAACATTGTGGGATTTAAAATTGTGTGGATAGATTTAGTGGCAGGGAATACAGGGCACAGCAAGACCATTTCAGATGGGAGATGGAGACGTGGAATCAGACCCAACTGAAGGTCTGATGATGCAGAGGTGCTCAGCATCCCACAGATGTCTAAATGGTGCTGGTTCATGCCCTTGTTCCTAATTGCAAGGCTATACCTTGCTGTAGTGAATGTGCTGTTGACTGGTGGAGCGTGGATGGGACCTTTTGTGAGTCCATTGTTAGAAAAGAAAACTCTTATCAGGATTTCTCATATTTTTTTTTGGTAACATTTTTGCTACATTCTCTGAGAAAGAAAATGCTTGGGTAGATTCCTGAATCCATGTGAAAAAGTTCTTAAAAGAGGGACAGCCTGAAGAGGGATCAAATTATTGTGGTAGAGATTTGGCTTATTATCTTCTCATATAGCCCAGGAATGAGAAGCATGTGGCTCTTCTCGGTGTGTTTGGAATACATAACTACAGTCCAGATGGCATTTAAGGTCAGGCTGGCTTTGCTGGTGATCCTGACTGGTTGAAATAAGGGAATGTAAAATTCTGAAGAGAGGCTTATTTCATGAAGACTGAATAACAGATATTTCAAGCCCCAAGGTGCTTCATTAAATATCCTCTCTTTCCAGTCAGTTCCACTGATTTCATTTGAGAGTGTACAGCTATGATAAACTGAATTAAATGTGAGCTCTCATAACTCCTCACCCAGAATCTAAACCTTAAAGAGCTTCCAAAAAGGCAGTCAGTAATTGAAGGCCTTCTCCTTTAAGACAGCCAGAATGCTCCCAAGACAACCAGAAATGTTTTACCTATATTTCTGTGTCAATATTATTGAGCCTTGGCATAATCTCAAAATTCATCTCATTTATGTATATGTTCTTGAATTTAAAAGGAAAAGAGAAAAAAAAAAAAAAAAAAAAAATAAAGCCTTAAGAATTTTTAATTCCATTGCTCATGGCACATTTTTTGTACAACAACACAAAATTATTTGTTTTATATACAGAACTCGACCTCTCTATATAGGGATTGTAGAGAATTTGCTTTCCACTTGAAGGGAAAATCAGTAGTAGGGTACATGGAGAGAATAATTCCAGGTGTAACCCATGTAATGAGCTGATTTGTCTGTGAGTGGGTGCTTAGTCCCTGTGAATAGCTGTGCCCACAGCTTTTGCAAACCTGGTACAAGAACACTTGGGGACGGAATAAAGTCTTTATCTTCACTGATTGCATGTAATCCTAATTGGGTTTTGGATGCACAGCAAGGTTAGTGGCACCAGACAGCACAGGTTTATGATTATGCATGATATAAGATGCATCATCCATTGCTGACAAATGTACTGTCTCCACACACAGACAAAGAAGTGAAAAAGAACAGGTTATATTTTTCCTAAATCGTTTGCCAATCATTTTTGATTTTCATTAGGAGTCTGAAAGAGTCTGAGTGATTGTACTGCTCAGCGTGGCTTTGTGGGAAAGGGCTTAATTTTTATGTTTCCATTTAGTGAATTTTATTGTATTGTTTCTTAGGTCATTGATGAATAAATCATAGTTACACTGAAGCAAATGCCTGGGAAATAGAAAAAACAAGTCTGTTTTACTCCTTTGTATGTATTAGGGGTGACAGGTATTGCTGAGTGTAATTAATTCACTTGTGAAGGACCGAGATCTGCATGATCGTGCTTTCCCTTTTTAACACTAATCACTAGAAATTGTTAGCACAGCGTTAATAAATGAGTGAAGACTGTGAGCACAATTTACAAGAGAAATAGATATGAATCTGTGTACTTCTATTAGCTCCTGCCTGTACTTTCCTGACTCACAGGAGGTGAGTGTTTGTACTGGTGGAGTGTTTGTGTGCAGGAAATGTTTGTGAGTGCAAACTTTGCTGAAGACTGTGACTGAATGTGGGCACATAAATGAGTGAACTAATTCAAAACACTTTCTCTCACACCTCCAAGTATGCAAATGTGCACTGCTGTGTCTGTACATGGCAAACATGTTATTTTAACTGTGGTACCTGTGTCTCAGAAATGTGTCCTTGAACACTGGTGGCTGTCAGTCTGAGACAGAACTTTCCATGTGTGCCCTTCTCTCTCCTTCATCCCCACTGATATGTCCCCTATTAGTAGCAGTTAATAAAGTCTTCTGGTTTTCTGTTGTTTTGGGGTTTGTTGTTGGGGTTTTTCCCCAGAGAAGTTGTGTGTAAAGAGCTTGGCAGAAGTGGTATTTTCTTGAAAGCCATGTCTAGCGCTTTTTTCCCACTGTCAGCCAATTATTTCCTTTAGTGCCTGAACATAAGACTTGCCAATAAAAGTCCCAAAATAGCTTCTCTCACTATTACTAATGTTTGCCAACAATAGCTAGGGAAACAAAAACAAAATCCATTTTTGTAACTGGGTTCTAACATGAGGTAACCCTGCAGGCTTTAATGAAAATTAATTCGGTGCCTAAAGTTAAAGGCATTGGAAAATTTTTTTGACCAAATTCAAATATGACAGTGGAGAGGTGACAGGTGTTGGCTCCTTATGGACAAGAAGGTGCCAGGTAAGTGAGTGCAATGCAATGCAGTGAAGTTTGCCTTTGGTTTGGGATGTTGTAACCTCTAAATGGAGGAGCGTGGAACAAAGATGGGTATGTGCCAGTCTGGGCTCCATCCACAGCAGAGATCTTGCCTGAGCTTTCTTCAGCATCAGGACTGTAGAGCTGAAGTGGAAGGGACAGGCAGGTTCAGCTCAGCTAGGGATGGACTGACATGTTGAGGGAGCAGTTTCTCTTGTCCAGGTTACAGCTTTGGCAATATTGCTCACCTGGAGTGGTGAGAATTTGGAGCCTGCACTGAGAAGAGTTAAGTGCAGTCCTAGCAATGGGAGAAATCAAGTTAATTCCAGATGTCTCTCCTTGCCAGCCAAGCCTGCAGCTGAGCAGGGTGAGCAGGCCTGTGAAGGATGGGCAGATTCAACCCAGAGCCCAGGTCACTAAGCAGGTACAGGGTGATGAAGCAGAACCAGGTCAAGCCAGGAATTCAAACCAGTGAATCAGGATCACCTCCAGTGGTGGTGACTGGGGTCAGCCTTGGAATCACTGGTGGGTCTGCAGTGACAAGGAGGGTTCCCAAGGGAAGCCAGGAACTCAGTCTGACTGGAGTCTGGACTGATGAAGCCTGTGGGCAAGATCGATGGGCTGATGTGTCTGCTGCTTTTGCTTGGGAGGCCAAACAAATTCAGGCTCCCAGTCACTTAATAACATCTGTTCTGATAGCAGCAGGCACCTTCCAGTGTCACAAACATCCTTGTGCATCACCACTCTTTTCTCAACTCCTGTGGCTTTTTGGTCCCCTGACTGCCTCTGAAGAACTGTGACTGCTCATTTTCTTCTTGAGCCTGTCCAGATTGCACCCCTATCCATCCCTGGTGTGTGGGACAGCACAAGCTCTTCATCCTACCTCATATCCTGCCATCCAGCTGCACTTGTGGACTCTGGAGATCCTTTGTCACAGTGGCTCAGGGGACAGGGAGTTCATCTGCCTGAGGGAAGGACTTGGTCTCAGTGCAAAGGGGAGAAGCAGGATGTGGCTGAAGACCTTCCTGCTGTCCTGGCCTCAGTAGTATCTGTCATTTTGTTCAAGTTTCATGTATTGCTGGCTTTTAATTACAGAGCATAAATGATACAAGTTCTTTTTAAACCAGATTCTTTACTGTGGTTTTGCGGTGGGGGGCTTTTTGAAACCTAATCTTTATTTCTTGTTAGTCTCTGATTTTTTATTTTTTTTTTTTATTTTTTAAAATAAAATATGGCAGAATTCCAGATTAATACCTTCAAACAGCTTTTCTCCTATCCATGAGAGGTGAACTGTGAGAGGTAAAGAGAATTGTGGGCTCTCTCCCTAGCTCTGCCAATGCCCTTGATGAGGTGCCTTTGACTAGGTTACTCTTCCTCTGATTCAGCATCCCTGCTTGAAGCTTGCAGTGCTGCTCTCCTACCTCCCAGAGGGTATCCTGAGATTAATTGAGGGATGTATCTAAACGGCTTGAGCATGCAGGCTGAAAGTCACCAGGGACAAAGCTGTTACTAGGGCAGGAATAAAGGTCAGGCCCTTGCTGACATCGTTGTCTCAATTAATTAATACACTAATCTCTATAACTCCTCTTCAGCAAATATAATTTGGCCTCAACCCTTATTTTGTTCATTTTTCTGTGACTTAGCTTTGAGAGAACTAATGCAAAGACCTTGATGGAAAAATCCTGCTTTTTAGCATATACCTTCCCCTCAACCAGCTCTATCACTTGTTCCCTCCTTGTTACCTTTTGCTCCTGTTTGTCTGAGGGCTTTGCAGGAAAGTCCCCTGGCCACTTAAATGGTTCTTCATGGCATACCAAAAGAGACTTATCACTCAGTTCAGGTTCTGAGGAGTGATAGCTGATTGCTTCAATTACTAGGAAAACTGTGTGTGGAATTGATTGAAGGGGGAGAGTTAATATTTTATCCTATTTTCCTGTGGCTATTTCCTATGGGAAGTGCAAGACCAATTCTGGAAAACATTAGGAGGAAGTGTTTGTTCCCCAGCTGAAGGGCTGAGTCACAATCTGTGAGTGCAGGAGGGAGGTGTCAGTAATTTGGATTCTATGACCACATAGCCCCGAGGCTCAGCATTTTGGGACAGCTGTTTTTGAACACAGAGTCTGCCCAGGATCTATTAGGGATCGCTACCAGCATCAGAAGATGCAGCAGGGCTTGGAGAGGAGCAGAAGGCAGAGTGAGTGAACGTGTGTGGCGAAGCGCAGTGAAGCGAGCCATCCTTGGATGGGCAAGAAGGAATATTCCCCCCAGTGCTTCCCACTGGGAAATCAAAGAAATGAAGAAAATCTCTCCTTGTCTTCTGTTCAGCTCTTAGTTCTGGTTTGTTGTACTTTCCATTCCTTTGTGATTACATCCATGTCTCAGTCAGGTATTGTTTTCTGCTTGAGTTGGGAACATTCCCTAAAGCTGTTCAGAGTGCACAATAGTCTTGTTCTCTTTCTTAGGCCAGTTTTAGACTGAATTTTGGCAGATTACACAAGTGTGGAATGTTTACTGTCCTGTCTTACATCATCATTTATCCTGTATCATTTATTTTTGCTTTAACAGAGTCTTAGCACTGTCAGTCTAATATGCATCTGAGGTTGAAATGTATTACCATAATGCAGTGCATGGTGGGTAATCCCATGCAAATTGTTCTGTGGAAAGTCGTGCTAAATTATGTTCTTGGGAAGAAAAAGGCATGAAAACAAAGGCTTTTTTTCCTTTCCCCTTTTCTTAACTGTTTGTTCTGTGGATTTCTGAGCAGCTGCCAGAGGCACAGGTTGAAGCGAGTTGTTTGACATTCAGCACCACGTGCAGTGATGCTCCTCCCCACAGGATGCTGCTGAAAGGATGGAGTTGAAAACTGCTCTGGCTTTTCTATATGTCTCTGTGACGTTTAGTTTTAAAACATTAATAGCTTGTCAAAGGAAAAATCTGAGTGAATGTTGGAATAGCACAGTAAAGAGGAATGCCTTGACGCTTTTTTTATCTCCATTGTCTCCATCTCCTCATCTGTAGGAATATCAGTTTTTGTGAACTTAAAGGGCTTCAGATGCCTCTTGGAAGAGGCAGTTCTGATCATACATAGTGTTGTTTTTAGATATTTGTCTTTGTTCTCTATTACCAAGGTTATTTTCTTGAGAACTGGCTCCTCAGTTCCTCTGGAAGTCCATACACTTTCCAAACGGAAGCTGTAATCCTCCTTTTGGACACACTTGATTGTAGCAGAAATGATTGCAATGTCACAAACAGAGGATTATCATTTTCAGTAGAAATCATAAAAGGACTCCTAAGAAAAGGCAGCATGTTCTTATGCAAATTTTCTCAGGTAGTACATCTGCAAGATGAAAAATCCTGAGAGAGCCTGTAATCTGGAGTCAGCGTCTCTCTGCTGATAAGGTTTGTCTGCTCTGCTGTGAATGGCCAGTGGATTTTCAAGGACCCAGAAGCTTGTACTTTGTTTGTACAAGTCTTGTAAAATGATGCTCTCTCGAGGTGAAACATTTTTCATTTGCTTTCTCCATCTCTGAAAAAGTCAGTGTGGACATGTCCATGGCAGAACACGGGGCACTGTGTGCTTATGTGCGGGTCACATCAATTACCCCACTTGAGAGAGCTGCCTTTCCTCACCACAGCTCTGTGGCTCTGAACTTGTCTCCCTTTCTTCAGTCTGTTCTTCGCAGTCTTCAAAGATTTTCTTTGTCTCTGTCTCTCCTAAAACGTAGAGTGTGCAGGAATTAAACTGACCCTGTGCTGGTAGTATTAGAGAAGGGGAAATACTGACAGGTGGTTTGCAAAAGTTTTCATCCAGCTGCCAGTTCTGACTGATGTTCTCCTTGGCAAATACTTCCAGATGTCTAAAATATCTTCATGCTCCACATCAGCTCCTCGTGGATAAGCACCACAAGTTCCTATCTCCTGTAATAAAGCAGAAGCTTTGTTTTGATACTCATTTTTGCTTTCCTTTTAGTAATAATTTCTTCCAGTGAAATGTAAAGTATAAATAGCCAGCATACATATCTTAGTGGCTCTCAGTTTCCTTTGTGCCACTGGACATGTGGGCTGTGATGAAATGAACCTTTGGGCTCTGAGGGCCTGCAGACCCTTGTTAGTGGCTAATGGCACTTGGTTCACCTGAAAGGACCTTCTTGATCTTTTATTTCTGACTGTGGCTATCACATCCCTGGGCTCATTGCAGGATGTCCTTTCCAACCCAGCTGCTGAATAAAATGATTAGTAACTTGCCCTTGGACTGTCTGGTGAAATCTCCCTCTGACACAGCTTTCTTATGGATTCTGTAACTTTCTATGGTGTTATTGTATTACATGTTCATTTTGTGAACCTGTATTAAATCAGAGCAGACATCAAAGAGGGTCCTGCAGTATTTTTGCCTGAATTACCCTCAGTGTTATCAGCCATTCTCCAGGTGACTAGTATAGACTATTCAAAAGAAAGAAAGAAAAAAAAGGGTCATATTTTCCCTGTTATTGTCCATTTCTCTGTGAAATGTGACAAGCAGCAAGAAGGGTCCTGTGTCAGAATGATTACACTGACACCTGTAAGAGAACAGCCAGCAAGCTCCTTGCTTGTACTTCCATCCTCCCTCTTCAAAGGAAGCAGGCACCAGGCTGGGGGAAGCCCTCTCCTCTGCTGTGTCTCTTTCCTCTGATCTGAGCGGGGCAGAGATGCTTTTTGTGCTTTCCCATGTGCCTTTGGCTTGGAAAATCAAATGCCTCCTTTGTTGTTTTAGAAGTGCTAATACAATAAATTGTAGAATCATAGTTGCTTCCTGTCACTGATGCAGAGGTTGTAGGGAGGGATAGGTGGGAAGGCTGGCTTTGATGGTGTTTGCTGAAGGTGACCAAAGAGAATTTGTGATATGGAAAAAAGAAATTAGCCTGGGGGAGCCATTTATAATTTAGGTAAAAAGTCTCAGGTAGCTCTTGACATGTATCAGAATAAGGGGATGGATATAGAAGGCATGAAAGGTTACAGTAATGAAAACTG
The DNA here is from genome assembly GCF_971803275.1 of Cyanistes caeruleus. Taxonomy (NCBI): domain Eukaryota; kingdom Metazoa; phylum Chordata; class Aves; order Passeriformes; family Paridae; genus Cyanistes; species Cyanistes caeruleus. Next base: position 6,953,517 of record NC_141713.1, read on the forward strand.
AAACGGGAGAGGAAGGTGCAGAGCTGTGGATTGGTCTGTGTTCCTACCTCTCACCTGTGAAGGGTCTGTGTGAAGGCCTATTTAAAGTAAGTTTTTAAGGAGACACACAGAAGGCCTTAGGATAATCTCTTCTGGACATTTGCATGCAATTATTCCACCATGGAAGCTGCTGTGTGCCATCTGATGTGCCCAGAAAAGCCACCCCCAGGTGGAAGCTCTGCTCTGAGGCCATTGGCAGAAGGATATGAGGGATTTTCTGGAAAGCAGACAGACCTGGAAGAAAGAAATAAGCTTCTATGCTTCAAGGTGTGATTTGGAAAATAATAAGGGACTCCAAGGACTGGAATAATAAGAATTTGTGTAGGCTGAGATTTGGATGCATTCTGGAGCCGCTGGTTTCCTGGCAGAGCTTGTAGGCAGCCAGGATGGGAACAGAGCAGGATGCTGTGGGACCATGCTGGCTGCTTTGTACACAAATCAGTGCTTGCACATTGTCTGCTCTGTTATTTGGTATTTGATTAAGGTTGTAACTCACAGAATTAGGTGAAGCCCAGGGTTTTTTTTTTTCCTGTAGGAGTTGTAAGGAAATTAAGAAATTGAACTACTAAAAAGGAATCTTTAAAACTGGCCTGCAGACTCAGCAGTTGACTGTCTAAACCAGGTTCAATAAGGTAAATAATCATAATTATGATACTTTATGTTTAAAAACTTATATGATGTCATGAGAGAACCACCAATAACAGAGCCACAGGACCTGGACTAACACCGACAGAAGGAAATACAATGACTGAGAATATTAATAGAATTAATAGGGCATTGATAATATGATTTTTATTTTTTTAAAATACAGGAGCTAGAGGAAAAATGAGAAATTAGTATATAAAGTTTAATTCATCCTTTCAAGGGTGAATCTAGGCTAATTTTCATGCAGAATGGTATCAGTGGGCATCCCTGATGAGCCATGGCTAGTGAAAGAAGAGGCTTCCACAAAAAGGAAAAAAAAAAAATCAAATTTTGCCAGTTATGGAATGAGAACTAAAAGGGTCTGTGTGTAGTCAAAACTGAGTTAAAAGCATGGGAAAAGTGGGTAGAAAAAGGCAACACTGGGATGGAAAGAAATGTAAGTTGAATCCAGTTACCACTCTGTGAATGGGTGCTGGTCAGTATTTATAATTTGAATGACTGGAAGGCAAGGAGATAATAAGATAATAAGATCTGCTGCTAGCAGCTGATGCAAATTATACCGTGGGAAGAAGGGCTGAAAGATTGTGGGTACTAGAATGGAAGATGAAACATAGGCAGTGGCAGGGTGCAGCGTGTTTGAAGGAATAGTTTAAAGCATTCAGACACATGGCTGGGCTCTGAATTAGCTCTAACCATTCAGGAAAACATAAGTAGCTATTACAAAGACAGCTTGATAAAGATGTCTGTGCCATGTGCAGCAGCAGCAGCAATAAAGAAAAAAAGTGAGTAAGATGCCTGTGTGTGTGAAGAAACAGGGAGCTTTGGAAGATGTTCTAATATCCCTGTAGACGTGAGTGGTAACACCTCCTGTGGAGTACTGTGTGTGTTATGGGTCATTTCTTTGTAAGAGACAAAGCAGTGATATACATGGGCTGGAGGGAACAGATGAAAGTGTTTAGTGGCCTGGAAGGCAGCTTCAATCCGGGGAAAGCATGGGGGATGCTGGAGCTGCTGAGTTATAAAGGGAAGGAGTAGAGCTCAGCAGTGCAGGGAGCACAGCAGCGTGTGGCAGAAACAGCGAGTGCTGGGCTGGGGGAGGCTCTGCAGTGCTGGGGATGCTTGGAGGCAGCACAGCAGGGAGCAGAACCCACCTGAGCTCTCTGCCTGATATTGCTGCCAGGCCAAGACACAGTCTCAGTGGTTTATAGGCTCCATGGTGATCTAATGTGGCAGCAGAGGGATGGAGACAATGTGGGGTATCATGCTGGAGCAGCTGGGCTGTTCCCTGAGTCGTGCTGTGTTGGCTTTCACTAAATCTGTTGTAGTGCCTCTGTCCCTGTGTTGGTGCAAAAGTGAAAGGTTCTATGATCCTGGTGTCTCGTTTTGGATGGGGAGTTGAAGCACACTAACCTTGCTCTGTCGTTTTGGTCAATAAATATTTCTTATCTGGTGGGAACAATAGAATGTACTTGTCAATTTAAATGCTTGAAAAATGCGGAAAAAATAACAAAGTGTTGTGTAATGTAATAAAAATGTGTGTCACCATTCCATGAAGTTAAGTTGCAACAGCTGATTATTTGTATAACACACAGTTAACCTGGGGATCCCCACTGTGAATGGCATTATGAAGATAAATACCTTACTGAGGGTTTTTAAAGTGGGTTTGACACTTTGAGAAGCATCTACGTTTACATTAGCCAAGATAAGTGTAATAAATCATTTTTGCCAACGCATGTGATGATCACCAGCCGTGTTTAGAAAATTATTTTACACCCATAGTGAAATATGGCCAAACTGGGTAAATTCATAGCTGATGAAAAGGCTGGGGTGGGCCAAGAGTCTGCTTGCTTTTCTGTTCATCAGAATTATTTATGGAGGCAAACTTTTAAGTGGAAGAAGAGGGGAAGAAAAGTCATCCAGGGATTAGGCTGCCAATTTAGGATTTGAAAAATTTCAGCTTCTTGCTTTCCCAAACTGCTTTTAGGAGCTAATTCATTTGACACAGATTCTGAGACATACTTACAACCCCACCTCACACCTAATCTCCAGATACCTCATGCTATAACCTGTCTGTGACTTGTTCCACGTTCCACAGAGTTCAGATAGCAGGGAAAGGAACATGTGTGAGAGGAGGTAATGGTGAGACTAATGATGATCAGTTTTGAAGGCACCATCAGATACCAGTTAGCCTATTGGAAATACTGGGAGCATGGGGAAGAAAGGTGCTTTCTTGAACAAAGCACTTGATAGCCTCCAATAACTGGTAATTGCTTTATTTCCTCGCACTGCCTCAGAATTCCTGTGTGACTTGAACACTCCCTAGTTCTGTTTCTTGGCAGCTTAAGTATCCTGGAGCAGTATTTTTTTTTTTTCTTTAGAATTAGCATGTTGGGGTGTTTGGTGTTTTTTTTAAATGTTTGTTTTCTTTATTTTGTTGGGGCTTTTTTGTTTGTTTTTGTTTTGGTGATTTTTTTTATTATTATTATTTAAAATGATGGTGTCACCCATGGCATTGGTTAGATCTGCTGTGAAAAGATTGCTCTCATGTCTTCACTGGATGGTACAGGCAGGCTTCTCCTCCCCAAAACTGTCTGCAGTCCTCAGATAGGAACTTGAGGCACTCCTGATCCTGTTGCTGGGAAACAGTGCAGATCCCACTAAAGTGTGCAGTTCTGGCCTGGCCTTCACTCAGCCTCTTCAGTGCTGTTTGAAAAGACATTGTGGGACAAGGAGAAATGCTGTTCAGTGTCTGCAGAGAGGGATAAGCTTAGTCCAGGTTCATCCAGGGCCTAAAATAGGTCCCCAGCATGTCACAAGGAAATGAATGAGACAGAAAACCGATGTACTGCTCAATTTTATTGGAAAGCAAGAACTCTGTAAAGAATAGCATCTTTCTACATGGTTTGTCTGCATTGGTGGAAAATACCCTCATTTGTCATTCTCTTTTGGTTTCCAGCATGACCACCCATCACAATTATGGCCCAAACAAAAAACAGACAAAATCCAAAAATCAAACTGAACAAAAAAACCAGAAAAACAAAACAAACAAACAATAACAAAAAAATACAAAACCAAACAACAAAAACACACACAAAAAGACCCCAAACCAAAAAATGTTATTGTGCTATTGCCTGTCCAGCTACTACCTCAGTGTGCGTGCAGTCATTGAGGAGGTGGAAGTTAAATCCACCCTGTCTCCATCCTGCCATCCTGTGTAGTTAGCAAATTGTTGGCATAAAAGTAGCAGTGTTGGGGTAGAGTGGCCAAGAAAACACAGTTTAGGTGCAACACTGATAAAATTTGGCTCTTCTGACACATGATGAACTTGACATGTCTACTGTGTCATTTGTGGGAGATGATTAAGGAAAGGAGAAACGATGCTAAGGAAGGAACAGAGAAATTTAGGAAGGAGAAAAGCATGGAGGAAACAGCTATGGAAATACAGCAAAGGAAAGGGGAAAGGTGTGGAAATGGAAATGTCAGACAAATAACTAGTCAGTGGAAAGAAGGAAAAAGCCTTTCCTCACAATAGAACTGGAGAATTCATAACCTAAACAACTGGTTTTTCTAGAGAAATTGGCAGCAAGTTTTTGTTTGTTAAATCCCCAGTTCTTCAATGAGCAGTTTGTTCAGGACTCTTTCTCCAGCAGATTGGAAGGAGAAGGTATTTCATCCTCCCTTTCAGTCTGTTCCCTGAACAGTGTTGCCTATGACATCCATATCTTTTAATAATGAAAGAGCCCATTTGAATGATTAAAACAATAATTACTTCTGTGCTGTTGAAGTTTGCTCAGCCAAAACACCAGCTGAGCTCAGCAGAAGTTTTGTGAGGAGATTCAAAGCAAGTCAGGCCTTTTCTGCTCACCATGTGGGCAGAGCACCAGATGTAATGAGGACAGATGTGCAGAGCAAGGCACACTTCCCCAAGGGTGCCAAGGTGGTCAAGGTTGCCATTAGCTTTCTTCTTGTTATAATTTCTCTGTATCAGCATCCATTGACCTCAACAGCCCTTCCTTCTTTCCCATCCTTTTATCTCTCCCATCCTTTTATCTCCTGGCTCTATCTCCAGTCCCTCTCATCTTTCTTTCTAGAAATTCTTGCTAGCCGGCTTTTCTTTTCCTTGCATCTTCAGCCTTTTCCATTTGCTTAATCCTCTTGAAATGTTTTGGCCTCAGTTCCCATCCCCTCCACTTCGTCTGTTTTGCATGCCATTCCTGCTGCTGAGGGATCTTTGGGAATGAGAAAACCTGGATTATTCCCTACTGCCCCAGTTGTCCAAATAGCCAGTTCCCCAGCAGGTGTCTGTGTATTTTCATTCACAGGGGTTGAAAGTACAGTAACCTTCAGGGCTGGCTCAAGCTAAAATTAAGGCTGCAGACACCAAGCAGAAAATGTTTCATTCAGCTCCCTAAATTTGTCCTCTAGAGCTTACAAATGGTTTTGATTAGTATTCTGAGGGAGAGCTCACTGATGGAATTAGTGAGAAACCAGACTGTCAATTTATTTATACCCGGCCTTAGGGCATAGCCATTGTGCATGTGTAGAGCTGTTGAGATGCAGGGAGGATCTGTAACTGTGTGTGTGTGTGTGTGTGGACTGGAAGTGGGTTTGCAGGGAAAAGCTGTAGCCCCAAGGACTGAACAGTGACCTAAAGCAGGAGAAGCTTTAGGTCACTGATGTGGCCATGCTCTGTGTCAAAAATCTCCTTTAGGAAAAAATTGATCCCTCTGAAATTTTCTGTCTACTTGTATTTATTAGTATCTCCCAGCTCTGATTTTACTGTAATTCTCATTACCCTTGTGGAGAAATCTCTAATTTAACTTCTGGAGTCTTTCCACCTCCTTCAACAATATCTGTGTTACAAAACTATCGCTGTCTTTGCCTCCTGGAGTATTTAAAGCACATGAGTAATGAATAATAAAGTTTTTCCATTACACTGTCATTTAGCCTGGGAAGTATTTTCAGGGCAAGCTGAGAGATATTGGAAACATTTAGTTGTGGATATTCATTTGATGCACCAGTGCCGAGCATGAATGAACTGTTTCTCCAATACAATTTGATTAATTTTGTTTAGGAAAAATTGTATTGACAGTGTTGAGGCCAAATGATAAGTCTTTTATTCCTGTTCCCCTGTTTTGTATTACAGTGGAAAATAAATATATCTCAAACTAGGACTGTTATTAGGCATCACCTCTTCCCCTTCTGTCTGTTGCAGTATGAAAATGTGAAAAGGGTTTAAGAAAAGTTTTTCAGCTCCATTACTCTCTGTAATAGCCAGGAAACAATTAACCTGTTACCCCTTAACATGATGTCTGCAGAAGATTATTTCATGACAGGGCCCAAAGGACCAATTTGCATTGTGCAGTGGAATGTGGTGCATGAAGCTAATGCTGGTCCAGACTTGTACTTCGATGTAATGGAGAGCAAAACCTGTGTGGAGCCCTGAGCTGATCATTAAAGCAGGTTTAGTTAGCATGTTTCTGAGGCTGGACTAATTAAGACTGATGAGCTTGTCTGAAGCTTTCTGGTGCAGGGGTGCTGCTTCCTCCTTCCTTTTGGTGTGGGACACTTTGCACCATGCTCCACTGGTCACAGCGATGTGACCAGAGGAGGGGACAGCTGTAAAGCCTTGTGCCAGAGAAGATGGGGTCACTGAGAATGCAGGCTGGCAGGACACTGCAGGGGAGGTGCTGGCAGGCAGAGCAGCTTCCTCCTGCACAGCTGTGACAAACAGACCATGTATTGTCACTTGGTAACTCCCTGCCATGGAGCTGTGCTTCCTACCAGCTTCTCAACCAAAGCTGAGTGCATCGCTTCTGCCTTTCTTCTTTCTTTGTTTCTTACAGGATATTTTCATAGAGTTATAAGCACAATCTAGAAATTTTTGCAGCTGGCTGTGCCACATAGGAATGCCTGGAGGTCAGGCTTCCCTTTCAGTAATGCAGGTGGGATTGATTATTAAGCACTGCACCAGGTCCTGGCATTGCTGGCATATGCCATCAATTACATTAGCTCAACGTGTCAGCCCTGTCCCAGCTTCAGTTTAATAGCAGTCCTGTTCTGCACCTCCAGCTTCTCCCTCTGCTGAGGACTGAGGAGGGAGGAAGGAGAGAGAAAATTGCCTGAGTTAAAATAAATAAATGTCTGTGTTTGAAGTGAATAAAGTATGCTAACAGGCAGTCCTCTGGCTGAGTTTCTTGCTGTTACTCCTGAGCTGTCTAATATCAAAGCAATACGGGTCCATTGTACAGCAGCTGGGTTCAGTGCATGAGCAGTTACTGTCTTAGCCTTCTGAGGTGTGTTGCAGTGTTAATATTATTATGATTTTTTGCTCATAATTTCTTAAGGCCTCTCCATATTCTGACTAAAGCTCTAGGGAGTCATAAAGCCACAGTCTGAGTTTCAGCTCAGGCACTGTTTGCATCTCCTTGATAGCTGTTTAGTATGTTGCCTTTATCTTAGAAGCAAGACCTTGAGATGCACCCCAGGGAAAGCCTTGAGACGTTCTTTGTATTTTTTGCCCCTGAGAAAATTACTGTCTTGCTGTGGAAATGACAACTTTTTTCTCTGAAATGTCACCACTTCTGCCTGCTGGTTGTAACTCTGCCACACTAAAATATCTTAAGTCTTTTAAAGTAAAATAATAAAACATTTAGGAATCTATTTAGAGATTCTCATATCTGAGTTTTTTCATAGCTGAGTATTCTCATTGTTTTGTGTTAATGACCCTCAGTTCCCATAAACTTCTCCCTCCATTTTTTGTTTTTCCTATAAATTATTGCTGCAACTTTGTGTGACAAAGCTTGTGTAGAAGTGAATAGGAGTGGAGTCGAAATGATGTAAGACATTTTCCCGCTGTGATAAAAACACTTAAGAGACTGTTCAGAGGACAAAAGTCAATTTTCCTGCAGCCCTAGACCCTGCCTAGCACTGAGGCTGTTTCCTCAGATTGTGTGTGCTCTTCTTGGCAGGTCCTTGCCTGTCCAGATGCTCAGAACATGTTTGAGTTCTGGATTATGTTCATCATAACTCTGGATTCTTTCTTTGCTCATAGTGTCTCAGAAAATAAACTGAATTACAGTATCTTGTCCATAGGAAAATGCACTTGTGGTCAGAGAGGGAGTTTTTAATGCCAGATGATATTTGCATATGCTGGACCTGCTAGGGAGGAAGTTATGGTGCTGCTGTGCAATAGTTTCTGTCCTCTTGCAAAAATGCACCAAAAAACTCCTCAGGAGAGCTGCAGACATTTATGTGTGAAATCTCTTCTTCCTTCCATGCACCTGTGTGGTTTTGGCTCAGAAATAATCTTCCAGCTATACAGAGGTTCTCAGACCCAAGGATCCCAAAGCATTTTACAAATATAACTTTATATAGGAAAAGAGCAGAGCTCTGTCCCCTGTCATGGATTACTGAACACATTATATTTTATAATATAAATTATAATGTGTTCAGTACCCATGAGCTGCTCACTAACAAATATCTAGAGGAGAGAGATGTGCAGGCTGTGCTGATGTGGAGCTCACACCATGCTTAAGGCCAGGGCTTATTCTGGACTCCTGAGAGTTGCTAAGGAAACAGCCTGGGAGAGAAGCTGGAAATCTCACAGAAGCTTGGCTGCAGAGATGATTTTTGATGCAAAAACACACAGGACTATTATTGGCAGAGGCAGAGTTGGTCCAGCCCCGATGGGTGATGGGGTCTCTAAGTGCCAAAGATAAGGGAGTCTGCAGTTTTAGTTTCTTTTTGCTACATCTGAGCTTTGTTTGCCTCCTGCCCTCCTCTCACCAGATGCATGAAATGCCATCAATTACAACACTGACTTACTCTGATGCAGACCCTTGGTGTAAAACCAAACACAGACTATTCACAATCAGCAAGGATCCACAGCTTGGAGAATTCCTCTCTTAAAAGATGGAGTTGATAATCTAAAACCTGTTTGTGCCACCAGCTTTTAACAGACTGAGAAATTCCTTAGAGGTGTTTGTTATTTTGCAATTACTTTGCAATTGATTTTCTTAAAAAACAATTCATAACTTGTTAAAGATCTCTTCCTCTCTTTTCTCCCCTTGTCCAGTTCCCTTTTCTATCTTTGCCACTACCTAATGTTTATAATCACAGGACTTTATTTTTTTCCATTACTTAGGTAGACAGCTCCTCTAGAGAGAAAAAGAAAAAAACTGGATGATTTGTAAAAGTGGATTTACAGTCAGATTCTCCTGGGGTCCGAGTCTAATTCTTACAATGACTTCTGAAAATTTATTTGAGACATTTAAACTATTTGCCTCTGTTTGCCCTGCTGTAAAACAGAGGCTATTTTAGGATAGCTTCTGTGGACCATGTGCTGTTGGTTAATTTACAGATGATTCTTTGGGGAAACTTCCACATGTTGGAATCATGAAACCTTGTGCCTCTCTCCATCAGGGCCTGCAGCTGGGGACACAGGAGCTGGAGGAGATGGGAAGCAAGTTTTGCCTTGGTTTGCTGATTCTGCACCTCAAATCCCTGCCCTGCAGCAAGGAGCTGATGGCTCAGGCAGCGCTCCTGCTGGATCTGGAGGAGGAGATCACAGACCGGGCACAAAGGTCAGTGACTGTCGTGTCCAGAGGGCTCTGCTGTGGGAATTGAGTTGGTGGGATTATGTTTTGGGTTTAAAACTGCAGAAATGTACCCTCCCTATGGCTGAGATTTGCATCTTGAAAGCTGCAGTGTATGGAGAGTAATTGGAATTTTGATGTAATTTTTTCTCAAAGAAACTACTGAAATGGTGGGTCCATGCCCTGCAGCCACCCATGTGGAGAAAAAAGGTAAAAGAGAAGTACCTCTTCTTTATTTTCCAGTGATTTTCCATTTTCCTATCAAAACTGCTTACTGGAACATGGGGATGGTTCTGGGGACTGCCCCAAAAAAACTCGTCAGCAGGAAACACTTTCCTGTGCACTGTGACATGGGGTTCTGTCCTCCACAGAGAGGATCTCTTATAAGGAAGCATCATCTAAGTGCAGCACAGTTGGGAACAAGTATTGCAGATTATAAAATGACACTGATAGCATGATTAGGAAATTGTGGGCCTCATACTGCAGGTATGTTCCTATAAATTCTTTCCTCACTGCATGGAATCCTTTAGAGCATGGATTTATGGCTTTCTAATGGACAGAAATAAGTTTTGGTCCCACTGCTTATTTAGGACATGCTTTTCCAAATTGCAAAATTAATTTATTTGCTTCCTATGTTCAGTGGGGGGTATTTAAGTGAGTTTGCCCCATTATAAATACAAGAGGAATTTGACCTGGAAAAGTGTCTGAGTAGGAGATTATTCAGCTTGAATTTGTGATGAAGCAGAAATACATAATTTCTCTAGACCATCCTCTCTTGTTAGTGCTATGTGCATCACATATGTTTGCAAGAATGTTTTTCCAAGACAAATGGAGAAAGAAGATTTAGTGAAGTGACATGATTTGAAGCTCCCCGATGGCTTTGCCATCAAGGAGCTCTCTCAGCTTCATCAATGAACATGAAGTTTTTTAGTTGCAGAAATACCCCTGTAATTTATAGCAGACTTCTAGTCTCTCCCCTGCAGGAACATTTACCCAACATTAGCACCACCTGTTCCTCATGCCAAAACCCATTCTTGCAAGCTTGTTCACAGTTTTAAATGTTTATGAGGAACGGTTTAAAAAGAGGGATAAAATGTGGAGACATTCCTTTGGATTATCTGTGCTCACTTCTAGTGTGAACATATAAATGAAACAATTAAGGTGGATGCTAAACACCATCCATGTTGTGGACAGCCATCCAAAAAATCATTGCTGTGTCATTAGAGAGAGCTGCTGGAGCCTGGCTAGGTGGATGGTTTGGGGATATAAATCAAACTCTCACTTTTGAACTGGAGCTAGAAGGGCCTTTGCATGAAAATATTGTATGGGAAGAAAAACATCAAACCTGACTTCCCTCAGACACTGACAAAAAGCCATCTGGTCACAGTAACTCAGTGAGCATTTTCTCTGATCTCTGTAGCCTTCTGTTACTTTTTCCTTTCCCTGACTTCATATTAATGGGAATTCATGCTATTTATCCAATACTGTGTGGTAGTTGATCAGTACAGAAGGAGGATCTCTAGTGACAAATATTTTTAAAGAAGTTAAAAAAAATAAAAGTTCTCTTACTTTATAAAACTCCCATATGTTCTCAGTAGCTGAAAGCAAAGTCTTCTACCTCTTCAGGTTTGCCCAGCAGTAGTGAGCACCTCCATGGCATCCAGGGATAAATGTCATTGTTAAAAGGCAATTGATAGGTTGTTGTTAATTTTCACTTCACTGGGTGTAATTGCAGGTTTGTGAAATTTTACTAGCTTGGATGTAATTTGTTACCATTTGCAGACCAGGTAAGCAGCTGAACTGATAAACCCACCCAGAGGTGTCACACTGCAGGAGCTGCTTGCAAAAGGCTGGGTGAAGGAAGAGGCAGGGAACAAAGTGTTCGCTAGCATATTCTCTTTAAGAAAAAATAATTCATGGAAAATGCTTGTGCAGCATATTGATTCTGATTCAGAAAGTTAATACTTTCCTCCCATGTTTCTCTGAGCTTAGCCAAGAGAATTCCATGGTTTGGTTTTAGTGGGAATATTGGAACCAATGGAAGAATGCAGAATGCAGAGGGCTCACTGATACAGACAGGAGGGCAACTATTTCTACATCCCTCTTTCTCCTCACAGGTTTTGAAAAAAAAATATAAATAAAAATTATTCTTTATCAAAACATTTCTCTGGAGGAAACTGAGGGGTGACAGTCTAATATTAGTCTGTACATATTAAGTCTAATCTAGTTCTGCGAGGTAGCACCAAAACCTTGCAGCTTCCCTGCTGGTATATCACGACATCAATGGAAATTATACTCCACTGCTTCCTAGGATAGACCCACCTTTGTGGGTTTGAGTGAAATGTTTGTAGTTTAAAATTAGCTGTGTTTTCCTGTGTGGTTACCAGAAATGCACAGTATCCTTACATGCTTTCTATACTTTACCTCAGAAAGCGTTGAGTAGGTGTGAATAAAAATACCCACATTTCTGTGTACCTTTGCCAAAGCAAAATCGGATTTGGGGATCATTCAGGTGTAACACAGGAAAAGTTCTGGGTTGTCAATTGGTGATTCATTTTTTTTTTTTCTTAAAAGCTTTAAATAGTGAACAGCAGTGACTTTTTAACAGTTTACAAGCTATCCCTGTTCCAGAAGTCTGCAGTGTCCTGGTCCCAGGAAATGATATGCATGACAGATATTTAAGTGGGAGGCAATAGCTTTTACTGTAGATAATGTTTTCACAGTAAAATGTGTCCCAAAAGACTGTCTTGCTGATGTGTCTAGAAAAAGATACAAATATGAGTGAAGCTTTCTATATAGCAGTATTCACCAATATTAAAAGAAAAGATTAGTATTGTTCAGCCTGGATGAAAAGGCAAGCTTTTCTTAGTTGTTACGGTTTTGTTTTGTGGAAATCAAGCTGAAATTAAGCTGTGAGCAGTCTGAAGTATTGCACAGTGCTGATGTTAAATACATCTATCTCAATCTAATGTGTTTTCTGTGTGTGGGTTTCTGAGTGCCCATCTCTGTAATACTCTGGGTGACAGGTCAAGCTGTGGAACAAGAAGTTAATCCAGCACTGGATAAAGCTGACTCCCAGATGAAATGTCTCATTGCAAAGGTACAGAGATCAAAAGCTGTGGAACCAGAGATCTCTTCTGTTGTGAAATCCCTGCAGTTCATGTCCTGCATTTGTCTCTCTTTGCCCTGGTGTCTGGTGTGCGTGGCATTGACTTGGCATCTCAGCATCTCCCTGCGACAGCAAACATTTTCACCTGTCAAGGTTCATAATTGTTTGTGTCCTTTAATTTTCCTCTTCAGGCTCTCTGTGCTCTGGGTGTGCTGCAGCCTTATTCTCTCACCACTGCTGTGAGAGGGATAAAGGAGCAGGCTGGACCCTGCTTCCCTGGAATAAACTATTTGCTGTGCACTTTACAGAGCTCTGTCAGAGCCAGTGGTCAGTAAATTGGAGCAGTAATAGCTGTCAGGGAAGTGCCTGCTCTGATGGAGGCAACCTGGGAGACTGGGGGATTTCTCACACCAGATCAAGTCCATTGTGCTCAGTGTGCTGTCTCTAAAGAGCCCAGGAAAGGTGAAAGAAGCCTTTAGCAGACCTAAATAAACACGGCTTGGTGCACAGACAGGAATTTCTTCTTGTCCCCACTTCACAGTCTATCTTTCCCCTTAACTGTCTCCTGCAAAAGGAATCATTCACAGGCATGAGAGGGGAAACACTTGGATTAAGTTCACAGCAGAGGTAGTGCTACCTCTGAGAATAAACAAGAGAGCTTCCACCAGTGGGGCTGTGTGGCTAATGGGACAGTAGAGTATTTCCCCTGAGCACATCATGTCCCAGGATACCATGAAGTTGGCCTAACAGCTCTGTGTCTCTGTTTTCAACACGTGGCAGCTATCTCAGGAACTTGCCAAAAATGGAGAAAGTACAAGGTGCAGCACAGAAGATGCATTAGAGCTACAATGTGTGATGGTGAGGAAGAAAGGTTAAATTGCTCCAGGCAATAGTTGTTCTTTTAATTATCAACCTGTGCTTCTGGGACACATCATATTGACTCAATTCAGGCACTATCACCCTCCTGTTACACAAGACCTCTGTAGGGACTTAGTTGTTGTGCCTTTTCTTTTCACCAGTGATATTTGGGTTGTTTTCTGTATTGAATAAATAGCCTTTTTTTTCCACCAGCATTGAATGGGTTTGATCTTAGGGACCACTCTGCCAAGATCAAAGGCCACATATGTGGAGAATTTTTTGGGCTTTGCAACCACTTTCAGCAAACAAAGCCATGTGTCAGGTGCTCATACAAGCAATTTATTCTGCTCTTTCTCAAACTTGGCCTCATAAGACATTTTGTATTGCCATGCCCTAGAAAGAATTACTGATGTTTCCAGCATCCCACCGTGCCTTACAGTCAATTCTGGCATTCAGAAGATTTCTGTGGGGAAAGCAAAATGTGGCTTGTACTTCAGACATGGTGTTTTTTGATAATAGTTTTCATGCCTCATTTCCTATAAAAGTAATTAAGTTTTAAGTCACTGCTGTCCAGGTAGCTTCACATTTGTCATGACCACAATGAGAATGGGAAGTGACTGTTGACATGAAGCAAGTTTGAGAGAGACAAGGAGCAATCCTGTCCCTCTCCAGCATCCTCCCCTTCTTTCTTGTGGTTTAAACTGATGGCACATTTCTTAATTTTCATTTTTATCCCAGGCCTCCAAGTTGTGCTAGGAAATGTTTTGCATACACTGCAGCAATTGCAGGCATTTGTTGTGAGACATCATCCGGTGTTGAGGCAGACTTTTGTGCAGTCATTTTCTGCTGACTCAGACATTATTTATCTCCTGTGTTTCTTCATCATTTCTTACCTTTCTTGAGCAGAGCCAAATCTCTTTCCACCCCAGATGTTAAATATGCCTAGCTGTGCTATTACTCAAAAACAGAAGGCTTAATCATTGCTCTGTTTCTTTGTCCAGATGTAATCTCTTCATCTTCCATACAGGGAGCAGAGTTGGATGGGTCAGTGTATGGATGGCAAAACCAGGAATTGACAAGAGGGATTTGCAGATCATTTGGAAATGTGTGTGCTGTTCTTCTACACCACATTGATGCACCATCATGATCCTGGATAGTATTGAACTGTTGAGTCTCCCATCTTTTCACTATAATGCACCTGCCCCTGATTATAGCTATGCAAGCAATTTCACTCATCTTTTAAACTGTGTGGCCAAAAGGTGATTCAGATCAAATGAAAGTGATTTTGTGAAAATGAAGCAAACAAAAAAAGGGAAAGTTCAAACAACAAAAAATGCAGCTGAAGGAAAGCAAGCTCACTTCATTTGGGGCATCCTTAGTGCATCTCTGAAGAGCAGAAATGCGTTGTTACACCCACACGCAGTGATGGAACGTGGTTCCCCTGCCCCGTGGGATGTATTCCTACAGGTGAGTGTGGGTGCCAGTGTTACATTGTTTTGGTTATACATACTGAAACAAATCACAGCTCAGGGGTTTTGGTGCAAGACAGACCCTGCACCATCCCCTCCCAGCTGGGGTGTAGCAGCAGTCACAGTGTCCATCCGAGGCAGACTGGACAGCTGGACTCTGGGGAGCCCTCTGACATAGGGCTCAAGGTGAAAGTGCTCTTTCATCACTTAGAGAATCTAACCACAGCAGGAATTATTTGACCAGACTTAATTCAGGTTTTTATTTGACTGGAGTTCCATTTTCCTGTGAGTAAGGATTTGGTGCATTTTTAACCTTGATCATCTGTAGACATTAAATACCTTGTGGCAGCTTTCAGAAGAGGAGGGTGTTTATTGATTCTGTTTTTTGCTTAGTCACAAATTTTATTGCTGGTAAAGGAATTTGAAAATTCTACTGTTATATGAGCATTTCTGGGTGAGGTATTTTTGTATTTGGATGCTGGAGAGAAAAGTGCTGTGGGAATGCATTTACCTAAGTAAGCCAAACTACTTTGTCACTTTGGTGCAGAACACGGGGCAAAAGGGGTTTCTATAATGCATTTCATAAAACACTTGTGAGAGCACAGTCTAACATTAATTCAGTATGACAGGTGTGAGAGTGGCTGAAGCTGGGCTTTGGTTTCAGAGCAGTCTTATGTTGCTGTAACCATTTAGGATCAGTTCAGGAAATGCTTTAACTCCTGACTGTTTTATAACACTCTCCAGCAATGTTTCACACTGGTGTTCCAAAAGTGGTACTTCCTTGTACCCCCAGGGTCTGACCTAAAGAATTGCTGCCTCTTCTTTGAGAGGAAAAAACTCAGATTTCAAGTTTGGATCTATTACAGATTTTAGATTTTATTGTTTTTATATGTGTCGATAATCTTGTTTTCAAAATAAAAATGTGAACCTTCTTTTGTCAACCCCTTCATCCTTCTTATCCTTCTCTCTTCTGTGCTTCTCCTTTGTTATTGAGAGAATAGAAGCCCAGAGAATTCTTTGGAGGCTCAGCCAAGCAATGCATCCTATAATGAATATATTTGGTATTCAGAAGGCTTTCATGTAGCTGTTCACAGGTGAGCCGCTGGAATTCAGCAACTTTTCATTAACACTTTCTAGAGCTGTCCCTATTTTCCTCCTATTGATTTTTATTATTATTATTATTCTGAAATGCCTTGCAAGCTGCTCAGCTTCTGTTGACTGTTATCAAATGCCAGCTCCAGTTATGCCAGGCTGGGTATAAGTATTCATGCTCATTTCAGAGGTAATTAATTTATCCTTTTTTGGCTACTAATAGCAATTTAAATAGATGCAGAAAGGAAGGAGAGGAAAAGAGCAAACGGGAAGAGAAAGAGATCACAGAAAGAACTTCAAACATGCACAGAAGCACTGCTTGCTATTGTATCTGTCTGAGGTTATTCAAATTACCATACTCACACAGATCTGACTGGACTACAGATAATGAACTTGTATATACCCAGCAGAACAAATGGGCTCTGCAGTGCCCTTTCTGTGAGGCATATTGCTATGGTGCTGTCTGGCATTAGACATTTTGGTATTGATTAGGAGCATCTGTATTTCTGTGCTGCAGTCTTTCTCCCTGAAGATGTAACTTGAAATATGAAAGCCACTGGGGCCCTTCGCATGCTGAGATAGAAAAATAAACCCGAGGGCTATCAGGGGCTCTGAGGTTCCCATTTATGGAGTGTTCCCAAAGCAATGCATTGGGAGGGGTGCACTCTTTTCTCTGAGGTGGCCCCAGGACACTGCTAACACCAGAGTAGAATAGATGTTTCACTGTTTTGTTTTTTTTTTCCTAAGAGGATGCAAAGGGTAATGGGAGAATCAGTCTGTTTAGACTATTGATCATTTTGAATGCAGGCAGAGGTGGGATTTCAGGTTGAACGTGTCACAGGTCTAGTGCTGAAGAGCAGGTTCTGAGCAGTATGTGTAGCCTTTATATGGAATATATCTATACTGCAGCAGCAGCTGAACACCAGTTGCATTAGATTTAGTGCTCTGGCACAAGATCAGGAGGAGAAAACTTTGTCAGTGCAACTCTGCTGGTGATCCCTGTCCTTTGTTTTCATCTGTTTGACATAACTCAGAGCATGTGGATGCACAAGGCATAACTGTAGTGGGAGTCCTGGTGTCTTTGTGTGGGGGTGAACCATAGATAAACACTGTGGTGTTTAAGTGAAAATTTAAATTAAGGTTTAAATTAAATTTAAATTAAGGTTGTTTCAAGGACCTTGGTTATTTAGTGTTTCCTTGTGGAACTTTTCCAAATGGTGTTCCCAGAGTCCCAAAATAACTTGAGACTTGTGAAAACCAGAGAACAGTCAGATTTTTCACACCAGTACACGCTACAGTAGTTTCTTTCAGGCAGGCAAAGCAACGGAAGGAGCGAGTAGGATGGTAGTAGAAATGCACTTCCAACCCTTTAGAAGTAAGCACGTTTTTTGGGAACTTGTGTATTTTTCCCCTTTTCATTGAAATTGTCACTTCAGCTGACCTCTACCTAATCTGTCCACAGCTCCCACCAGAGCTTTTTGAGGAACACAGTCATGTAGGTGAAAATTAGACTGGCTGAGGATCAAAATAGACTTTTCTATCCCATGTGTTGGAGAGTTAATCATGTGGCATAGAACACAGGAACAAGAGACTTAGATCTGGATTATCTGGATCAAAGGCTTCACCATGTGGTGTTCTCACCCCTTGAATCCAGCACAGTGAGTCAGATGTCCAAGTATCCCAGAACTTAGAGGCAAACCAGAATGAATGCCAGTGGTCTGTGAGCCTCTGTAGAGCAGAATGTCTCCCCACCCACCAGCAGCATCAGAGGCTCCAGTCCTGCAGAGCAGGATGTGGTGCTGACAGTAGCAGTGTATATATTGCCACTGTCTGAAGTAGGTTTTCCTGTCATGGGTGAAATACAGGGCTAGAAGGAGCCAAATCCCCTGTAAAACCACCAGTGGGATCCAGTTCTTCACCAGAAGTTTGTACCTGTATAAATTATTCAGACAGTAAGAGCTATGGAGTCCCAAATGGATTTGATTTAACAGCACTCACAGTCTCACTGTGTCCCCATCGCTGCCTCCTTTCTCTGCAAAGAGAAAACAGGAGCAGAGATTTCTGCTTTCGAGGTAAATGCCGTGTTGCAAGTCCTTTTGGTCTGGTGCCCAGCCTGCAAATGAGAGTCTGACCAGGTCTCCTCTACTGTGGTGACAGTGTACAGCTGCTATCTAGGAGCATATCAAAAACTTAGCAAGACAAATGTGACTAAACGATTAAAGGGATAGAGAAGGCAGAGAAATTCATAATTAAAGCTGTCAAGTTGCAGTAAAAGGAGCGCATAGCCTGGGAGGAAAGCGGGTGGGCGAGCAAAGTGTCATATTTGCAGGTGAAAGCTGGCACTTGAACAGCGTTTTAAAGCACTCCAAAGCCACCTCCACTGACATCTCAGCTGCTCTGTGTGTTCTCTCAGAGGCTCTGGCTGCTCAGTGTATTGTGGCTGTGACTCACACACAGAGCCTGCCTCTTGCTGCCTCACTAGATACTGTGCAGAGAGACAGGCAGGGGTATTGTGTGAGACAGGAGATAAATAGTGCAGGTTGTTGTTCCAGGCCCCAGCACACACGTGCACCAGAGTGGGTGAGTGCTTATGCACAGAGGTACAAGTGTGAAAGCCAATCCCTCTAGCCCCTGATAATTCATTGTATTCTCTCAGAAACCATATAGATATATTAGGATGTGTATGTTTAACGTGATGTTGGTAAAAAGAACTTAGGAGAATTAGACTGGAGTTGAGAGTAGGATGTGAAGGGGAAGATGCACGTGAAATTAATACTTAGCTTTTTCTTTTTTCTATTTTTTTTTTAGTCTGCAGAGCAGAAATGTGCTCAAGCTTAACATCCCAGATCCCATTCTTATGAATGTAGGGAAAATTCTCTTTCAGGTGCAGCATGGAGCCCCACCTGGCTCTGGCTCTGGTCACTCAGCGCTCGGCAATGCAGCCCAGCTGAAGGGATCTCCACAAGTCCAGGACAGAGCACTGCCACATTCTTACTGGTGTCACAGTGTGAGAGGTGTGGGGCTGATTCCAGGCTGAAACAGTGCAGATGGACCTGTGACGTGCTGGAAGGGCTCAGTGTGCACATGGGGATGATTGGGATAGTGGGAAAGGAAGCCAAGATTCATCAGCAGAACTCTTTGGAAAATTGTGACTCCGCAAGAATTACACTGGGATATAATGGCCAACAGTGGAAATTTTCCAAGTGGAAACCACACTTGTTTCTTGTGAACTTTCCTTTCTCAAGGAAAGATTGTCACTTCCTTCTGCTCTTGTGTCTCTGGGAAGATGCTGAGGGTGTAAGCTGCTGCTGCCTGGACCATGACTGCTAGAGGAATCATCAAGCCAGGGCAAGGGCTGTTGTCAGAGCAGCAGGGAGAGACTGACTCAGAACAGTGTAAGAGGAGAGAAAAAGCATTCCCTTTGTCTCTGGGGGTATTTTCTCTATTTCCACCTCCTGGGCCATCTTCCATTCCTATTTCTATTTGTTCCTGTTAAAACCTGTTTTTAACTGGAGGAAAAATTAAATTTCTGGAAGGTCAGGTTTCATTTTTAAACTAACAGTATCTTGATTGCTGGTTACACTTTCAAATATACCCCTAACCATTTAAAAATACTTAATCAGCAGCTTTATCTATGGCCCATTATTCACCATTTAATCCATAATGGCTTCCTTTTAAGTGTTAACAGTTACTTACTACCTTAAATCCCTATTTAAACATGAATTTGAGGATTTGGAAGGAAGAATAAGCAATAAAAGCAGCTGAATGCCAGAACAAGATTCTGCTATCAGGCTAGTATGATCAGAAATTAGGAATAAGGGGAAGAATAGAAAGCATCTGTTCTTTCTTTCTCTGTCTAATCTGTTTGTTCTGTCTAGTCTACCCAACATGTTTTTACATCACACTCTGTACTTGAGAATTTTTTATTTTTCTGAAGATGCCATTTTATAGCACTCTCCAAAAAAGCACCAGCATCTCATTAAAAGATAAAAGTCCCATGCAATTCAAAGCAAAAGCAAATACCCATTCCCAAGTTGTAGAGCTGTGCCTCATCTTCATTGAGCTGCAGGGGGCAGCCAAGAATTTGGGTAAAGTGTTGCTACCCGGATTTATCTTGTCAGGCTTTTTCCTGGAATTAATACTTTTTGTTCTAGTACACAACTTGTGTTTTCATCTATGAAAAAGTGAATCATAAGAGAGGATGCACTTTAGTACTTTAATGTAGTCAAGTGTCCTTCCTGACAGTGCTCAGCATTGCAGATTTCAGAGTGGGATGCAACCATTTGCCATAGTGGACAAGTGATTCTCTATCTTCAGACAGTGATTTATTTATACCTGGGAACACGAGAATTTGTAACATTTCTGAATAACTGTAATAACAATAATTTTATCTAATGAAATGTTCCAGTGCTCTCATTTTCTGTATAAGTTACTAATGCTTTTTGAATTTTGCATTGCTCCTCGCTGCACCCTGCTATCTTCTGAGTTTTATAGATTAGCAGCATGTTGTGAGGAAAGAAAATATTTCCTTTCATCTGCTGCTCTTTCACCTTTGCAAATGCACCTTTTTCCTCCACTGTAACAGAATAATTGGGAGTGCCTAAATTGCCAGGCATTTTGTAAACAACTATCACCTTCCTTGTCATGCATCTAGTCATCAAAGAGGATAATTTTATTTTTTTTTTAATCTTATGCCTCTAACTACTTTTATCACCTACTTTGGACCCTGCTTATTTATGTAGTATATTTAAGATATAGGAAACCAAGAATTCAGGATGGGTTTTCTAGGGAAAGTGTAGCATTTTTTAAAGTAACAGTTTTGTAGTATTTTTAGTGTTGTCTATGGCCTTGCCATTGAGGTTTATTATTTTCAAGAGGGATGGTGTTTTCCTGGATTAATCAGCTCTATCCTCACTTGGTCTGATGAACTTTGTTGGAGAAACCCTTTTACTGTTAAGCAGTTTTCTTGGAGGATTACTGGCCACAAATGGGGTTGAAGGACATCAGAGTCTCTGATGTGCATGCCCATAAAAAGTGATTCCTTTTTTTAGACCTTTCAGATTTCAGTGTTAATGTGTCTGGCCTGAAGATAGTGCTTATTCTTACCTAAATATCCCTGAGAGAAAGGACTCAGCAGAAAACAGACAAAGAAGTGGATGAGGATGTGATGCTGGTAGTTTGTGAGAGGTACAGGACAGAGAGAAAAAGATGGGCAGTCCCTGTCAGAGGTGGATTTGGAAGGGTAAGGGCAGGACAAGACTTAAGCCCTGTCCCTGCCTTCCCCTCAGCTCATGGGAGTGATTCTCAATATTACAGAACCTAATTTCAGGAGCTCAGGATTAAAAAAAGGGTTGAGTGGAAATATAAATAATGGATTAGGCTGAAAAATTGGTTTAGGCACTTTGACAATGTCTCTGAGGTGTCTTTGCCCCTTTCAAGGAGAAACAGATTGGAGACATGAGATGCAGAAACATGGCTTTTGTTCACTTTTCTCTCTCACGTTTTCAAATCATACCCAAACTCTTATTGTGCAAATGTGCTGCTCATGATCAAAGCCTTATCTCGGAGCAGAGAAAGTCCCTGGAGAGCAAGGCCTGAAGGCTAAGCCTGCAGTGCAGCTGGCTATATCTCAGTCTGTTTGGGAAATCCAGTCATGCATGACCCAGCACCTACTGATCCAGTGAAGTGGGAGCAGTGTACCCCATCTCCTTCCCTGACTTTTCATCCTTTGCCAGCCCAGCTCCCTCTGGAGGCCATGGTCCCTCAGGAGTTTGCCCTCACCAGGTTCAGGTTTTCTGTAAGGCTCTTCTATAACACAACATCTGATTTCCTGAATTTTCTCAGTTATTGAATACTCTGGTGTGGAGGCTGGAATTTATCAGAGAAGGGATAATGGATAGGGACAGTTGAGGTCTTCGCCCTTTTCAGTGTATTTTTCCTCATGTCTCATTTCTGGCATTTCCATCCACTCATGGAGAGACTCTAATAGCAACCAGCTATTGGGAAAGAAGCAACAGAAATATGTTCAGTGAAACCTCAGAGCTGCTGCCCTGCAGGTATGACAGGAACAGCCATGAAAGAAACAACCATACCTGTTTGCATGGAGATCTCTCCTGCCCTGTGATGCTTTCCTGCCTTTACTGCCTCCCTTGTGGGACACTGGATTTGTGTGCCAAGGAGGCTGCTGTTCACACAGCTCAAACACCTCACAGAGAGCAGTGCCCTTGATCTGTCATTAAAAATGTCCTTAACACACTGTGGCATCAGGAGGAAGGCTTGTGATGCTAATTGCTGGCAGCACTGTTCTAGCATGGATGTTACACAGACATCCTCTAGTACATTTTGTTTTAATATTGAGAGAGGGAGGCTGGCTTGGTTTTGCTACTTTTTTTCTTTTTTTTTTTTTTTAGAGTTTCCCCAAAGGGCATATGACAGCTGTGAGGGTAGGGCTGTGATCCCAGGAAGGTGACCTTTCCATCCCTGTAGTTTCTGGTGAGCTTTTTTATTACTTTGTTTTGGGATTTCTGTTGTTCAGTTTGGGGGGGAGTTGTCACTGAATTATGCTCCTGTGCACTCTGCAGCCTTACAGGACTGTCCTCTCAGCTGCATCTGTGAGTAATGTAATCAGGCAGGGTTTTCAACTACTTCACAGCCTTTACACCTTCTGAGTGTTCAGCATACCTCCATCTTCTCTGTGGTCATAGCAAAAGCTGGAGAATTTCCCTTTTTTGCACCTTGCTTTTCTAGAACTTCCCTGTGCTCTGTAACAATTAAGAAAATTAAGACATGGGGACATATGCCCTTGTTTAGTCCCTGATGATGGGTCAAAAGTGGAAATTAGTAAGACAGGAAATTTATTTCTACTCTGCAGTCAGTAAAGGAAATTCACTGGAACTAAATTAATCATGAAACAGGCACAAAGAAGAGAACAGATTATCAGGGAATTAACTCATTAATTAGGTTCATACCAAAACTCAGAAAAGGGTTTTCTTCAAGGTAACAACCCAGTTCAAAGTTCAGCAAGAGTTGATCTTGGGGTACACATAATTTTACATCAGAACTCTGCCAAGATTTTATTTTAGCCCAGCATTTGGCTGGTTATAATGGTATATCAGAAAAGCTGCAGGAAAGCATTCAGCAGCTGGCATCATCTAACCACAGAGTGCGAGGACAGAAGCTATTATCAGCCCTTCACATCACTAAACTCTGGTTCCTGGTGTTAAGAGCAGTGTGGGAGCCCTCTCTGTTATGGCACCTTGCTAAATTTAGAGCTTGATTGCAAATCCTCCAGTGAATAGCAGCTGCTTGCTGGTGAGTTTTCTTGGCAGCATGAGGGTGAGCAGAAACCACATGCAGATTTAAGTGAGGTAAAAACATGCTCCAACACCATCCTCCTTGTGGCACTTCCCAGGACCCCCAGCACACCCTCTTTGTTCCAGTTCTCAGTGGCAGGGTAGGATGGAGGTAAATTCCTGCGTTGTTTCCAAGAAGATGGGGTTTGGCTGGACTCTAATTCTAATTGTTCTAATGGGAAGGTTGTCCCCATGAATCTTAGGCTGTAGCTTGAACTCGGGGTTAATTTAGGACCCACACAGCCCTGTTCTTGTTGAATCAAGATTTATGCTGCCTGTCTTGCTTGCTGCACTTTAGCACCAGCCTGCTTGCTGTGCAGGTGAAAGTCTCCTTTTGTGTTGCCAAGTACGGGTACTCTGGTGAGGGGAACGCAGGAGAAAGGATCAGAACTCTGCTGTTGCTCTCTGCTCTGTGCTGCAGAATGTGTGACAGCCCTTGTGGTGAGACCTGCTGCTGCCACATGCCACAAGGTCCCTGTCCCTGGGCTGGAGCGAGGCCC
The DNA here is from genome assembly GCF_971803275.1 of Cyanistes caeruleus. Classification (NCBI taxonomy): domain Eukaryota; kingdom Metazoa; phylum Chordata; class Aves; order Passeriformes; family Paridae; genus Cyanistes; species Cyanistes caeruleus. Next base: position 6,977,178 of record NC_141713.1, read on the forward strand.
TGCTGCAGGGCTGGTGTGTTGAGGTTGGTTTCTGCAGCACCTTCTTACTGAACTAACAAACCAGAGCTAAACACTGGTTGAAATGGGAGTGAATCCATGTGAGAAAGGCCCCCTGCTTTCTCGTTTACCCTTTCCTGTCTCCTGCTTTCGCTGAGTCTCAGCAGGAACGCAATCAAACCGCGCTGGGAACATCTGAGCTGCCTATTTGCCACTTAGGACTTCCTGGGTAGTGAAGTTTCCACATTGTTTATTTAGAGCTAAGTGTTCTGCTGGGTCTCTTCTCACCTTCTGTAAATAACAACTGTCCTCAAAATTCTTGAGGCTGATTACTGAGACTGACAATCTGTGTGTTTTGAGTTGCTGAGCCATATTAATCCGTAATATACTCTTGCCCGTGGATGGGAAAACTAATGCATTGAGGATGTCACAAGAGGTAAAAGCCAAAGGACTTAGCCTTCCTGGACACGTGAAGTACTTTGGTTGTGATGTGAATAAATCTCCCAGCATCAGCAGCAGTGCATAAACTGTTAGAGGAGTTTGCCTTTGAAATCAACATGATAAAGATTTTATAGCATCAAAACAAATTCAATATTAGAAAAGATGAGGCACAGGGTTTTGGATTTTTATGCTAACCTGTACCTTGTCACAGTAAAGTTTATTCCACTTAATACAGGAATTGATGGAAGAGGGGCAAATACATGTACACAATGAAAAACCCAAATACTCAAGTCCTTCAGGCCCACCAAATGGATTCATTAACTTTTTTAACCATCTAAAAGTTTTGTGTCTGACAATGCCAGTTTTCAAGCACTTTCTTTGAAATCCATCCCATCTGTCTTACACACCTTTCATAAGTTCCAGTAGCAGCAGAGTGACAAACTGGGGAATGCTGTCTCACCAGCAGGAGAGGAAAAAATGAAAAGAGAAGAGAAGGCATAGTCTTGGGTTGAAGTCTCTTCTCCTTTCTGTTTCGAAGTCTAAACCTCTTCATATCAGAGTGTGAAGGCTGGAAATGCACCTCCTCAGACCCAGTCAAAAAACACACAGGTGGGAAAATAAATATGAGGTCCATGGATTATACAATTCTACAGAATTCAATCCAGAGTTTACACTGTGATAGTTCAGTGTGTAATCCACACCAGGCTGATAAAATATCAGCTTGTTCTGTGGATGTGACACAAGGCAGTTGAAGACTTCTCTGTGCTTTTGGAACAGTTAAGAATGCAGAGTACACATTTAGGGAGCAAAATATTTCTTCTTTGTGCTTTTAATACAGCAAAATGCTTTGCTGCCTCTTTGGTTTCCTTCCTTCAGGCACAACAAAGGAATATTGGAAATGGCTCCAGAGGAACAAAGCCTAGAAAAGAAAAGGGATTTAGAGAGAAGAGATTAGATGAAATTTGTAGGAAAAAGAATTCCCAGTGCCATGTCCCCAGCTGTCTTCTGAAGGGAAGCCCTTTGCTCATGATTCACTTGGCAGCTCTGCTCAGAGTGGCCTCTCTCCTTCATCTCTGCTGCTGTAAACTAATACCCAGCGATAACAGCCCTGCCAAGCTTGGTTGCTGCTGATGTATTGTACACAGCTTTCATTAATCTATTTGTGCCCAGAAGCTCATCAGTGAAAGCTCCTTCTAATTCCCCTCCTTCTGATCTGCTATGGACTTCTGAGGAGCAGGAGTGAGTTTGGAAGAGAGGAGTGACCTGTGATGCTCTCTTGGTATAGCTTGATCAAATTTTATTCAAGCTTTCCTTTAACACCACACAGTTTAATCAGGGCATGTTGATATAGACTTGTACCTGCTCATCTTCCTGTCTCTTGACCTGACAGTGATTGGCTTTTGATACTGTTGTCTCCAGTAGAGACTGATTTTCCTGGTTGTGAGCCATGTGCAGTCTTTTCCCTGCCTCCCATTTCTGATTTGCACCAATGCCTGCTGTGGTTGGTGGAAAAGGATGGCAGTCACCCTGCAGTGCTCTGGCCAGCCTGAGCTCTTACAGCCCTGCTGCTCCTTTACCTCTGCTCTGACAGCTGCTATGGAAATTATTCCTCCTATATTATCGTTGTGGGGAATGAACTTTGAACTTCATTTGTGTTTGTATAAAGTTGGAGGAGTTAAGGGCTGGCAGAGATCTCCACAGGTCATCAGCTTCCTGCAGCGAAGATCAACTTTACCTGTACCACTCTTGCTATGTTAATTTAATCTTTTCTAGGAGAGTTTTAATAATGGAATTGCCAGACTTCCTCCAAATAATGTATTTTAGCTCCTACCACCCTGATATTTTCCAGGTATCTAGCTTGAGCCCTGTCTTGCCACAGGAAGTCCTGGACAGTCATTTTCTTGCCTATCCAGCCTAGACATAGAGAATTAATTATTTCAATGTGTCTTCTGCACCATTTTCAGTTGAACCAAGTCCTCCCTGGTTTTCCCAAACTGGAAACAGATCTGTAGCAGAGATCTTAATAGTGCTGGATCAAGAAAGAGCAGATTAATTTATGTGTTAGCCTAAATTCTTTATACGCACACAGTATTCTGTTTGCATTTTTATAAAAGAAAGGAATGGGTGGCTCATGTTCAGCTTGTAGTTTTCAATAAGGGAAATCAGTATTTTCTTCTCAGTAGAAATACTACCTTGTCATTGCTCCTCATTTTCTGTGTTTGTACCATTGATTATTCCTGTCTAATTGAAGTAACTTGTACTTGACCCTATTGAATTGCAACTTTTTTTTTCAGGTTACATCTCTAGTTTGTCAAAATTACTTTGAATTTTAATGCAATTTTTGTCTTACTTTGGTTTCATCTACAAATTGAATTAACATACTTTGCATTTTGTCTAAATCTTTAATGAAAATATTGAATTGTACCAAATACATGTCCGAGTCCTGCAGAAGCTCGTTCAACACACTCATGTTGACAATAAAATGCTGAGAACTGCTCTGAGTACAATTTTCTATACAGTTTATATAATTACTCCGCTGTGGTTCACCTAGACCCTGCTGCTTATTTTCTGCAAGAACTTGAAAAGATTTCAGGAAACTTTCCTATGTGATATCTTGTCCATGGGGTATTCCCCTGGTACCTTCTCAGAGAAGCAAATTAGAACAGGCCATCATAATTTGTTCCTGACAAAGCTGTGTTGACTGATTCCCACTTCTTTTCTTCTAAGTGCTTCCAAATTGTTTCTTTGCTCTGAGGAACTGGAGCTAACCTGACAGGTCTATCGTTTGCTGTCTTCTCCTTTTTGCTGTCTTCAAAAGACAGCTACTCTATTGTGTCAGTTATCTGGTTCATCACCAGTCCTTCCTAAATTCAAAAAAAGTAATCATTAACAGCTTTGAGCTTGATTGAGACAGTTCCTCAGAGCTGCAGAAGGAATACAGTAAATTCAGATCATTTGGAAAATCTGAGCAATTTAACTTCTCTAACCAATCCCTTTTGTCTTCTTGGCCTCCTTTGTTAGTTCTTAGCAATGTTAATTCACCACAGCTGATCTTTTATGAAAGCTTTGATGTAAAAATCACTCTTCTCAGCCTTATTGTCAATAAGTTTTCCTTCTATGAAAAGTGGACTAATAATTATGCTGCATTTTACTAGTAATAAACTTAAAGAATTCTATCCTTTGCTGTGAGATGTTTTTGCTAGTCTCACCTCACTTTGAACTTCCATTTTTCATGCTTTTCTTAGCTGTTCTTTTTGTACATTTACACTCATTAGGCTTTTTTATTTTTTTTTTTAAACTTACTTTGTACTTTAGCCATGTATTTGAAGTCAGTTAAGACCTTTTGGTATGACCAAGCTGGTCTGACTACCTTTTTTGTAGTAAAATAGCTTAACTTTTTCATTTTTCTCAGGAATGTACAGGGTTTTTTCAGTCTCTTATAGAAAGAAAATTCTTAAGGATCCTCCCCCATGCATCCACCCACCTCCATTGAATTGTTGGCTGTGAAAGATTTACATAAAACCTTGGCTGCTTGATCTTACTCTTTCACTAAGCTTTGGTGGAGTTCTTTCATGGAAGAATCTTTCATGGTTCTGGGGCTTTTGTTGTCGTTCTCTTACGGCACTGCTTGCAAGGAAAATGTAAGTTTGTGCTTTAATGCTAGAGAACTTCATGTTTTATGCTGGGTTGACAAGGTTTTTAAAAGTGAGAAAATCTGCTCAATATCAGGGTTCATTGCTTGGGAAGGAAACTATGTTCAGAGTCACCTTTGCCTGGAAATCATATTCACAGTCAGACAAAGTTACAAGATGAATAAACCCACATTATTCTGTTAAAGTGTAGCTCAAACAAAGATTGCAAATTTCATCACAGGCTTGTTGTTGCAAAGCGAAGCGCAAAACCTTTGCTCATTTTATCTAAAGACCTTGGCTTTATCTCTTATTCTGCAAGTTCTGTTTCCCAAGGTCCCTTCATTCTTTGAAGGGATTGTCAGGAGTTTTTGATCGATTGAAGGTGTTAAAAGTAGATTGGAGTTAGACTCCAGTGTATTGCTGCTCCTTTAGTCTGGGTGATGCTCTATAATAGCCCAGAAGTGGCCTACAAATCATCTGATTATATTTGCTGGGTGCCTGATGAATGTAAACTCAGGGAGATTTGCTTTCAGCTCTCGCTGGGTACCCTTGGTCTACCTTGTGGATATATGAGGGGAAATCCAGGAAGTTTGATAGCCTTGACACTGGTCAGGGTCAGCAATTTTCACTTCTTTTTTTTTTTCCTTCTGACTTAAGTGTATGTAATTCTCTGTTTCACTTGTTGCTGGCCATCCCCTACTGCTGGAGTGAGGATTCTGGAGGGCCACAATGAAGTTTCCATGAAGCCTTCTCCTCTCCAGGCTGAACAGCCACAGCCTGTTTTGATACAAGAGTCTTCATGTTCATGAAGTAGGTTTATTCTCTCCAGTAAAGGCTTCTTGGCTCCCTGTGATAATCCTCTGTTTCACAGAGCACTCCAGAATATTAAACTTCTATAACTTCATTTACAAAGGCTGTAGGCTTACTGGGATAGAACAGACAGCATTTCTGAGTGTATATACGGGGGTGGGTGGGTTTAGGTGCTAGAATGTGCTTCCCTCAGTGTTCTGGAGTGTATTATCAATTTTCCCCAGTGCTTATTATCTGAAGATTGAAATCTGTAGCTGCACTCTGTTGGGTTTGTGTCTCCTCTAATTGCAGTGTCTTCTACCTCATCCTGATTTATAGCTTGCTGAAAAGCATGTATCCCATAGGATAGAAAGCATGATGTGCAGTTTTATATGGCAGGACAGATACCAATGAAAAATGAAGACCAACTTTATCTGAGCTGGAAAAAATACAGAGGAACCAAAGGGAGAAATTGAAAAGAAAAGGAAATGTGACAATGTATGTTGACTATGCCTCTTTCCCTTTGCTCTGAAGTATTTTGGTCTTCTAGACCAGAGGTTTTCAGAGGAGGGTTTAAAGGACCAACAGTTTGCTAAATAACCTTCATTTAGAGGGTATGGAGTGTTGTCACTCAGGGAATTGTCCATTCCAGGTGAGTTTACCTGTGTTCAATGGAATTGCACCTCACCTGCAGTGGTGGAAAGAATGAAAATATGAGCTTCCATCATTTCTAAATGCCATTGTGCTTCTGAAGAGATGAAAACTGTTCTCTGAATATGGCCTTAGTCTGAGGTGGACATGAGGTGAAGGAGGCTGAGTCAGAGCTACATACATACAGTGTGAGTTCTTCTATTGAACTAAGTCAGCTTTGAATTAGACCCCAGTCAGTGTGTGAGAGAATGCAGTCTGCAAGAAAATTTCAATCTTTTAATTTATTTTTTTCAGCATATTTGTTTCTAATCATGTTTTTGTTTTTTGGGGTTTTTTTTGAGCAAAATGTGCTCTGATGTCCTGCTTGCAATCTGGAGAATAATAATTATTCAGCCTTTTAGCTGAATGTTAAGAGGGAAGAAAAGATAACAGGGGAAAGACAAAAAAATTTCTTGGGTTCTTATTCTTTACACCTTCAGGGAAGGAGTAGACACATTTGCAAGTACAGTGTTGTAAAGCAAAGAATAAATCCAACAGTGCTGAGAAACAAGGCCTTAATTGTTGAGCTGAATTACTGTGTATGTGAGGACCTGCCTTTGCCCAGCAAATGTATTTTTGAAAAACTCTGAAACAAAATTTTTTTGAAAACCCTGGAGAACATGACTTGGAAGTTCCTAGACCATTTATTTCTGTTTTCTTTTGCTTTCTTTATCCCATATAAACAACTTCCTATTTCTAATGGTTTCATCATTTATGGTTTTGGCCTTTGCTTTTCTCTCTGTTCCAGCCATATTTATATGAAGCCAAGGCTTTCTAATCTGCATTTGTAACACATATCCAAGAGGAGATTAGTTTCAAAATGAGACTAGAAAATGGTACCTGGCTGCCTCAGATAAGCCTGAGACAAAGCCAGAGCAGTGCTGTACTCTTCGGAGTCCTGGTTATTCCATTGACTTCTGCTTCCCTTTTACTCCAGCGCTGAAATGCAGTTGCAGTTCAGAAAAGTGGCAGCAAAGAGTAGCTTGTGGGTGTCATGTTCAATCTCTGTCAGTGATGTCCAGGTCCAATCAAATGATATTTTATCCCACCCCTGTCACATGAGCATGCTGGCACCAGATGTACTACCTGAGATCTCCCAGACAAACTGGCTGCCTTCTTAGCTGCTGCACTGGCAGAGAATATGGAAACCAAAACCTCTGAACAGAGCTGTCTGTTTTTGTGAAGTAACTGTTTTACTTATATAACAGCATTGTGGTAGCTCCAACAAAATTCAATGTCTAATTATCTTTTTCCTTCTTCTGTACTGCATGACACAAAAGAAACAGAATATGCCTTGGAGCTTTTGGTGTAAAGAACTACAACCAAAGAATATTTCTCCACTATTTTGATGCTGTTAATGTCATCATGCCTAGTATTTATCTGCCCAGTGTCCAGGGCTTTGTGTCATGAGAGAAAAGACAGCTAAATAATACAAAATGTCTCCAACAAATGTGAGGTTTTGTGCTTGTTTTGATCCCGGTTGCATTCCTTCTGTGTTGCTTTCTGCCAGCATCCTGGGGCTAGGGGTGATCTGGGACAAGGGAAGGTGGAAGAACAGATTATAAAACAGTCCTGGAAAGGACATGCAGAGTTTGCAGTGGTGTGTATTGTTGATTTGAAAGCTGAGCTTTTCCAGCAACAAAACAGAAACACAGTCCATGACTTCAGTGCATATGGTAAAACAGTGGAGAAAAATCATAGTCTTGTGTCCAGATTTTCACAAATGGAAGAGAGGCAAAGGTTGCAAAATAAACTTACTCATTGTAATTTTTCTAGGTATAGAAATAATTGTTTCAGAAGGAATGATTTAAGTGTCGAATGGTGATGGGACTTGATAACAGCCTGTGCCCAGTGTCCTGAGAAGTGATGTATTAATGAATTGTTCCCATTTCTGAGTCACAAATGAAACTATGATTTTCTGCCTTTCCTGAGGTTCTGAAAGTGCTATTTAATTTTCTTTACCTTTACCTGTCATAAAGTTTAGTTACATCTTTACAGAAGTATGTCTATGCCCTAAGTCAGAAGTTTAAAAAAAAGAAACAACAACAAAATAGCTCTTTGGTTTATAGCCCATTTGGCAATTTTGGCACAATTTGGGTTCATTAATAGCAGTGATGCAAACTAAATTAGCTAATTAATTGATGTTCCAATTTAGCTAAATCAGACTTTATTCCAGTAGAGTGTTTGCATGTGGAAGTGCACTGAAATAACTCAGCACATCTCAGGCAGCAGATTCAGTGTTCATAGCTGGGCTCTCTTGGAGAATGCTGGGGAGGGACATCCTCTCGTGTGCAGATGGGCTGGGATGAATGAAGATCAGGAATATTGCTAACCTGATCTTCACAGGTGAAAGATTAGTGCAATTAGGAGAAGCAGACTAATGAAAGGGACCTTCCCCTACATCCATCTGCCATCATATTTGTTAATGTCTTTTCTTTCAGCAAAGAGTCAGATCCAGAAGCATTAAAAATATGTATTTTTCTAGGAAAAAAATCGTGAAGCGAAACAATTTGTTAAAGTTAGTCTGAATACCACTCTGAAGTAGCAAGCACCTGACATCTCCTAGTCAGCCATCCTGGAGCTTTCTTGTTCCCACCACATGGAACTTCACTAAAGTAAAATCCAAGTACAGTAAAAAGCCTTTTTTTTCCCCTTTCTGCCATTATTTCCCATGGAAGGTGAAGGGGGGAGGGATTTGCTGCTCTGAGATAACAAAACTGTGAAAACAGAAGCAAAAACATAGGAACTGCTTGCCTTCATCCTACACAGCATTGCCCTAGACTGATGGAGGCCTTCTCTGGCTCTGCATTTTGCTCTCACTCTGAACATTTTGGTGTGAGATGAGGTCATGGGACCTTGGCTTCTAACTAGATCAAAGCTGCAATGCAAAACACCTCCTTTGGAGTCCTCTTTGGAGCAGCAAAAAGCAAAGAAAGTGTCACATCAAAGAAGGAAAGAGATAAATAGGAAGTCAGAGAAAGATGGCTGTGGAAAAGTAGGGGTGAAGTCTGGCTCTTCCAGGAATGCATTCTCCTTCCTGCTGTGTTTTTCCAAGTTCTGATTCTCCCAGGCTGTCAAGTGAGAAAGGACAACTATCCATTTTCAGGGACATATCAAAATCTGATGATTCCTGTATTTTATCACTTTTGAGGGCAATTTTCCAATCATGCTGCTGCTATATTTACTCAGGATGGCTGAATCCAGAGAGCAGAAAAATAGTGCAGCACTCATCCGCAATTTGAACCAAGCTCAATTCAGCGCCTGGGAATTTTATTTTATGGAGGCAGTTGAGATTTATTACTTCAGTGCCAAAGGTAATGATTTGGCCAAGTACATAAGTAGAATATTGCCCTTAGTGGAATGAGAATTTGGTCCTGTTTGCATCCTGCTGTATATGGATATGTCTAAATTTCAGGACCCTGGCAATGTACCAGTTCATTGCTTGCATGTACCACACTCTTGTGTTTCCATAAATCCATGAGTAATGGCCAGAAAGGAGCCATGTCCCTCAAGAGTGACGGATGGACTACAGGCAGTGCACCAGCCATGCAGCTCCCTACAACTTATGCTGTTAGGGTTTAAAGGAGAGTATCAATAATCTGAAATTATTTCAGTTCTGCTTTTGGGATAGCTGCTTTATAGTGCATGGCAAAGACATGAATGAGTGTGGAAAGTCATTCTTCCAAGTGCCAGGGAGCTCTTTTGTCACATAGCCTGTAAAAATGAATGATTTGGTCACCAGGAGTCTGGCTTAGACAAGATTTTGGAAATGAGAAAATAACCACTGAAAAGACACAAATATTTTTACTTTCACTTGAAAATTTCATGACTGTAAACTCTGTTTCTTTGTCCCTTCTGCAACAAGAACCAGAGTCAGCCACGTGGCAAAGTTGAGTTGACATTTTTTTATGCAGCACCATAGAGCTTCTGATTGGGGCCATGGAAGTTCTCACTGTTTTAACCCTACAGGTTCCCCATCCTAGAACTTGTGCACTAGAAAGATGCAAAAAAATCTGCTTGTCAGAGGAAAAGTTGACACACTTCTGACTTTTAGTGCAGTTGCGTTGGAGTGGGAGTAGGGATGGTGGAAATAGCCTTGACAGAGAAGGAGTACCAGGCAAAGTGCAGGTGACAGTGCAATTTATCACATGGCTGTGAAATGTATTAGCTGCCTATCACCCTCAGTTATGTAAAACAAAAAGAGGGAGAATTGATTAAACTATGACCTCTTCCATCTACTGGCTGTCATTTTAGTACCTGTGATAGAAGCTGGTGTCTAGTCATTAAATGCACAGACTTCTCCATTTCAGTTTTGAGCAGTAGATTAATAGTTCATATTGTGTGATTTTTTTCTCCCTGTGCCTGGCTCAGTAGACACAGAGGAAGCTCCCCTCTGTGCACACCTCCCCTCTGGGCTCAGCTGCCCACCTGCCACAGAGTCACGGTGGATCCCTGTGCCCAGGCTCCCACCTCTTTCTCTTCTGGCCCATGTTCTCTTACTCTTGTGTCTGGATCTAGATCTCTACCTGATCCTGGCAGCACAAGTCCTCATTTCTCCTGAACAGCTCAACATCAAATCCTACAGGGAGGAGGGATGCACTGGGCACTTCTGACCTCCCAGTCCTAGGGGAAGATGTCTTCAAAGTTATGCAAAGAATTATGGTTGACTGTATGACAAAAGAACTTTAAGCAGCAAATAATTTATCACCACACTTAAGGGGAAGTTTTACATGGGTCTTTTACAGTCTGTTTCCACCTGCTTAGTCTAGATAAGGTTTTAAAAGATGCCCTATTCCGTAGAAGCTTGATACCTCCACCCCCCCATTACCTGTTTAGGGAGATGCATAGCCATAAAGTTAAACTTTAAAAAGGTAGCTGCTAATTATGAAAATTAATTAGTGAACTTGCACAGACTCTTTAATCAATACAGCTAACTACCTGAGCTGAGTCAGTAACTGTGCTGCAGGCAGACTCTGCAGAGTAAGAGTTGTAATATGAGTGTGCTGCTTCTGTGGCAAGGATTTATGTGAGGCAGTATAAGCCTTTATAGTGCAGGAGGCTACCAGGCCTTTGAGAATCGTTCTGGCATTTCAGTGGTCCAAAGCCTGTTCATAATGAATACATAAGGGCTGCCCTGGTGTACCTTCATCCATCCCCATGCCAGGTAACCTGAGGATCTAACACAGAAGGGCAGGGTGTCCATGGATTATTAACATGCCCTTGCATGGGACCTCCGGATCACCAAAAGATACTGGAACAAGTCTCTGAAGACCCAGGATCAGTCAGCAAGGCTTTTTTTCTTCAGGAATTAGGAATGTATTTAATGAATTATCATTTAGTAGAAACACTCTTTTCCTTAGAAGTTCACCTTGTAATTGTGCCGCAGGTACCCTGATGTGAGAGCATCTCTCCTGAGCAGCTGCTCTTACCACCCTTTCTCTTTGGTTTAGAATATACCTCTTTCTGCCTGCAAGAGTCCAATTTCCCTGTTATTGTGGTCAGCTGCATCCTGCTGCATCAGTGAAAGGAATATAGTGGGGATATGAATGAGCTTGGGAAGATGACTACCCATGGCCTGGCCTTAGGCCAGTGTTGAAACTCCAGTAATGTGATCCTGCTACATAAAATCCTTATTGTTCTGCTTTCAGAATGTTCCTCTTGTGGACTTTTCTACGATAAGGTGTGAGAAATTCTGTGAACATGTCTCTTCCCTGAGTTGTGCTGCTCTCAGATCCTCTCCTGTTAAGCAGGAGGATTGTGTTCATTTGCCTCTGGATGATCTCAAAGATCAAAACTTCTGCAGCTAGACCTGGGCTATTTGTGCTTTCATTTTGTACTGGCTTTCATTTGAGTAATAGAGCCAGGGAGAGGAGTAAGCCCAGAAAATATAAATAAAACACCAGCAGGATGAAGAATGGATCCAGCAAGTGCCCAGTGTAAAGAAAAGCAGTGTCAAGCTGCTCATATTTGTGCCAGCTCAGTAACCATGTAGGACCTTTCTGGTAGCTAAGCAACAGAGGCCATAAAGACATCCAGGCCACATGAGCTATATCTTCAGGCTTTTTTCCCAATGGGAGAGCTGTGAGAGTGGGCAGACAGGTAGGAGAGAAGCCAGCAGTGGATTTCTTCCTGTATTTGAAAGCAGCCAAAGTAAGGACTAGGATCTGGTTTTGTGAATGTGTTACAGAAGAAGAAAAGTTCAGTGAATTCAAATAAGTTCTGGGAACCTTACAAAAGCCCAGTATGCGATTTGGAAAGTTCACAGAACCTTTGTGTCCCTGGGATTCACCAGTCACCACCTAATAAATTCAAGTCTCCTTGTGTTGATTATAGAGTTCTGCCTGCTTTAGTTGCCTGGCTCTATTAGTCACCAAATTAAATTTTGTATAAGTAATAGTGAACCACTTTCAGGTAGTTCTGCTCAGGAAATAATGAAGAGCAGCCTGAAAATCAACTTACCTATCCATTTATTCTGTGGATAAATGCCGGAGAAAGTCATAATAGCAATAACTGAGATTTATTTAACTCCTTTCATTTGAAAGAATCCCGGAGGGCTTTTCTCACAGCATACAAAAAGATTGCTCACTCCCTGCTGAATTGCAACACTTCTGGGGTGGAACACAGCAACTACTCTACTCCATCAAGAACTACATAAAATTTGTTAACAGGTAAAGAGAGAAACAACGGTAGTATTTTTTTGTAGACAGAATGTAATCTTCTTAACTGGAATTTGTCCAGAATCTTGGATTTTAAAAGTTTTGTGCTTGCAAAAACAAACAGAAAACCCACCAAAACAAAAAACAAAGAAACCCCAAACAAAGGAAAAAAAAGGATGGGTTATCATGACCTTGATTTTATATCTTATCCAAAAAACAGCTATGTGTTGGGCACTAGTTCAGCACAGAATAACAAGCAAGACCATCTTGTATTAATTACTAGATCTTTACAGCATCTGGGTTTTCCTTTGAGGCTGTTCCATCATCCAGGTTCAGACTTGCCTGATTAATAAGAAATCATGAGATCATGCTCTTAAGGAGTTGCAGGTATTAATTTGCTACTCTCAATGGAAACTGGATTACCTTTGCCTTTTTTTTCCCTTGCCAAAAGCTGCACTAGGTGTGTGAAGATCAGATGTCTTTGGGAGCTCCAGGAGAGGTCCTGTGTGTCATTACTTGACAAGAGCACAGCACAGATGGTTGCAGCACACCTACTGCTGCACCTTGACCAGTGTTAGTGCAGGTGGGATCCTGTGAGAAGCTGCTGGAGGGTGAAAAGGGGGCAGTATCTTGTTGGTACCATCGAGTGAGTGGAAATCATGAGCATGCACACAGAACCAGGAGGGTTTCCCTACAGAATGTTGCTCTTAAATCAAGCTCCTCATGTTTGCACGTGATTTACCTGAGTGGTCTTCATTGCTTTCTCAGGCTGCTAAGATCTACTGCAAAATAATATTAAGAAAAATGCTATTATTCATCTATCTATGCATGTCTGTACCTAGTAGTTATCAGAAACAAGTAACTGAGGTTTAAGCTGGCTTTCCCTTTGAGCAGTAGGAGAACTGAGAGCTGACACATAGTGAAAACCAGTAGAAAAATTTTCTAAGTGACCTCCCTGACTAATGAGCAGTTGAGGGTCACAACCACAGAACAAATAAATGAGGGGACCATTTGAGAAAAACTAAGCTATAAATTATGGTAGAACACAAGAACATCAGTCATTCTGCTTTGGTTTTAATATCTTAAACTGTAGATGAAGGCTGGATAGAGACAAGAAAACCCAAGTGCCAAATCTAAAAGCAGTAAGGCCTTGGGCTGGTTGTGTGGTGGTAAGAAGACAGCTGAAAACATCAGGTTGTCTTCTTCATTCCACTTCATCCCTTGCTTCCTCTTGTGTTTTTCTCAGGATCTCTTTTTCCTGCCATATTTTGTCAGACATATTCTCCTGCATAAATGAAGCAGTTGTTTGGAGTTGTGTGTTTCTGTAAACTAAGGGAAATGTTGATGAATTCATTGTTAATGGTTGAACAAGTGTTAACAAAAGTAGAGGCTGAAGACACCACAGTCTAAATTCCTGGTACAAAAGAGGCACATCAGGACAGCATCATCTTCTTTATCTTTAGATCTGATTTTTATTAATCAGAGACCAGAATGCAGCTGGACCTCTGTTATACACTGACTCTTCAGTAGCCATGAGAGCTACAGGTGAGCAAATGCCAGAGTACTGCTGATGGCTTGCTTGAAAATATCTTTATTTATCTTTATTTTTTTAAATATCTTTAGTTACAGTTGTGTTTGCCTTCTCTGATAACAGTTGAATGTGTTACCCAATTGCAAACAAATGTGGAAGAGGGAGTAAAAGTTTTAGTAAGGGTATAAAGGTATATTTAAAATGGGTATTAAAATAGAGCAGAGAAAGTCCTGATTGCAGCCCCACTGATGAGGGCAGGCAGAACTTGGCTGATAAGTTTTCCTGGCTGCAGAAGGCCTGGCTAGTTGGCATATCCAGTATAAACTGATGTGGACTTGTTTCAGTGCTTTGGTATTCATGGAGGACTTTGTTGGAGAATTTGGGATGCTGCAGAGTGGGGAAGTTGTTTGGTTGAATCAGTAGGAACTTGGGCTTCTTTGGAATTTTCTTTTTAAATCTTAGCCATTCTAAAAATGCTTTTGAAATCACTCAACAATGACCATTTGTGAAACTAATGGGCTGTTCTAGGCTGAATGTCCCCCACATCCAGTGGCTGGGAGCCAGCAGCTCCTGCATTTTTCATAAAGTGCCTAAAGTACTGTCTCTTACACTTTGTGCTTTGGTTTTGTTGTCTGTAGAAATGGGAACAATAAATCCTGGTCTCCACAGCGAAGCCTTTTAAAACTTCCCTCCAAAGAGATAACAGCACAGTGCACAGTTTGCATCTGCTCAGCTCCAGCCACACCTGGCTTTGCTGCACAGACTGGGTCTGAAACATTCCCAGGAGCCAAGTGATTAAGGAGTGCTGTGCTGAGATAAAGGAGGAGAAAGGGGAGAAGAAAGATCTGTTCCACAGGTAATGGTTGAAAGAGAAATAGGCCACACAGAATGACTGTGCTGGAGAACCTGACTGTCAGAGCATCACTCACCAGGCCAGCAGGAACCTGCTGACTGCTACAAAGACTTTTCATACCCTTGGAAGGCACACACAGATGGAAGGGCAGCAGCCACTTTTGAGTGTGGTGTTTGCTGAAACCACAGTAATTTGCATTATCACACTGCTTTGTGGGAATCTTACTCGAGGACGAATCTGGAATCTGGATGTCTTGTAGGCCTTTATCTGTATAACCTTAGGCTTCAAGAACACCTGGTCCACAGGAAAACAGCTCTGCACGTTCTGTAAACTGACATCCATGAACAATTTATGGGAACAATTGCACAATCTTTCTTTTCCTACAATGTGAAGGATATATGATGATAAAATACTTTCCAAGGACATGTTGGAAATCTAAATCAGAATTTACATTGAGCCTGTTACCTTTTTTTTTTTTTCTTTTTTTTAATACAATTGATATTTTTCATCTTTGTCAAGAGAGATTTCCTGGTTTACAAATTAGCCCTGTGGTTTTAGTGATTACTGGCAACCCTGTGCAGCAGGCCAGAGGAAGCAATGCAGCCAGGTGATTGAAATGCATCCTAAAAAGATGCTGGATGTGAGCACAGACTAGCTCTCATTTGTCATTTGTCAGCTGTCTAGGCCCCATCATTCTGTGCCCAGAGAATGAAATCAAAATATTTCTCACCATAATGGAGTAGCTATAAATGATGCCATAAATATCTAAGCAAACATGGGAATCACTACTGCTCAGCTGTAACTTGCATATGGGATATGACATATTGCTGTTCAGGAAAACTTAATTGAAACCATTTTCCATGAGAAAACACAGCTTTAGCAAAATAGGGTTTTTTTCAGAAATCAAAGTTTCCAAGAATCTGCCTGTAACATATTTTCTTGACACAAATCCTTTTTGAAATTGCTTCTTCTTTTATTTTTTTTTTACTTTGTGGGTTTTGTTTTGTTTTTTTTTTGGAAAAATAGTTAATTTCATTTTCTATTCCTTCTAGCATTTGTCTCAGTTTTTCATACTATTTTAGTACTACTAATACAAAATACATCATTTGTTATAAAATATCTTTTTTCAAGGGGAGAAAAAATCACAGTAGTTGTATGTTCTAGTTTGGTGCAATTCTGTAAATTTGGAGTTTTCACTGGCTCTCTTAAGCCTTCCAGTAATTATAGGTGCCAAAGTACAGTTTCCTTACTTGCTTTCCCTGTGAAATTTTGCTGGTGCAAATCATTCTCCTGTCATTTGGCCTGTCACTTGTAAATAATCTGAATTGTGGGCTTGTGCCATTCTGTGTCAGAACTGTTTCACCTGTCTTGTACAGACTGTAAATCCAAAAATTGCATTTTCTGGGCAGCAGGGTAAAAAGCACAGAAGAGAATACAGAGTCTGTATTTATGGCATTGCCCAAAGACTGAACTGTCAACAGGGAAATAATACTTCTTTCCTATAAACACTATTATGCCGTAAGTGAAGTCAACAAGAGCTCTGCTGCTGGCCTCAGTGGGAGCAAGACTGAATCCAGGAAAGTATATCATGTATTTCCTCATTTTACCTTTGCACACAGCCTGCTGATAGAGAGCTGAGAAGACTTTTGATTGACTTACACTGACGTGTGTTATTTGCAGTGACTTAAATAGCTGCTTTTATTATGATGATGATGATAGGGCCTGCAGACCCCAATTAAGACTTGGGGACATCATAGTTTGACATTGTGTAATTACAAAGGGAAACGTGTCTCTCTGAACTCACGATTCCCTGAAGCTGTGTGCATGCTCTGCAGGAAGCTCCAGCCTTTTGTTGAAGAACAGTTTTGCACCTTTTATTTCAATGCATAATTACTAATGGAATTAGGATCTTCATGCAAAACAGTTTCTTTGTTGCCTTCCTTCTAGAACTTGTCAGCTCTCCTTCAATGCCAAGATGACCTTTTGGTCAATGTGAATTTTTGATCTCCAGGGAAATCTGTCTGTGTCCTTTCTTTTGTTTAAATCATTCTCCCTCCTCTGCACATATCCACTCTTTTCTCTCTTGGATTTCAATCTGCTGTGGCATATTCTCAGTGCACAAGTCAGGGAGAATGAGATGGACAAATGCCTTTGAGATCTTTGATTTATCAAAATATTTTCATTCCAAAACGATGTCAGGGGAAATTGCATCATCAGTATATCTGTCTGGGGAAGAGGAAGCAGACTGGGAAATATTTCTGCAGAATGATGGACTCTGGTGTCAGTGTCTGTTCCAAGGAAATAAAAAATGTGTGCGTGGAGAGTTAGAAGAATTAAAAAATGAATGTAGGTATAGATGATTACTCTTTGGCATCCATAATTAAGGAGACAGTTCAGCCAAATTTGTTTCTCTTGCTTTTGAAATCCAAATGGATAATCTCAAGAGGGAAGTCAGAAGAAAAGTTGAACTCTCATCTTCCTGAATCTTAGTTTTCAGTTACAGCTCTATATTGATCTTATGGAATTACTGGTCTCATGTCTGGTTTAAATAGATGCAGCTCCATGAGTTTTCATGGAATTCCCTGATTTCTTCCTGTTGATGATCTGGTTCATTGTTGTAGCTGGGGTAGCTAAAGCCCTGTCCAAGATGAAGTCATTGTTGTGGCTGTGATCCAGATACAAAGGCTTTCTCCAAGAAACCAGGAGGCTTAGGAAAAAATTCCTCAGCTGGCACAGTTATCACTGTTGTTTGGCTTCTGGTCAAATCTAACGGAGACTCGGTTTTATCCTGGAGATTTGCTTGTGTGTGAGTGCTTAGTATTTTCTGTTTTACTGGAATGTAACAAAAAGTTTGATTGGTTTCTGAAGACTTTATGTTTCAGATGCCACAGAGTCAAAAATCCATCTCTTTAAATGAGTGTCAGGAAATCAGAGAGCAGCTTTAGGCACAGCAGTTTTTTGGGAGGTTGCTGGGAAAAGCTGGCTTGGCCTCTGTGCTCCTTGCAGTGCTGAGGCTTCTGCAGCCAAGGAAGGACTTGGGATGTGCCTTGCCCTCACAGAAGGCAGGAAAAGCCTGTCCCTTATGTCTTCTTGGCACCAGTGAGTGCAGCCAGCACGGCTTTGCAGTCCATGCTCTCACCAGCTCTGCCTCTGATCCCTCCTCAGGTACCACAGTTGAATATTAAACCAATTTCTGAGAGCCTTGCCATCAGCTCTTGTCACAAGTCCATCATACCAGTAATATAATACAGAGCTTGAGTCCAAACCAACTTGATTGAAATCTGTTCCATTACAGTAGCAATAGAGGGACCTAAGCAAAATACATCTTTCACTTTTGAGGAATAATTTTTCACTGTCAATTTTGCAGTGGTGCCTTTAAAATTTTCACATAGTGAACAGAAAGATTTGCATAAGAATCCTAAGGCTGTACATATAACTTTAATAATTTGTATTAAAATTGCACTGATTTAGGAAGCTTAAATAATCCTTTTTTTTTTTTTCTTTTTTTTTTGGTGCAAACCAAGCCTGCCTGTGATGGAGTTAGAGGAAAAAAAAAAAAACAGCAAGGCAGGTTAAGTAATCTTTTACTAAAGGCAATATCTTGTATTTTCCTCTAAAATGCCTGTCTGATTGATGTCAGAGATAGGATATGTATGGGTTTGATATAGTATGTCATTTCCTGCATTCCTGAGACATTATAACTCCTACCTAGATACTTTCCAATCTAAACTGCTGCCCACTCCTGGCTGCACATCTCTGACTCTGCTCTTTTACTGGCTCTGGATTTTGTCTTGCTGTCACAACCACTTTAGCTTGTCAGGCCAGCAGAAAACTCACCCAGACAAAGGAAGGAGAAGAGTCATCTAGCAGCTGAGTGCACTGACATGTCCGAGTGCTGGATTCACTGAGATCAGCAGGAGGACCCAGTCTGGGATGGGATCAAGCTTCCTGTTTAAAATACAGGATGCCAAACTGACTGGCTTAGATTAAACATCTGGCTTTAAGGTGCCAGATGGAGCAAATAGCATCTGAACTGCTGTACACTCGTAGCTAATACATAGATAGTTCCTCCCCGAGGGTTGAAACCCATGGTGACTTCTTTTCTGAGTCCCACTGTGAAAAATTCTCGTCCCCCAGGCTGGAATTGGAGGGTGATCATGGTGTTGTTTGACTGCAGCTTTTCCCCCAGTAGCTCATGAGCAATGATACAGCCTCTTGTGCAGAGGATGTCTCACACCCCTTCACCTCCTCCTCTTCCAAGGAGCACAGCTAGCTAGGTAGAGCATCCTGCTCTTGCACTTCTGATTCTAGGATCGAGCCTGCTGGTGAAAAATACAAATGTCAAAATCATAAAAAAAAAAAAGGCAAATTCCCCCTATCCTCCCTGCTTAGATTTTCAAGAAATGTCGTGAATCTTTTACTGGAAAGGACCCAGCAGCAGGCAGGGCTGAATTAGAGAAAATGAGGTGAAGAGCTATTTTTAAACCCACTAAAATAGTACCAGACAAATTCCATTTATAGGAACTTGTACTTGTCTTCTTCTGTGGCTTGAAAAAGATGATGATTTCTGTGAAGTAATGATCCTCTCATCATAAACAGGATCCTGAGTGCTGATCCTGGTGCCTTCCCTGATATTTCTATTTAGTTTTTTGGACTAACTTTCCTCACTTCCTTTCCCCTCACCTTTAAGCAAAGACACTGTAATGCTGGTTTTTTGGTTTGTTTTTTCTTTTCTTTCTATTCATCCCGTTTCCTTCTTCATTATAAGAAAATTAGAAGCTTGGGAAAGCCTCTTGTGGTGCTAAATTGTTACTGGCTAATAAAACTGCAGGAGCCATAGATGGTGGGGCTTTTTCCATAAATCAGTGGTGGAGGGAATTAGGTGGCAAGAGATGGAAGTGCAATGTTTAATCAGCTCATGTAGGAAATCATTAGCTGCACACCCTCATTCCATCGCTGCCTCATTCTTCATTCCCAATGGCTGCTTTGCCACCAGACCATTAACATTTTTCAATGACTTTCTAAACGCAGTGAAAACCCACAGAAGTGGTGAAATACCAGTGGATGCTATGAAAACAAAGGGCTGAAGGATGTGCCTGTCTTTTGTTTGTTTTGTTGTTTGGTTTTTTTTTATTTTCCTTTCTTCATGCCTGTACTCTTTTTTTCCTCTCAATTAGAAATGTACCAAGGTAAATGACAAATGACCTCTGGCTTGGAAGGCTTCTGTCCCCTCCACCAAATAAAAAGAGGCAGAAGATTTAGTGGTAATATGGACAAGAATAAGGTTTTTTTTATTAGATCTCCTGTACGTTCTCATTTATGGTTTTGTCGATTTCATCGCCTTTCACACAATCTACCATTGTGATCTAATTTCTGCAAAACTGATCAGAGATTAGGCTTTTCACTTAAGTGTCACCAAAAAGGAAAAAAAAAAAATTAGGTCACATTTATTTGCTAAAAATTCAGGTCAAACAGAACTGGTGCTGCTCAGCCAGCACAGCATGGCTCATAAGGGGCCCATAACTCAACTGGGTGTCTCACTGGCAAAGGCTGAGGCAAAACTTCATCTTCCACTGCCAGTCTTCATTTGATCTGAAACAAACTCCCTCACAGCCTTGAGTGAGAAGAAAACCTCACCCTAAGGAGTCAGTGTGATATTTTTTTCCCCCTGAGACAGCAGTGGTGCCACGGTTTCTGCTCTGTGTTGCTAATCCAGTGTCTTTAACTTCATTAACTGGTGTATTGGTGTGGTATCTCCTGCACAGACTCCCAGCCAGGGAGATTGGGTACTTCTGTGGGTGTGTGCTGGCCATGTGATAACTTACAGAGCTCTGTGATGAACCTCCCAGCATTTCTCACCTCATCAGTTCTCCCTTGCCCACCAGTCCACAGAGGCTCTGTGTAATCCAAGCTTCTGCACAGATTCCCCACTGTTGCTATGGCTTGAAAAGCAAGAACAGATTTTAAAAATTTAGAGTTCCAGTGCATTTCCCAGAATTATATGTAATGTCTTTTTAATTAATTTTGGGTTTTGTTGTTTTTATGTAACTTCTGGGGTAATTGTAGAACAAGTTATAGGTCAGTGGGGTATTTTTCATTTCTTTTATACTCACAGGAGCTGCTCACATGTGTATTCACAGCTTGTAAAGGATGTTCCCATGCCAAACTCCAGTTGCTTTTTAGACACAACATCTGTCACTTGCTGCCTGTACAGTTAATCACATTAACTGGTGGTCAGCATGACTCCCTCTGGCATGGGATTTCCCACAGAAAACTGTAGCAGGGGAAAGAAGTGTCTGTAAAGTTGTGAGCTATGCACTGATCAAGGTGGAAGCGATGTGGGTTTCCATGAAATAACACAGGTTTAGCTCAAGATAAAATCATATGTTCTTGAAAGCCAGCAGGTCCACAGTGCTGTGTTTTACTGGAAATGTCTTTGAGCACTCTGATCCCATGTAGAGGGACCAGCTCAATCCCTGCTGTGTGCTTCTGAAAAACTGGAAGCATCATTGGCTCAAACTGCTGGATAATGGGTCCAGTCCACATTTGACAAGTGTGTCCAGCTCCTTTTCATACATGCTTGTATGAAAACTTGTGAGTTTTCTTTGCCACTTTCCCATCCTAATCTGGACATATCAACAGGTGGTGGTTTAGGGGAGCCTCTGCAGGGAGAAGGCAGTGAAAATGTGGAGTGTTGGCTCAAAGTACCAAGGGACATAAATTTCCCTTGCTTCCCTGTATGTGACCTAATGCCTGTAGGGAAAAGATGGAGCAGGAACTCCTTCCTCTTGTGAGCAGCACGGATTGAAGATTTTTTCAAATGGATTCTAGCTGCTTCCCAGAAGGAAGTGTGCCACTTTGAGAATGAAGTTTGACATATCTCTACAAGACATATCTTTCTTTTTCTCCATTTCATCTTTAGAATTCAGAAACTGTTTTATTCAAGCATTAGCTGGCACTCCATCATACCCTGACACCTCAGGTACAGTGTCTGCAAAGCCCAATGTGAAACAAGAGCCCGAGCTGATAAGTAGAGAATACACTTGAAGTAACATCTCGTTTGTCAGACAGCGAAAGAAATACAGAAGAGAATGATCAAAATGTGTCTCTGTGTTAGTCCTGGTGCTATTTTGCTTTGGTGAACTGAAAAGAGTTCTTTGAGCAAGAGAAAGTAATGGCAGCCTACACCTGACTTTTATCAGCTGTTGCAAGAGTGCTTCTGTCCTCAGGAACCTCTTGCCCAACTATCCACATCTTGGTCCTGTGCTGGAAATGTGGGATTCTGGAGTAAAAGTGTCTGTAAATCCCTGCTGCACTTCTGGTTCTCCAACAGACCAGTCTGCCTTGAGATTTCCTCGATTTTTTTTTGCCTGTCTTGAGCTGCAGGAAGCAAAGCACAGATCTTGTGCATCAGAGTCTGTATGAGACTTTGAACTTCTTACCTCTTTCTCCTGACAGGGCTGTGAGATGGGGCCATGCAAAGAAGAGCAGAAATGCTTACTAACAGGTTTAGAATTCCTGGGGACAGCTAGGGATAAGGATGTCAGAAAGAGAAGCAGAGGCAGAAAGCCTTGAGGAAATCTGTGTGAATCTGTGCACTCTACAGGTTACTCTGCATTGTCCTGTTGGCTCTTTTCTGTTCCAGCCCTTAAAGTGTTCTCACCAACACTGTGAACACGAGGTTGATTCGTGTTTTGGAAGGATGTGATGTGACATTATTTTTGAGTATAATACAACTGCTCCGTTTTAAAGGATTTTGTTTCTTTGGCTGAAACTACACCTTTGTAGACATGCTCTTGAAATTGTGCTGGGTGGATGGGAAATGATGAAAAGTACAGAAGAGTTGGTGTTTATAAAATTAAAGTAGCAGTGTAATCTGTGCAGAGATAACAGGAGAATGGAAGTGTCTGTAGTTAGACATTGTTTGCAGTGCTGCTCCTGGCAGATATGTGGGGTCATGTAGCAAAATCCTTCTGTTGCAATTTACATATCACAAATGACAGGGAGAAAAACCCCATGGTGTGAATTTAAATGTTGCTCTATTGAGCAAAATACAAAGGAGGAAAGCATTGGTGTATCATTGATTAAAGAGCTGGTAGTAACAAAGACTTAGAGAGCTCCAGGCTATAGCACGTAAATGAGAAAATCATAAATGGGAGAGTGAAAAGTCATTCTAAAACAAGAAGATTCAAGTGTTTTTGTAAGAAGAAATGACTTTGCCAAGCCAAATCTGGTCAGGAGAATTGGAGATGTACCTGCCAAAATCCAAATTCAGAGATACTAATTAAGACAGAACGTTAAATATTACAAAATTTTGCTAAGCAGCAATACTCCAGACAATAAGTTTATTTGGAGGGTCAGAAGAAATTAAAGCAGAAACATTCTTAATAATCAATGAAAGTGAAGTGGGATTTCTACTCTGCAACACGTAACTTTGTATGTGTTTGAAAGTGAAATTTAACTGATGTCAGATCTGTGCTGCCAGAGCAAGAGCCATAGTGCTGTGCATGGAAATGGATCTGGATAAAAACAGAGACTCTAAAACACCTAATTCTGAAGGCAGATTGATACAGGAGTTCAGGCTATATGTGATATAATGATTTCTTCTTTTAGGCCATTGCTTTAAATGCAGCCCCTGTCATCTGTGACTGGGATGTGTTCGCCTGCAGTGGCTCTTTGACCTACTTGAGGTTAATTGGTGGTTTCAATCCATCCCTCCTTGTGTGGCTGCTCATATCCAACTGCCCTATTTCTAGCTGGTCCCAGAGAATCACTGTTGTTTTAACCTGGCTTGTTTCAGTGCCCTTATTTTACAGAGACATAATAGTTGCCAACTGGCATCAGACCAGGGGCACATCTGGTCTTCAAGTGGTGAGGAGCAGCTGGGGTCTGCTGCCGTGGGGAGATGGGCAGGGAGCAGAGGAATCTCATCTCTGCAGATGAGACGTGACTCTTGCCCCTAGGATTCCTGTAAAATGAGATATAGACAAACATGCCAGCTACGTGCTCAGTCCAGATTCAAGTGGGCAGGAACAGAAATGGGTGGTGTTTGCTGTTGCTGTTGTTTGCAGTGGAATTTGCAGCATCTTGGAGCTGTGAACTGGGGCCCTGCTGTGTTAGGCAATGTGCAAACTTGAAACAGAAGGGGCTGTTCCTTCCCCAAGGAATTCACAACTTCTGGGTACAGCACAAGAGCACAGATTGGGGGGGGGGGGCATCCAAAAAGAAGAGAGAGGAGATTTGCCAGTACTAATCAGGAAAATACTTTAAAATTATGGCCTGTCATTTCCATGTTCTTACAGGCATCAGAGAAAACAGGAGGTTAATGAGGAATTTGAAGGATATCAGTAATATCCTTGTGAGTCTGAGATGAGTCTCAGAGGTTTGCTTGAAAATCCAGCAAGCCTGTGATGGAGCTGGTGTTGTGTGAGAAAACAACTGACCTATTGCCTCCAAGTAAGAAATGTCTGATAGTATAAAGGCAGATTATAGAATGCGCTGGTGTAAGTGGGCAGGATTTGAAGCCATGGTGCCTTTGACACCTAAAACAACAATTGATCAGTCTGACAAGAGTGTTGGGTCCTGTGTTGTTAGCACATGAACCTATAGCAGCATGTTGAGAGGTTCTATACCCCTTTTGTTTTGTTTTTGTAAAGATGATTTGGAATTAACTTGGGTTTTTCCCCCTGCAGTGAGACCTTGCTGAGGGCTCTCCCTAGGCCATCAATATGTGGTCAAGGAGTATGTCCAGCACTGTGCAGAGGGTATCCCTTTCCATGGCACTGTGTGGGCTGCAGGACCCAAGCTCCCTTCACATTAATATTCACATTCAGTTGAGTCTCACCTGAAACCTTTTGTTTGAAATGTCCTACTTGGGAAAAGAGAGAGGTGCTTTACTGCCTGAGCTCTGCTCTGGGGAGGGATTTGAGCTTCTGTGAGAAGCCTTGTCTATTCAGGGTGCTTGGCAGTGGCAGGAATTCCCACCCTGGCCAAAAAACAGCTGGGATCATGTCACAAGGAAAGGCACAGAGCACATCTGCTCATGTGGACAGGCAGAGTTTGCTCACACAACAACTCTTGTGCTTTTCTTGGAGGACCCTTTTGGCTCTTGGGATATGCTGCTGGTTTATTTCTGTTTTGATAACTGGAGTCAAGGACAACCAGGATCTGTTTGGTTTTTGTTTTGTTTGGTTTTTTTTGTAATTGGAGAAGTCCAAATAAAACTCAATAAATGAACCCCAGATGGATACATTCTAGAAAGTCTAAAGAAGGGGAAGAGGCCACAGAGAGGATGAACATGGTTTCTGGGAACTCTCTACATGACTCAGGGCGAGGGATCAGGACACTTGAGATTTGTAAAGCCTAAACCTGATAACACTTGAAATTACTGTCACTGACAAGATTTTTCACCTTTGTTTTGGTGAGCCCAAAGTCTTTTTTCTAACCCAGATCTGCCCTGACTTGCCTTGTCATGGAGTCATGGAGGTCATTGCAGCTTATAGAAGCCAGATATTTCTACTGCCTGAAAAAAAAAAACCCTATGTTTTTAGACTCAAAAAAAATCCCATTTGTTCGGGCTGATGGAGAGATGACCATGGAGCACATTATAAGTACTGAGATCTGTTGAAACTGCACTCAACAGCATTAAAGGCAATGTTCTGCTCCCACTGGAGGTCAGTAGTGAAGTGTTTTATCTGTTAAAGACAGTGGGGACATCTCTGCTGAATGTGACAAGCAGCTGAGCTTACCATTTTCCTGTCAGCTTCTGATTAAAGTTAAATTAGTTCAAACTTGAATTAACAAAATCATTTTGTCTTCCCTCTCCCTATCTCTTTCATTTTAAATTTTGAGTTTTATTTTATTCAAAGCCATATTATATTTCTTCACTAGCATGTATAATTAATTAGGAGTCTCAGGAAAGCAACCAGTTCTCAAGGGAATTGCTGTGAAATTGCTTGGTGTTTCCTCTGTGTCTCTCAGACTTTCTGTTTGGCTTTTGGGGTTTTTTGGGTGTTTTTATTTTTTTCCCTAAGGAATATGTTCCCCTATATGAAATAATTCTTATTTTATTATTCCTCCCTCCCCTTCCTGCAATTTCTTTAGATGCATGTTCCACTTGATCTCAGCAGGACTTGCATGATTCAAATCACAGTGAATTTTTAAAAGTTCAGTTGTTTTTTTTAATTGCACCCTTAAAATATCTGCTTACTTCATCTTTCTCATCACCTGAGCCACCTCCAGCAGGCAAGAAGTCTAGAGTTTTAAAAGAATAAAGAACCAACAGTTTCATGGGGAAAAAAAAAACCAAAACAAGCAAGCCATACACATACACAAAACCCAACCAACCACCCAAAATTAAGAAAAAAAACCAACAAAACAGCCAAAAGCCCC
Organism: Cyanistes caeruleus; assembly: GCF_971803275.1. Lineage (NCBI taxonomy): Eukaryota > Metazoa > Chordata > Aves > Passeriformes > Paridae > Cyanistes > Cyanistes caeruleus. The sequence continues at coordinate 7,003,158 of NC_141713.1, forward strand.
CAAAGCCTAAACCTAATCTCTTACTCTAAATCCAATAGTCATTTTTGCCCCCTTTTGTAAGTGCTGGAGCATATCCTGCTTGCTGGAAGGTGCTCACCAGGAACAGAGACTGTGTATTCCCAAGGCTGCCACTGCAGGACCAGCTTTGCAGCACCTCTGCTGAGAGCCAGGCTCTGCCAGCTCCTGAGCACCTCTAATCACCCTAAAGAGGATTTAAAGTGCTCACTGATACGCAGACTGTCACAAAATTTGGGGCTTTTCCTGCTCTGCTCATGCAAGCACAGATTTTCTCTAGTATGCTTTTCTCTGTGTATGATACTGTGTGCCTAAATGTGAAATTCCCTGGCTCAGGGTAATTAGTGCACCTTTTTAATTGATGGCTGTAGATCTCAGCCTGCTCCTCATGCCCAAAGTCAGTTTTCTTTTATTTGGTGCAGTAGTGTTCCTGATGGCCTGACTGTGGATCTGTTTAAGCCTTGAGGTCTTTTTGGAGGTATGTTGCTGCCTGATCAAGGTGTCTGACAGTGGTGAATGAAAGAAGGGACTCAGGGATTAGAAAAACAAGAGTATGAACAGCAACATGACAGAGGCTGGCAGGAAAAAAAAGAAAGTGATGCTGTCAGAGTGGGTGTTGTTTGGCACTGGAATGTGGAAGCTAGCCAGAATAAAAATTGTCTCTCTTAAACAAGAGCTTCACCAGCAAAAACATAAAGTAGACATCTCAAAGCCACTCCAAGGCCTCATCACAGCTTGGTGAAGAGCTGCATTTTCAAGGCAGAAGACAAATATTCATGGTATATTGCTAAAGTAAAGGACCTGGTGGCTGACACATGTGAGAACTGAGAAAGTCTAAATCAGTGTTCAGCTCTTCACCTGAGTCAGAGCAGGGACAGCATCTGAGTTAACAGGACAAACATGCTCTGCCAGCCCTGACTGCTGTGGCTGAATGGCACTAAGAGAGCAGAGCCAGAAACAAAGGTCATTGAAAATCTGCTTCTTCCCAGCCTCTATCTCTCAGCAGCAGAGTGACACTCGTTTTCCTACAGCAGCTCTTGGTTTATAGAGGTCCTGTATTGCAATGCATGCGTGAACCAGCGGTAGCTTTATGGGGCAAGAAATAAATGACATAAGGAAATGCACAAGAAAATAGCTAGTTCTCTCCAGGAAAGTGAGAGTAATGAAATGGAGGCTTCCTATTTTAAGGGAGTTACAAAAATCAAGTATCAGGAAGTGTTCCAGCAATTCCAGCTCTACTTTTCAATTGCTGGCTGATCACTTTGAAGCAATTCAGAGGGAGTCAAGCATTTTCCTTGCTTAGTATTTCATGAGATTTTGTAGACTATTTCCTAGTAGAACACAAACAGGTGATTTCAAACTGACCAGACTCTGGCAGTTTTTCCTTCTTGCACAATTCTGAGTAGGAAGCGAGTAATGAGCCATTAAATTACACGTCTTCAGATGTGCCCTTACACTATGCAAAACTGTAATCAGACCTCAGTCAGTCCTAATGGCTCTGGTGTCTGTGTTGGCAGCCTCCTATAATCCATCACCCCACAGTTCCCTCTCAGAAATGTGTGTTTTAGGCATTCTCCAGGTAACTTCACCGTGTCTGCCTAGGAGAAGGAAGTGCTGGTGTGACAAGATAATCAGCACTCAGCGATGAGCAGTTGCTGTTATGCTGAAGCACTGCTCTGCAGAGCCTGTGGTGAGCCTCTTGCAGTCATTAGTTACAGGACCGTGTCTGTGAAGGTGGGTGAAGAGCTTGTAATGAGGACAGAAGCTATTCTCAAACTTGGGGGTACTTTGTCCCTATTAAGCTGAGGTTCTGCCCAGCAAATCACAGTGACTTTTCAGCAGAGATCATCTGCTATTCTGAGAGCAATGAAGGAGCAGGACTCATTCACAGCATCTCTTGATGCTAATGTCTCAGACCTACTATATGCCAGTGAGAGCACTTAAGCCTGCATTTTGTCATTGAAAGTAATTTCAAATCTCAGCGTACACTGATGGTAGATAAAGAGTTTTTATTGCTTCCAGAAGCCTGGTTGATAGTGTAATTGTGGGAAAAGCAAAGGAGATATGTTTGTCAATACCACCACCTGTGTGGACAGAGAATCAGTTCTTTCCTGATTTATTACTGTTATTTTGAAGAGATTTCTGCTCTCCTTGCCTTTTGTCCCATTGTCCCATCCACACTCATGTTTCTCCCACATTCTGCTCCTTACTTTGAGTCTGACTCTTGGAAGCTCAAGGAAGTGAGACAGTGCTTTCCAATGTCTGAACAAGTCATTTGTGAGTCCACACAGAGAATTATGGGAGGTTTCATGGTTTGAAGCACTGGAGCTAAAGCTGGGATCCTTGTGCTTCAAGACATCTGTCCCAGCTGCAGCCCAGGCCCTCATTAATGCAGAATTGCTGCTGTTGTACAGCTCTTGGGTGGGCTGTAGGAAATGATCTGTTGTTTTCTGATCACTTCGAGCAGTCTTCATTCACTACTAATTCACATGTGGGTTTAAAAAGTAACAGGGCTGAGCTGTTTTGGGACCTCAGGCTTGATTCTCAGCTGTGCTGGACCTCTGGATATGGTAGCACTGGATCCTGGGGTTAGCCAGGGTCTGGCCAGAGCTCCTCTCACTCAGTTGAAGTGTACCCTGAAGGGACATTTAAGCAGAGCAGCTGGAGCGCTCTTTCAGAGTCTCTTCTCCCCTGTGAGCAGATCCTTGCTGCTGCTTCTTGGAAATTATCAGATGTCCTCTTTGACTCCAGGGAGAAGCTGTTTGTGTGGAGGATGGATGCTGAGAGTAGGCAAAAGTGACAACTATAAATGCCATCTTCAAGTGCAGGATAAATTTCAAGAGCTTTTTGCAAACAAGATTGGAAAGGGAAGCTGCAGAATCAATGAAAGATTTCACACATTTGGTCCTGTGGGCTTTGAAAAGGAGGTGAGATCCCTGATTATATCAGCAAACAAAAAAACCCCTGCCATCTTGTTAGTTCTTTAAAGCTTTAGCTGTTTGCTGCACAAAAAAGGGTTTCTGATTAGTGGTCCACCTGTAGCAGAGGAAGGAGGAGAGGGAGCTGCTGAAAGGTATGCAGAATTTGGCACAACAAAGAATTTTAATTGATTTCTATTGCTCCCTCAGGCCAAGGGTGCTTCACATAAGGTCCATGCAAGGGCACGTCTATTGGCAGCTGGAATATTTGTCTCTCCTCTGATGATAGCCAGGATCCAGCAGTGTCAGCTCAGTTGATATCAGACTTGCTGGGTCTGTAGATCCACATGTCATATTGTCGATGGTCATTGACTTGCAGTGTCCAGTTGTTGGCTATAAATAAGAGAGGTGGAAGTGGGGGGAGTAACCAGGCTTAACTGAGATTGGCTTGAAATATCCTGCTCCAGTTTCCTCAAGCCTGTGCACAACAGACTCTATCAGCCATGGAAACAGAAATGAAATTACCTCCAGGAGCTCAAAGGTTATGTGGTTGCACTAATGACATCGTCCTAAATGATTCCCAGTGGCCTCATTATTGGGGCTGAGATGTCTGCTGCTGAGCTTGCCTGAGCTTGGGTTAGTTCAGTCAGGGCACAGTGGAGCCCAGCTTCTCCAGCTGGGTGAAGGAGCGGAGAGGCGGAGCGCTGCAGCTGGGATGTAGGATGTGCCTACTGCTTCCTTTCATGGCTGAGCTCTTACAGCCCTAAGTGAAGTGAGGACTGAAAGTAAAGTGCCCTTCAGGGTGAGGGCTGGCTCGGATCAGCAGTACCAGCAGGGAGGTGTTCCAGTGAGAAAGAACAGTAACGGCTCGTGTAAAAATAATACTGCTATCTGGCTCTTTTAAAAATTCACCCTGCCTCTCTCCTTTAGAATGATGCCTGGAGCTGAGCTGAGCACTAATGCATTCCAAAACTGGAAGCAATTATGCCTCAGGAAACAGCTAAAACCAGTGGATCGAAACCAACTGGGATAGAACATACAGCTAGAACCCTCTTTTAAATATCTGCATTTGCTGTAAGATGTTTTGTTCCATTATTGAAACACTGGGTGTGTTTCCTGACTTTTATGAGGGTGAACAGAAGTTGTAGTGCTGCTGGACAGAGGCCACAGCAATTTTCTACATTTGCCATTCTGAATGGCAACTTGTGCTGGTCCCAAGTCTCCACAGAACTCTCCTCAGTTCTTCTTCTCCTGAACTTGGGTATTTCCAGCCATTCTCATCACAGCTTTTTCATGTAGCTCTGCTAATGCATCCAAGTCTTTGATTTACATCTGTTTTCTCCAGTTTTGCCCCTCAAGCAATTTTCATTTCTACTAAATCCTGGCCCGGGACATTGCCATGACTTTTGGTGATGAAATCTGCTTTGGGTGAAGAAAGTGAGCATAGAGGTCTGAAGCAAATGGAAATCCACGTAGGAATACCCTGGGACTGTCGAATTTGGTCCACCTCTAACTCCAGAGATGAAGGAGAGATGCATTAGCCTGCTGTGCCACCCAGGCTCTGCTGTGGATCAGATGTTTCTGCAGTGATACCTGATGCTCACGTGCCTCCAGGCCGTGACAGCAGCAACGGGAGGCAAAAGGGGTTCATGTTCCAACATGAATGGTCTTTTTTCCCTGTGTCCATAGGTCTCCCCATGCCAGAGACTGCTTATTCCCCAGGCATCCTGGCTTGCTCCCTGCCACAGAAGCAGCTGTGGCAGGCAGTTCCAGTGGTGCTAACCACTGCTGGCTCCATTGATCTGTCCATCCTGCAGCTCCTGCAGAGCCGTGTCTCCATCAGCCACAGCTGTGGCACCTCGGAAAAAGAGCCCTGGCTGGGCTCAAAGGTCTGCAGTAGTGAAAGATATGAGTGCACTGGTTTCCACAGCAATGAACATTTACTGGCCTGTGTTCATGCTCCTCACTGCAGTGAGCTGGCTGATCTTCTAAAGAACAGCTTCCCAGAGACCTGGAAATCCTGGAAGGTCTCTACAAACAGCACACTGCAGTTCCTACAGGGCTGCACACTGGAGAAGCTGTTGTATGGTAGGAGTCATTCTGAAATGTTTTTATTGTCATGTCATAATGAGTTATGAGTATTAAAAGTGACAGTTTGGCTCAGGTATCCTTGACTGCTTGGACACTGTCTGATGTTCAAAGCATGCTTAAATCTGTCCCTACTGTTCCCTTCCTGTTTCTTTTCACCAGAGCACTGATACATCTTTTGGTTGCTGTTGGCCTAAAGTTTGAACAAAGATGTTCTTGCTTCAAACACAGATAGATTATGTTTAGCCCTGGGGGCCTGGAATATGTAACTGGAGCTGGGTGACATTAGCTGAATGGAAAAACTTGTGTTGGAAAATGGCCTTTTTAGAAAATGAACATTTTTATTAAGCTGGAAAAGGTTATTTTCTTTCTTTTTTTCAAAAATACTTTTGGGTTTTAATTATTTTGTGGAAATTTTAAATTAATTTCTTGCGTCTCATTTTTGTTTGGCTTCTGTGTGTTGCCTTGGAAATCCATCTGTGGTTGGGGTTATTTTTCTTTGTCCATATGTTCTGTCATTGGACATGTCTTTTTTCCTCTGCGTGTATAAGACTGTTGTCTTTGTGCTGTTTCTTTCTCTTTTGCCCTTTCTTTTTTCCTGCCATTAAAGCTCTCCCCTTTTTTCCCTTTCTGGTTATTTAACTTTTCAACATTATCATGTTGGCTTGGTAGACAGCTGCTGTATTTTTCCTTCCTCCTTTGTGTTCAGCTTTGTACTTTGCTGGGCTTTGTATCACACCTTTAGCCATTTGACACACCTTTCTACTTCTGCTTCTTTGAATCACTTTCCCTTCTGAGTGTCTGAGGTGGGCACCATTCTTCTCTTTTTCAAGTATTAAACTCTCCCAAGCATCAACTCTATTTGAAAATCTCTGATGAAAAAGGCAATTAAGATCCTGTAGTGAAAAAAAAGAAGAAAAAAGGAAACAAACCCCAGAAATCCCAGCCTCTGCTCAAAATGACAATTATGACAATTCACAGTTATGTTTTAAATGCTCGTGACTGTTAAATGTAGACTGCCCTGGGAGATGGAATCCCAAAGCTGACTGGGAAAAATGAAAGGCAGAGAATGAATTAAGAGAATTGTGTAAAATCTCTGCAGAAAATGGAGGAGAAAACCCCAGCAAATCTGGAAAGAAAAGGTTTCTTTTCCCCTGTTGATCAATAAAGGATCTTCAAATGCTTAAACTGTATTTGTCTTAATGAGAAGCTGTGAGAAGTGACTCTGACTGAATTTAATGAGTTCAGGTCTGTTAATTTCTCAGACTTTCTCAAGATATTAGTGGGATGTGTTTTAGAGTCAGATTCTCTCCCACTTACTGTCTTGTAGCTCACACCTCCTTACTGATTACTGTTGTGTTTTACCTGGATAAAAAGCTAAGTTAGTGCTGATGGAACAGCTCATGTAAGCTAAAAAGATCCAGCTGGAGGCAAAACCCCTTCCATTGGCACAGCTGGTTCTAGAAGGCATCTCTGTCTTAGCCTGCTGCTTTAGATTTTATTCCAAATTTAGGGCTAGATATTTGTAACTATAGGCACCTAGAGATCTGATTTAGGAAGATATTCAAATTACTGACACTGACCAAAAAAAGAGGGAGAACAAAACTTAAATGTGTCAAAACTGCAAAGAGAGAAAAAGCATGAGAGAGGTAGAAATTGTACTTTTACCATCCTGTAAATTATTCACACGTGCTGCCTGGTAATTACTTATAATGAACATCTATAAAGCATTTTGATGTGCTCAGATGAGCAGTACTATGGAAAGTGTGTCCAGTGTTTAGATCTGAGGGATAAGACACCACCAGAAAGGAGAGAACTACCCATATCATTATCCTCTTGTGGCATGTTGGCTCATTGGTGCCTCGATGCCTTATTAGAGAACCAAATTACTTTGCACAGTGTGAACTTCAGAACCAATAATCTAATGATGCTTCAGATTAAGGAATAATGTGGAGCACTGACAATTTCTGGCAGTGCTTCTGAACATGGAATTTGAGTCCTTCCTTTCCTCAAAGGGTCAATGCCATCATTATTCAGCTGCATGACTCAGCTTTGCATCATCTTTGCGCCCATCAAGCCAATGATCAAGGAATCTGTGACTTGCACTTGCCTGTGATCTCCCTGTGATGTGTGTGGTGGAATGTGCTTGATTAGATTTTTGATCTACTGATTCACAACAAGATCCCATTAAGGAAGCAATTTTCTCCTGATCTTTGTCAGTAACATCCTGAGCTGCATCCATGATTGTTTGATGCTTCCCTTGTTGAAGAGTGTCCCAGTCGCCTGCATTACTTGACTTTGGAAGGGGGGCCCATGGAAATCTACTGGGCAATGAAGATCTACCATTTCATGGACATACAATCAAATTGACAGAGATTTTTGGTTTATGGTAACACTTCAGTATACAGCTGTATAGGTTGGAACAGGTGACAATAAATTTGTTCAATCCTAATCTTTGTGAGCATCCGCTTTTCCCTTCCCATCCCATGTCTCTGTATTTCTGAAGAAGCACCTTCCTCATCTTTGCAGGGTGCTCTTGGCATCTCTGCAGGATCCACTCCAGCTCAGAAAGGTTGGCTGTTGCCCTGGTGAAGTAGAACAACTTCTTAAAAGGCAAATTTAGTTAAAAATTTTGTGCTAGGTCAGAGTAAGGAAAAATTTCTTAATTTAAGGGGGGCTTAGACAAATTAAGAGTATTTTTATTCTGTATAATTTATAGCTTCTCCTCTTGCCCTTTTTTTTGTATTAAAACTCAAAATCAAAGTAGAAATGTCATGGCAGAATAAAGATAGAAAGAAAGGAGGGAAAGAAAAAAGGCAGGGAGGAAGGAAGAAAGAATGAGACTTGGTTAAAATAGAGTTCTTTTATAGATATGTAAGTTAGGTCTTTTCACAGCCCCAGTTGAAAGCTGGTGACATTTGAGAGTTCAAGATAAGTCAAACACCAGTTGGAGATTAGTATCAAGGAACATTTTTTAACAAGTGTTCCACTGCAGGCCAAAGGTAGCAATAAGAAAAGACTTTCCTTCATACATGCTTATCACTTGTGAAGGAAATAAAACTTTCATGGTTAGTGTGTCTTTATGTTTTATTCTCAGAATGACCTGTGCATTCATTGTATCACTGAATTAGCTTCAAATGGGACTCTTTTCTCCAGTAAAGATTGTGGTGGACCTTTACATTTCCACCTCAGGGCAAAGCTGCTCCAGGAAAAGAAAACGTTAAAGAAGAAAAGAGAAAATAAATATGAATGTTAAAGGAGTGTTGTAGTTATCATCAGAGAATGGTTGATAAATCATTCAGTTAAATATATTAAAAATACATGTTAATATTAAAAATTATACAGAGTGCATATACATAGCCATTTGTAAAAAAAAAAAACCAAAAACCAGAAAGTTACACGTTTCCACATGGAGGAAAGCCCTGGTTTCTGAACATCCCTTTAAAAGGTTGGTAGATTATGCAACCCATGGGAGGGGTTGCATTGGACTGGCTGGCACTGCTTAGGTAAATAAAATGCAGCAGCTTCATGGGCTGACCCTGAGTGGGATGCATGCACTAAACCCCTACAGATAAGTCACAACAGGAGGGAAATACTGCATGCTGGGAGACACTGAGCCATCAGCATGGCTAGCTGGAATTCATCCCAAAGGAGAAACCAGCTTCTGAGCTAGTGCTGTGTATCAGCAAGGTCAGAGGGACCTGCTGGGAGGCCCCACCTGAGGGCTGGGTGCCTGGAGCTGTGGTCATGGTTTGGCTGATGTGGATGTTGTGTTGATTGTGCTAGGGATGCTGTGTAATTAAATTGCTGCTGTGCTGAGTGTTGGGACATCTGTATTTGAAAGAGGCCTGGAAATGGAGCTGCTGTCTCCTTTCCCAGCTGGCTCCTTGGTCTCCCTTGCTGTAGAGTCCAGTGATCAGGATGGATGCAAAGACCAGCACAGTGCTCTGCTCTCCTCTCCTGTGTGACCTCCAGCATGTCCCTAACCTTTTTGTTCACAGTCTGTACAATAGGGAAAAAAGTTCTTCTGTACCTTCTCAGGCTATTGTGATGATGAATATGTTACTGATTGTAATGAACTCGTACTGGAGCTGTAGGAACCATATAAGCATCTGAGATAAGTGACAAGTGGCACACAGGAAAGGGCTGTGCACTAAAGCTTTCACTGGCAGAACTGCATCTTTCACATCCTGCTGAGCTTTACCTGCTGCTGATCACAATGAACAACTTAGGCCCTGAAGCTGGAGGATTGATATTCTTTGTACTTTATTTTTATCCAGCTGGTGGAATGGGAAATGCTATCTTACCACTTCTTAGTAGTGTCTAATCCTTCCTGGGCTCTGAGTTCTTTGTCCCCAGAATGCCATGTGGGACTGAGTTCCACAGGTTAATTACACACTAAATATTGTTTCATTTTGGTATGTTTTCAATGGGTGGCCCTTAATTGCATGTTGCCCTCCAGGTCTTGTGTTATGGGAAAGAGCAGAGAGAAAGGGATCCAGTAATTGCCCTTCCAGACATTATCAGCAGTGCTCTCTCATATGTCTACTCTCCCTCTTTTACTTTTTACCCCTCATAATTCTGAAGCTTTTCATTTTCCTTCTAATGGATTACTTTCTTCCCCCTCTATAATAATGCATAATAATCCAACCTACTTTTGCTGCCTCCGCTGTCTCTTTCTGCTTGGCCTTTTTAGTGACTAAGCCTGAGCACATTATTCCAGCAGAGGATGAAACCTACTTTTACACAGAATGGCAGGATTTTATCTGCATTACTGACTTGTCTCATTTTGATATTCTTGTTTGGGGCTTGTTTTGTGTTTCAAACTTCAGCAGATACTGAAAACCAGGAGTGTTTTCTCTGGAAAGGAGAGAGGTGTAGAGACACTCCCAGGGAAGCTGGGAAAATGATGTCTGGGTTCTCAGGTGTCATGGGTCTTCAGGAAACACTTCTGGTAGACTTTCAGGGGACTGCAAAGACACTGGAGCTGATTTGTGGTCTATAGGGCAAAATGAAATGCTTTCAGAGCAGAGTCAGAATCTGGTCAGTTTATGCAAAAGATGCAAAACTCAAAAAATACGCTGGAAGTTTAAGGATGTTACTAAATATAGGAAAGCATTAAACTTTATCTTCTTTGGTGATTAAACAGCTCTTAATCCTGTAGAATTAAAACTTGAAAGCTTTTCTGGTGATGGGAGGGGATTGAAGTTTGTTGTTTTCATTTATGAGGAAAAGCAAAGGCAGCTGAGGAGGACTGGAATGTACAATGTTGGGAATTGGTGATCCATGCAGCTCTGTCCCCCCTGAATGTCTGCCTGGCCTCCTCCCCTGGACACAGACAAGGGCTGCCACCAAAGTCATGAAGCAGTGCTGTTTTTATGGATCCATCTTTGTGTTAATCAGGTGGAGAACCTCACAGATCTCATTCATGATGGCCTGTGTGACTCAGCATTGCAGGGGGATGGCTCTACCTCATGGCAGAAATCGTGTTGTTGTGAATAATCTAATCCCATTTTGCAGTGTTATGTTACTCTCTGAAAATGCACTCAAACACACTGACTCCATTGTACTTTTTTTATTTTTCTTTTTCCCTGGGAGAAAAATCTAGGTTGGATTTTCCTGTTCTTCTGTCTGCACTCTCTACCTTAATTTACAAAAACAATAGTGTCATTCTTCATAAATTTCACCTCCCAATCCTTAACAAAGCATAGGATGACATATTGTGAGGATGTATAAAAATGTGTTTATGATGAGATTTTCTGCTGATCTATATCAAGACAGTTTGTATCACGTTTGTAGGGCTGTGCTGTTTTGTATCACAGGAATACCTCGTGTTTTGTTTTTCAGACCATCCCAAACACTGGCACTGTTAGCACAGCTACTTTACTCTCCTTTGCAGCACTTTGTGGTGTGATTCTTGTCCTCCACATATAATTCCATGCCTTGGAGGGATAGGAGAAACAGAGGGAGGAACCAAAGCTCTGTAGTGTAGTAAAGAAAGAGCTTGGGGGAGATTTCATCGATGTCTGTAAACACCTTTGGAAAACAATGCAAGTTATTAGGGGAATGGAAATATTTTCTCTCTAAATGTAGTAGCACAAGCAGCAGTGGTTTGGATGAGTGAAGGAAGAGTCTGAGGTGGTTTGAGGAGCTTTTCAGTAAAGAGAATTAGGATGTTAGCTCTGTGGAGAGGGTGTGTGTACAGCTCACTGTAACAGTGGTGTGGAGTCTGCTCAGAGGGGACACTGACAATCTTGAACTCGGATGAAAAAACTTTGGTTACTCTATTTTAAATAAACATAAAGGCGACATGGCCCTCATGCTTAATACATTTTAAAATTAACACCTTAATAGAAAGTTCAAATATGGGTTGCTGGGCCTATCTGTAGGGATTCTTTCTCTGAAAACTTGGCTCTGGTGGAGCTCTATCAGTTGCCAATAGGCAGTGGGAAAACTGAGAAATGGCAAGATCAGTTGGTTTCTAAGGACAAAAGTTGATTTCCTCTTATGATCTGAAGGCAGAAATTTCTATTTTCCCCATGCTAATTTAGTATACCTTTTTCCACCAGCTCATGATTTTCCAAAACATATTTGTTTGACTACATTGAGCAAAAGATTTGGAATTACAGCCATAGGAAAGCCTTTTGGAGCAGTTGATGTGTTGACCTTTAGAACAAAAAGAACTTTGGATGTGATCCTGGCTTCACCTCATCAAGGCACTCAGTCTGTGCTCATTTTTGAGCCATGTTTGACATGCAGTAAGCAGAACTCTTGACCAAAACATCCATCAGGAGCTGTTCAGAGAGTGATGTTTTACAGGAGCCAGGCAGGCATTAGAGCATGACCTCCAAAGAGTAACACTCCACCCTGGGAAGGCACAGGGTCACCTTCAGCAGAAACACAGTGCTGGGAAACAAAGCATAAATCAATAAACATGGCCAAGGTCTCGAAATGAAAAGTGAAAGGCAGTGTAAACATAGCTCAGTATGATCTCTGGGGGACCTGCAGGAGTGTGGAAGATTTCAGAAAGACTGGTGAGGTCACCTGGAAGGGAACAGCAGAGTTTGGAGACTCCAAAAAGGGATCTTGGCATTGGCTATCTTCTAAATTGGTTGATTTTCCAGGACCCTAAAATAGTGAAGCCAGGGAGAGTCCAGGGTGTGTAAATGGTGTGGAAGCCTCAGAGCTCTATCTCAGCACTACAATTTCATATTTAGTACTCAATATGCACTCCCCAGCTATCTTAGAATCATCCCAGTGCCTGTCCAGTATCACCAGTCCCTTGACTTGTACCCTTGGTGCTCTGGCTCTGTGACAAGTTTTCAGCAAGTGGATGGGACACTGGATTTTCAGCTCAAGTCTGTCAAAGTGTGGCCTCTGTGCATCCCCATGTCCTTGATGAACACAAGGTAGCTTGTTCCCATCTACCCTTACCATGGGAAGAAATGAAGGCTTGAAAGAGGTTCCTGTGCAGAAGTGAGGTCAGATGAGTTTTGTGGCTGTTGGGAGGGAGCTTGCTTTGAGTTATTTGTGTTATTCAGTACAACAGGATGAAGAATTCAGAGAACACCTTGAAAAATATGGCATCTCAAGGCAGGCTGGAGGCAGGGAGCTTCCCACTCTGATAAGTGACAGGGAGGCTACTTCCAGATGGAAATCAGTGAAACTTTTCTTTTCTTTGTTTTTTTGGTTTTGTTTTTTGGGTTTTTTTGTCACATCTGGTGTTCCAGGAAGCATTGTTGTGTCCTCCAGAATGTAAATTGCTCAATGCAGCTCTTCATTTCCCTATGGCAAAGGAATAAATTCACCCACCATTCATTCAATGGGTACCTAAAATCACCCATTCCTCTAAACTGTCCCTGGAGCTTCTAAAACTTCTGGACTCCCACATTTCTCCCACAGCTTAGAAACTGTAGCCTTTAAATCAAGTTATTTTTTTATCTCTGTTGATGTGGGTTAGTTGACAGGCAAGTCTTCATTTGGATTATTAGTGGCAAAATAAGCTAATAATAAATTAATAATGGATTTTTTACATATTAAGAGCAAGATTTGGAAGTTGCAGCTGGCTTCCAAGATAAATAAATTTAAAAAAAAGGCAGAGGGAGAAAGCCAGTCCATTAAAGTATCACATAATTCAAGGCTGCATTTATTTGCTTTTAAAGTGTTGTGGGTGGCAGTTGCTTGGTACTCTCTGGTGAGTTCAAAAAACTGCAAACAGCTCAGATCTTGCTTGTTTGTAATAAGCTGCATTTCTGTTGGCTGCAATAATTTGTGAGAGACAGAAAAATCTGTAACCACTCCCTCCAGCTCTCACATCTGAAGTGGAGAGCAGTCTTCTGATTGGAAACGTATTTTTGGAAGGAAGAATAAATTTGGTTAAAGCCAAAGAGAAGGTGAAAAACCAATTTCATTCTCTCACCTTGTACTCTTCTCGTGTCTTCTACTTTATTCCTTAAGCAAAGACCCAGCTCTTGAGAGGCTGTTGCAGACCATGAGATCTGCAGTTTGGCCTTTTCCTTCCCAAAGTTGATAAGGTTCTTTTGCTTTTGAGTGCACAAGAGCTTTAGTGAGTTAGGATTCCAGAAAGCTCATCCCCAGAGAAACTGAGCACTGCTCTGGATAACTCAGTGGGAATTTGGCTGTGGTCTGGGGCTCTTGACTTAACAGGCTTTTTTCTTTGCAGAGCTTCAATGGTGCTACAATTAATTAAGCTTTGCTTCTCCAGAGCTCTCCAGGGGAAGAATCTGCTCAGCTAAGAGGAGCTTTCACTCACTCTCACCCTATTTCTTCACATTCCTTCTTCCCAGCAGAAATATTTTCATGTCCCTGGTTTGAATCTTCCTTGTTTGTAAAATAGCCACTTAGTAGCACCATTGATAATTCCAAACCTGTAGACTTCATTGGAATTTTTAGTTAAACTGTATCCAACCATCAGGAAATATTACACACTGACGAATGAATTACCAAAATGAAGTGACATCCAATTTTTTCCCTCTTCTGCTAATTTCCATTCTGGTTTGGCATTAATGCAGTGCTACCTTCTTATCATGGTTTTTATTTAATTTATTGATCAGTTTTATATGCAATGTACACTTGGTACAATACAGGATTTTTAAACCTCTTCTCACCCTCTCTGGTACCAACCACTTCCCTTTATCATCCTGTCAGCTCTCACTCCAGCCTGGCTGACACTTCCAGCAGCTTCGTGGGCACCCCAATCTTCTTCCCTTAAGAGAGAGGGTACAGAGGTGTCAGCCAAGGCAAAAACCCAGGCTGACAAAAGACAGGGTGAGGGACTTTGCTGACCTCTTGAGCTTGGTGGCTTAATCTTGAAGGAGTAGCAGGAGAGAAAGAAGTTGGGTTAGAGTTTTGATGATGAAAAGTCATGGCATGACTCATCTGAGCTGGGGAGTTATCTCCAAAAGCTTAGATAAAATTAATGCCTTTGATTAAAATCAGGGATTTTTTTTTGAGTAGAAGTGGGTTTTTGTTTTCCTGGTTGTCTCTGCTGTGCAGTTTGACCAAGGCACCTGCAGTGGAGAGCTGGGTAAGAGAAAAAAGAGGAGAAATGTATTAGAAACACATGAAATTAAAGGTGGAAGAAATGAGTTTGATTTGGGTGTTGTTCAGTACATCACTGACACTCAGACTGTGAGTGGCATAAACCACTGAGATCTGAGGAATTAAGAATAAAATACACCTAAACTTTTTTTTTAATAATCTTTTCTTGTCTAGGGAAGGTTGTTCTTTTCCTCAGATCAGTCATGGAACCACACAATTTTCTGTCCAGGATGCTTCTTTTCCAGTTTAAGTTGGTCCTTTATTCCTACAACCCCTTTTGCTGGCAACTCATCCAAGCACAGTGTTGAAATGAGAGAATGTTGCCATCTCTGTGATTAATGGTTTCATCCATTGAATTGCAATTACAAGTTTTAATCAGTTCATTATTCCACCTAGTTTTTTGGATCTTGACAGTTTTGCTGTGGAAACTAATTGAATTGGCTTCACCTCAAGGCTTTCCTTCAAAAAGATCTTGTCTTGCCTTTGGGGACTGTGGGGGCTAATTGGCCAACTCAGATTTAATTTCCTCTTTTTCCAATATGGGAAAAAAAAAGAAAAAAAAAAAGGTTTGAGGATGTTTTTTGTTTCCCTTTCCTTGTCAACCACAGATTCCCATTCTCTATTTCATTTTCCAAACTCCATTTTCTTTACAGTGCAAGATGGGTGCACTGCTCAAAGTTCTGCATGAGATAAGCGTTGAGAATTCATCTTTTTAGTCAAAACTGTTAATACAGTTTTCTCTTCCTCAGAGAGTGGCTACTTCTCAGACACTGCAATTTTTTGTCCCTGACTACTTTTTCATTTAATCTGGTCTAATGGATCCTGTTTATAAGGAGAAGTCCTGTGACCAGCAAAATTCTTGTTATAAGTCATCCTTGGATTTTGTTTTTGTTTGTGCCATATTACTGGAACTCAGAGATGAGCAAGCAGTAAATTCCCTAAAGATGTATACTCTCAGACAAGAAATCAAATTAGTGGAGACTTAGTAGTCTATACAGCTGCCAAAAAGCTCACAATTGGACTCCATCATACAACACAGATGTGATCTAAAAGAAATTTCATCAACAACTGGAGTCAGGCTGAGTTGTTAAGGGCGTGTGAGAAGATGTGCAATCAGTAGCTGCAAAAGCCCTCCCAGGCAGAACCAACCTGCTGAGCTTGGAGCTCATGGAAGTGCTGCCATTCACTTTTCTGTTACCTTGGAAATATTATTTTGCAGTATTTGTTTAGGTAAAATAGATTTTCAGAAGCATGCTAGGAGTGCCCATTCCTTTAATTGCATTTCCTTGGGACACTCTTCTTGGGATCTGTTGTGAACTTTAACTGGGATGGGTGGGTTACAGAGCAGCCACTGAAGAAGGTAGAAGGTAGAAGAGAACAGGTCCTAGTGATGACAACCATATACCATGTGGGATTTTCAGAGCCCTGAACCTTGTGCATTTGGACTCATGAGTTTAATTTGTCATTAATCACACATTGGTATGTATTTTGAAATTCTGTATCCAAGTTGGAAGATGGAAACAATCTTTTATTCATGCCTATAGGCAGCACAGGATCCCTCTCTGCCAGAAATCTGGAATTTCAGATTTGTTCTTTGTTCAAGGCAGAATAATCCAGTCCCTGCCTGGGATGCTTTGGAAGGGGGTAAAAACAGATCATGGAAAGTTGAATGTGTTTTCCTGTCAGGTTTGGAGACTGAGATTTTTTAAGAAGCAAATGTATTAGGGAACAGAGTCTGTTAGAGTTTTTCTCTTTTTTTTTTTTTTTTTTCCTTTTTTTTAACATTTTTTCTTTAATGAATCAAAGCATTTCTGAGACTGATTTTTCATCGCAGCAGGAGTCACCAGCCAATATAAGTATTAGAGAAGAGGGCACAGTGGCATCCTAGGTTTCATTTTCCATTGGTGCTTTGCTGTAATTAGAAGACTTTCTGCCCTGATGGGAAAGCCATAGGCTGTGAGGCCAGCACAGAAATGGGGCAGGACCATACGATTCACCTCAGATTCAGGCTCCTTTTATTAAATGATAAAACCATAAGTTTCCATTTCACAGCATGACTTTAAGGCTTCAGTCAGAATGTGAAAAGGTGCATCATGCTGGAAAGCTGATTAAAAATACATGCTGCATATTAACAGAGCCCAAATGGAATAATTTTTTTTTTTCCAGATTCTTTTGGTTATTAAAGTACATCAAAGGTACATCCTTTTTAAATGATGAAAGAACATCCTGTCCTTTTAGTCAAGGTGATTAGTTATATTATTATCAATAATATCAATTAGTATTAGATCATTTTTGGTACAGTTAACAGGGAATAACATTTATCTGGCAACTCACAGTGCAGCATCCAGAAGGGAGCTTATTAAAATATGACTCTTCCCCTTTTCATGCAACCCTTTGGTTTAATTACCTCATTAATAATAATGCAGGATCCACAAAGTTACTTCCTCCTGGGTGCTCCCAAGGTGTGTTGTGGAATTACAGAGACCAGCAAGACTGAGAGATACTTATATATGTTCTGTGAGAAGAAGGTGGGAGGTAAAACTGGGGAGCCATAGGAATGCAGAAGAATCTGGGAAGAGCAGCCACATCTGAGCACACCTTGTGAGCCCAAGAGAAACAAACAATAACAGCTCCTTTAAGGTGCAAAAATAAAGATCTGTTGTTTAAAGAGCACACAACTGTATCTGCCACCTCCTGATGCTTTTGACAGGAATCACAGAAGGAGCAGATTGGATCAGCAAAACTTCACTCAGCCCTGACAGTTTGATTGCACTGCTGTGCAGGATATGACAGATGTTGGAACAGCACGAGCAACTTAAACAAAATGCATCAAGCACAAAGCTGGAGCTCAACCTCTCCTCCACTTAAAATGATTTGTAATCTCTGAGCGGTCAGAATACAGGGGCAATGGTTTTGCATGCATGGGGGGAAAGGGAAGATTGAGACAAGTGGGAAAAAATTTCCTCCAGATGATGAAGTGCCCAGTAATATCAGACAAGTGTGTGGATCTGGAAACATGCTATTTGCCTTTCATGAATTCGTTCAGAAATGAATCATAGCTGGGACACAGGAGGCTGGGGAGATTCATTGGGCAAACAGCAAACAGATAAGCAGGCTTTACAGCACGTGCATATGTAAAAATAAGAAACGAAATATTCAAGGGAGTCAAGGAGCTGATGTTTGACAGCTCATTCCTGCCTCAGATGTTTACCTGCCTGTGGCATTGTTTTCAAATTTGCTGGGAATTCCTTGCTCTTGCTGATTTTTTTTTTTTTTTGCACTGTGCTCAGCATTTCTGAGAAGTGAGACAAACAAGAAGGGAAATATTTGAGTCATGTACCAGTGGATCTGAAACACACAGGGGGCATGTGCAGAACCAGAACTGAGCACACAACTGCAGGTGATGGATTCTGCCTGTAGGTTCAGTGAGTTCTTGCAAGGCACACCAGACCACTTTCCACATCATGAGCTACCCATTTTATTCCTATATTCCTATATTTCCTATATTTCATGGAAATCTCTTCTGCTCCCTGTTGTGG
The DNA here is from genome assembly GCF_971803275.1 of Cyanistes caeruleus. NCBI lineage: Eukaryota > Metazoa > Chordata > Aves > Passeriformes > Paridae > Cyanistes > Cyanistes caeruleus. The sequence goes on from NC_141713.1 coordinate 7,021,279, forward strand.
GTGCATGTGTGAGGTCAGCAGTCACATGTCACACTCAGCAGTTGTTTATCATTACAGTAACATTTATTTTAATGTGGATAGAATGTGGTCAGAGGGGTGCTCTCAGGTGGTAGCAGCAGATAGATGTGATGAGGATGTGGCCTGTGAATGTGGTAACTTTGTCCCCACTGCTGTGAGAGAACTGTCATCCTCCACCAACATGCCTCTTCCTCTTCAGCTTTCAGGCATGGGCACAAAATGACCAAGTGTGCAAGAGGGTGTTTTGGTCAACAGCCTGGCTGGAGAGTTTTAAACTAGATTTAGAATAGGAAGGGGCTGGTGTTTTGTTCAACAGAGAAAAGCCAGGTACCAATAGAGCTGCTACAATCTTAATTTTTTTAAAAAGAAGTTTTCAGGACCTTTTTACACATCCCACTTTCTAATGCACTTTATTTTCTAGTGGTTGTAGAAAAGATTCCCTAATTCCTTGCCCTTTCCTTTCTCAGATCCCTCCTGTAAATGAGTTTCCTGTGGGTGTCTCCAAGATGGGAATTAAGTTACAGAATATGTTATTTATAATATCATAAGCTCTTGCAATGTTTATCTTTCTCCCTACTTTCAAATGCATCCCAAGCAGGTGGCAGCTTTCTGGTTTCATTTATTCACAAAACAAACTCAAAACTCCAGTCCACACCTTCCACTGAACTATATTTATCCCAGGTGTCCTCCTCAAGGACTGCTCAACCTGGACTCTGGATCATCTCCGTATATTCAGATGGGACAGCAAATATCCTGCTTGGCTGAGCCAGCAAACCACAGATCATGGTTCTTAGGAGGACCATAATTTGCTAACAGTATGAAATTGTCGGGATAACACTACATTGCCACTTAATATGTTATCATACTGCTTTTATAGTACAGCCCACTCCTGTGCAAGTTTTTTTGGGGAAGGATTGCTCTCACTCTTCATTGTGTGTGATGCTTTCATTGTTTTTGCACAGTTTTTTTCTGCTTATCTTTTACCTGTCCTACACCTGCCCCATTTCAGTGATACATATACAAATTTCAGGACACAGAATATTCACACAGACCTGGTGCTGAACTTTGCAGGAATATGTGGATCTAATAGTTTAGGCTCATCTCTTTCTTCGTTGACCATTTTAATATCCTTCATCTCTCTCTGCTAAAAATTTTCCTTGGGGCATGTTTTCTCAGCAGAACAAACCTTTGCAAAATATAGCCTTTGGCTGTAAAATTTGGGCGTCTAAATAGAGCTGGTTACCTGCTTTGCTCTGTAGTTCATGAAGAGAGGAAGTGGCTGCTGAAAGATGATCAAATTATTATTTATCTATGGTTGCAATGTATCTTTTGCCTCCCTTCTTAGATTTGAGGGGTTAAATTTAGTTTAGACCAGATACCACTGTAGTAGCTGCACTACCTGAGGCTAATTCCCCTCTTAGGGTAGTTTAATACTTCATTTTGTACATGCCTCCTTAGATGTCACCCACAGTAATTAACAAATTGAAGGCCAAGAATCAGAGATAGAAATAGGAAATAAAAAAAAAAGAGCTCAGCTAAATTTTCATGACCTTCATTTCCTGAGGAGGAACTAATTTTGATTTGTATCTGGGAAGGGGACAGGTGTTTGGAGAGGGTTTTTTTGGTTTTTTTTCCTTCCAAAAGGTCTTGCCCATTCCTAGAAACCTCATGTAAATAAGAAATATTGCAGATTTTCTGCTGGGGCTCCTTCCCTGTGTAGGTACCAGTGGAGTTACAAGCAGCATAACAAGTAGAGGATGACATATGGAAACAGCAGTACACAAATATACCCTGTGCAAGAGAACCCAAATCACAGTCCTGGACATTCAATGACTCAGATAGGTTTGGCAAGCAGGATAGGGATTTGTTAAAATAAGGTTGTGCTTCTCAATGTTTTTCTGCTGATTTTATGCAGAAAGAAACCTCAGGATCAGAGAAATGAGACGCGCAAGGCTAAAGTCTCTGAAATCCCTGCAGGCCTTATTATGTGTATAAGGAGACAGGCAGCGTGCATTTCAGGGCTGGGGAAGCTATTGCACTTGATTTAGGGTAATTAAAGTGTGTGAGTGACAGCAGAGATGGCATCTGATGCCTCAGACACCTTTTCTCCATTTTGCTTCCTGCCTGGCAAACTCATCTGCATGCTGAATGAAGAATAATGTCTCACAGCATTCTGCCTCTACCTTTTGAGGATTTCTCTTCTGCTTTTCCCCCTCCTTTCACAGCTTTCCTCTCTGAGATTTCAGACTGAATATCTGGATTTTGCTCAAAGCTAGATCCTTCTTCCTACCGTGGCTAAATCAGCAAAACATTTATTTCCTAGGACTAGGAATGTTGATCGTGCTCTAGTGTGTAAAAGCGACCAGTCTAGTGGTCTAGTGAGAAGAAAATAGCCCCTGCATTGAAACATTTTCAATAGTGCTGCCTACCCCTCCAGAGCAACTAATCCACAAGGGAAGGGACACTGATCCCGTTTTTAATCTGCCCATTTTTAATAAGTCAGCCAAGGTGAGGATTCATGGTGAATGTTCAGTTGTGGAAGTGCCTGAGTCTGCAGTTGTGCACGCAGCATGGGCAGCACGGCCTGGATCCAATGCTGATGGATGTGAGTGACAGGCAGGCACAGGCAGAAATGGGAAGGTTTTCTCTTGAACTCCATGCTGCTGGACACAGGATGGGTGAGATTGGAAGAGACCACAGTGGGTCATCTGTACACCTCCCTGCTCGAGTAGGGTCGTGCTAAGAGCACGTTGCAAAGGATTGCATCCAGATGGTTCTTGAATATCTCCATTGAGTCCCAAATGCTCAGGAGACTCCTGTCTAAGCCTCCTTTCTAAAAGATCTGTCTTAGGTCTCTTTTAAAGGGGTTGAAGGCCATCCATGATTGCAAATAAATGTATTTGCATCAAAAGAGAAAGACAGAGAATGCACACAGAAGTGATAATTGTTCACATTATTCCATCTGTCTAATAGCAGAACAAAATTGCTGGCAGGATGGAGTTCACTGCAAGTGAAAACAAAAAGCCTGAAGCAGTCACAGAGCCATTAAAGAGAAAGGAAGGTTTGGGCTTTGACCTGTGACAGTCATTTTCTTCCTTTGACTGCACCTCTAAGTTGAGCTGGATCAAACTGAAAGTAGTCATGTACTGGATGGTTTGTGTTTGTGCGCAGCGCTTTGCCAGAGGGAGAGGGCACCAGTTCATGTACCCTAAAATGGTGCTGTTTCTTTCCCTGGCTCCTGATTTAAAAGGATGTGGGGAGACTGTGGGTAAAGACAGCCTTGGGGGTTTCCTCCCATTTTGATTTAGAAAGTGGAAAGGATACCATTTAGATCAGATGGTTTATGAGTGAAAGATACTGTTGACAAACAATAAATAAACAATGATTCCAGGGTGAGCCTGCAGGGAAAGTAATGTCCAATCATTCCTCTGATAAATGTCGCTCCAGTGATTTTGCTTTGTCTTTTTGCTCAAAAAGACACTGCTTTTGTCTCCTATTTATAAGACTAGAACTGAGGTTTATAGGTTAAAGAAAGGTTTGAAAAGAAATTGAGAGTCACAGAATGGGGATCTCTATTCTTTGACGTGACAGATCACTCCAGATCAGGCTATTTCTGATATGACTATTGGTCACATCAGAAAATCAAGCTTGAGATGCTTGTTCTGGATTCTTTTTCACCAAACACTGCCACTTCCTGAGACCAGATAATCAGAGAGAAAACAGAAATGTCTGAAGGAAGAGAGGGAATGTACGCAGCATGTAACACAGTAGTCACGTGGGAATTGTTAGTAACTAGATAGATTTGTTTAACTAATTTTGGATGATAATGATTTTTTTTTATTATTATGACTGTATACATTGCACCCATGTGCACTCCTGGATACCAAACATTTGTATATATGGATTCTCCTATTTGCTGTGTGTCTTTTGAAGCGACATGTCCAGAATCCAGTCTCTGCTCCATCAGCTGCCCTTTCCCTGCCAGCAGTGATTTCCATGGTAGGGCTCACTCACCTCCCTGGAGGACCAGAAACACGTGGAGGATCTCGTGTGAGGTATTTAACTGAGGGCTCAAGCTCTGCTGGGAGGAGGGGTGCCCATACCAAGCTGTAATGACTACCTGTCAGGGAGATGCATGGTGTCCTTTCAACAACTGAGCACAAACAGATGAGGGTGACGCTGGTATTTCTCCAGTCCCTTAATTAGAGCTTTGTGAGAGCAGAGGCACAAATGGAGATGTTTTCCATCATCTCTGATGAGGAGGGAGGTAAGGCAGAGAAACCAGTTTGCTTTTGTTAGCCCTGGGCATTCTTCCTGCTGTGATATGCGTTCACCTTCTCATTTTTATCACTCTCCCTTTAGCTGTTTATTTCTTCTTCTGTTTCTCCTTTCCTTACCACCTTCAGGTTCCTAACAGGAACTAAGTTTCATTTTAAATAGCTAGAACCTCCTGGTTTTCCGTAACAGGCTTTCCTAACCCAATTGCTGGGAACTGCAGTAAACTTTAAAGACCATCTGTAGGGTTGTTATGTATAGGGAGCTCAGAGCAACAAATAAAGGAAACTGAGACAGTTAGAATTAGTGAATACTCCTAAAAAGCTGAAAACAAAGCTCAGGAGTTGTATTGCGAGGTCTGGACTCTCACCTGCGGGTGCTGCTGTGTAGGTAAGTGAGCTCTTTTCATTCAGATCATGTAAAAGAATGCACAAACTTGATGCTGTAAACAGAGATTTGGGGCTTTAGGAAAGAAACTCATAACAAGGGTGCTCTGAAGAAGGCAAGGAGGATACCTTCATTTCTAGCCCCAAATGTGAAGAAGTTTCAAAGAGGTGAAAATGTGTCCCTTTTCAAATTCCTCAGAAAGGAAAAAAGACATTTACTTCCTTTCATTCATACTTTTGCCCCTCACAACCTTTTCCTCAGGTCTAGTTAATCACAGAATCAGCTGTTCCATTCTTCCGACACAGCTTGGAAACAGAAGTTCCCTTTAGCTTCTTTTGGGGAGCCTCAGACCTTGCCCCCCACAACATCTCCTCCAGGATGTCCAAGGAAATGTAAAGTCCCTTGTGATAACTCAGAGGTTTTGGCAGGTAGACAGCAACAACAGGAGGTAGAAACAGACAGCTGTGCAGGGGAGGAAATGGTGATATAAATACATGTTTAATTGCAGTTTAATTACAATTACTTACTAGGCAAAATTTATTTAAATGCAGTGTAATTAGAGTGAGACCTTGATTTAATCACAGTCTTATCAGACACAGTTACTACTATTTTCCCTCACTTCCTCCTCCTCCTCCTCCACCTCCTTTTACATTCCTTCTCCTGAACTTGCCCAAAGAAATTAAAAGCCAAGATTTGAAACAAGTAGAAGGTATCTATCTTGGAAAGTTTTCAGTTTCCTGAAAATTCAATAGCCAGGTGGCTACCAGCCCAGAATGTTCTCCCTGGAAACTGTGAAACCCCCACTCTGTCTTGGCAAGCCGTTACTCTTCCTTAGCAGATAATGATAATGGATCCTCATTAGCTGGGAATGACTTATCATGAATATAATTAATCACTGATGGCAGACCTCATAACCCATCTGCTCACAATAAGTAAATTAGGCAAGTCAGACAAGATGGATTGTTCTTTCTGCTCTACCTTTGGAGTGCCTCCACATCCTGTTCCAATGGTTCATACCGTGTCTTCACACCATGATAAGGGTGAACATGAGAGAGAACAAAACCTCTTGAGCAGCTGACCCCTGATCTCATCATTCTCCATTTTCCCTCTCCCACTGCTGCCTCTGGCCCTGCTCCTTGCCGTGGGTGTGGGCATGGCAGTAGCTGCTTCTTGATGAGTCCAGCACTCACAGCAGACCTCTCCTGTGGACCTGTTGATGTGTTCATGGGCTGCTCCTGTGTGGGAGCTTTCCCCACTCACAGTTCTTGTCTCCTTCATGGATGTTACATGTTTAAAACGCTGTTAAGCAGTCCCAACCAGTACAGGGAAGGGGAATGATGGGTTATTCTTCTGTCTTCTCCTCTGAAAGCTGTATTGACTCCTCTTCCCTAAGGGTTAGTCATCATTTGGCAGATTGCCACTCCTGGGAGCACAGATATTCCCATCCCTTGCCATGAAGGAACTAAGACACAGGCTAGTAATCATAGCTGGTAGCCTACATAGACATGGCAGACTGTGGTGGGAGGGGAAATGTCTTTACTCTTCAAATTAAATCTGGTTCCCCTCTGAAGTCCGTAAGCTATTAGCAAATTTTCTCACTTCAGCGAAAATATTATTTTCTCCTTCCATATCAATAGCAGTTAATTCATGTTGTGTTTTGCATCTGTCTCAGTCTTTTCCAGCAGCTCTAAATAAGGGAAAGTGTTAAACCTATCCATAAAACTGTGAAGCTATTAATTAATTACTGCGTTTTTTATTCTGCTGCTGAACCATACTGGCCCTGCCTGAAGAAAAATTATGAACTGCTGGGGTCTTTGCACAGGGAACCAAAACCAGAGACATGGAAGCTTTTCTCTCCCTCCTTTCCTGTCACAGTTTGCTCTGCTTGCTTTCTCTTTCTTTCCTTTTTTTCCTGTCCTCTCCTCTCCAATAATTTCCATGTGGCCTTGTCGCTAGAGGACATGAAATGATTCACACAAACACCTCTCAGTGTCAGAACAGAAAAAGCAGTGCCTTTATTCTCTGACTCCAGTATTTATAGGTTCTTGACAATGACCAGGGATTGGATAATTAAGTTACCACCTTCCCAAGCACACTGGTCATGAGAAATGTCCATCAAATAATGTTTCTTAGAAGGAATGTGGTAAACAACTTATGTTTATAGAACTTTCATGAGAAAGCAACTAAAACTATGAAAACATTATCAGAAGGCTTCAATTTCCAGGGCGACATGGCCTGATAACTTTCTGTACTGTTCTTGTGTCAATTTTTCTGTAATAGAAAAAAAGCAGGAGGAAAAAAGCAAGGAGAGGTTTTAGTTTTCACATCCTTCCTCTCCTGCACTACCCACCACATGATGGTGAGGAGGGAATCTCTCCCCATCGTGGGGTTTCTAAGAGCAGAGGGACACCAAGTTCCTCATGCCCCTGTGAAGTGGGTAAATAGGCCATGAAACCTGGGTCTTGTGTTGCAGATCATGATAAATCACACAGAGCCCAACTGGATTTTCCTGCCTGCTTTAATATTTATTTGACAGTGAATTTTTAATAGGGAGGGACTTTCACTTGTCATCCTCAGAATGCCAAGCAGGCAAAGGAAGGGAAGAGGAAAACTGAGAGTAGTGGATGCAAAGTACTGGGGAAAGGGAAGAGAGGAAATATGAGAGGAGAATAAAGGCATTGAAAAGGGAAAAGGGGAAGAGAACAGGGAGGCAATAGTCACTGCAGCATCTTTTTTGGAGATGAGTTTCTCAGATAACAGCAGCTCTCGCAGCAGTGAGCAGTTCATACACAGCAGGGAAGCAAATAAGCCTGGGAAAGAGTCTTTGACCCAAAGGCACTTGTACCCTTCCAGAGTTCATTTCTCACATCCAGCCTCTGTGTAAAAACAAATAAATTAACTGGTGATTTGTGAGGCAAATTTGGGGAAGAAGAAAAAAAAAAAAAAAAAAACCTGAAAAAAAGAAGACCCCAAGGAAAACTCTTGTGGTCCAAAATCCATAATTATGCCCTGGTGCTGTGAGTGACTGAGAGAAAGGGATAGAGAATCCCAACAGAGAGACAGAAACCATTGCCTAGATAAAGAGATGGTGAGGAGAGAGAGACAGCAAGTGCTTCAGAGAGATGACGAGCATTAGATGGAGTGGATATATAGCTGGAATTAAAGAGATGGATGCTGTGAGCACCCATGGGAAGATACCTTGCACAGATATTCTGTGAATAGATGTTGCAGGAAGAGGGATATTGTTAGATAGACAGGCACTGTCTGGGAAAAATGGGTAAGGCAAGAAGTAATGCTGCAGCTGGGAACGTAAAGATTGATTCTGTTGATAAATAAAGTCTATAAATAAATACTAAAGAAAAATATTTCAGTAGCCTGCCATCTATGAATATTTGACACACACATCTAAGAAACTTCATAGCACCTCATCCAAAATAAACATAACCAAGCATCTACTAGATATGTGTGTGATTATACTGTTTAAACATTTACAAGATGTGAGCAGCTGCAGCAAAAACAACAATTTATCACCCAGTTCAGTGCTCATTTCACCCTGATAGACACATCAATGATAGTCTGGCACCAGTATGGCACAAAAGGCCAGGCCAGCAGGTAGATAATTAAGTGCTGAAGCAACACTGGATAAGGAAATAGCAATATATAATGTTTGGATTTCAGAACTGGAATTAGGCCACAATCTGGATACGAACTCCCCATTTTGTATCCAGGCTTACCAAGGAATAACACATTTCAGAATGATTTCCACCACTGTGTTGTCCTGGACAAAGCCTGAATTTACAGGTGTGTCTGTTCCATGCTGCTGCTGCAGCCCCACAAGCCCCTGTAGGTGGTCCCATCCCCATCTGTCCTCAGCTGCCTGACTGACCTTGGTCAATCCAAGGTCCTGCTACTGAGTGTCCTGACAGGAGCATGGAACATCCTGCAACAGGCTTTGGGCAAGAGCTGTCATCTCCCTGGAGCCTGTCAGCTTACTCCTACACCTGGCAGATGCTGGTCAGATTGAGGGCCTTTCCAAGGGGGCAGGCACTGCTGTAGTTCCTGTGGTCAGCAGTCCAGATCATCTGAGCAGTGCAGGTGCTTTAATACTTTACATCTTTCCACCCTCCTTGTGTCTCCTGCCTCACTCTCACACCTCTCCTGAGCTTTACAGAGAGCTCATTTCCTTGCTGTGTTCTATGCTGAGATTTTTAGTACCCCCACTGAAATTCTGTAGCAGCTACTGTTGTGTTCCCCTCCAAAACTAATTTTCTAATCTGTGCTTTGGCAGGATCTCTCCTTTTGTTGGTTGCTCAGCTCTGTGCCAGGGATGCTCGTCTTAAGGCTTTCAGTCTCAGCACTGCCCTTAAAGCAGACAGGTCCATTCTCAGGGGCAGCAGCCACTGCTGCTAGTCCAGCCCAGTTTCCTTGTGCCCTGAACTCTGAGGATTCCTGGTGCACCCCAAAATCCTTCTGGAATACACCACAGTGGGCTTGCTCAGTTTTTTCCACCATGACTTGAACATTCAGGTTCAGCATTGGCAAGAGGAGCACATTAACCCTCTGTTCCTCTCCTACAGCACCTCCTCCCCACTGCAGTTATTGCTTTAAAACAGCCCTAATCACAAAATGTTTATTTCAATTCTTCCTATTAGAGGCATCATGTATGTATTTTATAAATCATTTAATCTCATGCACACTTGTAAATTCTCACAGAAAGAGCTCCACATACTGTCTTTTAGCTTACTATGGATGCTGACTTCGGGGCCCAAATGCTGGTTTTTGGGCAGAGGCAATTACATATATATTTAATGGTTTCAAATTAAGTTTGAAATTAGCTTTGAACTGTATCATCCATTTCTAGTAATGATGCTTAATGCTATCGTGAGAAAATCAAGTGCTTTACATTATAAGTGTCAATTCAGTCTTGTTCAGGAGGTTGTCCAAGGACTCTTGGTATGACATGCTGGGAAGGTGATTAAATCCCTGTCAGGGTAAGTGGGAATTTTTTATTTTTCTCCTCTTCCTTTCATTTCAAACTTTCCTAGCAGCCAGTTTCTACCTCTAAGGATGTATCTCATAATAATAATTGCCTGTTATCAGTGGATATTTTTCCAGTAGAGCAAAGATATCTAAATACAAAGACTCCAGCAGAGGAAATTGAAAGGTTTGAGTTTAAGGAGTTTTAGTTTAATCCATCTCAAAGGAGACCCTCTGTAAGAAGAGAAATATTAGGCATTTCCTGACTATAGGGAGTAGTGTGGGAGAAGGATACGTGAAACTTCTGGGATGGGGAGACCTTGAAAGCAGCAAGGGAGTAGAGACAGCTCAGGAAATTTTCTTTTCTTTGGATTGTCTCCTCATGGACCTCTCTGGCACGGGGGATGTATACAAGAGCATGAAGTGGGAGGAAGCATCTCCAGAAGGTGAGACTGTTGTTTTGGAGTGCTTGGCTGGGCTTCTCCATAGTCACAGATCTTTGGACACATAATTTACACATTTTGCTTATCAAATTCACCCTTAGCAGCTTAGGTTAATATGACCCTAATTGTGTAAGTGTATTTAATTCTGAGCCTTTTCCTCCTAGACTCACAGGAGACAGTTCTAGCAAATACTTGTGTGTCAGAGAAAGGCAGCTGGCAGGATTTGTGCTGTCTTCCATTGAAACCTGGAGCATGGCTGAAAAAGTCTGCCTAAGAGTGCCCTGGATCAGTGTCCACAGCATCCCTGACCTGGCTCTGCCACTTTCCAAGCCCCAGGTTTCCCCAGAGCTACAGGAGCAGGCACAGCTCTCCCAGGAGTGCCTGCAGCTTGCACCCTGCCTTGCTGCAGTGCCCACCTGTGCAGGAAGGGTGTGAGGCTGGATGAAAAGTTTCACAGGCTCTCACTACTCTTGGAATTACCAGCTAATGATCCACTTCCCTGGAAGTGTTGAAGCTCAGGTTGGAAGGAGCTTTGAGCAACCTGATCTAGTGGAAATTGTTCCAGGCTATGAAAGGAGTGTTGGAACAAGATTATCTTTAAGGTCCCTTCCAACCCAAATCATTTTGTGATTCCATGAAATGATTGTCCCTGCACAGAAATCCTTGTTCACTTGCAAACCAAGAAATACTCTGAGGGTTAAGAATTAGGGATCTAGTGCTTACACCTTTGCCAAGTTTTGACACAGGGCATATTTCTCTTACCTTCAATTCCTTAAAATTTTTGCACTAGTTGTTGACTGACTTTAGATTTCTTTGCCTTCTGTTCTAAAAATGACAAGATTTAAAGTCAAGTGTCACTCTCTGCCTTAGAAAAGGCTGCAAAATTAGTGGTGAATGATGCTGTTGAGGAGCTCAGCTGCTCAGCTGGGACATGCTGGTGCAGCTTCCTGCACATCAACAGCCCTGTTCCTGATAAATCTTCAGGCTGCTTCCCTTTTCAGAAAGCAGTATGGGGTGTTTCAGGCTGCAAAGCTTGTATGTAAAGTAAATGCATTGTTATTTAAAAGTGATTCATACTGTTGGGAAGCCCAGTAAGGTGAGCTGATTGGTGGGTAAGCAATGGAGTGTAATAGCCCTTGGAAAACTGCTGTGTAATAACAGCTTTGATTCCTTGCAGGATAAAACTGTATAATGTTGCCATCTTTCCTGTATCTTTCATGTGCACAGCACTTGATATACACTAAGTGTATTACTTTGTCATCTGGACTGATAGCTGGTCTGATCCTCCTGGGCTTTGCCAGTCTGCTTGTGAGAAGTATGAAGTTTTTCAAACAAAGTTTCAGGCTTAAAGTAACACCTAAATTATAGATTTCTGAAGTCGCCTTGGCAGTGTTTCTTGATAGGTTGCTTTTTGAACTGAGCTGATAACCCATCTTGCCTCAGAAATGCTCTCCCCCCTCCCCTTTCCTTGATACTGAATTGCCTGTATCATGCACCATTAAATCTGACACAGTTTATCTCCAGGTTGGCTGTGCAGAAAAGGAGAAAGTCCGGCGTATGCCTGGGAAGCTCAGGGTAAAGCCAGCAGCAGCCTGACTTGGCTGCAGCTACTCCACCATTCTGTTATCTCCATCATTCCAAGAGCCTGGGTCCCTCAGCAGCACACAGGGGTTTTTAAGGAGTTGTATGTTACTGGCACTTGAAATGTTACTGTGAGGGTACCTAAGTATTGCTAGTGCAGCAGAAATGTCTGTGGAGAAAATGAGGCCATCATGATTTGGTGGGGAAGGGTTTTTATCACAGAACACATCAATCAAGAACCCTGGATGTATCCATGAATGTAACCTTCCTAAATGCATCCCCTCTGTGAAGTATGTTTGTATATTCTTGGAGCACTGTTTGCACTGGAGATTATAATTTCTGTGGGCTCTTTTCATGCCTTGGTGACAATTCATGAGTCAGAAAACTCAGGACCTGGTCTTTAACTGGTGTTTCAGTTCCTGGAAGATTCTACCATGAGAAGAGCAGATGTCACTTAATTTTGGTGCAATAAGCAGCTTTCTGAAGCAGGGACAAAATGAAGAGCTAGGAAAGATAACTACAAAGGCAAATGCCAGGAAATACAAGATTTCACGACTAATGAGGTTTTCAGGTCCAGGGGAACCAGTGTGCACAAGTCCTCAGTCTTTGCTTGAGCTGGATCTGGCAGCCAGGATTGCTGCAGAGTTTAAAATCAAGGGCCACCCTGGATACAGAAAATCTGGCAGCTTTTGGCTGTTTCTTTCCCTTCTAAATAATCTCCCCTTCACTTTTATGACATTACTTGTTTTCAGGGCTGCAAGAATTACAGCATTTCTCTTTCCAAATACAATCTGGCTGCTAATCCTTGATGTCACTGAGCACCTCTCCCCACTCTTGATGTCAACAGGAGTCCTACATCCTCATCATTCCTCCAGCTGAACTCTTCATTCCTGTCTGGCAGAATCAAGAACACTGACTTCTGTCCCTAATGGATCTGGAAACTTGCTATTTTGTTGAAGTCATCGTTTGCTGAGAGGAGTTTTTGGACTAAGCTCAGTAATGTTTAGCACCTTTTTGGACCTTGCTCAGCAAGGTTAAGCACCCTTTTTGTCACTGCTTTCAGAGGAGGGAAGGGCACATACACAGAAGAGGAAACTAAAGAGCTCTGCACCCTCATTTGGACTAGGCAGGTGGTGGAAGGCTTCAGCCACCCCTTGGCTCTGCCATGCAGACAGGTGGAGGGATGGAGCCTTCTGTGCCCACAGAACTGGGGAATTGAGGCAAAGAGAGAAAAGCAGTTTGCTCACAGTGACTCCAATCCCACCGAGTACAGAACCTGTATCTTTGAAAACCAAGTGTTTTAACCTCATGATTTAATTTTCGTTTGATGTACAGCCTGACATATTTTTTCAGTCACTTACTCTGCACACAAGAGCTGACCTTTTATCATTTTTAGTTGTAAATCAGAGAGTGACGTTAAATGCTCAGGGTGGTTCTCTATAAAGTGATTGTTTCACTGCTCTGCAAGCTGTCCTATAATTTGCCCCATCCATCCAAATACATGTCTTATCATAATTAAATGAATACTTTTGTCAGTTTATGTTGCTTCAGCTTTCACTCAAAATGTGCTTGCTTCCATGGTGAGCTAGTATTCTTTTAAGAATTTATGTAAGCATATATAAATATAGACATATATATTCATATACAGAAAAAAAGAAAAAAAAATATAATTGCAACTTTCAGGTAAAACACATAGAATATTTTGGCAGGCATTTGAAAATTGATTTTTATAAAATATTCAGAAAATACTTACGTTAACAGCGATTTAAAAAATTGTTCCCTGCTGGGAGTTGATAGATGCTACAAGCTACAAATGGATTCATTTGAAAACTGCATCTTCCTGTTACACAGGTGAAACATTACTAAATACCTAGAACAGGAACACAGAAGAGAATTTGGAGATCTCTTGTACAACAAACAGCAATGTAAACTTTTTTATGTGCTTTACTCTTTTCATTTTGCAAGGCAATGCTGTCTCCTTAGATCAGAGCGAATGGTCGTTGTTTTTCCTTTCCTCTGTTTACTGGGAGTCATGTGTTCCTGGCTGGAAGGTCCTTCTGGCACGAAGAATCCCTTTAAAACCCTGTTTGAGCTTTGAAATAGGTTGAAACTGATGCTTCATGTTTTTGTCAGCTCTCCATGCCTGTTTTTCTTGTTCATCCTTGCAGTTCCTGACAGACAAATTTTAGGAAGCAGGGAGAACATAATGAAATATTTGCTATTCCTCATGAAACATCTGGCAGGGCTTTGGCAAGATCAGGGAATTAGCAAGCGTTGCCACTTTTATATGCAATAGATGACATTTTTTGTTGTCCTTAATGGAGTCCAAAGCATATGCAAATCAGCTGTGTAATGAGTGAGGTTAAGCAAGGTTTTGAATTTGGTTCCATATGGTGTTAAAAACATAATTGATCAGAATGTTTTGAAATATATTGAACATGGGTATTCAGATTTGTTTTATCTGAATCTCATTATGTCTGAGAAGAGATTTAGGATGAGGGCAGAGGCTGAAGTTTTAAGCTGGATCTATTGTTGATTATTTATGATCACACATACTTTATCAGATGTTTCTGCTATAAGCCCCACTTCAATCTGCTTTAAAGGCATAATAGATTTCATTGACCTTGCCCTTGTTTTCTTTCATTCTTATGGGTACACACAGAGCCTCTCTCTCTCTCAACCCCTAACTATAATATTGATTAAATATATTTGTTCTCCTCAGGAAAGGATGAGAGAAAAAAAGTTCCACATTAGTTTCAGATTTTTTTATGATACAGGAGGTTTCTCAGATCAGTTATGATGAGCATCTCTGAATGAGATGTATAACTTTTAGGAGGATTATGACTTTGCAGATTTGTATTGGATCCTTTCCAATAAGACTGTGATAAAATAGGACCATGCAGAGGTAAAATTACTTTGAGAGGTGGCTGTGTTGACTGATATTCATCACCTGGAACCTCTTAGGCTTCAGAGCTTTGCCATCATGTTGACCTTAACTGCCTTCAGTGTACTCCAAGAACTGTTTCCTGTAGCCCTTAATCTGAGATTTGTCTGAAGCCTTCCCTTAAAAGCAGAATTCAGTGTAAAAACAGCTGTTGAACCTCCATGTGTTGCCATACCCTGTCCTCTCTCTAGGTACTTCAGAACAAGAATCATTCTTTTTACCACACCTGAGTATTTTTAGTCCCACCTGTTCTTTACCCATTTGAAGAACAAGATTGTGAAAGAAAAAGATCTATGAAGAGGGGTTTCTAAAATGGATATTCCTTACTTTAAGAGGTACAAGAATGAGTCAGGTCCATGTGGAATAAGAATGTCCTGATTTCCTTACTGAGAATCCAAGGTCTTAACTTTAGCCACAGTCTTACTTAAAGCTCCAAGATCTTAACTTTAGCCACAGTCTTACTTTAAGCTCCCAAATAGCTGATGACAACACTGGATGTTTTAGAATAACCATTTCTGACTGCCTCTTGACCATCCTAACATATCTCAAGTCACAGAATCTGGGTTGGAAGAGATCTTCAAGAGCATTGAGTCTAACCCATGCCCTAACACCTCAACTAAACCATGGCACCAAGTGCCACATCCAATCTTCTTTTAAACACGTCCAGGGATGGTGACTCCACCACCTCCCCAGGCACACAATTCCAGTACTTTATTACTCTTTCTGTAAAAAAAAAAAACACCTTTTCCTAATATCCAATCTGTATTTCCCTAGGCACAGTTTAAGGCTGTGTCCTCTAGTTCTGTCAGCTGCTGCCTGTCCTGCCCAGATGGTCTACTCTCCCTTTCAGGTGAACTCCTGCTTTGTCAACACTCACCTGGGGACTGGAGTCAAGGAATTGCTTTGCTCTGGTCACAACCAGCTCTTTCCCTCAGGTTGCTTCCTCTTGAATGCAGCAGCATCAAGGTTCAGTGATCACCTATTGTTGTTTCTCAGGGAGCTGCAGGAGCATCTCCTGAGACCTCCCATGTCTTGTAATGAAAATTGTGCTCTGAATACAGAGCAAACCACAAAACTGTGTGCATGTGTGGGTGTCTGGGTGTGTGTATATATCTATTATTTATCTCTCTTTAAGGAAAGGTAGATAAGGGATGGTGATGTATTTGTTTAAACGTATTTACGTACACAGACACATGTATACACCTCTGCCACAGATTCTCTGAAACATCGGAGTGGGTATCAGCTAAAAATACATTTTCATGAAGACAAACTAGCAACCAAGAGTTTTCTTTCTCTTTCACAGTGTGTAGTGGTTGGAAGTCAGTAATTTTCAGCAATTATTAGTTCAGTCAAGTAATTAGATATCTATTTCTCTTCTACTTTGTGAACAAATATTTACATGTGTATTTATCTGACCCAAAAATACCTTGTATATAGGACAGATAAGTAACTAAGGCACAGTCTAGACATGTCTTGGCCATCTTAAAACATTTTGCTTTCAAAATCCCCAATCCTTTAAGTCGCTCAGAGAGAACTAAGGGATATAGACACATGAAACTTGGACTTTTGAAATTAAATATATAGAACCAATTATAAAACTTGGATAGAGTCAGTGGCATTATGTGAAAGAGCACCAAGGGAAACAAGAACTCAGGAGAACCTGCCTGCCTTTACATTCTTTATCCTCAGCAGTACAATTTTTTAGCATCTAAGCCAAAATCTTTCCACATTTCTTTCCCCCACACAGTGCCAATATCTCAACTACTGGAAACATCTAAAAGCAATTACAAGGATTCCAATAATCTTCCTGTATTACTTTGGCTGGACTGCTAAGTATCATCAATAACATGATTATCTTTTTCGAGAAGAAATTGCTTGAGATAGAGACACTGTGAGAAAAGCTCCCAAACACTTTCAAAATCATATTTTCAGCAACTCTTTCATTATTTAGAATCCTAATGAGTTCTGGCAGTCTCACTAAGTATCTTCTCATACAAGGGCCTTGACTGCTCATATATGCATAGGAAGCTTAGGCTGTAGAAAGCCTAAATTTACCTGTTTTGGAAGCATTTCCTTTGATCCTTAAACTCTAAATCCAAGCCACTGATTGTGCTGCCTGGTGGATGGGTATTATTCCATCTATTTTACATCACTCATCTTCTATTTCCTGTGCTTATATCTCATTTTTGATGAGTATAACAAGACCACAGTGGACCTGATATTAAACCATCCCTTAAATAAACACCAAGTTTTAGTGCAATGTGGATCTAAAAAGCAAGATGTGGCCTTTGCTTTCCCAAGACACTCCAAAATTTTGTATCTCAACAGGGCCTGAATATATCACACAAATTTATCACATATGCTTCTTAAAAACGTCTTCAGCTTGCTTAAAATTTGTGTTCCAGGGCTTGAGCCCTGGTGCTTGGGATTTTGGCCCAAATGTCAGGAAAACAGAGCTGTACAGATAGGGGCAGTCAGGTCTCAAGATTTCTTCAGACATATCTCATATTGCCAAGGAATTAACATAGAGGCTGATGCTGGGTGCCGGTTTTGGGTGAATGAGCTGTTCCCCCAGCTTGGGTGGAGTGGCTGAACTTGTTTGGTGTGACTGAAATTTAACAGGTTTGCTTGGTATGGCTGTGGAGGTAAAATCAGAGTTTTCCATGCTTAGGTTCTTTTATAATTAACTTCACACCATAATAAGTGGAAATTTTACTCAGTACCCTGGTTTAGCCTGTCAGTGGTGATGGGGATGCAGCTGTTCTGTTCATATCTGCCCTTGCAAGCAGCAGATTAATGGAATTATTAATGTTTTGTCCAAGCCAGGTATTGTAGGATGTGAAAGAAAACATCATCACAAACCAAAGTGAATATGTCAGCTCACAAATCTTTCATAAAGTACTCGCAGGATGGTGCTTTCCTGTGCTGAAATGTGAATGTACTTAAAGAAATAAATATACAAGACCTAAGAACAGTCTAAGGGTGAGAGAAGAAAAACTCATTATATCTGGGGTCTGCAGCAACTGCCAGAGCTTCATTTCGTGGCTGACTTGTATCTGTTCAAGTCACTGGGTTTTATTAATGCTTACAAGCCTACAGCTATAAGAATGCTAAAGATGCAGTGTTTGCCCTACTCTGATATATAGATTGGTCCTCCATTAGGAGGAAATTAATGATTGTTCATAAGACTGAATCCACAGCCTCTGGCTCCTCAACAGCTTTTCCATCCTGCATGTCTGAAGACCAGCTTGTGTGAATTTTGTTGGTTAGCATTAGAAGCATGCCGGGATCTGAGCTGAGTTACCTGGAATCCTGGAATGCCATGCAATGTCAGCTACCCATCAAATGGGAGAAAAATGGCTTCTTGTCCTCTCTGCAAACTCGTCTTTCACTGACAGATCAAAGCTGTCCCAATGGCATGGTGTGATTCAATTAAATGCAGCTCCCCTTGTTCGTACAAGGCTTTTCCATTTCCTAACCAGTGTGATGGGAGGTGTGTGCCCAGCACCTCCCCTGCCCCTGCAGCAGCATCAGCCACCTTCTCCCCACTGCAGCCATTCCTGGGGACAAGAACAGCTTATGGTAGATGCAAGTGAAATGCTGACCCAGGGCTAAATTGTTGCAAGCCTGAATGAACATTAGGGGACAGTATTGGCCAGGAGTCAGCCTGTTTCTTCATGTTCTCCTTTTATTTACAGGCTGTCTTCCCCCTTCCTCTAAATAAAACCCATTTGCCCTTTACTTATCTAACTGGTGCACCAGACACCCATTTCTAATCTGGCCAAATCAATTATAAATATTTCAGTCTACAATTAGCCTGGGAACTTCTGAAAAACTAATTAGTTTGAGCCTTAGCGATGAATTACACCTTTCTCTTGGCTATTTGCAGCAGGAAGAAAAAAAAGGAAAAAAACCCAAACCCAACCTACATTGAAAACAAGACCAAACATCTCTCAGCCATAGCAAACAGAATTCAAGGCCACGTTTAATTACGTTCATATTGCTGGTGAAAGGATGGGCTATGGTGGGCTGAGAGCCAGGGCACCTGGCACTGCCTTGGGCTGAGCACACATTTTCTCAGGAGAGGTTGTGTGATGTAAAAGTCCTTGTCAAAGAATCTTTGGGAAGGGAAATCCCCCGGGAGTCTACAGAGTTAACATCATTAATGTTTGCTGTGTGGCAGCAACACAGGGGGAAGCAATAGCTCCTAAAGCTGGAGTCATGCATCAGAACAGAGCTGATCCCCTCCCTTGGTGGGGACAGGGATTAAACAGATCCTTGTCTGGCATTCCTCAGGCAGGAGGGTGCCAGGCTGCTGTCTGGGGAGCTGCTGAACAGCAGAGAAGAAATTAGAAAGTCATTACAAGGTGTGCAAGGCATCTTGTAGCAACTGAATCCAGACACAAAGGGCAGATTAAAGCCCTTCTTTGCTGGCATCTTGTTGCTGTAGTGTATTTCTTACAGGTGTAATTACCTGCAAGCATCATAGTTGTTTCATTTATGTCCTAAAATACTACTTTATGAAGCAATTAAAGGCAGAATTGTACTTTGGGATTACTGCAAATGTGTCTGCTTAAGGTTCATTTTAGATTCATTACAAGCCTTCAGAAGCAGTGTTCTTTCTTTTAATAAAACATATGGTTTCCTCAAAAGCAAAACTGTGCAAGACCACACATCCCTTTTAGATTTGGTGATGTAGATGGAATTTTAATGTCAAAAAGCCAGAAGGGCAAGGTAATTCCAATTCTATGGAGGGAGCAGCATATCTTTAAAGCTTCAGGACACTTTATTTACCAGCACTGGTAACTGTTCATACCATAGGTAAAACTTCTTTGGAAAAGAATGGGCAATTCCCCTTCTGTTCTGTCACCTGTGCAGGTGATAATTGTGGTCAAGGAACTTTCTGGGGTCTCCAGTCCCTGCCTGAATGGGGAAAAACCACACCCATCTTTCAGGTGAATGATGTAACTGCAGAGAAGTTGGCCTGTTTAATCACTTATAAGTATTTTTTTCTCTTTTCTGTTCATGCACAAGAATGTCTCATCTCTTGAAAAAAAAAAAAAAAATCAGTAAAGCTATTTCCTGCCTTATTTAGTCTATGAACTGTATCAGAGTTGTGCTTGGCTCATTATACACAGCCACATGCCTGCTTTGGGCAGCTTCCAAAGAATTGTGACATACCATGAAGGAGAGAAGGTTTAACACAAGGAGAAAATAGGGTTACAGGCAGGGTGATTATGCTGGCAGGTTATTTTTTCACTGCAGAGAAAGGCTGAGGATGTTTGTTTTTTTGTTGATACATCCCTCAGATAGAATCATTGGTGTGTCCATGACCAGCAGTGGTCTCCAGCCTTAGCTTTTTCCTCCTTTTTATGTGATGCATTTAAACCCTCCCACTTCCAGTTTTTCTCTGACAAGGCTGCAACAAATTTCAACAGTGAGAGGAGCAATATGAAAAAAAAAAAGAAAAAAAAAAAGGAAATGCTCCACTTCTTTCTGTAATGCATTGCAAGTGTGAGGCCTGTCAAGGGAAGGTCACCCAGAAACCCTGAGCAGTAGTCACAGATTCCTTAAGAGGGGCAGTTGTCAGTGCCCGCTCTCTCCAGCAGAAAAAATGAAATGTTCTATTTTCAGCCAGCAGAACACACAGAGAGTGAGTGACCTGCCACACGAGCAAAGCGTGAGGGAAAAATCTCAGGAAATTACTTAGGGGTTCTCTAGCTTTCTCCATTCCCTGGAAGTGCATGTACAAGTAGATGAAAATGAAGTATGGAAGAGAGCTTGCCACTCATCCCCATGTGCAGTGTGTAGCTGTAGTTTATCAGCACAGCTCCAGAGTGTGTGTTCCGAGGTGGGGCTCAGCAGGACAGCTGACAGGAGAGGTTTATGTCCAGCTGTGACCTAGCAGGCTGACTCTGAATGAGGAGTCAACAGCAGGCACCTGAAAGAAGTGTTTTCCAGTCATATCACAAAGTTCCAGTTATGCTGACACATAAAGAGGCCCTGGGCTCCCTTCTCCTTCTCCTCCCATTAAGCCAGCAAAAACCCCAGAATTATTTTATAGAGAACCAAGTCTTGCTTGCTTTCCAAAACTAAGCAAACAAAAAATCACACCCACATAGAAAAGGAGAACTAATTAAGATTAAGTCATATCTGAGTAAATATGCAAATTAAAAATCAAAACAAAGAAATTCTATTTATCACATCATGAAGTTGCAAATTGCTGCAGTGGCTCCCATCAGCTGGAATAGATGGGGGCTATGAGGCCATAGGTTTTGAAGATCAACCAAATGTGTATATGTTTTATTGTGAAAGCTGGGGGACTGCTGGCTCTAGAATATATTACCAGCCTTCCCCCTTTCCTCCTGCACTGTGTTCATGTTTAGTGGTATTCATAGTCTATATTTGTCTTGGATTTCTATAATGTAGTGTCATTGGTTTTCCTCTTTGTTTACCTTCTGTAAGACAACATCATTATTCTTTGATAAATATGTTTCATGTCTCCTGGGTAGGTTTTTTGTTGTTGTTGTTGTTTTGCTTTTGGTTTTTGTTTCATTTCTTGTCAGGTGAATTATTTTCCAGCTTTTAAAGATCAGATTAAAAATAAACAAACAAACCCCTAAAACTCTGTTGGGAAAGAATGCAATAGTCAATAGATGTAGGCAATCCTGTTCCTTACCATGTTTCACCATTTGCATGGAAGGAGGAGATGGTCTCCGTGATGTGGGGAAGCACATGCAAGGACTGGCACTTGGTTGGTGGAACTGGCTGGCTCCTCCACGTGCCACATGCTGCCACCCCTCCTCTTCCAGAAGAACCTGCTGCTTGGAACCAGCCCATTTGTGTTGCTTTGTAATGTGTTTTAAATCTCCTTGCAACAGAAAGTGAGTTATTGAGATGTAAGGTTGCATTTATGCAAAGATGTAACTGGTTTGTAGAGTCTGTTAGTGTGATAAATACTGTCTCAGCTTTGAAGTCAGCAGTGACTGCAGCCCGTGTTGGCAGCAGGAGGAGGTTGGTGCCATCTCTTTGCTGTTTGCTAGCTCAGTGTGAGGCTGGTGGTGGTGGCTCTGGTCCAGGGGGTGTCAGCCACTGCTAAGATCAGTGCTGACTGCCTTGCTCATCACTGCCACAGCAAAGGAGCAAAGGGCAAAAATAATGAGGAAGAAAATCTTCTTTCCTGACCACCAGACAGGGTCTAAGCACATCCTCACTCATGGGGAGCTTCTTTCTGCAGCACAACTGCCCCCCTGGATTGAGCTCTCATGGTCTTGGTGTTTTGTGTGCTGTTCAGGCAAACAACAAGGGGGAGCTTCGGAAGTCCATTACAAATGTTTTATGAATAAATGATTGCTTCCTAAGGAATATCCCTTCAGTCTTCAATATAAAGAAAAGGCAGGTTTTTTTTTTTTTTATTTTTTTTGTCTTTCATTCTCTGTTTGTTGTCTTCCAGACTTCCCTTCATTAGCAAAATGTTTTTGTGGTAGGAGGCATTTTCCCTTTTTTGTCAGAAATGCAGTCCTAAAATCACTTAAATTATTGAAAAATTCAGAAGATCCTGTTATTTTGTTTTCCAGATTTAAGTAATAATAGGAACCTTTTTTCCCCCCAATTATCCTGTTAATGCAAATGTTTGACCTTTAGTTCCTAGGCTGCAAGCTGTTCCATCTGTAAAATATCAGTGAGTTGGGCAACAGCTATGTTCTGTGTCCCAATGGCATTAGCAGCTCCTTCAAAATGTACAAGTGCTATATTGGAAGTAGGTATGCTTTGGTTCTTTCTGATTGGAAATCTGCAAGAGCAGGGCTGATAAAAGAAAATTCTGGTTCCCCTGGGTTTAGTCAGCTTTGAACATTATCATAGGTAGTCAGTACCATGGTAATTCATACCATACCTGCATAGGAAAAATCAAGGAAGAAATCAAACCCACTGGTCAGACTCAGCTGGGACCGTTGCTGTTGCTGTTTGTGCTGGGAGGATTGTCCTGGTTTGTTTGTTTTGTTTCATGTCACATCCTCATTTTCAGTATGAGTTCTTCCTGACCCAGATTTCTGAGCAGACTGAAGTAGAGCCAGAAACTGTAAAAGTGCATAATTATTCTTTTATTTATTTTTAAGCTGTACAGCTCTATTAAGCTTTCAGAAAATCCTTTATACCCAGCCTTTGAAGTAAACTAAGCCAGAGATCAGCCTGAGAAGGAGATGTGGGCTGACACTGCTTGTTTCTACTGCAGAATAGTCTGTATGCAGTTAAGATCTGAGTCTCAGTCCTAGGAAAATCTTACACCTTTCTTGGAGTGCAGAAGAGGGGAGGGATCATCAATACATCCAAAAAGCAATACTTTACACCTTTGGTATGTTCTGAAACCTCACTTGCTGGAACTGCTGTGGAACAGCTGAAAGCTGGAAGATTATTCTGGTTACTGACATGTAAGTGAGCAGACCACACATTAAAGCTGTGTATGCTCCATCTGCCAAGCCATTCATTCTTCCCAGCTCGGGACAAATTAGAAACTCTGGGTCAGAGGTGGAATATTATTGTTCCTTTCCCCATCCCCCAAAGCAATACATTCCCCTGCTCTGAGTCTGATCGAAAACATTGACCTGGAGGTGAAAAATGAAGTATCTCTTCACCTGATTCATCCAGACTGTGACCCAGACAGCACTGAAATCACAGGCTTCTTTCTGGTCTTAAAAAATTACCCAGCTGCCCTCATGGGCTGAGGGCCTTATGGGATGTGAGCAGCTTGGGAGAAGAAGGAACCCCAGAAACATCTAGTCTAGTGGTCACTTTGTGCCATAAATAATTGCATCAGGAAAACCTCATGCAGTGTGCATTGAAAGTGGGCATGTAAGGAAAGCCCCTGTGGCCATTCCTTGGAGTAAATGTCAGGGGGGCCAAGGTGGGATAAACCACCTTTCTGAGAGCCAGGTGTTGTGGCTGTGACATCCACTTAAGGGTTTTTCCTCAGCCATTCAGGCTTGACTGAATTTGGCCGTTCCCCAGGAAGTGATGCTATCAAAGCCTTTCCATGTTCTTCACAAAGCACTCCTGGTGCTTCTGCCCTCCCTGGAGCCAGTGTGCTTGAAGATCCAAGAGGCTCAGTTTTTTGTTTGTGCTGCCTCTTGTTAGCAGTGCTCTGAGCTTGCACAGAACAGAAGGAAAAGATGCCAAAACACTTCAACCACCTGCATTAATTAGGTCTTACACTAAATGTGGAACTACAGCAAGGGGGAGGATCAGCAAACTTCTGGAAACTGAATACCTTCTTCTCTGCTATATTTCAGCTTCTGTAACCTTTGTAAGTGCCTCAAGGCAAGAATGGTATCGTCTGTATGTAAACCACTCTGTTTCTGTATAAGCAATAGCAGTAATAGTGATGGGAATAATAACACTTTACTCCTGAGAGGTCAGTGAGTATCACTCTTCATTTCATCACTCTCATTGGTGAGACAGACACAAAGACACACCAGAGCTTGCTTTGTACCACCTCATTCCTTATTAACAGAGCCAAGGCTGAACCCAGAAAAAGCATTTCCCTGTTGCTTGCTCTTCCCCCTGAGAACACCCCCTCCTTTGGTGACGTCCAGTCTCTCTTGTGGTTTTTCTGCAGAAGGTGCAGTAACAACAGCCTGGAGTCTGATGATGAACCTCCTTGTGCAGAAGAGATTGATTATGACACTGCCAGTAGCTCTGACGGTGAAGAGGAATTCTTGGAGCTAGACCATGAGATCCAGGAGTACCTCTCGTGTGTGGAAGGCAAGACAGAAGATGAAGGAGTGACCACAGGAGAAACATGCAGCTCCAGGGCTCTGAGGGGCCTCTACATTTCCAGCCAGCCAGCACCCAACAGCACAGCTCTTCCTCTGGGCTCAAAAGCACTTGGGCTCTACAGTGGGTTCGAGAGCAGTCCTGTGTGAGCAAGGCTGTGACTTGCAGAGCAGCAAGAAGTGGGTCACTGCTCATGTTTGCCTGTTTGCCAGCTTCACAGCACCCTTCCCAGATGTGTTGCTCCTGGATCTGAATGGATAGTTGACTGTATGATTGTGTAATTTGTATTCATACATCTGCTGAGAATGATTCCTTACACCTTGTACATGAGGCAGAGGGAGGGGCCGCTAGCCCTGGTGGTACTGTGTGAAATCATCCATTCCTAAACATAATTCCCAGCTTCATGGCTGCCTCTAGTATATGGTTTCATACAGGTTGACCTAAGGAATAGTATTTTGAGACCAAGGAATCAGAGATGATTCTCTTTTTCTGACTTTAGGCAGCCTTTGCCTGGAGAAGAGACAGTTATTGATGCCTTTCACCAGAGCTCTCTGTTGCCATTCTCTCCTGAGCTGTAGAGCATGTCTCTGATTTCTGTCTGATCAGAATTTTTACAGTGCAAGACCAACAGGTTGGGTCAGGCTGTGCATATTTCCAAGCTGGTTCTATCTCAGCAACAGCATGGGAAATCCAGTGTGCCACAGTAAGGAAAGGAGCAGTGACAAGTCATAGTGATCCTCTGGAAACCTGGGCTAAATTCACCAATAAATTAGTGATTGTGGCAAAATCCAGGAGTGAATTTAGCCCAAGCATTAATCAGAACAGTTTCTTTAATCCCTAAATGGAGAAAAATTAGATTTCTCCTAAAATTGCCTCCCAGTTCCTGAGAATCCAGCACAGACAGAGAACCCACACATGTATCCCTAAAGCATGAAGCCATGTCGTTTTAGCTTACATTTCATATTGCCTGATCTTGCCATGTGTCTTAGACTCTGCTGCTGTAAATGGGGAATTGCCCTGAATCCAAACAGAGCTAATTTTAAGATGCAAGAGGCTCCCAAGTCTGTCACTACTTTGTGAGGCTCAAGGACAAGGATGAATGTGCAGTGTGTTGTAGCATTACAGCCTGCAAGGACTCCAGTGATTACCAGTGATGATTATTATTAATATTGATACATTATTAAAAGCACCGTGCCATCTTCCTGGTTCTTATGCTGGTTGTGAAGAGGATTCCCAGTGCAGAACAAGAAATGCTCTGATGTGTTTCTGAGCACCTTTCCTCATACTATCTAGACAATATTTTCCAGCAGGAGGCTGCTCTTTAGATAAAAAGCTTCTTCCTGTCCTGCTCGGTTTTCAGTATCCACGTATTTTAAAGTCTTCACTAGCACATAAGAGCTCCCTGTGTCTCTATCTCTCCATGATGCTGCTCAAAAGACAGGCAGCTTGGGTCCTTAGAAATTGAGCTTCTTAGCCCAGACTAATGCATTAGGTGTGGTGTGTGCCTCTGTACAGATGTCCTGTTCTGCTTGGTTTAGCGTTCACCTTGTTGCACACAATACTGAATTTTAATAAAAGGGTGGCTCACAGGAAGGGACACAAAAGAGGTGAAACAGGTGTTCCCATAATAATAGTTTGTATAATACTGCTTCAAAGCTTATTAATAAAGAAACAATGTATGTGCATAATTAGCTTAAAAATCCGGTGCTTGTAGGCATGACAAAAACTTGACACTCAGCTAGGTCCTGGCTGCAGCATGCAAAAGCCAGGCTGTGGGATATTCAGCATTTACATCCCCAGGACACGGGTTAAAAAGTGCTGTTGTACATATCTGTGTCTGTAAATGTGCATGTCTGCACCCACTTTGCCTTCTATGCCAGCACTGCCACAACTGTAGCTGGAGGCTTGCCAGTGGTAAACCCTATTGCAAAGAAAAGAAAATCTTCTTAAATCAGTGTTTTCCTTGATGAGATGCAAATATTTTGGTTATAATATTTGGCTTTCTAGCTGTTTCATTCTGGTTTTTTTTTTTAAGATGGGGGTAATTCAGTTCAGTGGGAAAATTCTGCCCTGGTCACTTGTGCAACTTGTTGCAACTTGTGCAAGAGTTGTCAAAATGTAATAAAAGATGTATCTTCCATGTGTGTTCAGAGCCAAATGTGTGTGAGCAGTACCACCAGTTCAGAGATGCCTGTGCTGGGAGCTGCAGGAGGTGTGGAGATGGCAAAGGCTCTCAGGGTGTTTGCAGTGTCTGGGATCCAAAGGCAGCAGCTGGGCTGGGAGCAGTGTCCCTGGACATCAACCACACCCGTGTGAATGCTGCTGTGTGGTGTGGAAAACCTGCTCAGCCTTCTCTCCCTGCCAGTATCCCATGGCTGTGCCCAGGAAGGTGCCAGCAGGTAGTGAGGGCAGGAGGAGCCCCCAGCCCCAGGGTGCTCCGCTGCTGCTGAGGAAGCGCAGCCAGGGAGAGGTGGGTGGCCAACCCCTTGGGAATGGTTCCCGGATAACTTCAGGAAAAGCAGTTTTGTGGGCTGCCTCCTTTTCCTCCAGGAACTTGTAGAGGGAGCAGATGCTCCTCTTCTTTTGACAGACCTCTAGAGGTCAGGAGAATGCCTCCGTGCGCGCTGCGCACTATTAAAATTCTCCCTGAGTCATGGTAATTAAGCAGAGCTAGGCTCTGCACAGAGGAACGGAAGTGCATTGACTGTAATAAAACAGAGTGTAAAACAACTTTAGATTAACTCCAGCCTTGTTTATTCTTGCACACTTGTAATTCTGGTTTGGTATCCCCCAGTGAATGAAGCCCTTGTCCCCTGCGCCGGGCCTGTCACCTCACTTCAGGCTGCTAAGTGCTGAGCACTGAGAGCAGCGCCTTTTCTTGCTGCTGCTAGCTAATCCCAAAGAATTTGGAAACAGCCGATGGAGAAAGGGAGGGAGGGAGGGAAGTCGCCCTGCTCCCCACCGTTTTGTCGTTCCTCAAGAGTCAGCAAGGCTGTCAGGTTGAGACTCAAGCCAAATATTCCCATAATGGCCAGAAGAGATGGTGTCTTAGAGGCACTCGTCTGGTCCCCACTGCTGCAGCAGTTTTGGGCTCCTGCCAGGCACATGAACTTTTTTTACTGATGCCTTTTGTCTCACACTGACTCTCTTAGAGGCTGTGAAAGGCTGTGCTCTCCTTCCTCCCCCCAGCAGTTTACATGACGTGGGTGGAAGATGCTGTGCTGAGCCCTGCACTACACTGCACCCTCTGTCTCAGCCCCTCACCAGCTCTTGGGTCTCCTGGCCACAATAGCCCTTTCCTGTCAGAGGTGATCCCAAGGATGCTTTGCCTGTGTCTAGTGAAATACATGTGTGTGTGTGTGTGTGTGTAAACCTCTGGGCTAAAAAATAAATAATTAAACAATAAAAAGAAAAAAAAAAGAATCAAGTCAGCAAACTGAAGGAAGAACAAAATCTAATTAGCTTTATCTGCTGTTTGTTATGAGGCTGTCAGAGTGCTCTATCCCCTAGTTTTACAGCACTCTGGAAAATAGCAGTGATAATAATAATAAACAACCGTGCACTGGGTTGTTTTTGAAGCAGGCAGGAAGCAGATTAAGGAGGGGGAAAGACAGCAGCCCTGCTCCTCTCCTGCCAAACAGCAGAGATGTGGGTGATAGAGCTATCTCCTGTCTTATCTGTCCTTGGACAAGATCCACTGCCCCCATCCATCCCTCAGAGATGCAAAGCCCAAGTCAGGGAGTGTTTGGCAGCAATTTGGGACCCATATTTATTTTTTTTCCACAGATCTCTTATGTGACCAATTTGTTTGTACTCCCAGTTTCTGTTCCATTGTGAGGTAAAACCACAAATGTAGTAGTGAAAGTAGGTGTGTGTTTTTGGAATAAGGAGGGGGGAAAATAGGGATGTAGAAGTGCCCAGGTGTTTGCTCTATACTGATTTCAGCTGATGAGCGGGGAGTTGGAATTTGTGCAGGAGTGTGGTGGTAGTTCCCATCACTGGTTTCCATTTCAGTGATGGGCAGTGATGATTTGTTAGGACATGTCTCTTTAAGCTGTGCTAGATAATTTTAAAATCCTCTTCTGTCAGGTTGTTACCAGCAGATCTGTCCCTTGGCCTGGCCCTTACAGTGTGAAAATTTTCACTCCTGTTTTAGTGAGAGCAGGATTTGACCCTCTGTTTGAAAACACTCGTATGGTTTTCCAGGCAGAGGGCTGGACACAAGGCTCCAGTTGAAGATAATATGCAAAATCTTGGAGAACTAAAAACCCATGTTATTTACAACCCATTGGGAAAAGATGAAGGACGAGGCTAAAGAAATAAGGTATAAACCAAAGAGGAAGGAGAGGACCCGGTGCAAGGAGAGGAATGAAGAGAACAGGAGGGAATAGGAGTAGGGGGCATTTGGGGGAGACACAGGCAAAGAAATGGGATAATTGTTCCTATTTGTGCATCCTCTTCCGTCCCAGATAATGTGTCAGTATTAGTGCTACCAAGAAACAACCCTCTTTACTGTAGAATAAATCTGCCACTGTATTCCCCACTCCATAAACGGCAGCCAAGTCCGTATCCTCAGCGCTGCATTGTGCGCTCGGCGCTGGGGTCTGTGAGTGCTTTTCATGACACTTGAGCCTGTATCATCCCTGGCCTTGGGCTTTCTCTCCAGGGAATCACATCCTCAGACAGCTCCTGGAAGATCCATGGCACATTATTGTCGGTGGAGCAGTTTGTGGCTACTTTCTTCATCTGTTCTTTCTCCTGCTTCTTTTATTATTTCACTTTTAGAAAGTGAGAGATCAGGAGGGAGTGAGAGAGAAAGGAGAAAGCAGAAAGAAGTGCCCTGCTATGAGTCTAGCACGATCTCCAGAAAGATGGCAAGGCAGCTATTTTAGCATCAGGGGCTTTTTTAGCCTTTAATTAAGCTGCTTGTAGCTCATGCATGGACCAGTGAGAGGGAAGACAAATCTACCACTAAAAACAATCATCATTTGGATGCTCTGGCAGTAAGTCCAGTGTCAGTAAACTGCCCTAGCCTTTGGCTAGCTGAGCTCTGGGCTCTGAGGGGCTGGCTCCTCACCAGCTGATGTAATTGCAATCACAACCCTGTTTTCTGCCCCCTTGCTCCTTAAGGCCTGACTGACGGCTTTCCCTGAATGGTTTCCAGTGCATGCCCTGGCAGCTCCTGCCTTTGCCTCGGCATTTCCATAAAAAGTCATTTAGCTTTTCTGTGTTTGTTTCCCTGTCTGTGAAGTGGGGTTATTAATATTTATTTTCGGTGAAAAGGGTCACAGAGAGGTTTAAATCTCCAGTGTTTACAACACAATTTGAGAAGGGAAACAGGAAGGATTAATTGTGGCTTCCTTCATATATCTGCCATCACTGAAATAAAAATCCTGCCCGTTATTGGGATCACCACTAACTCCTTTCCAGGGGCTGACTTGTTTCCTTTGGTCTCTGTGGAAGGTGGCACAGGTGGGCCAGACAAATCCTTGAGGTGAAAGCACGGACAGTGTCGACTAAAACTGGATATTTTACAGCGCAGGAGTCTTCCAAGAACCAGGCAGCATGCTGGTTAGTGAGTTAGGAAAATGGGAAATTTAATAGAGGTGAAAATGAGGCACTTGGGAGAAGAATGGAGCAATCTGGTAAACATCTGAAATGTCTCTGCCCAAGGGCTAGGAGTGTAAGGGCTAAACAGGAAGAATATAAAGCCTTAGTACATATACCAAGATATGAGTTAATCAGCTTCCCAGACACATGGAAAAGAGAAAGTAGGAACAGCAGAAGAAGGATTAATTGGCTGTGAAACATCAGGGAATTGGTAGGTTGAGTCAAGGAAAAAGAATACAGGCCAGCAAGCGCTGATTTAGAGATTAGAGCAGAGGTGCAATGACGAGATCTCCTAAGGCAGGGAGAAGAATAGAACAAAAGAAAAACACTAAAAGTGTGTGAGGACCTCATTAATGCCTTAGAATGAGAAATTAATTGTTTTTTGAAAGTTCAAACAGCAGCAGACTAGGAATGAGAAGAGAATGATACCAAAGCACGTGTGGATGAAATCAGAAGGGTCCTGGCAAAGAATGAGCTAGAGGTGGCTACAAACACACAAGGGAAGGAAAAGAAATCCTACAAATATTCTGTAAATATGCTAGAGGGAATAAAACTGTAAAACTATGTACCACAGAAAGAGAGCACATATAAAGGGTTGTAGTTATCATTGCCTGTTTGACTCCCCTTACCACAAAACAGTCAGTGCTAGATAAATATTACAGAAGTCACATTGATTGGGGTATGGGAATGGGCCAGAGCAAAGGGGTGTAAATTAAAGAACCCTTACACTGAGTGAGTGAATTCAAACTGCTTGACCTGAGGGAATTCCCCTGCGGGTTGTCCAGTGAAAACACTCTGTGAACAGTTAGGAATGGACTTCAAGAACTTCTCCTATATCGAGATGGTTCTTTGGAGTTGAAAAGGGAAATCAGGGTATTTGTTTGTGTAGATAGAAAAAAAAAAAAAAAAAATAAGAGCCAGGAAATTTAAACCAGCCAGCTAAGCTGAGTCACTACAGAGAAACCTCAACAAATTATGAAACAAACAATTCATTAGCTGCTATAGGATAAGAAGGTGGTAAAAGAGAATCAACATGGATTTGTCAAGCTGATCTAATTCCTTTATTTTATTGGCTAATTGGCTTAGAGGATAACATATGTCTTTGCTTTAGGAAAGCTTTGAATACTTTCTTTTCATAAAGAATAAAAGTAATATGGTTTATATGAAGTATTTGTAAGGAAGGTGCACATTAGCTGAAGAATTACTTAGGAGAGACAGGTTTCATCTCCATGAACTTTAGCTTTCTGGAAGTTAGGCATCTGAGAGAGGACCTTGTCAATGTCTGTCAATATCTGAAGGGAGATTCACAGAGATGGAGCCAGGATCTTCTTCCTGGTGCCAAGAAATAGCATGAAAGGCAGTGGGCAGAAACTGGAACACAGGAAGTTCCACCTGAACAGGAGGAAGAATTTATTTCCTGTGAGGGATAGTTTGTCCAGAAAGGTTGCAAATTCTCCTTCTCTGGAGATATTCAAAAGCCCTCTGGACACAATCCTGAGTGACGTGCTTTGGAGGGCCCTGCTTGAGCAGGGAGGTTGGACCAGATGACCTGCAGTGGTCCCTTCCAACCTTACCCATCCTGTGATTCTGTGATTTAGTGTAAATGATTCTGTACAGGGTAAATGGAGAGAAATGGGCACCCCACAGGATCTACATCCGAAGATATTGGGAAAGGAACATTTGTTGAGCTAATTCCTTGCCTTGTTAACTTCTGAATGAAGTTAAACTACCAAATCAGACAGGACTCCTAACTTTAAACCCATCCCAAGACAAAATCCCACAGTCATGCTTGCAGGGCATTATTTTACTTAAAAAACTGAGACAATACAATGGAAAACCCATTTGCTTTTTACAGAAAAATCCCGTATCTCTTCGTTATCAGCTCCATGTTCTTACACCTTTATATATGTCAACACATCTGCCAACCTCACCTTCAGCCTTCCAGCACAGGGCTCTGCTTCAGAGCTGCCCACACCCAGGGTCTCTGTGACCCCATCCTTTGCTCTGGCTGCCCCAGAGAGAATACAGAGAATTCTGGTGATCTGGGGGGCTGCATCCCAGAGGGAGCTGGGATCACACCAGGCACTCTCACTTGTGGCTGACATCCAGGTAGGTGCCAAGGGCCCTGGAGCAGGGAGCTCACACTGAAGCCACTGTGCCAGATGGCCTGAGTGCTCTCCCTTGTAAGAGCTGCTTTGTACTTTTTAGCTTTACTGATGCGGAGAGAACATTTTGAACTGTCTAAGCCTTCTAACCTTGTATCATTGGCACACGAACAGCAGCAGCACACTGTTGAACATAATAACAAGAGGGAAAGAGCTGTGGAATTAAATAAGAATTTAAATCTTAGGGTTTGCAGCTCAGAGCTAGAAGCTTTAGCTGTGTTATTTCCAGGAATTGGTTGAGTCATGTTTGAGAATAATGGATAAGATTAATTCCTTCGTGACTATGGCTGAATAAATTATTTGCCAATAATGATTTTACTTCTTTTAGCTGCTTTTTCTAATGTGTATGATGCAAAAAAATATTTGCTGTATCCTGGATGTGTGTGCTGGGTATGGTGCACTGGTCCTTGGTATCTGGCAGTGAATTTATTCCCCAAAGACAATTTTCAATGGGATTTACTCCAGAG
The DNA here is from genome assembly GCF_971803275.1 of Cyanistes caeruleus. NCBI lineage: Eukaryota > Metazoa > Chordata > Aves > Passeriformes > Paridae > Cyanistes > Cyanistes caeruleus. Next base: position 7,053,917 of record NC_141713.1, read on the forward strand.
GAACTGAATGCAGGATTTGATCTGTCATATTCAGAATGATTAATTTTTCACCTCATCAAGTAGGAAGATAGATGAGAGAGGGAAAGTTATTTCCCTCTGCACAACAACCCCTTTTCCTCAAAGCGTGTGCTGCCACAGAGCCATGAGCAGGGCCCATGGAGGGACAGGACAAATGTTGCTTGGCAACTCCACGCCACTGATGGGAAGAGCTCTGCAGGCTGAGCATGGCAGAGGGACTGAGGGAGAGTGAGACAGAGGCACACCAGGATTCTTGTTTGTGTCTGGCCCTGGTAGAAGTGACACCACTCATGCCCTGGTAATTGCTGCAGACCACGGACAACAAAGCCTGTTCTGTTGGGTGGGAGAGTAACTGCAGGTCATAAATGCTGAAGTGTCCCCTGCCCACTCCCCAGGCACAAAGGGGCTTTGGATCTATTAATATCCTGAAGGTCACGAAATTCTTCCCAGTTTAGCTAGCTGTGAGCAAACCTTAAAGTGGCTCAGAGGCACTGCTGCTTGGTTAAACACCTACAGAGAACCAAAAAAAGCCTATTGTCCTTTGCAGCATCACACAGCTACTTTGCCACCTGTCACAAGTGTCAGGGGGTAGTGATGGTGCAGCTCTGACAGTCTGAGGGTGCCAGAGAACTCAAATTTGCAACGAGGCTGGTTGTTATAACTGGGCAGCCGAGTTTTCAGACACAGTAGTCCTTCATCAGGTTTTGTCACTGTTGAAGGATCATAAATTAAATGAAATTAGATTGGTCTTGCAAAGCAAACCCCCTGTGGCTCATATGTTAGCACACTCTGCCAAAATCTGAGCTGCTTTCAGCTGCAACTCCAGAAACACCTCCCTTTGTGTACCTACACAGAGAGCACTGTTTGGTTTATCAGGCCTAATGCTGGCACGAGGATCAAAAGATCCTTAGCAGACTTCGTAGGGAGTTTAGTAGAAATGGGATTTTGGGTGCAAAAAGAATATTCTGTTTGAAGCTTGAAGTTCTGCTTCCCACAGTATGATTCTGGGGAGAATAAAGTGCTCATTTTACTCTGACTTCATGCTGTATAAGACTTTCCAGCAAGCCCTAAAATTTTGGACTGAGAAGGGATGTTTGCAGAGAGCTGGCTTTTCCTAACAGCCTGCAATTGCAACAATCCAAGAGCTTTGTTTATGGAAAGTGCCCAGACTGTAGTAACACTGCAGGTGTTATCAAAAATCACTACATGCCTTTGAAAGTTTTGAACAACCTGTGTAGACAACACATGTGAAATATCCTCTCTTGTTCAGCGTTAGAGGGGGTTTTTTGAGTAGCATAATGTCTTGGATGTTTGTAAGTAAAAGAAGCTAACAATTTCTAATGTGTATTAAAAACTGCATTTTTTCTTTTTCAAACTGTCTACTGCACCTTGCCATCTGCTGGAATAGGTGGAATAGCCCTTAATTTTTGGAAGGGCTATTTATTTTTTTCTCCAAGTTACAGCTCTTCTACCCAAATATGAGTCTCCTCATTGTCTTGCTACCCAGGCACAAGCTTTAGTAGGCTGAGCAGTTTAATCCAGGTGTGACTCCTTCTGGCCTTCATTTTTTCATGCTGTTACAGAAATTTTGCTGAATCACAGGCTATTGCTGCTTGTGGCTACATGTGGCACTGCCTTAAAAACCCATGGAGAATTTCAGCTTCCGACTACAATTAAATACACCATTGTTTGTCTTCATTTTATGTAAATAAGGAATGTTTCATAAATTATTCTTTCTCTCTGGTTTTATTCTGGGATTTTTTGGTTGGGTTGTTTTTGGGATTTTTTTTTTGTCTTTGTAAACCTTTTTCATTTTTTCGCTGTCTCTTCTTTCAGACTAATGGAAACAATTACATGTTGTTTCCTGAGGAGAGTTTCTTCACCCTGTGGCACATTCAGCCTTATTCTGGTCTTCCTCAGGTTTTGTGCTGCTCTGCTTCCTTTTCTTATTTTCCATTTTCCCCCTTCCTTCACAAAGATGTACCAGGAGCAAAGACCCCAATACCTGCACCCCAGAAAAGGAAAAGCTCTGGTTTGGTCTCTTGTGCAGAACACTTGCCCCACGGATTGCAGGGTCCTGCCTGAGGAGAGGAGACAAGGATGTTTCTATTGAATGGAGGGCAGGGATTACAGAAAATCATCTTCCTTAGGCATTTGAGGTCACACTTAGCCTCTCTCAGACGTGTGTATCTCTATAGATGTGCCACTCCACGACCTCTGTCCCTGACAGCTCCACTCGGATCCACCCAGGCAGGTGCCCCAGTGCCCTGTGGTTGCCATTCTGCTGCCTCCTGCTGCTGATTCAGCTGGCCTTCAGCTTCGAGTTCACATCCTACATGCAGCATTCATAGACACCAGCCAGAGGAAGCTGAGATTTAGATTTCAGTCATGTTTCTAATTCCTTTGGTTTCCTGTAGCTTCTCCCCTCGAGGCATTTCTCCTGAAGTCCCCGCTCACTCTTGTTTTCCTTTCACTGATGCTCACAGGCAGTGCAGAAGGAAGGCAGCTGAGGAAGCCACAGCTTCTTTTTGCCAGCTTTCCTGGCCAACACCTCTGGGGACAAGGGGGCCAGCATGGCAGAGTTATTATACCTTTTTTAAAAAAAAATTGCCTTTGATTAAAATGTAAGGGTCCCATCTTTTTGTTGTCATTAATGTGGGCTGCAGGCTATGGGCCTTTGAAGTGTTTCCTCTTGGCTCATCTCCATGTTCTTTCTCTTTTTCTCTCATTTTTCCTTTTTCTTTTTCTTTTTTTTTTTTTTCCTCTCTTAATTTCAATTCTCTCAATTATCTGCCCTTACCAGCTCAGGGTGAGATTTGTTAATTTTCACATGCTTGCAAAAACCTGGCTGGCACACTCCAGCTCCCTGCCAGCTTCTGCATGGGCAGCCAGTCACAGGAGCAAGCAAGCAAATGGGCAGCACATCTCTCTCATGGGCTGCCTTGACCCTGCTTGGCTGCTCCAGTGGGGAAGAGAAGGGAATTGTACACTTACCTTGCCAGAATGGCTCATCCCCTTTGCAGGAACACCACTTAGCAAGGCACAACTAAATACTCTGCTGGGTTTTACTGAGGAGATCCAGAACTATTTTATTTGTGACCTCAGGCCTTTATAGGCTGATGGACTCCTTTTGTTTCCCAGCCTGAGTGGAATAAAAGGACACCAGGCTGAACCTTTATGTCCCCTCAGGTATTTCCACCTGTATTAACAAGAGATGATTGGTTGATGCTAGTTTGGGTGGGTCCAAAGAGGAAATAATAAACTTTAAAACTTGGTGCTTTCTCCTCTGCTCAGAGTTGTGGTCCGGGAACTGGGAACTGGAAATGACTGGAATGTTCATCTCTAGGTTGATTCCCAAAAGTTGAGAAAAGGTGTAAAATGGCCAAGTGCCTTGAGCAGGGAGGTGCTCCAGATCAGCTGGAGAAAACCCAGCACCCCTGGATGAAAGCCCAGGGCCCATGGGACAGCAGTGAGCACTCTGCTGTGGGCTGTCCTTCGTAGGTGCCCTTCAGCCATGCAGAGGCTGAAATTTCATCACATTCCTGAAACCATCTGCCTTAACCTTTGTCATACTTAATCTCTAGTTTCTTCTCCCATAAAAGCACAAGTGAATGCCTATAAGTAGCTTCTCTTTATCCCTCTCATGAAAGACTGCCTGCATGAGGTTTCTGTCTGTCTTTAAGGAGGAAGAAGTTGCTCCAGATATGGACAATCTCTTAGCTAAGGTGTTTGCCCCAGTTACAGGTACAAATCTGACTTGAACCCTTCACTGCTGGGCCAGCAAAACTGCTCAGGGAGGGAAAAAAAGCAAAATAAAAATAAAATCGAAGGTTAAAACTACAGATTAGTAGCAAGTTAACTAATGTTTTGGATTTCAGTGTTGTTTAGAGATACCCTGCCCCTGAGCATCCAGGGATATTTCCCCTGATCTGCAGTGATTTAGGATACTAAACCATCCAAATATTGCACCTTGATGGAGTTTGGCTTCAGCATTGAGATTTGGAGTGTTCCAAGAACTTTTTCCTGCCTTTTCCAAGCACTCTCTAGAATGCTGTCATTCTCTTCCTAGTTTCCCTTTTCCCCTCAAGCACAGGCATGATTTTCTTTTACAGGAAGATGCTTTCTCCCAAGCATAATTTTTGGAGTCTTCCTTCTGTGTTCTTCAGGCTGGAAGTTCCTCTATTCCCCATAAAAAAGAACTACTAATTGGTGGAACTAATTTTAAAGTGATTGAAATGATTCCTTCAGCCTTACATCTTCTCATGCCTCAAGCAAGAACCCATCAGAGAGCTCCAAAACTGTCCAGTGATGCGTCTCTAGCATGTTTGTCTTGGAACTGGGAGGTAGAGATTTCCATGTACAAATCTATGTGCAATGCTTTAATTGTTGTCTGTAGTCACAGCACAGAAGCTCATACAGATCCATGTTAATGTTGGATCCCAGCTGGATCTGGTTTCTGGGGCACAGATGTCAGCACAGAAAAGCAATGAGGTGGTGGCAGCTCACCCAGTCCAGGAGGGGACTTGATGCACACAAAGATCTCTGCTCTCTTGGGAAGAGCAATTCCAAATTCAGCCATCTTCTTAAATTACTGGGGTTTAATAAGTCACTGAGCAAAGGTAACTGAAAAGGACCTTCATCCCCAGGTCATGTCAAATGGGAGATGGGTGAACCTCTCCTGCTAACACCTAGTAACTTCTGTAGTTGTGGTAAGTGGATTGTGTATCCGTGGCTTCAGAGTGGCAGAGCAGGTGAGACATGAGCTGCTTGTGTCTGTCTGGATGTGTTTGAGTCCCACTCATCCTCCTGCTCAGACCCATGGGCCATCACAGGGCTGGGTGCTGCACTTCCCAGCAGGCCTGGGGTGGGTGGTGCCAGCAATGACGTTAGAAACCTGCCCAAGCTCAGCACAGCCCGTTGGGACTCCTGGATTTTTCTTCATTGGACCTATGTCTTTTTTCTTCCTGAAATGAGATGATGATGAACATGACACTTTGGTTGCCATGGGAACACAGCATGATGTTTGTGTTACTGTGCTCCTTCCTGCAGCCAGAGCTACTGGCTCGAGAGGTGGCCGTGACCAGCCCTGGTGGCACCTGGCCAGATCTTGCCCACATGCTCTCCCAGGAGGCTGGGTTTGGGGGGACAGCCCCCCTTGTGTTATGAGAGGCAGGTCTGAAGTGACAAGTCGCTGGAAATTAGGAAGATCTGTCTGACTGTTGGGTGGGAAATTGATGAATACTGGTGGAAACTTCTGCTGTGAAATCTTGCTGAAAATCATGAGGGGGATGTTCACAGGGGCCTAGAGACCACTAGACTGCTCCTGCATGGGGAATAGCTTGAAGGTTTTAGTGCCAGGGGAGAAATGGAGCCCTGAGTTCTCCTTGAAACTTTTCTGCAGGGGCAGCTCTAACATCCCCAGGAGCCTGTGAGGGGCCACAGCATTTCTATCACATCCCTTCTTCCTGCAGATTTTTGATATATTCCTTACCCCTCTCCTGTCCACCCTTAGGGCTTTCCTAAGCCTCAGCTAGGCAATAATCAAGAAGCACTTTCATGCTGTTAGAAAGCCATTTGGAGCTTTCAGAAAGGCAATTTGGGAAAGACGACTCATTGTCACTGCTACTTTCCTCCTTTCACAGACCTCCCCTTATATCCTTACCTAATATCATTTTATCAGGGACAGAAATATATTTTTAAAGCTCTTACAGAAGAAAGTTTTACTGAAGCTAAGGGTTAGGGTGAGGATGCAATCCTGCTTAAGAGACAGGTGAAAGCCACAGTCAGTCTGTCTCGCTAATATGATCATTTGAATGGGAATCAGAAAGGGTGGGAGCTCTCAGGAGGAGAAAAAGGGAGGCCAGTTAAAAACAGCTGAGATGATGCTGGAGGGAAGGAAAAAGGTGAAGATAAAGGCTGTGTTGCAGGCAATATGGATACTCTTAGGGTCTATGAGAAAGAGTGAAAAATACCACCAAGGGAATCCAGCCAGGTGGTTACAAACGATGATAAAATAGACTTTAGAGGAACAGCTTGCAGCATGGTAAGTGTTAGTCTTTAAGACCTGTCAGAAGTTTGGTAGAGAGTAGCAAAATCTGCAGAAATAGATTAGGAATGTGAAGCTTGTTGCTAGAAAAGAAAATTTCTTTTCTGACTGTCATAAATCTTTGCCTCTTCACCACTTTAGCTGCTTCCTGCATTCCCTAAGCAGGCTTAGTGTTCATACATGGCCAGAGGGTTTCAATTTGAGCTCCAAATAATAATAATAAATTCCATAAAGTGATTCCATGTGGAGAGGGGAGATAATAGTGCCTTATGTTTACACAGTAGGTTCCATGAGCCTTTGGGTCGGGCAGGCTGAGGAGCAGTTTCTCACCTGCTGCTGATGTGCAGCATGTTCTGCGGTGACACTGCACCTGCTCTGCAGTGACTGCACCAGGGCAGGGCAGGGGAAACTGCCCAGGATGAAGCTGCTGAGTGAAAACTGGCTAAAGAAAGGAAGTGCATTTCTCCATGCTGGATTTTAGCCAGGATGCTGAAGTTAAACACCTGGTTAATTAATAAAAAGAGCTGCAACAGCACCATTCTCCCCAGAGCTATGCTGAGACACTGGAATCTGTGCTGTTTTGTGAAAATGAACCTGGCTCTTCCATTACAGTCCAGGACTTTGCTGAAATTGGCTCAGTTGAGTCTTGAATGGCAGCTGCTGTTTTTCCTGATGAAAAGTCTTTCCCAGCTGCAAGCCAGCCCAGCCTGCCTCTACAGAGGGCTCAGCACCTGTCCTACCCAGATCAAGGTATGTCATTTTGTTTCATCTGATGTAGGAGAGCAGGAGCTGCATAATAGCTCCAGTGAGAGAGCTCATCCTTTATGTTAGCAGGAGGATCATGTGTTTGGGAAGGGTAGAGAGAAGAGCATGTCTGTTATCACCTCTTTCCCTGGGTTTGACTTGGGACACCTCATTCCTGTCTCCATGTGGAAGGGTCATCACAGCTTCTCTGTCCTAGCATTGGCTCCTGAGCAAGGAGCACTGGGACTTGGTCCTTGTGGGTGATAAGAAGATAAGAATCTCTCTGTTGAGACACAGCTCTGTTGGGGTGAGAGGACCTTGTGATGGCTGACCAGTGTAGTTTCTGGTGGGAATTACATTATTAAAAACATCTCCTACTTAGAGGTTACTAGAAACTAAGTCTGTCTTTGGGTTTGCATGCAACACTGGAAAACTTCCCCTCTGCCTCTACTGCCTCTGTCCATAGAAGTTCCTCCTTATTCTGTTTTACCTGACAGATACAGGGGTTGTCCCTGTACTGAGGCTTTTAGTTCTGGTGTTCTGAGTGTGAAAGGCCATGTTAAGCAATCTGTTGGGACAGACAGAAGTGTGGCTTTTCCCTTACACTATTATCCAGTTGAGCTGTTCCACCACATCAACTGCTCTGACCTCTGGCTGTTCCATTTGTTCCCCTATTTCAGTTGTTAGAGAAATATACAATCATCTTGAAATCTCACTGTAGTAAAATATCTTCTCTTTTTCTTTTCATCTGCAAAAGCACAATGTTATTAGAATTAGCTGTGCTTGCCAAGCAGATGGGCATCATTCTGTTCTCAGAGACTTCCCTGTCACAGGCATGGGGTTTTATCCCTGCAAACCTCTGCTAGGGACATGGAGTACTCTGAAAACATAAGCTGAGGCTTTGACTTCCCATCAAACTTTGAATCAAATCCAGGGTAAAGGGAAGGACCTTGACATGCTTCCCATATTGGGACTTGTGGGAATTCCTTTTTCCTGGTTTACACAAGATTGCACAAGGGAGAGGTTTAACACTTGAAATGAATTTCTTAAGGAAGGACTCAATGCTTTTCCTTGCATTACCTTGGACCCACACCCCTTGTCAGGCTAAACAGCCAGGTGTGTGTACAGGGGGAATAAAAGGAAGACAAAAATCGAGGTCTGCCCCTGCTGTGTTGGCAGGAAGAGGCACTGCTGTCTGTGACTCTAAAGTGACTGAGCTGCATGTCCTGGCTGGAATCCAGCTGAACTGGGTGTAGAATACAGCCTTCAATTACATGCCCTTGGAGGTGATCTCTGGATTGTCCTTCTGCTTGTTCACAGACGAGTGTGCTGATGTGGAGGAGGAAAGGGCTTGAAATGCTATCCTGGGGCAATGTCTGTGCTGGTGGCTGGGGTCCTCCCAGTCCAAAAGTGGAAGGCAAGTGGGATTTTTGTTTTTTCCTGAAAGAAGAATTGTCTTAATTTAGTTCCTGACTTTTCAAGGTGCTGAAGGACCACTGGTGTGCTTTGCATCAGGAATGGAGTTGTGGAATGCACTACGTTCTCCCTTGCCTCCTTTTGACCTGGTTAAACCAGTGATGGTTGAATTGAGCTAAGATGGAAGAATATGATGCTTTTGTCTTCTATCTTGATCTTTCAAGTTTTCCACCATCATCTTTTTGAATGCTTAACAAGCCCAAAGCCTCCTGCTTCCCCGGGACCATCTGGCTGGGCTGTATCTATAAAGTCCTGTAGCTCTACCAAGTTCAGGGTCGTAAAATTATTCCAAACAAACCTTTCTCTTGTGATTTCAATTGGATACAAAAACGACCTTTACTTCCTGCCTGAAGCTCTCTAATTGACAGTGTTGGTGGGACACCTGTTGTCCACTGAGGCTCCTGTTGGTCTCCCAGCATCAAGGCACAGCTCTTTCCTTTAGTTCTGCAAGCAACAAAGCACTCCTGCAGTCCTCCCATATGTCTCATATACTGAGTTTTCCACCTCTGAGAAAATCTGCACATCCCCAGTGTGGGGGATATGGATGTATATCATTTTCATGAAGACTTTGGTTTGTGTAGCCTTCAGTTGAATTTTTGCTTTTTTCTGTTTTGTTTTGTTGGTTTTTTTTTTCCTTTTCTGATTCCATCCCTTTGCTCCTAATCCCACCACCTGGTACGGCTCACACTGCAGAATCTCTCTGCCTCCTCAGTGTATACGCCCTTCAAATATTTGTAGACATTTATCACTTCCCCCTCTCTGCTTAGTCATCTCTCTGCCAAGCTAGACATATTTAGCTCTTCTAATCTTTCCTTGCAAGTGAGTCCCTCTAGCACTCATAATTCATTTCTCCTTGCTCTTCTTGGTATATTTTCCAGTTTGTCAGTACTTTAAGAATTTCTTATTTTGTGGTGGTTTAATATGAGCAGACACAAGGAAAAAAATGGAGAAGAAAAGCTTCCTGAGGACAGAAGAGTTTTTTTGGCACCAAGTCACTGGGAATACATAAGAGTGGGTAGTTCTGGGAATTCCTTCGAGTTCTGGGTGGGTGTTTGGGACACAGAAGAGTGGTCCCCTCTTCTCTTCTGAACTTCTCTATTCCCCACCCCTGAAACATGTAATAAATTATGTCAGCTAATATTTTGGCTGGTTTATTTCTGGAGTTCTCCTCTTAAAAGAGACTTGGCTCAGCTTCCCATTCCCTGTGTCTCTGTCAGGCTAAAGGCTTTGCCTAGGAATGATTTTATTCTAGTGGGCTGCAGGGTGCAAATGCTTCAGAGGTAGTGGGTGCATCTTAGCAGTGCTGAATTTCTATTTCTCAGCTTTGTTCTTCTCAAATACTGGCAGGCATGGTGCCAAAGGATCAGCAGAGAGCTCCTTTTTATCTCAGGAAGATTTTTTTCCCTTATGGACATTTGTTTCTGCTGTGTCCAAGCTATATAAAAAGGAATATAATTTCAAATGGGTCCTGTTTCTAGGAGCCAAGATAGACTTTCTTCCTTTAAATAAGCAACTCAACAAATTCTTTATATAGAACCCTGTTAATTAAAGCTGTACCCCAGGAGGATAGGCTGGAGATGGTGTTCAGTCTCCACCTCTCCTACTGAACTCCACGGTGGTTTTCGAGGCATTCCTGGTATCTCACACTGATGGCAATTTGTGCTGTCTGAGATTATGTGACGTGAGCAGAATTGAAAGGAATGATGGAGAGCAGCAAGTGTTCCTTCAGTCATTAACTACAGCAAGGTCTGCAGCTTTGCTGTCTGCATTAGGGGCTATTTTAATATTCCCCATCTAGTGACCTGCAAGGGAGCAGCAGTTTATCTAGTCAAGGGATTCTGTCAAATTTGCTACACTGAGACAAGTATCAGTATCAAAATGCTTCTAAAACCAGGATAAAATCCATAGCAAACTAGCACTGTCTGCCTACCTTTCCATGGTGCAATCTAGATTTCAACTGGAAATGCAAAACCAATGTGGTTTTTACACAAGAGGAATGAAAAGATTCTGCTTTCCTTCCATGTATATCACCATCTCCCCACCCAGACTAGATACTTATCAAGCATCTGTCTTCTGTTTTGATTGTGTCCTGAGAACATTGAATTTAAGTAGGAATGTGCTGGCTGGGCAGGAAACATTTCTCCATTGTGCATGAAGGCTGTTTGGGTCTCTTAAGCCAAACTACAGAAGAAAGGGGAAAGGAGAGCAAACAAAAATAGTGTTGGTTGGATATGGGAATGCAATTAATTCTCTTTATCCAGCCCATGCCAGTCTATGCCACCAGCTAGCTAATGCTTCTATATCATCATATAATGTAGAAACAAGGAACCCCAAACTTCTTGAGCTTTCCCAGCTGCTTGTGGGAGCAGCCTTGGAGAGTCACACTAAGCAGTACATTACAGATCTACACACTGAATATCAAAACAGAGAGAGAGGGCATCTCCTGTCACTTGCAGGGTGCCTTTCACCCTTCTTATTATCAGAACACTCAGAAGAATTAAACAGTGGATCCTTGTCTAGAAAAAGAAAACACTGCCTGTATCAGAAGCTCAGGCAGGAGTGGCAGAATCATTCTGAAGAATGGCTAGAAAGAAAAGCATGAGGCATTTTCACCAGCCCATCCTCAAACAAATTTGTTATGGGCCCTGATTCTTGAAACAGCACCATGCCATCTACTTTAGCACCTTCAAACTGCTGATTAGCATCACCATCCCACTCCAGGCTGGGCTGGCCAGCTGCTGCCTTTGATGCAGTTGCAAACATCTTGTCTTTCCCAGAGGATTTGGCAGTCGAGCTGGCTTCAGTTTGTCATCTTCCTCTACTGTCACTCACATTTAGAAAGAGGGTGGGGTGGGGTTTTTTTCTGTTTGTGTTTCTGCTTTATAAGAATATGCAGTTGCTTAAGATCCATTTGGTTGACGAAGTGTTTTGCAAACAAACTGTACATGGGAGTCACTTTGTTCGCCGCTGAAATGCAAAGCAATAATTTTTATTGTGGAATCTCGAGAGACAGATGTGGTTCAGCACAGCATGGCTTTAAGGATTCGGCTGACTAGAGGTGGGATTACTACCATATTTAAAACAAAGCATACATTCAAAAGCTTTGAGCTGAGGTTTATTCTATGCAAATATTTGACAAGTGGCCTCTCATTTAAGCACAAATAAAAGTATTGAAGCTTGCACCATTTATAGCTGTTGGCAAAAGAAAATTGTTTCTAAACAAGTGTCTGTGAAGTATAATGGTTATTTCTCCCCATCATAAATTCCTTTGTTATCTTGCTTGCCCCATTGACTCTTATAAAGAAAACTGTATGGGAATTTTATTTATTCGGTCCCTCTTTTAATGTTTTCTGAACTTCTGGTCTTTTGTGAGAATTTTTATGTCTTTTTGCCTGAAATCAGCTCTGTATCAGTTAAAGTTATTTGAGCTTAAATAACTAATACAAGGGCAGATCAGGTTTTTCCTTGCTCCTGCTCCCCAGGTGTTCCTGAGCAGAGATGTTCAACCCCTGGCCTAATTTCCATTCATTGTAATGGAGTGATAACAAAACGCATGGCCGACTTCTCTAATTAGTCTCGTGTTCCTCAAGGTCTTTTGTTGTTGCCTGATATTATTTCTTATAGTTTAGCTTTCTGGGCTTTGTTGGTATTTCCCTAAACACCCCTAATAGTTCTCCCCATCTTCCAAATTATCTCTTTGGGCATGAACTGATATATTGCAAACAAAGCAATGCAATATTCATCATTAATTGATCATGATCTCTCCTGGTTTTGTTGTTGCTGTTGGGTTTTATTTTAATTCCCAATCTATTTAGGGGAAATTGTTTAATTTTATTCAATACTCTAACTTTTAAATTTTTATTAAACTACAATGCAGATATATATTCAGTGCAGTTTTCATGAGTTTGTTTTCTTGTGGATTGTTGATCTCATTTTAATTAAAATAGGGAAAACATAGAAAGGAAATTAAAATAAGAATTAAAATAAACAGTTGGTTGTCCTACAGTTCTACTGGTAGGTAGGGGACAGGGATTTTACCTTTAAATGCAACATATCATGCTTCTGCTTTCCAATAATCATTAGAAAAGTGAAGAAAACAGACCTGTGTGTGTAGAGGATGGAAATCTGCAGCTCTTCTCCTCACACTGAGAATCAGCTTCCCAGGAGACTCTGTCTCAGGCCAGGTTTGTTGAAGGGAAGGCTTATTATGTGGAATTGTGTCAAATGGTGAGGAGGGGTATAAAGAGATAATCAGAGTCCTCCAGCACTAATTACCTGTACTCTATAGAAATCCCTATCTCCATTCAGATCCTTTTTAAAGGAACATCTCAGAGGAAACAAATGAATTCTGGTTCTGCAAGTGCTACCTGAGATGGTGGAGAACGGGGAAGTGGTGGATTAAAGCAAGCAACTTTTCACCACCTACCATAATATTTGACTTGGTTCTTCCCACCCTCTCTTCTTCTTTTTGCATTCATGCATTGAAACATAACAAGAAATCTCTTCATTTCTCATGCCTCCTTTATTCTGAAATCTCTAGGCACTTTGCAAGTATTAACTGTAAAATTTCACAGTTATCTACCCATCTATCCAATCTCTCTCAAAGCATTTAAGTTTTCCCAGCACAATTCAGGGGGATAGCGATGAACAGAGTATAATAAATATCAAAACAGTTTTCAGCAAAAGCAAATCATTTAATCTATTAGAAAATGATCAAGGACTTGTGACTTAGCATTGGAAGGAAGTCAGGACAGCAGCTATCAGAGGAAGAATAATTGCTGTTTGACCAATATCCAGTGATAACATTCAGGATCAAGATTGTCTGTGTGTTTTTACCAGACCATTAAAGTTGGCCAATAATCACATTTGTAATTTTTTCTTGCAAATTTGGAGGGTGAGAATGAGGAAATCTTGGGGGTAAAGTAGTGAGAACTTGAAAGAGAACATTCCGGAACAAGTAAAGCTAAAGAACATTTTCCTACCCAGCAGGAGGGAAGAACAAAAGCAATTTGAATCAGTGTTAACCTTTAAATCAGAAATATCACTTGGTGCATGTTTGTACTTGAGGATTCTCTATCACTGTTGCTGAATATAGGACCCAACTACACTAGAGATACACATACAAAGTACTCAATTTAAGTGAGCACAGATAAGAGGCAGGTCTTGCCACTTTGATTCATGCCACCAATAATTTCAAGCAGAGAACACCCAGAGTACAGGGCTCCTGAGCATGGAGAGGTACAGGCTGTTCCTATATTTATGGAGAAGTGTTCACACTCTGCAGAAAATCTCTGTCGTTAGGGATGCCTGCGAGGGTCTGTCAGTGGTTTTGAAGTCAAGTTTGTCTTATATTCAATGTCATCTCTTGGTGTGGAGTGAATACAGGGGCTTCCCTCATGGAAGGGACTAGGAGGGCAACAGGTCCTTATTCCAGAGCTTGACCATCTCCATTTTCAATTTATATCATTGAATCTTGAGTATTATTTACCACAAAGCCCAAATTAGAGCAGTTTTACTCCAGGCATTTCCTGATATTTTCAACCAGAAGACTGGTCTAACCCATGGATGTTAGCAAATTAATTTGCATTGCATTCCATGACTTGTGTCTTAACTGACCCAGAATATTTTCTTTTGGCATATGGTTCTGCCAAGAGGGCATTTACAATATTAATATGTAGTCAGATCCAGCTGGAAATTCAGTCATGAATGAAGTCTGATCAAATAGCACTGACACAACACCATTGGCTGCTCTACTTTGCTTCTCTGCTCTTTGTCCTTGCATTTCTTCAAATTTAAAGTACATTGCATTCAATGCCTACCAGCCAAAATCCTCATCACCAGGGCAAATTCAGGAATCTGTCAGAGATCAAGAGGTAAATGAGAAATCATCCCAACAAAAGTAAAACAAAGAGTTAAAAACTATCAAGAGTTAATTCAGTACATCTGCAAAATAATTTGCATTTCAAATCCTTGACAAGCAGAGCAGCAGTGTAATTTCTGTCTGTAGATTCACCACCGTGATGTTCATTATCTGTTTATCTCTATCTACAGCCTTCCTAGTGCTAATGCACATTGTCTTCCTGAGTCCTGAATTAGTGAAATGTGTCTGACACCGAATTTGCAGGTAATTGCTATGGCTCCCCTCAATGAAATGTCTCTTAGGACACTCTTGGAAATTAAATGTTCCTTCTCAAGCCATTATTTGCTTGACTCCATCCCTATCTTATTAAATAATTATCAAGTAAAAATGTGTAATTTGAAATATGCGTGTCATGTTTAGGTAATGAAAGAACTAGGCATTCTCAGTGGATTAATGACAGCAAAATATTGCCTTATATTCTCTCAAATAAGCCACTTCCCAAGGTCCTGCTAGGACCTAATCAGAACTGACCAACCCTCTTTGCATGTGAAGCCTCTCAATGCTGCTTTGAGGTCTGTCTTGAGTCCTTACAACTCTCATGGAGGAAACATGGGGCTAAGTGATGCCCTTGGAGTGTTGTGAGCCTTGACTGAAGGATTTGAACTTTGATGATCCTCGTGGGTCTCTTCCAACTCAAGATATTCTGTGGTGCTGTGATTTGGATTTGTGTCACATTGGGAAGTTTTGTTCACAGTGGTAAATTTAAGCCCTGCTTATAGTGCTTGAAAGTGCAAAGCCTACATTTCCAATATTTAAAATATCTTGTGCTCTATAAAGTTCATCCCACTACAATTCTCAAAATGTTTACAGTGAACCGTAAATATTCATAGCAGTGTGATTTCAGTGAAGTTACCAGAGATTTACACAGCCATAAGCAAGACCATAATCCAGTCCTTTGTCCTTTGACTAAAGGATTTTATAAGGTAGGGATCAAACCTCAAGATCTTTATTCAGTGATAATTAAACCAGACAAATTAGAAATTCTTCTACTGCAGTCAGACTTTGGCACAAGTTGAATATGAAATATATTAATTTTCTTCTTAAAATAAATTCCCTTGTTTTTGATCATGATTTGTTTAACTTCAGCTGCTTCTCCTTCCTCAGCTCAATGACACTTTGATGGCTCAGTCTTCATTTTAATAGTCATAGCTTGAAGAAATTGAATATGACTAAGGAAGAAATAGAGGTGTCTGTTTCTCATATCTCTGCTTGGCTGTGCCTGATATCAGCTATGTGCCTCTTAGAGAGGATGTTTTTTATTCTCCAGCAACTGTCTTCTAGAAATAAACACTTATTTGTATAAGCTGAAACAAAACCTATATTTCAGCATCTTATCTATGTTTGTAAATTCTAGGAAACAGATTTCCAGTTGTCACTTAGATGTTTAAGGTTTTTTGTTCCTTCAACCAAAACCTTCCTTGATTTGTTTTGTTGCTTATGGAAATGCTTGTTTCTAGCAAAGAAGTTATTTTGTCAGCTTGGATTCTGGTATAAATACAAAGGCAAAAGTTGTTATCATCTATAGAAGCAAATGTGAAGTGGAAATCCATTATTGTGGTAGCCTGGCACGCCTCCATGGGAAACACATTCAGCAAGAAATCATGTCATCTTCCATGTTTGGGTTCTCTAGTTTGTTAGGAAAATAAAAGCCATGGAAAGTGTAAATGGGAAACTTGATCTCTATTTCAGCTGGCATTATTTCTTACAAGAGCAAGGAAAAAGCTTTTTTTTCTGAGTATACTGTTGGCTGTTCTTTAATGTGGTTTTCTTTTCTTTTGCTTTTTGTATTTTTCACACTTGCTCATGTTGTGAGAGCTGTTCCTTTGTGGCTGTACTGCTCTAGCAGTGCATTTTTTTTTATTCCTGCCTTATGCTGGTGGCTTCATGTTGTGTAAAAGGTTAGTAAATTGATCCTTCAACCAAATATCCTGAAATTTCCATGTTCATATATGTGGGGTTCTGTCACAGACATCACCAAAGTTGGGGTCATTTTTTCATAGATTTTGGCAATGAACATTTCCATTGTTTATCTACAAAGAAAAACATAACAGAGTAAGTTACTTAAGAGATGATGTGCATGCTCATATTTCCCTTCACAGTGGATATTTTGCAAATATAAGCTCAGGTTCACTTGTCTTTTGGAATATATATATATATATATATTTACATATGCATACAAGTGTGTGTGTAGGTATAGGGAGGGGGGAAATACAGAAATCAAAGCATATAAACACTTGCCTTCTAAATCAAACTCTCACTTCCTCCAGGGATTATAAAGTGCACTCATTTTTTGGAATAGTTTGTTTTGAAGAACTCAGCGAGGGAATCCACTGTGAAAAAGCCTAGTCCTCATTAATGCAAGGGGGAAGAGAATCTACAGTGGAAAGAATGAGGACAGTATCTCAAAATTTACCTGGAGCTTTAGTGCCAGAGCTAGGAATGACCTGCCCACTGCAAAACTTGATCTCTCTTGGTCTGAAAGATTGCAGTAAATGAGCGTTTGTCTGAGTTAGTTAGTGACAGGAGGAAAATGTATTTGTTCTTGTACACCATGGAGTGATCTACTGCTTGTAAGCAGATTGTAAGTGAGGAGCTGTAGAACAGCATTTCTGCCTTTTTGCTTCACTTAATCATGGAACAGAGCAGACCCTGAGGCCCTGTGCAAATTTTAGGACCCATGAAAACTAAACATTGAGTGAACGTAAATTAACCGGTCCTCTCAGGGATTACAAAGACAGGCTCATTATTTTGTTTTTCATTTTGCTAAAAGGGCCAGTTTCCAGCAAGAATTGTAATAAAAAGAAATTATAGCTCTGTCTGAGGTAATTTTCTACCAGTTGCAATACCTGATAGGTCTCCAAATGTTAGGGAGCATCATTCAGGCTGCAGCACAAGGATTCCAAGGATTACCCCACGGATCTATTACCCTTGGGTCTTTTACTAACACCATTAATCTGGCTGGCATAAGAAGGTAGGGTATAGAAAGGCTGGGGGAAGGTTTCCTATATATCTGATATACATTATACTTCAGAAAATGTATTGAACATTTGAGCACAATATATGTGGCAATAGAAAAACCTTCTTTCCTAAAATATTTCAAAATTGGCCATTTTCCCTGTTACCTTAAATATATGGTATGTACTTGTATGTTTGACACAATATTCTGAATATGTTCTCCTGTATTCAAAGTGTAATGAGTAAGATTCATCACAGGAAAAGAAACACTTTCCACATTAGCAATGCTAATGAATAAATTATATGGCATTCCTGCATTGCTTGCTATTATTATTTGATCTTTGCAGTTTAACTAGCAAGCAGAATTGCTTCTTCCTGAATTTTTGTGTTTGCAGCTAAGGTTCCTGGGCTAGCTAATAGCTGTTTGGAGACCAATCTTGAAAGAGCTAGAATATTGCTGTGGCTCAGAATGGGCAGGTGCCTGTGCTAGCAGTCCTGTGACAGTATTGCAATAAGTTTGACTGGTTCCTGCAATGTTCTTTTCACTGGGCTTGGCTGAGGGTCAACGGGGTGAGACAGTGGATTGTTCTGCATTTATTAATAGTATGAGCCACAGAGCAATACTGCTGTGGCTGATGATTCTGTGTGCACACTGTGTATATTTCAAGGGGTTTCCCTAAGGTAAATCTAGTCTGCCTTTACAGAGTGAACACTTGTTAGTGGCCACAGCATTTAAATGGTCCTGGAGCATATCTTCAAGTTAAGCATCATCCTAAAGGATTCTGGTTAACACACCCCAAAGAAACCCAGCTAAGATCACTTCAAAACATGAGTCAGAACACACTAAAGTGAGAGCAGTCTGGAGATTCAAGTTCAGGTTGGATGGGGCTGTGAGCAACCTGATCTAGCTCATATCCCTGCTCACTGCAGCAGGGGTTGGACTGGATGACCTTTAAAGGTTCCTTCCACCCCAAACCATTCTGTGATTCCATGCTCTTTAAAAGGGCAGTCCCGATGCAAAAAAAAAAAAAAAAAGCATGAAGGCAGATGGATCAACTGTCTAACAGGAGAATTGTTTCCTCAGTTGTTTAAAGAGGTAAAAGGTTACTACCAGCACCTTAAAAGCAGTTAGTGCATTGACTGGTGAGCAGGGAGGTGGAGCGTGCTCCTGTTTTGACACTCAGTATTGCTTGTTTTCCTCATCCTTGTTTGTGTGGAAAAGGGGATGTTCCCAAAAGCAGGGTGGTCAATTAAACATGTCCCAGTTACAGTAAATGCAAAAAGGTTCTTTGTTTAATTATTGCCTTCTTAAATTAAATAGTGTAGGCACTTATTCAATGGGGTGGGCACAATAGGAGGTAATGGCACTTCGCAACAATTGTCCTAATGAAGGATGATGAGTTTCATTCAAGGTAGTGGGATTTACTATGGACACTGGGACACTGGGGTCTCTGCCAGCACATCCTCTTACAGGATCAGGACCCTCAACAATAAATGGTTCACATTCTTGGAACTAATGTCTCTAATGGGAATAACAGAAGTGGAGATAATAATAATGTATTACCTCGACCACAGGAGTGCATTGAAGGATTAATTGAATAATGGACTAAATTTATCTCTGATGCAACTGTGCTGATCTGATCAGCAGGATTTTACCTTCATGTTAATAAAACACATGAAAAAATAATCTTCGCGGTTCTCATTTTGCTATTATTATTATTAATAATGATTGTCTTATAAAACCAGAATGCAATTTAGCAGTCTGGTTTGCTTCAGATAAAAAATTTGAAGTCTTAGTTGGAAGCTACCCCAAACTTTTGTCTAAAATGCTGATTAACAACCTCAAGGGAATGAGCTTCCTTGCAAGATTTCAACACTGCTGCTTAGTTTTGGGCAAGGCAGAAACAGTGTAAGAACAAGACTTTCCTAAGGATTTATTTTCTCTATGTCGTGTCAGCTAAAATGTAATACAGGGAACTTAACAAAAATGTGTTTTCTACAGAAATCATGTAAATGTCTTATAAGCATATACTGTCACATTCTTCCTATGGAATTGTGCCTGAATCCATCCCATTCCTCATTTCTCTTTGATTATTCACAGAAACATGTTACTTGAAATTTATAACTAATGCTGTGAGAAAGTGGTTTTAAGAATAAGATAGCGAAGGAACAGAGGATCTACCATCTCTTTAACCTGTGCCAGTGTCAGGAATGACTGGTTAACATCCAATGACCCTTCTAGGGATATGGAAGGACAGCCAAATTTTGGTCTTATTGGTCTTACGTGAACCTTCAAAGTGGTATTTTGGAGCTGAAGAGCAGTTAAGTCTTACTTGTTATTTTCTCACTTTGATCTGGGGTGCCTCAATGCCTTTCCATAAATGTCTGTAGAATTCTTGCCTCTTTTCTTAGGTTGTCAGTTGTCACCATTTGAGCCCTACTGATATTTTTCAATGCACAGGTTAACCTGAGGTGTTAATGCACTACAATCTGTACATTGGCAGGGAGAGGAGAATAAAAACACAGGCAGGAATTACAGGATCTTGTTTCAGAGAATGGATAATGACTGCTGAGGGCCACAGAAAGTTTCTCTTGGAAGATTTTTGAAGCAGGGGTTGATTTGGTCTAGAAAAGTGAATGTTGCTGGCACTGTCACCCTATGGTTTCCTGTAGTACTTACAAGTGAAAGTGCTGGGAAAATTCTCTGTTGCTTAAACATCTTCTGGAATAAGAACAAAACCTCATGTCCTTCAGCACTCCAGTGCCTGGCTTTTGCTTCAATGGGGCAGGCCAAAGGAAGCATGGCCAGTGCACCTTGGTGGGTTAGAGAAGCAGCCACACAATGTGAGTGTCCCACAGTGAGGACAGATATGCTCAGGAGGTGGCAAATTAAAATGTTTTAAACCAATTTATCCAGAAACCATCTGCAAAACTCAAGCTGTCAATGTCATGTATGTTGGCATTGTGTCCATCTATGCCTGACCTAGAACTGACCTTCTAATTTATGGAAGAAATGAAAGAAGGGAGGAGCTGGAGCAGGGGAGAAGGAACAGTTCTGTGATTGGAAACAGCAAACACTGAGTGAAGGGAAGGTAAATCCTGTTTCCCCAGCTATATCCATTCATTAGAGATCAGTAATGGGAACTTTATCAGCTGTCGGTTCAGAACTACTGCAGTAAATAGACTTGAAATCTCCATGGGACGTTTAAGAGAAACAAACAATAATAGCCAACACTTTCATTTCAGCCTTCCCCATAACAAGGCAGGGGTGGGAAGATGAAGTTAAATTCTTATGCTCACTGCCCAACAAACAAGGTCACAGAGAAATAGTGTGAAAATGACAATTGCACACAGGGAATATTGTCTTGCTTTGAATCAGGCTTCTCATGCAGAAATTACACCATATCAAATCCAGGTCTTGCACAGCCTGAAATACCTTGCTAACAGTTATGTTTCCCAGATCATTGGATTTTAATGTAAGGAATGTCTAAATTTCTAAATTCAGGCATTATTAGGAAAGATTTTTTAAGAAATACTTTCACTGACACTTGGCATGCACATGTGTGTTAGACCAGTGATTCTTTTCAACAAACAAAACAGTTTTGTTGTTTGTTTGTTTTTGTTTGGGGTTTTTTTAATTTTTTTTTGTTTTTATGAATTTCTGATATCCTTGGAATTTCCAATGCCTTTTTGCATTGCATTTCCAATTGCCTCTCCTGCTGGGAATAGTGACATTCCTAAAACCACAGTACTATGGGCTGCTAGTCCTGCAACCTGGGCAAAAGTCTCCCACAGTCGGGAAATTGGAAGGAACTGCTAAATTATTTATTTAAGTTTGCTCTGGGCTAACTTAGGAGTAGGGAGGGGACTTTGACATGAATAAGCTTTAAGCTGACAGAGGTTGGGATCTCCTAAGCATTCAAGTTTTGACTTTGAAGGTATAGTTGAAAATAGTGAATATTTCAGCCCTGAGCATGCTACAGCAATTTACTCTGTGTCCTTCCTCCTGTCCCAGGCATGAGCAGAAAGGCTGTGAATGTATCTTCCTTGTGTGAGACTGCTCTGTACAATGCTGAAGTCAGATAGGAGCAAGTGGGAATGATGTCCATGTCTCAACACCACTTTAATGTTATTTAAGCCATTATGCATGATCCATAAACCCTTGGGTGTATCATCCTCGTTTCAAATTCCTGCTTACCTTTTTGCAAGGGCTTCTCTAGAACATGAGCTCCTTAGGTCCTGTTTTGCCCATCTGTAGGATGTGTATTTATAGAAAACACAACATTAACAATTTCTCTGAGCATTTTGCTGCTCATTCGAGTGCCTGAGGTCAGCCTGCCAAGGCCCTTCCTCTGTGCCTGCCTGTATCTGTGTGCATTTAACAAGCTGACTCGGGGAATTCACAGCTGTTTCAGGCTCAGCAGGTCAAGAATCTGCCCTGAAAGACCAAAAGTTCTTACTTAGACATACATATGTGGGTTGCTGAGCTTGGCTTAGCAGCTGCTGCTTGTTGGTTTTGCTGAAAGCTGGGTGGGTCATGCAGTGCCATCACCCTGGACAGAAATGGGGTGAATCCCAGGGGCTGCTTGCTGCTGGCAAGGGGTTGGTGACAGCAGGTTCTTGCATGGTTTTTAGAATTCCCCAAGCTGGAGAAGACAGAAACCTTGGCCCCGGTGGCCATGCTGTGGCACGTGCTGCAGAGGACAGGCATGCTGGAAAAAAACCATGCACTGTTGTGGTTTATAGATGAAGCTAGCAAGTTTCTTTTCTAGGCTGAAACCCTAGAAGGGGAGAATATCACCAGTAGAGAGGAGCAGAAAGTATTTTATTGTGTGATTACCTTGGCTTTCTAGCAGGCCCTAGCAAGAATTTTGCCACCTATGGCTGAGCATTACATTCCCAGCTTATTCTTCTTTTCAATCTCCTGCCAATATAAGCAGGGAATGAACTGTAAGTGGAGCATTTAATTGCCATCAAAGGTGTGCTCATTTCTCTGTGCTACACACTTCCACCACGACCTATGTCAAATCATTGCATTTCTCTAGATTCTATACTGAGGCTGTTAAGGTTTTTTTAAGTTACCAAGTGTCTGTTTAATGTAAACATGTCTAGGCCTCAAAATTAAGGGGAACTCATCTCAAAGAGAGCCTTGAGGCACAAGTGGTACATACATCAATAACAGATATGTATTTTTACAAGCAATCTGGACATTAGGGTGTATTATATGCCAACAATGTATCAATGACTGTAACTAACTGTTTATAAGGCAGTGAAAGCCCCAGGATATTTCAGATTTGGCTCTGAGCCACAGTTTGTCTCCTACCAGAAAAGAAAAAGTAAAAAAAAAAAAAAAACAGGGGAGGAAATCAGCCTGTAAATATTTTCTGAGCAGCCTGAGCAAGATGAACCAGACAATTTTGTTTTTTCCTCGGCTAAGCATTGGAATATGGTGGTGTTGCCACAGATCTTGTTGCTATCTTAATGCTAGCAGTTGTTTATTGTATATAGTGGTGTTATTAATTCGTTGTTGCATTCATGAGGGTTTAACAGCACAGCAGTGACAGTGTAGGATGCTATAAAAGATCTCCAGGGCCCAGTGAAAGAACAGGGGTAGGCAGCAGTGGTAGTGTTGTTAGAAAGGATAAAACAATTGTTCTTCCTTGGGTCTCCCCAGAGGACTCCAGCAGGGACACAGCCAGCCAATAACAAATTTTAAAAAGGCTTCTTTAAGCACTCAATATGTTCATAAGTCCACACACACTAATGCAGTTAGGAAGTCTCATATGATCAATGCAATGGGGGTGCAGATGGTGACAGTAAATGTACAGGAGAGCTGTGGAAAAAGATTAAATAAATGTTATCAATGTGATTCCAGTGGTGATAATGGGAAATGAGACCAAAAAATATTACAAAGAAACAGTGACGTGAAACCGTTTGGGGAGGGGAGTGATTACAAAGGAAACAGTGCTAATTTAGAAAACTAATTATCATATAGGCTTCACAGCATCCAAAGAGGAACCTGGAAGCCATTAGCAATACACCCCATGGTTTTGCTCAAGTAGGGGATTAATGGCACTGGGTCCATAAAGGCAGCAGGAGTAATGAATCTCCAGTCCTTAAACAGTAATGATCTCCATGACAGATATTTCAGAGAACTGCATTGTCAACCCTCCTATGACTTGTCTTTTGCTTCATTCCTAATATTGTCTTGGAGAAAAAATTGAGGTTTCCTTTGCAGCTCTGTATGTAGCTTTTCCCTATTGTGGCCATATGAGGAAATGTTTTATAGATAGTTATGATGGATCCAATACCTCTCATCATGGGAATGGGGTAATGCTGCTTAAGAGTCCTTGAAATTCTGTGTAATGATGCTTTGGAGCACAGAACAGTCCTTTTCTGATAGGGACTGGGCACAAATCTGCCCTGTCCCTGTGGCAGAATATTTTGTGGATTCTAGCATTTCACTTTTCCATCATGATATTTTAGAAGAGAATGTAACAACGTGGTTTGGGCTTGTCCATGGCTGGCAAGGCAGTGGGTGAGTGTGGAGGTGTCTGTGGGAGGTTCTTCCTCTCCAAGTCTGGCTGCAGTGAAGCTGTGAGTGCTGCTCTGTCCTGGCTGTGAGCCCCGGTGGGTTGGAATGAGCCTCCTGGGCTGTCCATCTCAAACTTCCACCAGCACTAAATTCACTGAAAGAAAACTTTGCTAAATATACCATGTGTGGGTGCCACTCATGATAAACAGACTCTCTGATTTAATCTGCTTTGATTTGCATTTGCTTATGATTACCTGAACAGCCCTTGTTTATGCTGGCTTTCTCAGTCTGGTATTCACAGATGTCTCTGAATAGACAAGCTTCCTTTCCAGTTTAATGTGCTTAAATTTTATAAATAAACTTTTCAGGAAACTGGTTATTTACTGTTCTTGTTCCTATATCAAAGTATGTTGGTCTTCCTTTGTAATGTACTCCTACACCCTTTGATACCTCCTTTCTGCAGTTTTTAAACCAACCTTTTCAACCCAATCTGACTTGTGGGGTTGGAAACAAGCTCGTGGGAACAAAACAGAGGCAGTGAATAGTTTAATCCACAATGAACTTTCCTGTCACATTTTTGTGTGATTTAGAGGAAAACATTTTGGTTGAAAAAGGCTGTGTTGTTTGTATTGTAATAGTCTAAGGATATAGATAAGACATTTATTAGACAAACTGATAGAGAAGAACAGAGATACAAGTGCCAGACTGAAAAGCTAAGTATAATTTGAGAAATCATCAGAGTTTTGTTAGAGGGATGAGTAATACCATCTCTGTGGGAAAATGCAGTTGTCAGAGGAGAGAGTGTTAGCAGAGGAAGAGAAAGGTGAAGAGGTAATTATCTCCTAGGAGAATGGCACGGAGAGAGACACGCTCGGCAGCCTGGGAAGAGAGAGAGAATATCACACACTCTAAAACCAGCACCACAACTGGTATTTTGGGGTTCTGGAGGATATAAAGAACTGCTGTCCCTAAGGAAAACAACTAAAAACATACCAAAAATTACTAAATTGGGCTTTTACCTAAAGAGGAGACTCTTCTATTGGAGGAAGTTGCATTTTTAAATAGATTTCAGACCTAAATGCTGTGAAAAAACCAGTTTGGATTGATGAAGAAAATCTCCTGTGACTGTCATGTACTGTGCTGCTCTGCAGCTCATGTGGAAATTCATTGAGCAATTGTAAGTGGAAATAGATCTTGTCTTGCTTTAAAAAAGCCATTCTTCTTGATCCCAAAATTAAATTGGTCAGGAAAAGGCCAGAAAACTGCCCAGACTGTCCTCATCTCAGCAGTGCTACTTAATGACATTTTAAGTACTTCAAGCTACATTATCCTGTGTGGAAGAACAGCTCTGTGTCTCAAATCTCGGTTTAGGACATGAGAACAAGTTTAAATCTTTCTTGTTCCAGGCTTCCTGTCTGGCATTCGGATGGGATTTGTTCTTCTCTCATTTTAGCTGTCAGGTCTGAGCTCTGAGGTGGGTGGGATGAATCTCTCTCTGGAGAGCCTGATTTCTGGCTGTTGACAGCAGGAGGAGCTTGTAAAAGAGAAATTCAGCCTGTTTTTTTAAGCTGTTATTTGGCTAGATAGATGAGAGCAATCCCAACCTTTGTGGATTGTCTGCATTTATTTATTTTTTCTTAATTGCTTTTTCTTACTTATAAAGGGAGTGCAATACAGAACTTCCTTATGGTAAAGAAATAAATGCATTGAAGTTTGTCGTGTAACAAGATGCTATCCTAAGATGTGCACCATATGTAACTTAGAAAGATGGATCTTTGTTTATGGTGGGAGTGTTTCTGTTTCAGAATGAATTCTCTTTCTTAAATCCCTTTTTCTGCTGTTGCTCACAAAAGCACAAAACCTTACGCTGCAAATGATGCAGAAATCATCCCCCTTTTCCCCTTCTCTCTTAATTGTTACGTTCACACTTTAGATGAAGTGTCTGAGTGGAGGGTTTAATTTAGATTTAATAGGATAATTATTGCGTGACAAATTAATGCCAAACAATTATTAAGTACATCTCTACTGAGGCTTCTGGAGTTTGTAATAGGATAGCTATCAGCTACCTGGTGGTTCAACTTCAAGAAGTCAGCTCCTAATAATCATAGCATTTATTTAACATACAATTTAAATACTGCTTTAGGTATAGTATTGTCAGAAAATAGCTCAATTCTCCTGACACCTGAAAACTGGTAATGCCATTTTTTACCAAGGAGTTTTTGGATGGCCCTAAGGGATGGAGATGGGATTATTGCTGGTGTTATCAGCACTGTCTGCACTACATCTTTGGAAACAATTATTAAAGCCCCAGATCCTCACTTGTGCAATCCATATCATCTGCAGTCAACAGAATTGCTCCAGGGTAAAATTGATTGCAAAGACTGAAGAATTGGGTCCTGGTTTGTTAATATGGTCTTTGTTGGACTAGGTCTGCAATTAATTTGGGGTGCTGCAAGGTATTCCTTTAAACAAAATTACTTGGAACTGTGTGAAATTATTTTAACACTGAGGGTCAACTTCTATCCAAACTATTATTAAACTAAATAAACTTTTATTAAACTGTCCTCTCAGAGCTTCCTAATAGAGGTAGAAATGGAGGGGATGTCCATGAGTGTCCTGGGTGTTGGAGTCCTGGAGCCTTGCTCTGGCAGGCTGTATCTCCTACAACTACTGCAAACAAATTGTAGTTTCCTCTCCCCTCTGCTGAGGGTGAGAAGATAACAAGTGTTGTCCTTCTCATGGATACAGCTCTCCTCTCTGGCTGGAAGAAGAAATTCCTATTCCTGTGGCATGTTCCAAAGGAGTCATCCTGGGAAGGTTGTAGGTGCTCTGATGTACCTAATACAGATGTTTACAGCAAATCAGCAGTGGTTGCTGATTATTAGCTCATAAAACCACTGCTGGAGGAGATGGGGCTGGGGGAGACTCCAGAATTGGCAGGTATCCTCTACTGGTCTAATGCTAAAAATTCATTCCATGCTTAATCTAAAATGTGCCATAACTTCTTGACCTTCAAAACATTCTGCAAAGTTCTTGTTTGGGTGGTTGGGGATTTGTTTTTTTGCCTTTTTCCAAAGGGTTGGGGCAGGGTGAGTGACAGGAGGATAGTTTTGTTTGCAGCTGTGATGTTAATTTTGTGGCTGCAAACCTTAGCTGGTTATCAGCACTCTGGATAGTGAAACTGGCTGCCAGCCTGTCATTACATTTCGATTAGTGCTTTTAAAGGCAGCTCCAAAAAAAAGTGCCTAGAGCTGCTATTTATTTATTTACAATGGGCTTACATTTGTAAAGGAATAAATAACATGCCTTCCCAAGAGCTGAGAAAAGGAGTTTATTGCAAGGCACTCAGGGTAAATACAACAGGAAGACATTTGGACCAAAATTACCTCTCTCCCTGCAATACAATGTGAATATATTGCTCTGTATGTCTTTGCATGTATATGTGTGTGCAAGAGATTGAACAAAAGGTTGTCATGAGAACTCTCCCCCTTTCCTGCCTATTGCCACCGGTTGCATTTAAAAGCAGCAGGAGAGTATTTCCTCTCTTGTCACACTGGGTGGCTTGTCCCATCTTGGGAAGCAGCCAGCTTCTGATATGGCACTTGAGATTGATCAGATATTTTGAATAAATACCCCAATAGGAGCTTGAAGTCTAGTTTTTGTGGTGAGGGCAGTGTTTGCATCCTCTGGGGCTGCTTGGAGTACCCGTAGGACGTGAACTGGATTTGAACTTGGCTGTTTGTAGATTAATCTGCCCTATAAAGATTCCTTTTTAGATCCCATTATTTATGAGAGAAGATTGTTCTTCCCCTCCTCCTTCCTCCCCACCCCTCTCCCAGGCTTCAAATCTTATTGCTGTGCCATCTAGTTTAATCTAACCCACAGCAATTAATGTCCTTGAATGGCAGTGTTTAAACAGCAAACAATTTCATCCTGCAAATGGTAGTTTGCTGTCTGGAATATGAACAGACCTTTAACAGTTACATCAGACTATATTTCCCCATGGCAGTTGTAAAAACCTGTTATATTTTGCTGCTACCTGTAGCAAACACTACCTGTGACACAAACATTATTCACACGGTCGTTTAAGGAATTGCCAAAATCATGTTTCCCGGTGTCGGATGCTTGGCTTTCTGTTCCCTGGTAATGCTTCCTCAGCACAGAGCAGTGGTGGGGGTGATTCCTAATCCCTCATAGCCAGGAAGGTGTGGGTCACCTCAAGGGAAATCCGTGGGAAGCATGTGGAAATATGCACAAAAAGGCTGCCTTTTGACTCGGTGCTTTGGTCCCTCCCTGGGAGGATGGGGAGGAGGAAGGTCGGTGCTTTCAGCCTTTGCTTTGTCAGCAGAGGTCCCCAGTACAGCACTGCTGCTGTTTGGGGATTTTTGTTTTGAGCACCTGCCTGAGGTGGTGCTGGGCTGTGCTCACTGGCAGCTCTTCAATCACAGCAGGAATCATTCTGCAGAGCACCCGTCAGATCTAATCAACCACAGCCTGCTTCCAACAAGCATTTCCATTTATTGTATTGTACCTGGAGCTCCCAAGCCTTTTCCCTCCAGTAACTTCTAGGAATGAATCTTTAAAAACTCATAGCACCTTGCTTTCAGATGTTAATCCTTCAGCTAATGCAAACATGGGGAAAAGGCTGATTTGGAAGAATGAGGCTCCAGCTGCTTCTGCTGGCAGAAGGGACTGAGAGCCCTTACAGACAGTGCTGTTCTGGGAAAAACTGATGGTAGTGTTTCCTGGTGTCTCTTAAAGCACAGGATCTGAATCCCAAGATGGTAAATGCAGTGGAGGAGTACTAATTATCAGCCCCAAGCAAATGAATCTATTTAGTGTGAGGCTGTGATTTCCTCTGAGAAAGCCCTTGAGAAATGCTGATGCCTTCAGAAGCTTGATTCCAGTGCAAAGTCAAAGCTGAAGCTCTCAGAGAGAGATTGCCTGAAGTTCATGGGTAGGGGATCTTAGGACATGGAGCCTCCATTTTCCAGATTAACAGTTAACATTTTCCTACATCAGATTAAAATATATAGGCTCATTTATTATTTATTATCTTACTCAGCTGCTATTTCAATTGCTGCCACATCTGATAAGAACAGCAGAGCCTCCCAGGGGGCTTTTATCACAGAAGCAGATGATACCCATATTGCTGTAGATAGATAGGAAGGCAGATGAATAATCTTTCATGGTCTGTCATTCAGGATAGTGAAACTATGGCTGATATCTCAGGGTAGTCTCCTCAACAGAAAAAGGTTCATTTTCTATCCTCTGGTATCACCTTCTACTACAGTTGAAACCAAATAGACAAAAAGGGAAAATGTTTTGACACTCCATAAAATCTTTTGCATATTTTCAAACTAACCAATCATCTGAAATTGGAAAGCAGAGTTACTTTATTCAATAAATACTCTTACAGATGAAGAAAATAATCTGATTTGAAGTCATCCCACATGCTTGTAGCATGTTCCACTTCAGAATTAAAAAAGAAAAACCCAGTAGAAGGCTCCTTTAAAAAATATTGATGATACCCTTTCTGTGACACATAAGGCCAAATGTATTCTTACACTCTCATTTGCTCCCTGTGTATGGCTTATCTTCACAGAAATCTACACTCACTCATGAATATCTATAAAAAATAGCTGGAAAGATGTTTCCCTTTGGTTACTGAATGGTCAGTAAGGTGTAGGGCCTTGTTGTGCTGCTATTTGCTTCTTGACAAATTGTCATATTGCAACAGCTAAGCTATTTTTTATTTAATCTGTGTGGGCCAACCACATTGCATTGCATTCTTAGAAATCATTTTAAAAACTGTAAATTTTAAAAATTGTAAACTCTGCAAATCTGGAGGGTTATACAGCATTATATGAGCAGTCAAGGGAGTTCCTGTGCTGGTGCCAGTTTCCTAATTCAAATGCTAGAGGGACCAGGCTTGGCTAATGCTTTACTTGACTAAATACTCAAAAGAAGGGAGGAATTGGTGGTAAAACTCTCCAACACACATATTGCTGTGAGAAGCATATTAAAAAACATTCACAGGAGTAGAGATGGAGCTTTGGCAAATGAACATCCAGTGCTTAGCCTCATTTTTATATGGTTATAAATAATTAACACTGCAGAACATTGGTAACATTGCAAAAGCCGGTCAATAGCATTTGCTTTTCCAAAAGGTCGGGTGGATAAGAAAATAAAAAGGGTGGAAAACGGCATTAAGGCAACACTTCTAGGTTCTTACAAATAAATTGATAGCTACTCTGCCTAAATTGGGATGTAGGATGTAGGATGTGAAACCACAGTGGAGCTGGATGTCTGATAGTGCATCTTGCCCCAGGGTTTTCCAGAGCAGGGACAGGGTTGGGACCAAGTGTGATTCCCTGGGTAGGAGTGGAGGGGCTGAACAAGGCTGTGGTTCTGGCTGTGCCTGCTCCTCATTTCTCCCAGGCCCACCTGGCTCTGCAGCAATGCCCTGGATCCTCACTGCTGTGCCACAGCAGGAAGCCACGGTTCTGCCAGTCCTGAAAGCTGCTGAACTTTGAAACCTGGCAGCACGTACCTGGTCACAGCGCCAGGAGCTCAACAGCTTAATGCCTCTCCACATGGCTGAACACCATAATTCCCATCCTAATTATGACCTGGTCATTGTGCAGAGAAAGAAAGCACGGCCAGACACAGTCCAGTTATAATCCCTTAACTGCTGCTCAGATGAGCTGTCCTTGTGCTGTCTAATGATGCCAGATTACAGCAGGCAGGGGAAAGCCATGGAAAATTATCAGTCTCTGTGTGACCTACAGGAAAGTGCTGGATGCTGAAATCCCTCCATGGGGTAGCTTGGCTCACTCTGGATGGATCAGTCCCATCACTTTTAAAAAGTGGACAGGGCGGTCTTTGGATGTGCTCCTCTCCTGCTGTAACCCACAGGTCCTTGGGCTCCAGCAGCATGTGTAGAATGGCATGGGGGAAAATGCTGATGTTCCTGCTGTCTCAGGGAGTTTGGAAAACAGGGAAGATGCAGCACAGCTTTCAGAGAAAGCTGGCTGGTGCATTGGACCATCAGCACCCAGGACCTGCATGTAATCACAGAGGGACAACTTAAATGGTGACCTCCACAGCAGTCTTTTTACAGCTTCCTCAGGGTGAGCAAAAGTAAAGCCTTTTTGAGAAAAGTGGAGCAGGACATGATTTTTATACCCAAGAATAACACATCTTATCTTTGCTCTGTGAATATGAACATTTCTACCCTCCAGAAAGTACTTTCTCTTTCCCAAACTCCCTCAGCTCACATGATAGTTGGCAAAATGGGTTAAGAAGCCTAAATTTCTCTGACAGTTAAAATACAACCTGAATAATTTATGCAGCTTCACCCCAAGTTAAGAGGCAAACATCAGCCAGTGTGCTTCAGCCAGAGTTCCTTGAAATCCTACCTCAGCTTTGGGTATTTTAGGTCTATTTTATTCACGAAACATGGAAAGAGAAGTGGAAGCATATGAGCAAGCATACCCCAGATCTCTTCTAATTGAAGGTGACATGAGCTGAAATAATAATAATCCCAGCACCTGTGTTAGATGCATTAGTCCTGTGTGTGCCTAAGGTGTTCTGCACACACACCAAACTCCTGCCAAAGCACTTCAGCCCATGCTGCTGCACCAGAAGAACCAAAATCTCCATTGTGCCTTGCAAATTACTCCCCAGTGGGATTTTAAATATTAATTTCTTTCAGGTTATTAATCATTTAGAAGGCAAGAAATCTATTTAGGCCATGGAGTAGAATGGGGACTCTCCTTTGTCATTGTGACAGAGGTTGGATAAGGTGTCCTGGAGTGGTGGAAGTGGGCACCACCTCTCCTTTGCACCTCCCTGCCTGTGAGCACTGCCTGGGATGGAATAGCTGGGGGCAGAACCAGTGCCAGAGTCAGTGCATGGGGACAGATTTCAGAACTCGCTTCTAGGGCACAGTGAGAAGTCCCAACAGGCCTGCAGTGAGATGTGAGCCTCAGGAACCCTTGAGAGATGCTACTTTCCCCTTCCCACCACTGCAGCGAACTACAAGCCACATCCATGTCAGACATGGGATGAGCTTTGCATCATGTTCTACCCACAGCATCCCTGGAAATCTTAAAGATTAAAAATGTAGCAAACCATAAATATTTGAAATCCCCTGGAGCTGGCATATGTACTGTCTTTAAGCAGAGATTTTTGATCTGGTATCTGTTTTTTCCTGCAACAGCAACATGCCTCTTGCGAAGTTTTTTGGTGGTTTGTTTTTTGTGGGTTTTTTTTCCTTTTCCCTTCTCTGGCAATGAAAAATTTCACATTGCTGTGGCACAGCAGAAGCAGAACATCACAAGTTCCATTTGTCCAGCTGCACAGACAGGAGGGGAGCGTTCACCTCTCCTGACCCCTGTGCCACCTCTTTCTGCTTTTCTCCTTCTCTGAGTTTTGCCTGTGTTTGGTGATATGATGATGATGTGGTGATCTAATGAGGGATGGCTTTGTAGCGAGGTGTCCTCACTTTCTCTGCACAAGAACAGGTCTAAAATGGGGAGACTTTTTGCTGAGCACTCTGGAGGTGCAGGACAGCATGTGCAGCCAGAGCCTGCAGCCCTGCACTGCTGGGCTAACCTGCCCCTAGCTCCTTCGGGAGGATGTGGGAACCTCTTGCCAGTGTTTAATCCAGGGGATTCTGGTGGCAATGTGGTGGAAATGGCAGTGTTTAGCTCTGCCATTCCTCAGATTAATGGGGACAAGTGGTGCATGTTGCAGCATCACTCAAAGCACTGTTTAAGTTGTTCTTGAACAGCCTGGGAAGGCTGGCAAACGTTCCAGGGCAGGGTGGACAGTCTTTTTCTTGAATATTCTCTGACTAACGCTGGGAATGTAATCAGGCTATCTCCTATGTTTTGTGCATCTGCTCTAATAAGCACTCTCCTGTCTGTCGAAGAGAAGAGCCAGGAACAGCACCAAAAGAAATTCCCACTTGCATCCAAATGAGTGTTGCCTGGGGGAAGGAAGAACATATTCCTTCTCTTGACTTATAATTAGAGGGAAGAGACAAATCAGAGTTTTGTGATGAAGTAATACAACTTTTATAGCCCAGGATTCATCCAGTTACCCTGTATGATTATATCCAGCATTACCCCAGGGTGTCCCTGCATTGTCCTGCACTGATTCTCCCTCTGGAGCTGAACTCTGCAGACTTTGCCTTGCAAGATATCTCTCTGGAGCTGGAGATTGGCAGCTGTAGTAATTTTCATTAGCAGGCTCATTAGCCTTGGATATGGATCACCCTGTAGGGGGAGACAGTGGCTCTCCCTGGTAAAACATCTTTTGTGATCAAAGACAGGGAATATCTCACTCTCGTTTCCTTACAGTTAAGCTGAAATGCAATTATGTTCTTCCCGAGGCCAGGGAATAGGGAGATAATAGCAAGCACTGACTTCCCCCAGTGAACTTTTTTTCCAAGCAATTTTTCAGAAGGATTTCCCCACCCACCTTTGCTCTGATGATTCTGCAGACCGACCTCTTCAGGGCATCTCAGGTTTGGTTCTTTCTCAGTCTATTGCTATTTTTAGCCTGGTTTCCCAAGCTAGGAATCCATAATCATGTGCTCCCTCACCTTTGGTCTGGCAGTCCCTCAGACCTCCTCTAATGGTCTCTGAATTAATTGACCAATTTCAGCCACTCTGGACAGCAAAAATTATGTTTCTTTGAGTAGAACAGGCAAAGGAGGGAGATTTGCATGTTCCTGTTAATGAGGGTTGCCGTGAGCATTACCTGTCCTGCTTTGGTCTAGATGGCTGCTCAGCACCTACCAGCCTGACACAGACTGGTCTTTTTCTTGCTATGGACAAGTGACATGGGAAAGAAAAGGATGGGAAGACTTCAGGGCTGAGAAAGGATTATGTGTAAGGGATGCTTGTGAAGGAGAACTGGGCTCGTTAAGGCCAGCAGAGATACAGGACACTGACCCACTGGAGAAGGAGTTTTATTTGTTTCCAAAATCTACTGCACTGCTGATGGTGGTAGAAAGGATTTCTGCTGTTATAAAATGTCCTAAGGACCTTGTTCAGTGTCGTACTGGGAACCAAAGGCACCTGATGTACTCCCCACTTAACTCTTCCCTGGAATAACCTAGCTAGGAGAAAGACCTCACTGCTCAACAACAGCTCAGCTCCCTTGGAGACTTACCTAAACTTCATCTCTTATAATTCCCAAACTTTCCTTGCAGACATCTGTTGAGAAGGTCTTCAAATGCTTCCTGTTTAGCCTGTACAGCCCTGCACTTACAAGCACTGCTAACAGAGACAGCTCTCACCTGCAGGCCAGCAAACTGCATTGACCCACTCATCAATGAGCAGTGATTTCCCTTTCTTGTCTCTTTGCTCCTTCAACTAATCCTTTGTTTAACTGATATATTGTTAAACCTTCTAACAGTTTTGTAATCAAGATCCAGTTTTGGCTCAGGTCATATTTTTTTGTGTGGGTTTTTGGGTGTCTGGGGAAGTTGTAGTACTTCAAGGGGACAAGTGTTGCTGCTTCTTTGGCCTTCTGAAGTACTGCTAATAGAAGAGGCAATGTGACTCCATCACATGGGGAGTTAATTGAAACCCTGGCTGTCTGCTCTTGGCCATTATGTCAGGCTGAATTGCATGTCATTCATCCAGAGCATCCTCAGCCTCCCCTGATGCTTCTTACCCCCATCAATTTGGATTTCCAAGATAGCAGTTGGAGGGAAGACAAAATTTTCATGTCACTGGGCAACGAAAGTGATATTCATTTTGCACAGATTTATTAGGTGTCTGGAAAATGTATCGCTCCTACGTCCACTACATAACAAAGCTGGCCAGTATGGAAGGTGCCTCGCTGTACTCTGCACTGGTGGCTGTCACTGGGAGCAGGATTGCCAGATGTCCTGGCAGAACATCAGCCATTCCCTGGAAGTGCCAAATGCTCCAGCTCACACTCTGGATTGCAGGGAGTGGGTGTTGTTGAGTAACTGCAACAGCGGCAGTAGCCCTCGTGTCCCTGGAGTCCAGGAGCTGCTTAAATCATAGCATTGAAATTCTATATGGTGGCTCATAACAATGAGCTTCATTGATCCTGTCCACACTGAGGGCCTGATCCAGCCAAGCATCTGAGCAGGAATATTGCTCTGAGGCAGCAAATGTGTGATTTCACTTCGCTTTCCTCCAATTTAAAATGAAAAGTACATCCTCAGAACAAATCTGAATTGCTTGTGTAGAAGGGGAGTCACATTCCCCTCAGAGTGCCAACTGCAGGAACATCATGTCAGGGTGGTACAGAGTGAGTGTACCCTGAGAGAAGAGACCTGAGCCAGCACTGAAAGGATTGAGCAGCACCTGCACAATCCATTGCAACGTTTCAGTCAGAGGGAGGGAGTGGGGAAGCAGCCCATGATGACAGTCAGCTCTGGGTGACCATTTCTGACCTGCAGGACATGCTGGAGGCAACCCCATGACTGTCCTGATTCAACTATGTTGTTGTACCCAACAAACATGATTTCTGCCCAGCTCTGAGTGTGATTGGGTTGAAAGTGGGATTGGCAGAGTCCTCAATGTGTTTCTCACTCCATATGCAGCAGTGGGTCATCAGAAGCCCCTCCTCACTTCCCTCCCTCCTGTTTTCCTCATTTACTACCCTTTGAGGGGGTAGTTGTAGATCATTTTGGAGAGCATTACAAGCCAGGAACCTTGCCTGCAAGTGTGAGAAAATACTCAATTTCCAGCTGGGTAGGATATTGATAAGGCTACATGTAGCTTTTGAATGTTACTTCAGCAGACTAATTATGCTAAATCTATCTGGGAACCTTGTGCTGATGGTGAACCTAACTCCTGTCACTGCAGGTTAGGGTCTGCCACTAACCACAGCTGAGGAAGGAAGAGATGCACTGTTCAGAAAACTCATTCATTTGAGGAAGACAGGAATTGCCAGTACTTGGGGGGACACATGGGGAGAAGATGCATCCACAGCTCCCTTTGTGTCCCAACCTGATGCAGTAGTGAGCTGTAGCAGTGTGCTGGCATCAGCTGCAGGACTGGATGTGCTCTGGTGGTCTCTAATCTGAGGTGCCACAGGACACACCAGCATCTGCAACACTGACAAGTGCATTTCAGTCTCTGCTTTTTATCCTAGGCTGTTTTTTTAATCACAATTGTGTTTTAAGGGGATCTGTGTGTTGTGTTGTGACTGTTTCACATGTACAACTTGGACATCTAATTTAAGAAATCTTAGGAAGCTATTTTCCTGGCTTCTATTTCACTCGTTGTCACACCTGCTTTGATGTATTAAGCCATCACTTGTTGTGTGCGTGCTGTTTAATCCTTTTAATTCCTTTGATTGCTAGATGTTGAAAGACAAAAGGAATAAATAACTGGAACAAAGACTGGAACGTGCACTTGAAGCATGCTTCCCCCTCCTGAAGTTGAGGTTGTTCTGCTTTTACACATAGAATTAGTCCAGTTCACTTAATCATCTTTTTCTAATGGGAGATGCACGAAAAGAGGGATTCTCTAAGGTGAGGTTCAGCAGTTGAGGTGTCCAGGGAACCAGAGAGAGACTCTTGCCTGCCCTTAAGCTTCTTAATTTACTTGCTAATTAAAAAAAATTCAAAGCACTCCCCCCAAAATTAAGTCAGGGTTTTGTCTTTATACCCATGGGAAAGCTGTTTTTCTTTTGGTGAGGGAAAACACTCTGGGCAACTCTTGCCTTTAATAACTTCTTCCCCCTAAAAAGGTGGAGGGATCTATAGTCCAATTAAAAAGCATCTGCCCCAAGATTAAATATTCTATAAGCAGCTAGAAGAAAGGTTTGCCACAAAGATGGTTGACTCACCATCCCTGGAGGTGTTTAAAAGATGCATAGATGTGGCACCTGGGGACATGGGTTAGCGGTGGATTTGGGAGTGCTTGTTAATGGCTGGACATGCTGACCTAAAGGTCTTTTCCAGCCTAAATGAGTATGATTCCATGAATACTGACTAGAGACACTGTCATACCCAAGTGTCAGACGCATTTACAATTCAGCCTCCAGCTGGGAGGTGACCATGCTCTGACACCTGCCCTCACAAACATTTACAGAGACTTTCTGGCTGGCCCAGGCTGGAATAACGTGGTGTAATTAAAGTGAATTTGTGCTGTGCCATACAGGTTGAGGGGCTGAGGCCAGAATAGGCTCAAAACTCAGAAAGATGAATGAAGTTTTCTCATCCCAGGGGTCCTGTTGATCAGGAAGATTTACTGTTTGCTGTTAAGAATCTGAAATCAATAATCATCAGACAAAAACACATTGATAGTGATGCACTTGCTGCCTGCATGTGCCTTGTGCTGGTTTTGCCCCCTTTCTGATCTGCAAAGCCCCAGGTACCCTGGCAGGGCAATGTGCACTGCTGCAGCTCCCTGCATTTCTGTCCTGAAAATGGAAAGGGATTATTTTTGTATGCTTTTGAATGTGTGAACATTTCTAATTTTCTTGCCTGCTCCTGGGGCTTTAGCTTTGTTAACATTTTGGTAATGAAGCTGTGCCTTAAAAAAACCTTTTCACAAAAAAAGCATTCAAGCAATCAGTTCAGAGCAACCAAAGTCCTGTAGCTTCAGAGTAACCACGTTGCCTTGTTCATTTTTTCCATTTAATGGCATTGCCTCCCCTGCTCACCTCACACGCTTACTTCAGTGGGAATAGTCAAGTGGGAGCTCCAAAATTCAAATTATATTGGATGTGTTCTTTTGTTCCTTTTGAAGAGAGGTATAAAAGGCCAGGCTGTGAAAATTTAAGATTGCATTTTTGTTGTACTTGGGAATGCATTTATTACCTCACGTCTTAATCTCTGTGTTGCCTTACTTTGTGCCCACCTATGGAAAGGATCGTAGTCGGTGAGCAGTGAGAGGAGGGAATCCATTTTTTCTCCTGTGCTTTGAGAAGGATAAGTGTCAGACTTGAACAGCTGCAATCCAAGATCCCAGGGAGTCAGGGGCAAGATGGTCTGGGAGATGCTCCCAGGAGCAGCAGTTATCTCCCACCTTGGCATGTGGCTGCAATAAATACAGGGCCCAGCAGCACCTTCAGGACCCTGGTGGAGCAGGGTATTTCCATCAAGGCCACACCCATCCTCTGATCCCATCTTGTCACAGCACCACTGCCACGTTAGGATTGTGTCCAGGAGGTTAAAACTGAGGCCCTTTCAGCTGAGCTTGCGATTTAGTCTTCCAGCTGCTCTCACAGCTCTGGTTCTGCATCATCCATCCCTCCAATACAACCAAACAGTGAGAACCAGGATTTGTTTTCTAAATTTACACACTCAAAAACTAGTTTTGCAAGTTCTCAGTGTGAGCCATGATCCTTCTCAGGTGCATGCACAACCCAGAATGCTGCTAGGTAAGCCCATCTCCCTGATTCTCGTGGTATTTTTGCTTTTCTCATGCTGGTATTTCAATTCAAGCTGAAAGGTACAACTAATGCAGAGTACTGTTCCTGCAAAGGATTCAGTAACCTGGATGTCAGTCATGGAGAACTGGTCCATGTGTCATTCTATAGGCTAAATTTGACTCTAGGGGTAAATATTTAATCTTTTTCATTTGTTTAGTGATAATTTAATAGACAAATGACAACGCCAGAGAAATAACATCATCCTTGGTGTTAGAAAGAGTTGTTGCAATCTGTTTAGTAAAGACATAAACATTTTTAATTAATAAAGTGTTCTTCAAAAATGCATTATTTACTGGTTTGAATAGTAATGAGAAAACAATTTATCCTATTTAATGAACCATTTTAAAACAGTTTTTTGACAAAGAGAGCAACAAACTGTTCCCTTTGGCATTTTTCTTCTCCTGTTGGTACTTGCATGTAAAACCAAACACAGTAATGTGGTGAAATAGGGTAAGACTTTCCAGAATCTGGGCCATGGAGTCAGGTTTAGCCCACCCTAGTTTTCTGGGGAATGCATTACTCTGTCCCAAGCCAGGCTCTATTGAAACACATCACTGAAGAAATAAGAACAGTTGACATTGTTGAAATGTCACCTCTTGGTAACCTCAGTTTATTCAGGGAACAAAATGATCTCTCAGTACAAACCTGTCCTGATAATCTCTGGAGAAATCCTTCCATAAGACTATTTAAAGGTTATCTGCAATTTGGCTGGAAAATAGAGTCAAAGCTGTTAACATGACTCTGTCTTTGTATAATCCTGGAAAGTTCAGTGTGTATTTCTGAGTTGTCAAGTGCAGAGATTTTGGCCTGCTTAGAGCTATGGCAAATACTCCTGAGGATTCTTGTCAGAATTTAGACATGTATTGATCAGGATGAGTAAGAGGAAAAGAATAAAAAGTCAACGTGAAGCATCCTGAAACTGAAATGCAAGCATCGAGCAAAAAAACATAATCAAAACTTATCAAAGACCTTTTCTGACACTAAGAATATGTTAATTAGTGTATGTTAATTCTATCAAGTGTTCCTTCACACTGTGGAGGAAAAGGTTAGATTGTTGCTGAGTTGGAACTCATTATTGGATATACATCTCTTGTTTTTTGACAAAATACGTGCATGCACAGCAGAACAAACCAGTAAAATGGGGAAAATGAGCCTTTTCTTGATGCTCACAAAATAGAAGCCAGTCAGTCCCAAGTGAGTGTTCAGATGGGGACAGGGGAGCCACAGGGACAATTTCCCTTATCTAGGCACAGGTGTTGATGTTTTGGTTAGATGTGTTTCATTTATCTTTCCTTCTCACCTCCTCCTTGATGGGCTTGCTCTGTCTGGTCACACTGTGATGTGTGGGATGGGCCATCTCAGGAAAAGCAAAGGGGAAAACTGGGCAGAAAACATAAGCAGGATGAGGCACATGAGGAGGAGAGAACAGAGTGGACCCACACGTGTGAGGCTGGGAGATCCTTGCTTCTCCACAGTGACCAGCTAATGAGTGAGAGGACCTTTGAAAGAGATATTAAAGCAGTGACAGAGCCAAACTCTTCCCAGAGCTGCACAATAAATGGACAAGAGCCAGTGGGAACAAGCTGCAGCAAAAAGAATTTCTGGCTGTATATATAAAAAATTTGATGTGAATTTTTGAAGTACTGAAACAGAGGCCCAGAGAGGTGTGGCTCTGCATCCTTGGGGCTTTCAAGATTTGACTACAAAAGACCTTCAGCAGCCTGATCTTGCTTTGAAGTTAAGTCTGCAGGCAGTCACACTAGGTGACCTACAGAGATCCTTTCCAACCTAAATTATTCTACAATCCTAAGAAAATGAGGCTTATGTTTTATGAATACGCACTGTATGGTAGAGCAAACAAATACAACAAAGGAATGAAGAGTTATTTTTCTTTTAAAAATTAAGCATTTCTTTTCCCTTGCCAAGATTTGGGTGAAAGATTTCCTTAGCAACACCAGAATGTATTTTTTGGCAGAGAAGGGGTGGTGCAAAAGTACTGTTCCAGCACAGTGTAGGTGCTTGGCCCATCAGCAGGTGCAGTGTGGAAAGACAGATCTCTGAACCCTAAGTTTGGCAGGTTTAAGTGTAGGAAAAAAAGAAAAGGAAACCATCTGTACCTCAAGTTCTGGTGAAACAGAGTTAAGCAATGAAAGACAAAGTATCTTTAAAGCAGTCACCTGAGCTTTTTATTCTCATTTGAATGTTGCCAAGGACTAAGAATAATGTTTTACCAAATGTTCTTGCAAAAATGGAGAAAATAGCTGCGGTTGATCACTGTAAAGCACCTGACCAGCATTTCAAATACACCTTCTTCCCCTTCCTCCCTCGGTCAGCAGTCTCTAGGAAATGAGAAACAATCACTTTGGTGGTGTTTTCCCCAGTGGGCAGCCTTGCCTGTAAGCGATTTGTCATTTAGCACAGTTAAATGAGAGATCATGTTTTTGTTTTTCCCCCGTTAGCCGAGCTGTGATCCTGCTGCAGCAGCAGCAGTGAGTGTGCCCCCCTCCCTCTCCTCTCCCTACCTGCCAAACACACACACAAACACCAGATCTGTCTGGCCTGGAGTCCTGCTCTACTTTACAGCTTGGAATAGCCAGGGAACCATCCAGCCCCAGGAACTGCTCCAACACTGGCTGAAGAAAATGATAGGAGGCAAGGAAAATTATGTGAAGCTAAGCCCAGCAGCACTGGTGCTCTGCAGTCCTATACCATGTCTCCTCTGAAATTCCACTTCCCCTCTTCCATTGGGTGGGGAGGAGTGGCTCCAGTCCTCCCTTCATCCCTTCCTTCTCCTGAGGGAAGGGCTGTGTAGTGCTGGTTACCTGAGGAGCAATTAGGTCAGATTTGCAATTGGGGTACACCTTTTTTGAGCCTCTCAGGAGAAGTTAGCAAGCCAGACTATCCCTAAATTTGGGGTAGTCCCTGCAGTGATGTCTGGGACCAAGAGATAACTGCCCAGCTTTTGCTGGTGGCTTTTGTCTGGGATGAGAGAGACACTGACTGGGGCCTATTCTCCTTTGACATGTGGTCCAGGAGAGGTTCTGCATGTGGGGATAACAGATACAGTTTCATGTAGCACAGGGCCTGAATTAATCTTTGAAATAAGCATGTCTCTAAACCTGTATGATCCTATTCTGCATTGCAAAAGGGTTATTGTTACTGTGAAGGTCTACCTGTAGACAGATAGTACAGCTCTTTACCAGCTGCTTTAGACAAATCATACACCTGTTCTCCTTATTTTGTCTTTTTGTCACCATATGCCTGCAAATGTACAATAAATAAACAAATAAAAGAAGAATATGGCTGTTAGTCAAAAGTAAGCATCAAGGAGGTGAGAACATCTCTCTCCAGAACGACTAGTGCCTGGAAAATGAGCCTTGAGGGGAAAAAAAATGAAGGGAAGTCATGGAAATGAACAACAGGAGAATGCTACAAAATGTTGTTGCTTCTCAGTAGAATTTTACCCATCAGCTTTGACATAAGTACCATATTCCGGCTGTAAAACATAATTAGAGCAGTGAATCAGAAAGGAGCTGTCCATCGAGCAGCACAGTGTGTTCTCAGCCAAGGAGAGGGATGTGAAACTCATGCAAATAAGGCTGAGTTCCCCTGCTTCCTCCTTAGGAAACTGAGTGTGACACAATCAGCAAAAAAACGTTTGCAGCGAGCTGCAGATTTCACATGCTGTTGGGAGCCGGAATTCGCCTCCGAGCCCTGCATTAAGTGGAGGGAACTGCCTCCCTCCATCAGCTGCTGCTCTCTGAGCTCCCCTTGCA
Organism: Cyanistes caeruleus; assembly: GCF_971803275.1. Taxonomy (NCBI): domain Eukaryota; kingdom Metazoa; phylum Chordata; class Aves; order Passeriformes; family Paridae; genus Cyanistes; species Cyanistes caeruleus. Next base: position 7,095,826 of record NC_141713.1, read on the forward strand.
GCATGCAACTGTTCCACTGTGCTGCTCTGTTGGAGGGGAAAGCCATGGCCAAACTCAACAGATTTGGATGCCAGCTCGAAGCGTGTTCCAGGACACCACAGAAAAAGTCTTCCAGCTCAGTGGTGTGGGTTCTTCTGATGTTCGCCAGGCTCGATCCAATCATCCATCATTTTATCAACTATGCTGGCTTTGGGCACAGAGGATTCAAAAGCTGGGTCTTTTAAAGGGCCTGCTCAGAAAAAAAAATGCAGGCTCTCCCTCATTTTGGTTTCTTCAGGGTTTAATCTGTGCGTTTCTCTCCCCTGCTATTCTACAGCTTGGTAGTCTATAGCATTATAGCTAGTATATAATGTTACTTAGATATTTAATGCTGCATTCCTGATCCTTAGAGCTGCATTTGTATTGTGTCACTACCTGTCTTGACCTACCAAATCTTCAGGCTGGGAAGTTGAGACACTGTGGGGTACACATGGCTTATTCCCAAACACTGCCCCTAAAGAGAATTTGACACAAATGGCCTAAAGTTATATTCTTCTGCAAGCCAAACCTTCATTTGATCCTGGTTATTGGGAACAGGGCAGACCTGACCATAAATTTGAGTACATTACACATCCAGCTAAACAGACTGAGTTTTATAATGGCTTTTGAGTGCTTAATGTTGCGCTGATTTTGGAGACGCAGCAGCAGCACAAGTAACACAGGCAATCAATGCTGAATGGGTGGAATTTCACTGCTTGCACATTCCCTACAACTAGGACTTTGTCCCTGAGGATCTTCTGGAATCCAACAAAAATTGCTTATCCTGGTTAATATTTGAAATGAAACACATCCTCCCTGCCCCAAGCTGACCCAGAATCTGTGATGAGGAACATCTCCTGCCTCGTGGCCAAGCTCACAGGGATGCCTGTCCCTGAGGAATCCAAAATCCCTTTCATTTGTGCAAGAGAAATTAATTGTGTGCTAAATGTAAATTCATCTTAGAGAAGCGCAGCTGGTAGCAGTGGCCTCCTCAAACGCATTCAGCTCTCCAAAGGCTGCTGATTCCGAACCACACGTGCTGGCTCCTATCTTCTACTCGGAGGATCTGTGCTCTAACTCTGTTGTTAAGCCCATTTTCCCCTTAGGTACTTGCAGTGTGTGTGGGCAGCACTCAGCTGTGGTGTATAACAAGCAGGATTTGTCTATCAGCACTGTGTCATTTCAGCAGCACAGGAAGGATCATTCTTTGATATGGAACAGCCAAGGTTTTGCTGAGTGGTGATAACCAACCCGAGCTGGGCACTTTTGCAAAGCTCCTGTACACTTCAAGTGTGCCTCATCAGACCCTTTGTCTTCAAGTTTCTTGGCTCACAGACTGAATTTTCCTCCTGAAAGTTTCCCCTGTACATAACTGATAGAAAGGCACTGGGATTTTGAGACAAAACCAGGTATCTGAGCATAGGTGTGGCATTTCAGGTGCCCAAGGGTAGCAGAGACTGGCAAATATATCCAGGACCCAGAGGAGATTTTGGACCTTTAGAAACCATGAGCTGAACACTGGGCAGCATGTCCTACAGGTGCTGGAAGGCATTTTGGACACAATGTTTTGCAGGTGGATATGCCTCTTTCCACATTGTGACCCTTCTCAGGAGGTACTGGGGTCCCTGTGAAAGGACTCCTCGACTTCTCATTTACTTGCTTCAGCCAAGGAGCAAAGCCAAGGAAGGGCAAAGTGGCAGTACAAGCAATAAATAACAGCAGATTTCTGTGAAGGACCCAACCCTTTGAGGATCTGCAATTGCTATTAATATCAATGCCAATCTGAGTTACTAGAAAGGCACCAGAAAGAGGCAAAATGCTCTCTGCCAGACCAAACACATATCAGAGAGATGGAGAGATACCACTGAAAGTAACAGGAGTCACTGCTGGGCTCCACATGCCCAGGAACCCTTCCCAAAAGCTGTCCTTGCCTGAACTGAGTTCTCTGTAAAGAGCACATTTCACCAAGTGAGCTTGTCACTGCTTTGATTGTGCTTTTGTTTGTGGTGGCCTCCTTCCCTCTCTGAAGTTAAAGATCACACACTGCCCTTTCTTTCCCAAGTTCCTTTTGCTCTCTGCTCCCACTCTGCTGGCCATGGTGGCTGAGCAGTAACAGTTCTGGGTTGCTGTTGTGTTGTCCTTACAGATTTATTTCATACCATCAGGCTGCTGAGTTAACAGCCAGTTGTTAGAGCCCGTAATGATGAGTTGCTTTTTCCAGACTTCTTTTTCAACCTAAGAATGCAGGGAGATTGTCCCAGCCCAGTGGAATATGGCTGAACCTCACTGGCTGGATGAAGAAATGAACACATATCCAGGTTTTAGCATCAAATGTATCATTTTCAGTGTAATGGCATCCCTGCTATTAACTTAGCAAGAGAAGAGGAACCTGCTGGGAATCATTCTTCCATTTTTGTTTTAATCAAGAAATCAGTAAATTAATTTTAGCTCTATGAAAACAGCACAGCCTTTTTGTTTTCCCTGGTGAGAATTTATTCAGGTTTTTGAACAAGTTCTCATCATTCACTTCTTATGTTTTCCACAAATTTTGAGTATTTCTGCCAGTAAAGTCCAAGTAAGAGCTTATAGCAGCTTTGCTTGAGTGCCAGTTCATGGATATCTGTCACAGGAGCCAGAAATGTCCTGGTCTGATTTATGTTGGGAATGATCCAGGCAAAGGGCACTAGTCAAACTCCATCATGCTCAGAGGAGAGGAAGGAAACACACCTGGAACCCTGGAACATCAGAACCCTGATGGAGAAAAAGGGTGCTCACAGAAGGTGGAAGGCAGGCAGGGTTTTGGAAAGTGCGAGAAGACAGTTCTTCAGGTATTTTGTTTTCAGAATTAAAACTGGAATTCTGAAACGGGAAATGAACAGGGCTCTGGCAGGCACTTCATGGTTTCCAGCAACCTCTAACTTTGGCTGTGATGTGAAAATATGGCTACTGAGTGAATCTTGGTAATTACCTACTTACCTAATCAGATCAGTTCATCACCAGCAGAAGTGTCAAGTGGAAGGTGGAACAGGAAGGCCTGAGCTTTCTTGGCCATGGTTTATTGGCCTTTTCCAGAGCTGTAGGAATGGGGATACCCTGGATTGGCAGAGCTTTCGTGTATCTCAGTGGCCAGGGAATCAGTCCATGAGGCACAGAACATCTGGTTTATTCCTAGTTTTTCTTCATCCTCTGGCTGACTTTGTGTGGTGGGAGGTCAGTCTGACTTCCATCTCCATCCCTGAGATCCTTTTATGATGCTGAAAACAAGAGGAGCAGGGGTGGAATGAACTTTTCCACTGCAGAGGAGAAGTGACCAGAATGTCCTCTGCTGAGGCCAGAGGACATTCTGGTCACTGTGACAACTCAGGCCTTTGTCACCTTGCTCAGGAAGAGCAAATTCACTGCAAGGAGCTCTAGAGAAAGCTCCAAGTGACAGTAGTGTCTTCACTGGCTCAGCCAAACTGCTGACAGCCCTGCAGTCAGACAGCTGGGGTTCTTTTCCTTTTTCCTTTTTTGTTTCTCCTGCTGTATTTCTCCTACACCACCACATCCCCACATTAAAAAAAAAAAAAAAAGAAAAAAAAAAAAGAAAGGAAAATAAGAAAAAAGATTCAACGGAAATGGCATTTCTGTGATGACATCACGAAACAACAGCAAAGATAAACACAGCTGAAAGCTGTCTGAAACATCCAGCAGTGATATGATTTTGCCCTGGTTCTGACAGGTTAGGGTGTCCAAGAATTCACCTGCTCTTTTCTAGCCCTGAAGTCTCATTATTTACTGTTTTTCTTGATCTTTTCTCTTTCATTGTGTTTCCTCATGTGGTTGATCTTATTTTGTTTTTAATTAATTGCCCTCAAAAATAATGGCATGAATACAATACTTCACAATACTTTTTTCCTTTCCCATAAATACCATATTTAAATATATCTAAAGAGTGTCTAGAAGGGTCATCTTATGCTATAGAAGCTGTTGCTAGAGAAGTAAGGAATAAGAGATCATGTAAAATGAAAGGCTTACACAATTTTCTACACTGCAAGGACTTCTAGTTGAGATAACTTTTTTTGCATATTTAATAAAAGAATAAAATTATTTTAAATTGTGGTTTCTTGCCACTAGAGCTTGTCATTGCTTACTTAACTCTGTAACAAAAAAAAAAAAAGGAAAGCCTCTGAAGTTCATTTAGAAATTTTAGTGTTTCACTTTGGACATATTATTAACTTTGATATTTCATGCCCATTTATTCCATCAAAATTAGCATAACCATTTCCTATCAATAAAATAATAATTGTTCCTTTCTATTATTTTTGTTACTACAGAAGTGAAATACGGTACTCTGTTCTCATCTTTTACTTTCCACATCTTTTGTAGTACAATTGCAAAAAAAAAGGTTTTTGTCCCATTAAATGATTCAAGTCTTTCAGAATTATTTCTGTCCCACACTTTTGGAGTAAAAAATCAGGTCTTAATATGTTTTTTGAGACAGAATCTTTTATTTTGTTAATTTGGAAATCTTGCAGCAGTCTGAAACATCTTCTCTTATTCAGAAAGATGATTTATTTTTTTCCCTGTGTAAAAATCCTTACTAACTCTCTAGCTAAGTAAGGTAAAGCAAGTTTTTCTTTGAAAAAAGAAAAAAAAAAAAAACCAACAAAACAAATAGAAACCCCAACCAAACTAAACTCCCTAAACTCCTTTACATGCAAAAGATTTTCTGAAATCTTTTGAACAAATAAATTAATTAAAATTCAGCCTTTTCATGATCGTTTTTTTGTCATATACATATTCTTGTCTTAAAGGAGACAGTGAATTATCTTAATTAATAAATAAATAAATAAATAAATAAATAAATAGAATTACCAGCTCTAAATCTGAGTGCTAAGCATAAAAATGGGGAAGAGGGGCAGGCTTTCAGTCTGGTGCGTTCTACAATAGACTCGTTTAAAAATAAAAACCAGCAAGAGATGCAGAAATCTGATCTAAATTCTTTTCCTGGCAGGGGAATAAACCAGGTAGCTTTATCAGCCTTTCCTGTTGTGACTGCATTTCTTAGCACTGCCTTTGACTTGACAGGTTCTGGCAGGTGTTTTGTTCTCATCTGGGGTGAGAAGCTGCAGGGATTTAATCCACGGGGCGACTGCAGCCTGCAGCACTCGAGGTGCACCTTTACTGTGGCAACTGGAGGAGCAAATGTGCAGGGGAAGGTGTGGTGCCAGGTGTGTGACACAGGTGCCACGTCCAGGCATCGCTGTGACTTGTGGAGGATGGTGAGGGATGCCCATGTGCTTCCTTGGGAGGTAGGATGGACACACACCTGTAAAAAGCTCCTCCATTAATTTATCTGACTGGAAGGTTGAGGAAGTCAGTCCTGCTTTTAGCTCTGGGGAAAAAAATACCCACAAAAAAACAACCCTTCTAGGCATATAAAAATGCTTTTACAAATCTCAGGCACCCCCTCCAATCTGGGGGCCACACACCCATGTCCACGTGCCTGCTGTCTGCATCTCTGACTTGTTTTACTTGCAGGGGGAAGTTTGAGTCCCTGCCATAAATCCAACACCCTGAGCAGTGTGCACGAGCAGAGACCCCCTGACACCTTTGTAGAGCCCTGGGCTTGTGCTCTCCCAGGATAAGCTGGTCCCTGCTGCAGTAAACTCCATCAGCACGTACCAGACTTTCAATCTCAGACTCTCAGAAACAGACCCATCTTCAAAATCTATAATGCAATCCACAGAGTCAATTTTTCATCTAGTGCTCCACGTCTGGGGTGAGCCAAGTTTCTTAGAGTTGCAGTCTGGGTATTTTTTGCCTTTCTGGTTTTTTTTGCTTTGTATTTTGTTTGGTTGGTCTTTTTCCCTTTCCTCTCTCAGATGATTAATGTGAGTCATTGACTGTTTTTTTTTTCCTGCTTCTCTGATGGTTTGATTGGCTTTCTGAGGCCAAAATGAACCCAGTACCTTGTGGGAGTATTTGAAGGCCTTTGCTAATTCAATTAACTCTAAACTAAATTCTTTGTGGGATGGATTTAGTAAAAACTGCCTGGTGGGGAAGGAATTCCACTCACTTAAACTTCAGGCCACTGCACTGACCTGTTTCACAAAGATCCCTGAGAATGGCAGAATCCAAGAGAGATGCAGGTTTGTTTCTGAGACCATTAAGTCACCATTTAGCTGTTTGAGGCATAGGACTAGAAGGAGCAGTTTTGAGTCATTGGGTCCTGTCCTTTCCAGCAGAGGCAGACTTACAGAAAGTAGGTGTCCAAGAAATATTTGCAGAACAGCTGCTCCACCTGCCCTTAAAGAACGTGTCCCACTGCCCTCCACCCCACAGAGAGATGAAAACAAAACCCCACAGCTGTTCTTCACAAGGGAAGACAGCAGGAGAAATAGGATGTCTCTCATGTCCTAGATTTTCCTAGAGTAGCATGGCTGTTGTGTGAATCTCCTGGGTGAGCCAGTGCACCAGAGCACACAGCACACCAGAAGGGACAGGAAAGTTTAGCTGACATCAGGGAAAAAAATCTCAGTCTCACACAAAGCAAAATAACCAAACCCAAGCACCTGGCTAAATAGGCAATCTCCCTCCAGAGCAGAAAAAGCCTGGGCTCTCCCCCAGGGCTCTGTAGCTGTCTGCACACAAATGTGTGACTGCTCTGGCGTGTTACTCACTTCAGTGGTGGAGGAAGGAGATGAGCAGAGAGATCTGGATGTCATCACTCCATTTCCAGAAGGAAACCCCTCATTCTGAAGTTTCACTCCCCATCTGAGGGAAGATGAGGGGTTGGGAGGCACCCTGGGCTGGGACAATGCCTGCCACTGTTCAGCTGTTTGCTGGACTGAGGAGATGGGCAGCACAGGGATAAGTTCCCAGATCAGATGACCCATTTTACTTGATCTGAAATGAAAAATTTGCATTTCATTCTTAACTTTGGCTTAACCTTTAAAAGAAAAATTTGTCACCCTCCAAAATAGGATCTCAGAAGGTTTTGTTTAAAAGAAAAGCTGAATCAAAACATTGAGATACTCCTAGATTTCTTTATACCACCTCTCCAGAAAAAGCTGTTTTGCACCTCACAGATTTTAGGTGCTCACAGAATCCATTTTTTCCCACCTTTGAGCATAAAATCGTCAAGAGTCACTGCTGAGTACTGCAGTGAGCTTCTGTCCCTGTTCTCCAGCTGAACCTCAGAAATGCTGGGTGTTAATAAAACATCTCTTTGGTTTAAATCACTCCCATCAAACCAGTGTGTCCTCTCCTCATCACTAGGATGCCTTTGCTCTCCAAGATCATTGTCTATTCACTTCCCATGTGGTTCTGCCATCAGTCAACCCAGGAGATCTGAGTTTCAACCAGAATCATTTATGAAGCAGCAGCAAAAATGCTGGTGAATTAAAAGATGGCATGCTGTTTGTTGTTGTTTTAAATCTGATGTCTTTACAAAGGGAAAACATTTCCAGGGATGGGTTTGTAGTGGTAATAAAAATCTGACGCAAGTGAACAGGAGAAGGAAGTAGGAGGAAGGTTTTGAAAACACTTTGGGGGGCTGGGGGGGAAGGCAACATGAAATGGAAGTTAAAATGAGAGGTGCAATGATTTGAGAAAAGACACTCAGCTGCTTCCCTCTTTCCCTGCTCTGCCTTTCTTCCCTGATAAACATACGGATGGGAGAGTTGAAACAGATTTAGAGTAGGAATGCAAATGAGGTTTACATGAAACAGCATCTTGTCCGTGGTTGCTGGAGGAACCTGGATGTGTCCCAAGTTCCCAGGCAGCGGTTTGCTCAGGTACAGCAGGAGCAGCAGGTGCCTCCAGGCTTCACTCATGGACCATCCGCTCCCGCAGCAAGAGCTGCGCTGTGCCAGGTGCGGAGGATTAGGACGTGGGGAAATGGGCCTGATCCAAACTTGTGCTTGGTGTGATTTGGATTCTGGATGGCTTAGTGGCCCTTGAGGGTATGTGGCTGCTCACACATTGTGCTCAGCATCTCACAGAAAAAGGCTAATGCTGGCTAAGGCTTTGGTGCTCTTCCATTAGCTTGCACAGTCTGTCACACAAGCCAGGCATCCAAAATATAGGTCAAAGAGCTTCTTGTTGTGATAGTCCACACCTGAAAACTTCTCCTGCATGGATTTCAGTAGAATAACTGTCTGAAGGATTTTTTATAGTCTGAATGACATTTTCCTCAAATCTGCATGCAATTTCAAAATCCCCTCACCTGTTATTTGATGCCTACCTGGGACTAACAGCCCCAAGGACACGGAAGAGGGCAGGAAGGATTGTCCTGTTCTCACTGTGCTGTCTCATATGGGAGAAAGGATTGCATTGATAAGTAATAAATGTAATTCGTTATTAATAAATTAATATAATTCATTAATTATATTATTAATTAATGCCCAAAAGCTCTTCCTTCCCAGTCCCTGGAAATCCATGGCAGCAGAATGGTGAAGTACCCGGTCAAGGTGCTCAACTACCCTGGACTGATACACACCAGCACCTCCAGAGGGAAGCAAAATAAACTGCTCTCTGGAAATATTTCCACTGACTCTACAGGAGGTTGCAGTTGGGGTAATTTGGTTGTACTTTGATAAATCTGGGCTAATCTTTCCCCAAAACCTGCTCTTGGCAACACCTTTTCCTTTCTGGGATGCCATACACCCATTACCAATGTTCCTCAATCCATGCTTTTGAGTGAAGGAGACCAAAGAATGGGTGGGGAGGAAATAAGACTCAATAACTGAAACCTTTTATTTTAAAGGCTAGAAGATGGTCAAATAACCTGGCTGTGTTCCCCCAAGTTGGAAATACTGTGAGCTGGAGTTTGGCACAATGCTCCCTTCTCAGTGACTAAATATCTCATTAGTTTGGGACGTAGGATGTGAGGGGGATGGCTGTTGTCAAAATGAAACATTGTGAAGAAGGTAGATCTCAGGATGAGCTCTTAAAACTTCCATGTAACCACTTGGCATTTCTTCTACACTCCCAAAAGGACTGAATTTAATGATACACTTATGCATTGCGTGCTTGACCTTGTATCTGGTCTCCCCAGGATGCCCCAAAAAAATCAATGGCAAGACTTTAATCAGTTGTAATAAGTTCATGGAAGAGAGTCATTTACCAAGGCCCCTCTGTCGTCTGCATTTGCACCGTGGTTCCAACTGATTTTTTTATGCCAATTACTAACTGTGAATCAGGATTGGAGGGAAAATAATCTGTGCTTGGTCAACCTTGTACTTTCTGAGATTTTCAGATAAGACCAGCGGCCTTCTCTGCCCTTTATCCTTCTATTGCAACCTTTAATTGATATGTTTCCCTCCAATTATCTGTGGTGATTTTTTTTTTTTTCTAATTTTCATAAAGTAGAGCAAAAACATACAGTGGTTGGAGAAAGCAAAAAACAACTTATTCATTAGAACTCCAAACAACTTCAACCCAGGCTTGGGAGCTAAAAAGTAACTTGAATGATTTTGCACAGATTAGATGCAGCTTCCATACACAGTCACACTTCTGTAGTAAACAATTTAAAACCAAAACCTTTTAAAATCTTTTAAAAAAAACCCTTACAGTATCACATAACTCTGGGAATTATTATTTTTACATAAAAAGAGCTATCTGGGCTCTGCTAAAAGCTAGCAATTAGCTTGTACAGCAAGGAGTGGAAGGCAGACAACGAGTGGCACCTTGGTGGTTTTCTTTGCTGTTTCACTGCTATTGGGTCCATCAGAGAGATGTCATCACCATGACAGTGAGGAAAAAAAATCAAACCCTTTCTGAGGAATAGCATGCTCAGCTCTTCAGCTGTGTGCTTAGCAGAGAGAGAGCTTGGTAACACCATCTAGTTAATTAAATCTTACTTTGTCTCTTTTTAACATTGTAATTACACCAATTGTAAGCCAGATCCTGATGTTTTTCAAGGGGTTTTTGAGAGCTCAGCTCCTTGAGGCTGACATTATGAGACACATAGGGTGGAAGAGAGGGGTTTGTTTTGGGGTGGTCCCTGGCTGCCAGTTGCAAAACCACCTTTTCTTGTGGGTTTCTGGTGTACAGACAATGGACACCCAAGCAGAGAGGGAAATCAGAGGGTTGGTACACAGATTAGGTCTGTCAATGGTCTTGCATCTTTGTGCCGTGGAAGGCAAGCCTAAAACTGGCTCCTGCAAATCCTTTGCCTGTAGGAGCCTCTGGGACCCAGTGGTATTCTCTGTCCTGTGCAGAGCTCCTAAAAAGCTGAATTTCAGGCAGGCAATACTAATAATAAATTAGGCTAGTAGTAAGCCTTGGCTCTGCTGCTCCTGGGAGTATCTGGGAGGCAGCAAAGAGTGCTCAGCCCATGGAAGGATTACTGACAGTCTGAAAACTTAAAGTCATCCAGTGATCTCAGTCCTCCTAATGCTGTTTCAGCAAGTGTGAGAAAAGGGCTTGTGTGTGTTTCCACCCTACACAAGGACCTCCTGCTCAAATGAAAAAAAGTACTGCTCAGGCATGGATTAGGCCACTGCCAGTTTTCCTAGGCTGACAGCACTGCTAAATAGAAAAAACCCCAAGCATTTCTTATACCCCTGCAGCTTCCCATAGTCTTGCTTTGGAGCTCTCTCTAGCAGTGCCAGCACAGGCAAGGCTCCTCCTTCCCCTGCTCCCCTGGTAGCATCACTAAATGCTCCTCACTGAATGACAAACAGGCTGTGAGAACACAGGGGCTGGACATCACAGCTTATTGGCAAGCTGAGTATTCCCAGATAGCTCAAAAACAGGAGCTTCACTGCCAGACTCCAGTCCCTGACAGTGCTGAGAGACACAGGCTGCACCTCTGAGAGCTTCCAGGTACCATCACTGACGGGGCCATCTGGAGCTGTGAGGAATGATGGTGATTGCAGACCAGCAGAGAGAGCTCTTGATATGCACTCATGGCTGAGGACATTGAGAAAGCACATCACAACCATTTCCATGGCAACTGGCTTTGATGGACTTCAGGGCAGTAGGAAACTAAGAAATAAGTTGACTTAGGGCAAGGGAAGAAAAATTGCCGTTAAAAGTATTGTGTAAGTGCTGGGTGTGGGTGGGGAGGTATTCACATACGTGAGGGTGGAATTTAACCTAAGCCACTGCCCAGGTTATTCCTCTCAGTCAGGGCCCAGCTTCTCCCTGCTGCCAAACACGTGAAGTTTTATTTTCATTGCTGGCTTCTGCTTCACTTTGGGAAAATAATCACTTAAAATCCATAAAAAACTTCTTAATGGCAGGGGTTTCCCCTGGCAGCAATCTCAGCATGACCTTGGAGTCTTCTGTGAGTACTGGACTCTGGGTTCAACAGGGCAATTCTGCATAGAAATGGGACTTGGAGAATAAAGCTCAGGGGTGCACTGTCAGTGGGCTTGAAAAACGAAGCCCCAGATAAAGCGTTTTCTGTGGCAAAATCTGTGTACTAGCAGTGCATGGATGGGCAAAATGAGTGAGTCAGGCACGGGGAGAGGATTGCATTACTTTATTTTCCTGTGAATATCATATTCAAGAGAGAGAAACAGTGCCACATGGCACAAACCAGCATGGATTAAGCACAACTTCTATTCTGTTTCTGAGAACAGTTCTGGGTATATTGGTAGTTTAAAGCTAATTGGAGAGGGTTTGTGATGGTCCTATCTGAGAGGGAGGAATGACTCAGTCACCCCTGCTGAGCAGAGTCAAATCCTTCCAGCTTTTGGGTTACACTGCAAGAGATAGGATGCTTGGCCAGGCTTACTTGTTCTGGTGTGAGCACGAGGGAGCAAAGACAAACAGAGAAGCTTATTCCTCAAAGAAAGTGAGTTTCTCACATGCAGAGGTTTGAAAAACAGCTGTTCAGGACAGAGCAGAGCCCAGACAAGTGCTTTTCCTTGCCTTGTCTTCTCCAGTGATATCAACCTAAACCCCAAAATCTCAAGCGTGAATGCGCTGAGCTGTGTGCTGCCGTGGGCCAAGTCTGTGTGCACTGACCTGGAGGCTTAGAGTTAGCCTTTGGTGTGAAGAGAGAGGTGTTTCTCTAGCTAAGCATTTAGAAATGAGAAAGTGAGCCAGAGACATGGAACCTGTGAATTCACAGAGCACCTTGGACACCTGGTTTTCATCAGGCAGGACATCCTGCCAACGCTCTTTCTGTCAGGGCTCATTAGCACCCCTAAATCACAGCTACAGCCCTTCTTACACGCTTGCCTCTGACTCAGAATTTATCATTCCCATCCCCACCCCTTTCTGTTTGGCATTCTGGAGTTATTTATTTATATCAGGAGAGACAATGGCAGTGTTTCACAGGTGGTCGCAGTGGAATACTAAACAGGCAGGGCCGGGTCCCGCAGGTACCGCAGGATGTAGAGTTGATTTGTCCGATCCTACGTGACGAATATTAAATATCACCATATGGAGCTGAAGTCTTACCCAGGAGTTTATCACTAATTCATCTAAGGGTGACTTTTGTTGTCAGTGTTAAAGTAATGCTGGGCTTTTCTTTCTTTTTTCTGTGTTGCTACACTGTCTTCCTTTTTCTTTCTTTTTTTTTTCCTGTTTCTGAGAACTACTCAAGGCAAACAGAAATATTAATTAAACTGTTTAAAAAATAATCCCTGCAGAAAGGTTATTCTTGCAACGAGATGTGTGAATGGAAAGTGTGTAATTTGGTCACAGGGGGAAAAAATAGCTCACTTCCCACCTATCTCTTGTGAAATCAGTTGCTTCGCTGTGAACCTTATTCTTAGCAGAGAAGCAGAATTTATTCCGTGTAAACAGTATCATCTATCAACTGATTTTTTTTTTCCCTGTTTGCACAAGTATTTTGTGAGTTTATATTTGCCAGTTGGACCGATTAGCTGGAAGTTTTAAGGGAATCAATTCAAGCCTTCGACACATGGTGAAAGTTGTTCACCTTGACTCTTCACTTCTTACAGACAATTACCGGATTATCGGAGTTGTGTACACACACTTCAGATCCCTGATCAAATGGCTGGCATGCCTGGCCAGTTATAAATAACCAAACCTCTTTCTCAGGGCAGGACCCTGTGATGTGCATGGAAATAAAACCTTCCCCCCTGCTCTTCCCAATGAGCTCCTTCTCTTGCTCCTTTCTCAGACTTTCTCTTTTAGTGCTGCTTATTTCCAGAATCCCCTTGTGCTGGGCACTGTGAAAACAGAAGCAAAGCAGATCTTTGGATTCTCACAGCCAAAACATGTCCCTGATGCATCAAATTAGCCTTTTAAATCAAGATCTGCCTACTGCTTGGAAACTCATAGGTGCTTCTGCTTTCTCTGTTGCCCTCACAGAGATATTTTTGTTTTCTGATGTCCAGACCAGAATCCTGTTTTCTCTCTTGACCGTTCCACTGGGTTTTGTCCACTGTAAGAGATGCTCTCTCCAAATTCCTCTTCCAAGCATCAGGGAGGCAGCTCTGGGTTGGGAATTACAACCAGGGCAAGCAGCTCTGCTCTTACTCTTGTTCCTCGGGATTGCTGCGTAAGGTGCGAGTGACGAGGGGAAGATTGATGCAGCAGCGAGCACAGTTCAGGTTGCAGCCACTTGCTCCCTGAGAGCCCATTAAAGGGAAGATTTAGGTGCAGCAGTAGTTGTTGGGATGGCTGGAGAGTTAATTCCACACAGAGCACAATTAACATCTCATGCTGCCATGCTCAGAGCTTCCTTCCCTGCCCTGGAGAAGCTTCCACCTCACCTGAGCCACCTCCTCCCTCACCACCTCCTGCAGAACAAGGGGATGAATGTCAGTCAGGGAAATGCCTGTGGGGCTGTGCACCCCGTTGGATCCAAGTTGTTCCAGCCCTGCATGAAAAATTCCTGTTTTGCACTGAATCAAGGCAGGACATTTTTAGGCGGCCGTGTCTTGTCCACCATCTAACCGTACTTAGAGGAAAGATATGAGGGGAAATGGGTTCAATGGAGAAAAATACCAGCCCAAAGCTGATCCTGGCACTGTCATGGACAAAGATCTTTTGCTCCAATTCTCAGAAGACACATGAGGAAGCATTGAGCCATCCAAGCCTAGCCATTGTCACACCATGAAATAAGGAGGTGGTTACACTTACAGATATTCAATATAATCAGCTTCTAAGTGATGGTCTTTAAAGACCCATTCAATTATGTTTCACACATTCTCACTGAAGTATCAGCACTGCAGTAAGAGTAGAGATCACTTATCACCTTTCCTGTTCCTACCTGAATGTAATATTACTTGGGTTTTTTGTTCCCCAGTAGATTAATTCTGAAGCAGGTTTTTCAAGATTTGGGTTGGGGACCATTTGCAGTCACTTTCAAAAAGTTTCACCTGTGCATTACATACATGATGCAATTTAAACTCCATTTTAACTTCATTTTTCTCTAAGAACAGCTTTAATTTCTTTTTTTTATTTTCCCTTAACTATCAGAAATGTCATACAAAACTGGTAAAGAAACCCAAGGAGACTGTTATTAGATAATAGTGCTACAGATTAGCAGTCATACAGACTCTGCCTTACATTGTACGGTTTTAAATTCATTTTAAAGGAGATTTTCACATTGAATTTCAGCCTTTTCAAGGCTACAAACTTACTAGTGAAACTAAAAACCTCTTAATAATTCACATTGTGAGAAGTTGCTCGATTTGCTTGTCTGGTTCAGAAATTTTACAACTTGTGAACCACTGCCCTGAGAGACCAGCCAGCAAACACCAGCTAGTAATTCCTACCTGAGCTGCACTTGGGCAGAGCTGCCAAAACACACCAGTGACCCTGTCCCAGCCTTCACCACTTCCCTGCTAGCTTAAAACTGGGTTTCCCTTGGTAGTGGAGCAGAAGAAAGTTGGTAACCTCCACACAATTACACAAACTCCAATACAGCAATCAGCGTAATTTATTTAAATAAGCCCGTACTGCAATTTCTTGATTTACGTGAGTTTGTATTTGTAGTCCTTTCAAATCATTTGGGACAAAAAAGAAATTGCCTTAGATGCTGCTCTTCTTTGAAGGGACTGAATTTATGATTAATGTTATTTCATAAACAAATTAATTGATTTACTTGTACAGCTTCAAAAACTTTGTTGCATACTCAAAGAGTAAGAGTTATGATTTTAAGGATGAAAAGCTGTCCTTCATATGACTTTAGAAATTAAATCCTGGTCAGGCACAGAAGAGAGTGATGAACTTATGATTCTTGTCTGAGACTGATAACATGACTGAAAATGACTGAATTTCCATGGTTTGATTAATTTCTTGCCTTTAGGCAGTTGATATTTGACATCTGTGATAACCTGTTTTCAAGTACATTACCCCACTTTTTGTACTAAGTAATATCTTGAACCCATCCAACTGCACAGTAGCAGCCAAACATCTACATAGTCATTGAGTTGTTGCTCTCATCTCTTAAACTCTCCAGCTCTTATTCCAAATACCATTAATTTGAAATGTTCATCTCTTTCCTACCTGAAGATACACGGTGGCTGGTTCATACTCAGGGATGGTACATTCGTGGGAGTGTATTTTTAAAAAATTAAAATTACAGGATTTACACTTTTGTGTTGGTCTTTGCATCATCTTCTAAGGTGCTTTATTATAAACAGCCATAATTATGATTAATACTAAAGCAGCAAATTAATTTTAAAAAGCCTTGAAATTAATCTGTCAGCCAGAAGTTCATTCAAATATTACCCAAACAATGCTTGCCTTAAGATGTCCAAGAGTAGCTCTGCACAGAAGAGACATTGTCTTAATTAACTGACTTCTGGGTTATTTTTGAGACCATTTTTTTCTCTCCTTGTGACTAGGGTTAATATTCAGCTGAAATGTTCTGTTGCTTAGGAACCATCTCGTAATGCTGAATTCATTAAGGCTTTTTCCAGCCTGCTCCCAGGAACCTTGTTAGATAGTGTTTCCTACTTTTATCCTAATTAACAGGTACCTAGGAAAAAAAAAAAAAAAAAGAAAACTTATTTCAGTAGAGAGCATTTCTGTTAATCTTTTGCCAGTCTTTTTTCTCCCACCTGTAAAGAAGCTGTAGGATTTCTGACCTCAAGCTCCTAATTCTTTTTCAGTAAATTACAATATCCTTTAAGCAATGCTAGTACAGTTCTCAGACTGGTGCTGGCATTGCTGGCTGTCAAGAGGATTGGGTGGGCTCTTCCCCTGGGCTTGGTGAACCCAGCAGCTGATTTCAGTCCAGGCTGCTGTGTCAGTCCCGGCAATGTCAGTGATATTTTGATTTAAATGGGATAGCAGGCTGGGGCTTGTGGCCAGCATGGCCAGGAGGGTGAGTGGAGCATGCACAGAGTCAAAGGGCTGCAGGAACCCAGCAGCTGTCCATCATTCACACCCAGGGGACAAGAGCCACAGCTGAAGGTTGGACAAATGGCTCTGTCATTTTGTCTGTCCCTGACCTCCTCTGAAGTTATCCATTAGGGCCTCATCTCCTGCCACATCTTCCATCTGTTTCACACTGCAGGGTGCTTAGCTCGTGGCTCTGGTTTTCCTCTGCTCATGGGAGCCCAAAAGCCAAAGGGGAGCACAGCCAGGTGTTTTTTGTTTAAAAATTGAGTATTCTTGCACCAATTTGGAATCTCAGATACGTCAACAAGGCCAAACAGGACAAGCTTATGGATGCCATTAAACCAACTGCATATTATGAACAAAGAATGAGAGTTCTGGAGTCTTTCTAATGAAGAGAAGGAACTGCTTTCAATAGGCTTATTTCTGAAACTTTTCATATCAAAATAATTTTTTAAAATTTTTTGGTTTGCCTGTGCTGCCCCTCCAGCCATATTTTCCCCAGTCACACTCCAGTGCTCAATGTCTGGGAAAGGAGAAGTTACGAAACTCCTGAAGTTTTTTTCCACCAGTCCTTTTATGTAACTTTAGGAAGCAAGAACCTTTTCAGATTCAAAAAGAGGGGTGGAAGGGAGTATGGATAACCTAAAATATATGTGTTGATTGCTGCTGTGCCTCCCACTCCCATTCTGCATGCAGAGCTTGGAAATGCCAAGGCAAAGGTGTTTCCATGGTGTTTACTGTTTAGACCTCTGCAGTCAATATCCCACCCTGATAATAGCAAAGAGCATGTTAACATGTGATTTTCAGCCAAGATCTGCAAATTCAAAAGTGCTGAGAGTATTAGCTATGGATATGAATAAAGAACTGGGTTTCTGGATGCTTGTGTAAGCTTCCCATGCCCTCAAGACAACAATTTCTCCATACTGATAATAAAGAGACTTTCTCCATGTTGAGTTCTCAGGCAGAACTGCTGATGCCACAAACATTTTATTTATTGCCAGCCCTGATTAGATTTACCAATATTTAGCAGCCAGACACAGAATTAAGTGATTTTAAGTGATCACATCCCATTAAACATTTGTCTTTGACATGTCCCTGTTAATTGCTTTGCTCTGCTTTAAGAAGCCAATTCAGATTCTTTTAAAGTTCTGTTAAATAAGGAAGACAATATGCTGCCTGTTGTAAAAGCTGACAGCAGTGTTCAGGTAAAATAAAGATGAATTCAAGGAAGTTATTTATGTCCCAAACTAAACTGGAGTTAATTTTGGATAATGATTCACCTTAGTTATTTTAATAGCAAGCTGAATAAAACAAGAAAAGTGAAATGGCATCAAGAAGTTTTTTTCTGATAGGGCTGAATTTTTGAATGAAAGGGTTTTATTTTGCTTTGTTTCAATACAGTTTGGTGGGTTTAACCCAGACATTTCATTAATGTAGGTCAATTCAAGCAGTTTTAACTCAAGAAACTGAACATTCTGGAAGTGGGAAAAAAAAAGGCACAGTAATTTTTGGGTATATACCAACAAAAAAATCAAAAGCTGAAAGAAACTTAGTTTTTAGTTCACTAAAAAAATCTTTCTATTGAATGACCGCAATTTGCAAGTTTTCATTTTGTTTGATGAGGGTGTTTTTAAAATATGTGCTTTGGATTACCCTGAAATCAATCTCTTTTCTGATCTTCCAGAACTGCAGGCAAATAAACAAAAAAAATTCCTTATTCATGCACCTCTGCTCATGAGGGAGTCTGTCTCTGAAAGCATTCCAGCACACTTTCACAGATGTTAGAACTTCAGATTGCTCTGATAGGATTCAGGGAGATGTCCAGACAGTGAGATCTTCACTGATACTTTCTGGCACTCACTATCAATAACATTTCTCACCAGATATCCTCTTCATCGTATCAGCATGCTCAGAGCTATGATTGGCAAAATCACACTCACACACACACACAGAAGGAAAAAGAGCTTGCAGGTAAGATATATCCAATATTTATCTTCACACCTCTTTTCATGTCCTCAAAACAAGATTTGCAAATGAGAGAGACAGGAAAGAGAGAAGTAGCAGCTCTATGAATTTGTATTGGCTCAAAAGACCACTTCTATCCCCAGTTTCAGAAAAGGTCAGTGAGTATGAGGATGGGTGGCTCTGTTCTAATTTTGGTTGGACTGCAGGAGACAGCTCAGATCTGTCAGGCACCAGGCTCTAAGACAAGCTCAGTCTCAGTGCAAGCAGAAGGTAAAACGTGCCCTGTCCTTGTGCTGCTTTTCTCGTCTAAGGGAAATGAGAATATGGAAAAGAGTGTGACAGGAAAGATGGACAGGGAGAATGAACAAATCTGCTCCTTGGTGTGGAAGGAGAGGATATGAGCACTTGTGACTGAGCCAGCTCTATGGAGGGAGGCTTGGAAACACTGGCATGGAGCTGCTGCCATGTGTGACTCATATTAAAAGTCAGCATTAAGTGAAGTGTGGCTGATGTGTGTGGCTCATGTGGAAAGCCTCTGTTTAGGTGAAGTGGAAGATGAACCTAAGGGATTAATTGCCAGTTTTTTCCAGGGCCCTGCCTGACTCTCCAACTTTCTGAAGGTATTTCTGACCGAGCAGCACTGTGAGTCTCGTGGGAAATGCTGCTCCTCTGAGCTGGCCAGTCTGCTCTGCAGAGCAGATGAGCACTGGCTGAGCATTTGTACTCAATGCTCAATGGGAAGAAAGCTGGAAGGAGCTGCTTTTGTGGCTTAAATATTGCAAGATGCCCTGGTAGATGATGATCCAATTTCTGTTACAGACTCACTGAAGAGGTGTGAGTTTGTTGCTTGCCTCAGCTGCCTGACACTGGAAGAATACTACTTCCCATTACTGCTTTCCTGTCCTATTCAGATCATATTCCTTCCTGTGGAGGAAATCTCTCAGTTGGCAGTGGCATAATGCCAAAACTGAGGACTCCAGTCACAAGCAATGCCTCTGCATAGTTGTATTATTGCATTCCTGTTTTTAAACTTCTGCCTCTTTTACAACATCACCCTTGGCAGCATGAGGGGCTCGCAGTGCCTGGGGCTGAGCTCACAAAGTCAGCAGATGATACAGTTTGGATCCCATCTCCTTTGTCCTTTCAGAATTTCCACCTGATTTTCAAAGCTTCTGCCTCCCTCTGAAGCAGCTGCCCTGCTCCAGCTGAGAGACTGTCGAATGATTTGTGCCTGTCCCTGTGTTCATGGCACCGGGGGATCTGCTGACCCAGATCAAAATTAAGAGCTGCAGAGCTCTTGCACTTTCTGGGCACAGACCATTGTGGGCAGTGGCAGGAGGTCCCAGGCCCCCCAGAGGAGGTGCCATATTTGGATGGGCTCCTCTTCAGGGTTCAATTTTCCTCCTGTACCATAATCCTCAAGTTCTCACTTTTTAAAATAAGGCCAGTGAGGAGAAAGAAACCTCTTGAAGAGAGACTGCAGAGTCAGAAGTGGGTCTAGGGGACAGAAGAAAGTCACCTCTCTGTAATTCTGAACTTTTCAGTTTCCTATGACATTGCACAGGGCATGCTAATCCATGGCAAGCAGGTGCAACAGGGAATTTTCTTATCAATCCTGCTGCTCACTTTCCCACCTCCCCTCTGGAAATAAAAAAATCAGATGACTGAAACTGCATTGTGGAAGCAATTTTTACATGAATAAAGGGAATGTTTGTACTCAGGGTTTCAGTCTTATAATATGAATACCCATAAATGGAGTGAGCAGTTTTTAATTATTGGTTGATTAATTTTTGTTTTTCCATTAGAGAGAATTGAGGGCACAGGTTCTGGGTCTGTCACACACACTGCATTTCCATCAGCAGTTCCCAGACAGTCCTCTTGCACAGAGCTCTGCTCACAGGCCCATACAACAAGTCCTTCTGATTAAATATTTCCCAAGCCTTTCATGTATGTATGTGCTATAGATCTGCTGGACATTAGTGGGTGTATGCGTAGACAAATATATTTGATTTATGGAAACTATAATGACCTGCAATGAGATAATCTCACCTGTCCCCAGGGTGTTAATCTTCATTTCCCACAGTCACTTACTCTTAAATCTGACTAAAGGTTACTGGGTCTGGCAGGAGGGCTGTAACAGCCTTCCTGCTCTGAGATAACAGGAGTGGAGCCCAGAAAACAAGAACGATGCTGACAAGCCAAAGAATCCTGTATAAATTACACAGCCGTCATCTAGATTTCATGGAGGCTAATCCTATTTGTGTTTTGCTCTGTGTTTCTCAGTAGTCAGGTTCCTGCCATTATTACACCTGCAACCTTCTCTTTCTTAAGCTTCTCTTTTAGCATTCAAGCCCAAGGTCATGCTGCAGAGCTCCAGGCTCACCAGGCAGTGCCTTGGGATTTTAAGTGCAACAGGTCTCATGCTTTTATGTACATGAGTGCACTGGAATTATTATTTGAATGGATTTGCAAGGAATACAATATCATGGCTGGGTGTTTGGATAAGACTGAAAGAAAACCTTTTCAAAATATTTTGGTTCATTAAGAAAAAAAAAAATAAAAAGAAATTTTTTAACTTGTTGTCCTGGTTCATGGTTAAAGCAGCCAGGGAAATTTTGTCCTTTCCCACAGAATGGAATTTTCATTTTCTGTCCAGCCTGGGGGATATTTCCCCATTCTCAGGGTGCTGGGTGGACCAGAGCAGCATTCCTGGCACAGTGCAGCCCCGTGTCAGGTTCTGAGATGAACACACGCTCATTAGAGCACAAATCAGGACACCCGTGCTCTGTTCCCAGACACAGCCTTGGCTTTATTAAATCCCCTCTGCACCTTAGTGACACCAGATGGACACTGCCTTAGTGAAAACTTGTCTTGGGGTAATAACAGTCCTGACATATTTATGGAATAACGTGTGAAACATGTTTTTAATTAGTGGCTGCAAAGGTGCTCTTTAAGCTCGTCAAGGCGTGCGTATTTTTATGTAAGTGAAATAGGGGGGCAGTAAAAAGGAATCTCATTGATCCCAGGAATAATTTGTCATCCTGAATAAGAGAACCTGAGAGTCCTTGTGTTAGAACTGTTGATTGTAAAATAAACAGCACTTTTTATTGAGTAGCCATGCCTGTTCCCCAGAGCCTGCAGATCCATTACTTACACTGCTCCGGTCTCTCCATGAGGCCAGTCAGTCAGCAGTGTGAATCTTTCTTCTCCTCAGGTCATCACAGAATGCTTCAGCTGTGGGTTTTTTCTTCTTTTGCATTGTTTATAAACCTGCCAAGGTTTGAAGAAGGAACTTGTGTTTGTCCCAGAGGTCACGTATTACACAACTCATTTGCTGGTTCAGTTACAGACACCACAAGCTGCCTTGCCTTCAGTTTGCAAGCTGGAACCACTTTCCATTTGTAATTGAACCAGCTCTTCCCCATGTGTGTGGTGAGACCTGCTGGACACTGCATCTTTGTCTAATCCTGTTCAAGCTGTACTAAAACCATTCAAGATATCTGGAAAATAAGTTTTGGTTATAAGTAACGGGTTGGCCAGGTCCCAGGATCCCATTTTATTCTGGGATTTCAACACTTAGCAAGCATTTCAGTGGTGATGTTCGGTAGGAAAAGAGGGAGCTACAGAGTGAGTATCTTTGCTTTTCACAAGAACTGATGAAGGCAAAGTGAGATCATGAACTGTTCTGAGTTTCCCAAGGAGCTGGTTTTGTTAAAAAAAAAAAAAAAAGAGAGAGAGAGGGAAGCAAATTCCCCAGGGAGCTTCTGGATCAGAGCAGGGCACACAGCCATTGAAGCATTTAGTCCTGGTTAGTGTCTTCAGCTTGGTGCACAGCAATGCACGTGGGGATGGTTGTCATGAAACACCAGAATGAGTTGCTGATGGATACAGGATGAAAGACCCAGAGTGGATAAGGAGCTTAACACAAGCCTGGGAAGGGTTTCTGGCCTTTGTGCTACCTCAGGGACAAGTGCTAAACCTAAGGAGGACTGTGAAAGAAAAAAGAGGGAAGGTGCTGTACAAGAGCTTCAAAGTGCAAGAAAATATGAGACTGGCCCTTTCTCAAGAGCTTAGAAACAAAATTGGCTTCCTGGAGAGAGAACATAAGAAATCTGGCAACCTAAATATATTTAAAGGGCTTACAGCTCTCCAGGGAAAATTTTGAGGCTATTGAAGTGGAAAAACCCATTTGCTAAAATTAAACAGGCTTTTTTTTTTTTCCCCAGAAAAAGAAAAAAAAAACAAAGCAAAAAAAACCTGACAAAGCAGACAAATGTTTGGCAGGAGACCCAGGAAAGAAAAAAAACAAACATCACAACCTGGCAATAGCAACAGCATGATGTGGAAAATCTGGGTGGGGGAGAGGTCCAGTCTGTTTCCCCTTTGTCTTCCACAAAATCTGCAAGGGGAAAGTGAGATACTAGTCTGTGCAGAGTTTCCTAAAGAGCAAACTTTGCAAAAAGAAAACTAAAAAAAAAAAAAGTTCTTAAAAAGCCAGAAGAGAGGCTTTCCAAGCAGAAATTTGAAAATGTAAGGCCAGTGAGAACTGTTGCAAAGCTAATGTTGAACAAGCCCTAATAGCTGGTGTGTGATAGGGAATGGTGATTGCTGCTCCACCTTGGGCTCCAGCCTAATGCTGAGAACAGGCATGGTCACAGTGAGTGGCTCATGTGATGAAATGGCAGGTGCTAAATGATTTTGCCTAATTTGATTGCACATTTTGAAGAAATTGGCTGTGAAAATGTTAGTGTGAAACAGTGCCTGGTCCGGGCCTCTCTCCCTCCATGCCTGAAGCAAGGCACACGCTGCAGAGATGGATTTATTCATCTTGGGTTCTCTGCATCTGCAGCCCTGCAGCCCACGGGAAGATGGAGAGCACAACATGTGACATCTCAGCTCTTGCTGTGGCAGCAGGTTTTTGACCTGGAATTGGAGGTTTGCCCCAGGGAGGAGTGGAATCAGGGAGAGAGCAAAGTTCCTGTTGAAACAGCCCATAAATTGTGGCGGTACTTGAGAAGGGGCTGGCAGGTCTTGGAGAACATCTCTGTGCTCACAGCGAGGTAAAGGTGAAAACCCTCCACTCACAGCAGTGCTGCTGCTGAGTCTGAAGGAATGATGGGGCTTATGGGAGAGATGCCCTCGTGTTTCCATGGCCAGCTGGGTGTGCAGGGCCCCAGCAGGAGGTCAGCACTAACCTGCCTTGTTAATACTGTGAGCTAAGATGTCAAGCTGATCAGCCCTTCCCTCCCTCAAGTATGTAAGATGGATGTAGATCCTCACAGAGTGTATTCCCCTAAGATCAATGACCTGGTTAAGGCTAATTACCACATGCTCTCACTCTAAATTAAAAGGACCTTAGTAACTGAAAGCCCTGTATGATTAAGTGGCTCCAAATATTAACTGTGATAAGAGTGGTATGGAGTTTCAAGGTTTCCTCAGTTCTATGTTTTCGTCACTTTCTGAGCCCACCACAGGGACCTGGGAGCTCTGCCTCCAAAGGTCTGCAGATAGAACTCAGGGGTCATTTATCAGCTGGGAGTGGACAAACCAAACAATGCTTTTGAGCACCAGCTTTGTCTGGGCAGCCAAACTTTGATCCCTGGGGAATTGGCTGGGATAGTGAGCCTGGAGCTCTTCCATCAGCATCCCCACCCTGCTCCTATTGCCATTGCTGTCATCCATGTGCTGAGCCCAGGGCAGCTGCAGAATTTTCCTCCCTGACTTCATGTGAGTGCTGAAGGTGCTGGTGGCTCCTGGGTGAGTGCAAAATGCAGGACCAGTGAGACACCCCACTGAAAACTTCTGTGCTTTGGACCTGGCTGATACAGGAGGTCTTCTACAGAAGCAGCAGCTTTCCCCACGCTACTGCAAGGGGAGAAGGGAAGAAATCTTGGAGAAGCAAAGCTGAGGGCTAATGGAAATTATTTCTGTATATTCCCTGCAACAGGGGAGACTGAGAGCAACCTCCCAGACTCAGAGCAAGTGTCCAGCTGGAGCAGAACAGTCCCTCTGTCCGTGGCTAGTAGTGGGTGCTTGGAAATGAGAATAAGAAAGAAAAAAGCAGAGAAAGAAAACTCCCTGTCAACACCTCTCCTCATTTTTCAGTAATCTGCAGCTTAAAGAGTCCCAAATTGGAGCTTGGATCCACTTCACTGTGTTTAATAAGCCCTTGATGTACTTTTCTTCCATGAATTTGTCTAATTGCTTTTTGAACCCATTTATACTTTGGGCAATGAGCTCTACAGTTTGATTATGCTTTGTGTATGAAAAAGGGCTTTCTTTTCTCTGCTTAAATCTGTGGTCTGATCGGTTTATTCAGTGCCTCTTGTTTCTGCCTTAGAAGAAAAAGTGAAAAATTGTTTGTAGTCCCTTCTGTGCTATTTATGATTTTATATAACCACACATACACCCTTCACTCACCAAGATGATGACCCCAGCCTTTTGATTTCTGTGCCCAGGACCTGCTCCATACCCACCTGGTTGTACTTCCAGCCATCTCAGTGTCCCTTCCATTTCTACAGAACTCTTGTCTGAGATGGCACAGCCAGAATAATCAAAATGTGAGTAATTCTAGCAGTGCCTCTTATTCTTTTGTACTCTAGATATTTTCTGACTGTTACTAACATACTCTTGATGTCTGCTAAGCACTGAATTGACTTTTTCAGAAAAATTCCTAGTGATTCCAAAATAACTCCTGAGAGATTCCAGCTAATTTGGAACCATTTCTATATATTTACAATTAAAACTGATTTTCCTCATGTGCAACATTTTATGTTTATCTGGTCTGGAAGGATTGTTACCATTCACTTTGTGAAAAAATATTCTGGAAGTTGTTCTACCTGCATTTCAAATCGAGAATTCTTCAGATTCATCCCTTGTAAACTACTGACCTCCTCCCTGCTGAACTCTGATAAAAGAATTTATTAGGTTTTTCCACTTCAGCTTTTCCTTTCTTGAGGACCCATTACACACCAATCATGAACTGCCAGTATAAAATATCTGACAAGTTTCTTGTTTCTGATGTGCTTGAATTGTGACTTCAATTGCCTCTCAGGAGCTGTTTCTGAAAATCTTTTTTGCCCTGCTATATGACAGATTAACACTGAACTTGGGCCAGCTCTTTTCTGTTTTCCTCTTTTTGGCCCATTTTCTGCTCTTCAGTGGAAATCTTCTACTTCAAGTATCTTTTTTTTTTTCCTTCTTTTTTTTTCTTTTTAAATCCACGGCTGTGCCAAACGTAGTCCTTTTCCCTGTATTCACTCCTTCTGCAATTTTTGATGCTATAAATTTTAGTGAGCAGCTAATGTGATCTTTTCAACAATTTTCATGCCATAGGAAAAGTTTTTTTACCCTCTTAGCTGTTGATTTTCTGCTTCATTTTTTATGAGACTGGCTTTCCTCAAGATAAATTCTAATGCTACTGAATTGAAGGGTTTGTTTATTTGTTTCTGAATCCTACAAGGCTGTTGAATTGAATTAAATTGTGCCTGCTATTACAGATGGATTCTTAAATAGCTGTGTCTCAAATGCAGTCCTGGTCAGAGCTGGATGAGGAGTTGTCTTTTCCTCCTACAGGAGCTCAGAGCTGTGTATCCAGACTTTCTATATTCATCAAGCTCAATACACAGACATGTATTAATAGGGACTGCAGAATTATGCCTGGCTGGGACATGGATTCCTTTCAGGCTCAAACAGCTCATATGATAAATAACAGGGTTAGCATATAAACAGTCTGAGATCTTTGGAGGGGGTTTTTTTGTTTGTTTGTTTTTATTTGTTTTTATTTTGTTTTGTTTTGGGGTTTTTAAATTCGTGTGTGTGTGTGTGTTGTGATTTTATTTTTTTTTTACTTTTGTTTATTTGTTTATTAATAATTGACAAGTCTGGGCTTCCATAAGTAGATTCATATATTGCATCTCTCTGTGATGTTTTCCTGCCACTGTTCACATGGAAAAAGAGCAGATTTTCAGTGTGATAATGCCCACCTTTATCCAAAAATAATGTAGTTGCTTTTCTTCGGATGCTCAAAAAATCACTGACCAATTCTAAAAGTCTGTAATTACATTGTCTTTTCTGCTTTTCTCAAGAATTTCCCCAAATTCTGACACATTATAAATAATGTTTAAAAAATCCACAAATGTACAAGGCTTGTGTCATCTGTACCAGCATTTCCAGAAAGCTGGCTCTACTATCTGATGCAATAAATATTGCTTAGAACATCCAGGACTATAAATCAGTCGGGGAATAACCTGAACCCAGTAGCAAATTATCACAGGCAAACTTACAAATCTGTAGAGACTTGCAAACTTTACTTGAACCCAAACTCAAATGTTGAATATGTGGGACCTGTACATGGGATCAGCTGGACTGCAGACCCTTTCTCTGTAACCCTTTAATAAATCTGTGTCTTTATTTTTAGGAGCAGCTTTAACTGCCAAGTTATCTGTCATGTCTGGCCTGTCTGGTCTTCTTCACTGTCATATCAGAGTGCTCATATTAAATAATATACTGGCACCATGTTTTTGTAAGAGGATTTTGATAAGCAATAAAGTGAAGTCTGATAGCATTGCTATGAAACTCCTGTAAGGAGAGCTGAATCCTCCCATTCTGCTCCCAAATGAGCTCTGCCTTTCCCAGAAGAGCTTTGCTGGCTGTCCCAGCCCTACATTTCTGAAGCATTCAGCAAAATCAACTTCTCTCTGCACTGCACCTGCTGTTCAGGGGACAAGTCCTCACACAGTGACCCACGGCACTGCCCAGCTCTGTATTCCTACAATCTCCTCTGTGCCTGGAGTGCCAGGCAAGAGAACAGTGGGATATTCCTTGCTCTTGATAAACAGGGACAGGATTCAGGTGGCTGAGCTTATTTCCACTGTAGCCTTGAGCAGGTCTGAAACTCCATCTCTGGTGCTGAGAGTTTGAACATCTCATCTGCTGCCCTTTGCTGCCTGCTCCAAGGTCAGAGCTACTGAAGGAGGGATCTGCATTCATTGTCATGGAAAAGAGCAGTTTTCAAGGTAACTGCCCTGAAATGGGAAGGCTGGAAACACTGGGCAGGTAAATTAGGCTACTTTGCCCTCCCCAGTCAGTTTCTCTATATTGCCCATGAGCTGGAGGAGGATTCCTGGGCTGAGCTTCCCCCATCCCTGGGCTCTGAAAGGCTGGGGGGAGTGGTGTACAGAAGCATACAAAAACATAATTGCTTTCAATTTTCTCTTTTGTAGTGAAATTTTATGATCAGGATGCAGGGTGATCTGCAAGACAAGTTGGCAGAGGTTTTGGGCCAAACATAATTTGGGATTGCTGCCCCAGAAATTCTGGAACTAGATAGAGACATAAAAATGCTCTGAATGCAGGTTGAGAACTAAGTAAAATGTTTGTTATTCTGTCTGTCTTAGTCTGGCAAGAGACTGGAATAATAAGAGGTGGGGAAGCATTGTTTCTGCTTTGGATACAGCGTGATTACTTTTTCTTGGAATGTGTCTCTTTAGAGGAGATGTATAAAACTGACCAAGGCAATCTGCACATTCCCAGCAAAGGTCTGAAAAAAATTACAGGCTGCAATCTCAAAGGTGGCATGGCAGAATTGCACCAGAAGTGACTTACAATTTCCCACCAGTCGAATTCTGATGGTGGGGAGTGAGTAGGACAGGAGTGATGCAGTGCCTTGGAGGAGAGAGCTGCTATTTATGCACAAATACATTAATAATCAACAATGGTGAGAAATGAAAGAGAAAATTCACATGGCAATTTAATAGGATTTTGGGAACTTCTGGTATACTTATAATGTTTTGCATGAATCCAAAAAGGGACTGCAACAAATTCCTTTGCCCCATTTTTAATGGCGGTCAAACAGATTTTAGAAAATATTAGGACAAATTTATAAAATATTGCATACATTTTTAAAAACCCACTGGAGATTCAATAACAGTTATTTTTGAGTTAGCAAATCTTTCCTTGTGCTTGTTAGAGATCTGGGTAGATTAAACAAGGAGCCAGGTCTAGCAAATGTCGAAATTTAATATTTAGAGTCAGTCTGAATAAACCATGGGTGGATTTTGCAATGACGTGTTCAAGATTTAACAAATATTGTCTCATCTCAGGAAAATAAATGTGAAATAAGGATGAAGCTAATAAGGTTCAGCAAGACAAGAGCTCCATTTACAACTCTTTTATGTATTTAATAAATACATTTATTAAATGAAGTACAGTGCTCACTGGAGATTGTATCAATGTAAGAAATTTATCTCTGGTATGACTTAATCAGTCTAATTCCCCATTTATTAAATGTTCTTGAGATTTAAAGAGTCCACATCAAGCTTAATGTGCATCAGGAAATCTCTGTTAAAGCATTCATAAGGAGTGGCAGCCTTGGGGTTAGGAAGTACCTCCTTCCTTTATTCTCATGCTTCACCCCAGGAAAGGGACATCTGAAGGAAGGTGTAGGAAGTCATTTTGAACTGAAAGTGTTTCTAATATTAAATTTGTGGGGAAGAGAAGCTTCTGGGTGTGTTCATGGGAGACAGAGAAGCTCACAGCCCAAAGCAGGAGGACAATGAGTTAACTGGGGTTGTGGTAGCTGTGAGATTATAGACTTGACACACTGGGACAGACACCAAGAATCAGGAACACTGAATATTCAGCATTT
The DNA here is from genome assembly GCF_971803275.1 of Cyanistes caeruleus. NCBI lineage: Eukaryota > Metazoa > Chordata > Aves > Passeriformes > Paridae > Cyanistes > Cyanistes caeruleus. The sequence continues at coordinate 7,124,723 of NC_141713.1, forward strand.
TTAATATTAAGGATAGCATATATCCTGCAGAATGTAGTGGACTGACCCTTCAACCACAGCCCAGGTGGAATGGCAGGGCAAGCATCTGTTAGTCATTTGTGTTTCTGTTCTCTACCTGTGATTTCTATTCCTGGCCAGCTCAGCTCTTGGCTGCCTTGCTGAGACAAACAGAGGTGATGAGTTGATCTGGTCATTTCATGGATGTCTGTCCCCTGGGAGCTGGAACAAGGCTCTCAGGTCATGTCTGGAACCCCTGGAGAGCTCCTAGATGGTCTCAGGGCTCAGCAGCTGTGCTCTGGACAATGGTGTGCCAGGAACCTGAAGGACATGCATAAATTTGGGCCCCCTGATGACCCCAAGTGTGGTTTGGTGACTCAAAATTCACAGTGTCCAATGTCACCATGCTCTTCCCAATGACAACACAGCAGATTGCTCACTCTTCCCATAGCATTATATTTTCATGAGCTTCCATGAACTGCACATGCTACCCTCAAGGACTGGCCATTGCTGTGAACACACTAAAATTCAGGATGAGATTTGATAGGCCTGGGACAAATGTATTTGACTTGTTTTCACAGCTAGAAAAATTTCTTTAGAGAAAAATTCTTAGTGATGGCATTTGCAAAGTGAAAATCTCGACTTTGGCTTGGCTTAATTAGTTCAAAAGATGATGTAAATTAAATGTGGATCCTTGCTACCTGCAGCATATTTTTAGAGTCTCCCACCATCTCTCATAGAGGGGGACAAAGCAAGGGGCCCTCAAGAAGGCAGGGGAGGCCAGCAGGAATGCACACTTAATACAAACAGCACTATTTACTGCTGTCTGCTGCTGTTCCAGAGCCGATTTGCCAACAGCGGAGAAAACATCTCTCAGAAGAGATAATAATCATAATTGAAATCAGAAAACCCTCAAGTATCTTTGTGTGTGCAGTAATAGCACAACATTTTGAATCTCAGTGGGATTAATAACAGGGAGCAGTGTTCTGACACTTGTGGTGTGTTTTGTTTGGGGCAGGGGATGAGCTGTGCTGCACAATCCCCAGGGATAGCTCTTTAAAGACTTCTCCCCATGACCCTCACTGAAAGTGGGGTGGCATCTGGTTTGCCACCCAGTGCAAGAATGACCAGAGCTCAGGATGAACCTGGCATGATGGAACTGAAGCTATTTAACATTCTGACACTCCACACAGGAAGAAAAGAGAAGCACAGGATATCTAAGCTGATGTTCAGCTCACACCAAATTTTGCAGGAACAATTATAAAATGCAAATACTCTGGACACTTGCTTAACAAAGCAAATCTAGTCATTACATGCCTCTGTTCTTTTATCAAACATCCATTTAAAGAGAAAATTATCTTCTATTTTTTTCCTCTCCCCAGGTCTATGATGTTAATGCAAGTTGTCCATCAGAATCCTCACTGTATCACCATGCCAGAGGAAGCTGGCTCCTGCTAAATGCTTCTTGTGTCACATCAGATAGCAATGATAACTCTGCTGGGCATCTCCTTGTGCTGAGCAGCTTTTTACAGCAGGAAGGTTTATGGCAGGTGAGAACTCCTCATTTTACAGCAGGAACAGCGAGAAAACCACACTTTTTGCCAGAGCAACTCCCACATGTTGGCAGGAATCCACCAACCAGATTAACCCATACGAGCAAGCAAGATGTGCTAAAGAAACAGCCACTGCTTGAGCTGTTCACTTTAATTTCTAAACCAACCTTGACCTGAATCTATATCAGCTCTGACTACAGCATCACCTGCTGCTGATCCCTGCTCTCCTGGCCAGGATCCAAGGGCAGCTCAGTCCCATCTATTTCAAAGCCTGAGACAGTGAAAAAAAAACCCCTCAGGTTATCAAGATGTCAAGCAAATATTGAAAAACAGGCAAAAGACCTGAATACTGAAAACAAACAAGAAAAAAAAAAGCATTCTACAGCTGGAGAAAGCCTCTCCTCCCCAACCTGGACATCTGGGCTTTTTCCCTGCTGTTAAACCTGCTTCATTCCTCCCGGTGTGGGAAAGCTGACCCTCCTGCTATGAAAGCTGGGACTCCCTTTCCCAGGCTGGAGGAGCCAGCCCTTTCCCAGTTTTGGGAAGGTGTCTGTGCCAGGCAGATCCTCAGCAGGTGTCAGCAGTGACGCACAGAAGCAGACAAGTGTCTCAGTATTCCCTGCCTGTCCGCCCCTCTCTTCCTCTGCCATTTCCATGGCGTGCAAAATATTAGAGCCTTTTGCTGCCTTCAACAGGATTTTGAAAACAGATCATCAGAAATTAAGGTCACTTTTCTCCCTTTTCTGATTAGCATTGAGCTGCTTCTATATCTCAGGGGTGGGGAATAAAATTTAAATGAGTTTCAACAATTATTAGGAAATTTTATTTAAGATGCCATTACATTCTTGCTTCTGAGATCTGTTTCTTCACAGCAATCAGTTTTAAGAGTCGCTATTTAATTTAGGTGACAGGTCTGGGGGAGTGAGACATGGGCAAACCTGAGGTTTAAAGTTAGAATAAAAGAGAAATCGAATGGAATTGGGTCTTACACTCTGTCTTTCATACTGGGCACATTGTTATTCACATTTATCACCATCTATAAAAGATGCAAGAAGAGGAGGAAAAAAGCAGGAAATGAAATGCCAAAAAAATAACTGTCTTTAAATGATGAGCAGCTGAAGAAAGCCAGAGAATTCAGACTGGAAAGGACACCCTGAAATAAGGTTCTGAATGCTGGATTTGTTAAGGGAGAGATGAGCTGGAAGACATAAAGATTGATGTGGGAATTTACAAAACTCTTCACGGTGAGAACTCAACTAATTCTTAACTCCCCTAATCTGCAGACCCAATTAGCTTCACCCCATCAAAAAAGTGCTCCAAAACAAGCAAAATAAGCCCAGAAAGCAGCCCACCATAACATTACCTCTCCATTCCTACCAGTGTTTAATAGCAGAGTGCTCTGCTGAGATTTCCCAGCACTAAGAATCCATTACTTTTAACTCAATATGCCACAGTACTTTATGAGCACACTAACTAGCACTGTAAATAATTGAAAATAAGTGATACTTGTTAAAATAAATGAACAAAGTATATTTTGTAATGCAGTACCTTTGATTTTTTTATTGTGTTTGATTGCTAATTTGCAGAATTCTCCACTCCCAAATACATCTCCTAGTCATTAGTGGAACTTGTTCTGATCTGTTTCATGAATAGAAATGACTACAGGGTTTTGATATCAGTAAAATAGGGGATTCCTCAGCTATGGAATATGTCAGTTAAATAAGAGGACAGGACAGGAGTTGCTGCTATTATATATTTTAGGAATTTATCCTGCCTGTTCCCCATCCTACTGAAGCTGGAGTGCTCTGTAAGTGGAGCCAACAGGAGGAAAAGGGGATTGGAAAAATTGGAAGTCAAAGATATTTCTTTTACATGAAGTATAAATTCCATATAAACAAATTTTTTTCTGGGTTTATTTTTTCATAAGGGTTGAATGAAAGAGTCATGGAATTAGTTCCCTTTTTTCTGAATAAAGGAGTAACAGTGCACAAGCAGGCACAACAAGTGCACAGGTTACAGCCAGAGCTCCTTGCTGGGCCAAAGGTTCTGTGAGTATTGACTCAGTTGCTTAACAAGGGTGACTTTTCTTTTTTGTGGCTACATTTACATCCAATGTTGATGGCTACTCACCTTCTATATGCTCGTGTCTTCCTTCTATTTCAAAACCTGCTCATTATTTTAGAGCCTTGTCCTGCTTGCTGATATCAAACAGGAATGATTTGCCCTGTACAATTGTGGGAATCACATTTGGAAGGGACTTCAGCAGAGCAGGAGATCCATTTCCCTGCCCCAAGGCAGGGTGAAATGTCCTCCTGTCATCCCTGACAGATGTTTGTCCCATTTAAAACTACCAGAGGCAGGGACTCTACTGAGTTCCTGGTGCTCTGTTCTCTTCATCACTTGAAAGTTTTTTGCTAGTATCTCTTCTGAGACTTTTGTGCAATTTATTCTCGCTTCTGCTTACCCCACTAACTGAAAGTGGAGGACAGATTACCGCCTTTCTGAGTGTCTTTTTAATGTTATTCAAAACTTAAGCTCCCCACTGAATTTTCTCTTCTCTTAGCTGAATGATCCCAGCCCATTCAGTCTTTGCTTGCAGGTCGTGTTTCAGTCATTTGATCTTCCTGCTTTGCTTTGGTCTCTCTCCAACAACTCTGCCTGTCCCTTGAAGTGTGCATTAAAACCTCAGAACGATTGCCTAGGAAAGCCTCCAACACACCAGGTTTCATTGCTGCTTAAGAGACTGAGCTCATACTTCATGGCCTAGGATTTCTGTTTTCCTAGGATTTGAATTTTCACATTTCCAGCAAGCAGGTACAATCAAACAGTCTTTACAGCACTTGGTCTGGCCACTTGCAATTGCTTGTTGCTCAGTCAGAATAAAAGCCAAATCTCACTCAAGCCAAATTCCCAACTAGCTGGAGCAGAATTTATTGAGGACTCCAGGATTTGACCCTCTGTCCCAGACCATGTGCATGACCTGAAGATGTACCAGAAAACAGTTTGTTAGCTAAACCATCTCTGTATTTTTTTAAATAAGGGACTAGTTCAAAGTGAAAGAAGTCTAGCAGTGTGTCAAATAATTTTTCCCTATGCATTAATTTCTATCAGCCATATGGAAAGGAAGAGGCGTAGGACACCAAATTTCCATATAAAGCCTTTTCATCGTGATAACAAGGATTCAAAATTCCTTTTGCAGACAGAATCTAAAAGGTTAAACATGCCAGTAGAGCTGCCACTGTCACCCTCCCCAGTTTTCCCCCCAAAACAGCTCATTTTTTTCGACAAAGCCAATTATCTGAAAATGACAGGAAATGATTAGTCATGTTAATTAAAAATAATTTTCTTTTCCACTCCTAAAAAGGTCAGAACGTCAGCTGTATGGAAAATTGAGCCTTCATGCACTTTCATTTGATTTCCCATTCAAAGTCTAATTAGTTACAATTTGTTGTTAAAAGAGATCATTTTTTTGATAAAGCCGACATTTTTTATCCTCTCCCTAGTCATTATGAGGTTGATATTATTATTGTACTATATGTGTATATGATTTCATCACACAGGCTTATCAAAACAGCCTTATATAATGGGCACAGAGGGAAAAGACAGGGTGGAACTGGGGAACAGTTTGCAGCTATTTCTAACCAGCAAGAACTTGAGGAACACAGGGCAGTTGCACCAAAGGCCTCATAGTCAGAGGGTTTTGTTTCACCGTTATTAACACAAAAAAAATAAAAATAAAGGAGTTTGGAAATACCATTAGGGCTGTCCCTGATGTTGGGTTTCAAGGCTCCAGAATGCAGAGCCAAGACAAGAGACAGAGAGGATAAAGGAGCAGCAGAGAATGGTGGAAAAGGTTCATTTTAATTTCTCTGATAGAAGGGAAGGGGCATTTCCTGGGCTGACTGATCAGTGTATTGCTGGTGGCTTTGTCTCCTGCATGCAGTTCACACAACCTGGCTGTTCCCAAATTTTATATGATGATGAGATGAATTCAGTGAAAAATACGTTCTTCTGTCTTCCATGGGGAGTTTCCTTAAGAGTTTCCTTCCTTTCCTCCCCTGCCCCTGTCAAGGAAAATAAGTCACATGACTAGTGACTAATACACAGAAAATAATGCTGAAGGATGAGCGCTCACAAGTTGTTTATGTACAAACTCTACACGAAGAGACAATGCTGACAGGAATGAGCAATTAAAACATCATCCGTAACATATTGGCACACTCCCTAGACTCACAGAGACTTCCTGACAGCCTCTGAGTGATAAATACCATTTTGGGAAAGTCCTCAATAGGAGAATTGATTAATTTAAAGATTTCCAGTCTCAGCTCGGCTCATACTGGAACCAGTGCTCTAATCCTTTCTGGTCACCTTGAGGTAGGTTATTCCCAAAGAAAATTGCTTTTTCTTTTAATGAGAATTTGTCCTTCCACATCTCCTCCCACCTCCTGTGGGCGTGGCGAACCTGGGGAACAAATAGAAGTGTTATTACTGAAAATAACAGCTTAGAACAGTTTTAGACTAACTCCCAGTGACTTAATAGAGCCCGTCAACATGGAAAGACCATTGAGCAGCACAAGTCAAATGAGAAACCACTTAGCAGCCCAGCAGTGTGGGAGATTAAAATGCTCCTTTGCAGAATATAACAGTCAGTGAGGCAGGAAACTCCTTAAAGGGGAAGACAAAAGAGTTCATGCATGAAGGGCCGGGATATGTGTCAGCCACATGTGTCAATAATCCCATCTAAAGGAAAATATATTAATGATTTTAATTTGGGCACTTGATGGCACATGGAGGGAGCAGCAGCACTGTGGTCAGTCACAGCTCTCCAGAGGGGATGAGAGCCCTCAGAGTTAAGCCTGGTTTTCTACAGCCTGCTATAAACCCACTTCTGACACGTGAGAGAGCAGCTCATGCCATGAGACACCAACCCACCCTGCCCCACTCCCATTCCCACTTCTCCCTGCCATCCAGGCTCTGCCTCCTAATGGGATTGCTCATCGATACAGCCATGTATGTGTGTGCTAACATCCATCCTAAAGAGTTTTAAATCGCACTTGTCATCCAGACATTTGAGTGCATCTGTGCAGCTCGCAAGCAACAGTGGCCTTGTCATCCTGTATGAGCCCACTTAGCTAACTGAAGTGCTGTCCAAAGACTTCCTTCTCCTGATCATCAGTGTTACCCTTCTATTCTATGCAAATGGAAAAAAAATAAAAAATAAAAAGGCAAAAGCCACAGATGAAGCATTAAGAGGTTAGTTTTGATGTCATGCCAGGCAGTGGTGGCATTTGAATGAATCCATCAGAGTGGAAGAGTGAGCTGAGAGTACCTGATGTACTCATAAGTAGAAATATGAAGGCAAAGAGAGGTGGACAATATTTTGTAGAGGTGAACTCTCCTCTCCTTTGGACCTCTGTGAATTCAGAACCATAGTACTAGTGGGCATAGAAAGCTGTGGCAGAATCTGTCCTCTTGCCTCTGTTTTCCAGCTCCATTTCCTCTGCATATTATTGATGATAATAACAACAATAATAATACCCAGCTCTTAAAGCTTTTCCAGAAAAAGCTGATGTCTCTAAGCCTGCTGCCAGCAGGGGATATGGAACAGCTTACTATGAGAAAATGCTGATTCTGAAAATGTGAGTGTTTCAAGGGACAGTATCAATTTCATCTGACTTTTATTTAACATTCTGCTTGGGTAAAGTTGAAGCACTTTGTTTCAGACTCATTGTGTTGGTTCTCATGTGAATAATGTTATTCACCAAAAAATGTTGCAGTGGGGCAATTTACAAAAGTAGTTTAGGAAGGGAAATTTCCTTTAATGAGAAATTTCAAAATACTGGGGTCCTTCTTCAGAAATCACTATTTTTTTTTTCTGAATTTTCCCTGCAAAGAACAGGGACTGAAAAGTTTGGGGAGCACTGGCTGGCAACCAGAAACTCCATAAAGACAATGATTTTGAGAATGAATTCAGCCTATTCTAAAGGCCACAGAAATGAGGGAGGGGAAAGTAGACTGAAATTCCTGTAAAACACAGGAATCAGCTTTCCTGAGGAGATGCTTAGAACTATCTTTTTCACGAGTCCAGGAGCCTTTTAGAACAGGCTCAAGGTTTCTCAGCAGCTTGGGCAGGACTGAGCAGTGCCATTCCACAGATGGAACACTGGGACATCAGGAGAACGTGTGATCAAAAATGATGCTCAGGGCAGGGCTCTGGATCTCTGTCAGCATGGGAGATGCAGTCCTACAGACTTTCTGGAGCTGTGCAGTTGGGAAAACAAACCACTTTGCTCCCTGGAAAACACTACATCAACACCCAGTGTCATCCCTGAGGGTGCTGCCGCCAGGACACACTTATTAAATGTAGGCAGGCTTACATCTGTACCACTGGCCTGCTCTGCGTCCCTTCAAGCATCACTTCATCTCTGCCTTCTCATCACCTTCTGGTTATGTCCAATTTAGCTCTTCCTGAGGGCAAGAACTCCAGGTGGCTCTTTAGTGTCTAACACAACCTTGGTTAGCGCTTTCAGGCAGGAATATGTTACAGATAATAAACCTGAGTGCTCGGATGATGAAAATAGCCTGGGGTTTTCATTCAACACTACACTCAACACGAGCATATATGAGATCAGATCTTGCATTACCTTAATCTTTGCAATGGGTTTTGTGGCACCAGGAACTCCATGAAAGCCATAAAAGCAAGCCATGAAGTGCTGCCTCCTGCATCCACCCAATTTTGGCTTGGATGTTAAACCACGTGAAAACTACACACTCACTATAAATACATTAGGGAGGCAAAACAGAGAAAAAAAACATTTCAAGGAAATGGTAAATGGGAAAAAAAGCTTCTGAATTTTTTAATAACACATGCTCTGATTGAAGGGTTTGCTGGGGATCTTGTTTATAGTCCTGCAGCAAAAAAAAGTGCTGTGAAATAAAAGCTGTTTGGTCCTTTCAAGCTAACAGCCCTTTGTTCACAGTGCATTATTGGAACAATTTTTAAATAATGACTTAATTATTTTTTTATTCCTTGAAAGATGCTTTTTTGCAGTCAGATTCTGGTTCTTTGTTTTCCCGGTCTGCACTCTGATTCATTACTGCCACTTGCATCCAACTTGTAGAGGTTTATTTGTTCAGCTAGAAATGGAACATTAACATTTTAAGAGAATGATGCATAGCTTTTAGAGATAGTACTCTCTCTGTCCTATTCTGCTGGTGCTCTCTTAGAAAGTGTAGAAAGCCACATTCACTCACCCCAAAGTGATGATTTTATTAATAACAGTCATCACTTGGGACATGATTTTGTATTTTTTCCCCCCAACTTTTACTAATAAAAACACTTCTGCTTTTCTGCATGCACTTACTGGACTGAAAAGTTAAGACTGGCGGTTTTGTTCAGGATCAAGGAAAAGGCAAGGAGGACAGGAACTTGTATCACCCCACTCCTGGAGCCTTACTAAAGGCAAGTCAGGGTCCCCTGCCCCTCCTGCCTGTGCACTTGTCCATGGCCTGGGGCAGTCACCTCTGGCCAGGTCTGGTCTCCCTCACCTGAGTGCCAGCAGGCACTGCAACTCTGGAACGCCTCAGTAGGAGCTAAGCATCAAATCATGCTAAAATATTGCCCCACTGAAGGAAGAATAAGTCCTGCATTATGTGCAAAATGCTGCATTGAAAGGGTGTTAAGGCTGTAAAATCAGGAACTTGTAAATTAAGCCCTGCCGTGGTTACAATTTGCTACGTGTCTGCAAGTCTAAGCACTGTGATGTTCCACCTGCTTCTCTCTCTCTGTAGCTTGGCTAGAAGAGGGTTGGTGAAAGGGAAAATCTTATATTTGTGATAAGGAGGGTCTCCCCACCGGCATAGTACCTTCCTGTACCTGTTTGCAGAGTATGTGGATATAGAATTTTCCCATAAAATTCTTGCTGGAATTTCCTAAAATCAAAAGAATTTCTTTGTTTTCCTAAAAACAAAGAATTTCTACCTCCTCAGGTACTGATAAATGACTGGATGCTATGCAAAGTAGAGCTGTGACTGCACTTCATGTCCTGCAGTAACAGCTGATCATGTTTTTAAACAAAACGATATGAGGGTCATGATCTAGACTTGAGAATGATCTGGAGTAGGAGGAGGAGCAGGGCATCATTTGTGTGAACAAATGTAGTATTTAAATATGTGCTCATTCAGAGTGGTTCAACAGCAAACTAAATTGACTGCACCAGCTACCTGGCAACAAAGGGACACTGAAGCTTCACTGAGAGCAGATTTGTCAGACTGGACAGATTCAGGCAGAGTAACAGGAATAAAAATGTGATTCTCATGAATTTCCTGGTTTTTATCAGCTCATGTCATGCACAGTCCTGGTATCAAGTGAATCTACATTTGTATTTATTATCATCTATTTGGGTGACCGCGACTAGAAATTAATAATAACAGCAACAGTAATAGCACAGCTTTCTGAGCTGGAAAATATCTGACACTGATTAAACTGCAAATCCAAATAATTGATATTAATTACATGAAGTTTTTTAGCAATAATCTGCACAAAAGAACTCTGAAATTAGAGGATTAGAAACTAGAGATAATACTCAGCAGCTGGTTCAGAGGCATTATGCAAGCACATAGTTGACATGAACCCAAGGAGTATGATTCACAGAGCTCTTCATCTTCCTTTTCTTGTCTTAAACTGGCATTTGCAGAAGGTGCCCAAGCTGGCAGAGAAGGGATTACTCAGTCCCTAGAATGTTAAAAATAAAATAATTTTAACTTTCTGTCTTTGAACAAGCAAGCATTCATGGAAGATTTTTAGTAACAAGATCTTATTTAAATATTTTGGACCCTTCTTTCAACTCCCAGTTTGTAATCTCAGGGCTGTGTGAGCACAATAACACACCATTCCATGGAGATGTGGGCAGGCAGTGAATTCACATGTCATGGACATAGCTTGGATCTCAAACTCAGAAATAATTTTTTTTTTATACATATATCCTTCCTGTAAAGACAGTGAATTATGCTAAAGCAGGGGCAGTGAGAACCTAGTGGATAGATGTCAGGCACCAGCTGAGCATCTGGCCCCTTATTGTATTTTAAATGATACACATTTATAACTGTAAAGCAGACAGACAAGCGATACTGTCTAACATCACCACCACTAATAGCTCTAATAGCTCATGTATCCACAGCCTGCCTCATCCTGTCCTAGCTCAAAGCAATTTTGAGACAATGGGCCCACCTCTTCTCAGATAGATATAAATGAGATGTATGGAAAAGGCACAATTCCCCTGAAACAGTGCAACAATGCTGATCCCCCTTCCAGGCTGAGCCACCATTTAGTTGTACCTCAGAGAGACAAATGTCATGTAGAAAACCAGTGGAATTTTTCCATTTCTTTTTAACTCATTACTTGCACCTCAGAAAATATTTCAACACTATGTTTTTAATAATTATTTTGGTGGTGCAGTCTTTTTAAGGAAAAGAATCCCAAAGCATGGAAAAATGCAGTCCAAGCCTATGCAAATCCAACATGTGCTAAGCCTTCCTGACTTAGGGTGCAGTTGTCCTTGAAGTCAGCATGAGAGCAGCCTTTATCAGAGCCACAGAATGGTTTGGGATGAAAGGGACCTTTAGAGGTCATTTAGTCCATCCCCCAGTGAAGGGAGATCTTCAGCTAGAAGGGCCCATCCAGCCTGGCACTGAATGTTTCCAGGGATGGGGCATCCACCAGCTCCCTGGCCTTCTTGTGCCAGTGTTTCACCACCCTCATTGCAAACAATTTCTACCTTACATATAGTATAAATCTACTCTCTTTTAAAGTGAAAACATGATTCTCTGTCCTATCACAACTGGCCCTGCTAAAAGGTCTGTCCCTCTTCCTGTAGGGAAGGTCCCAGAGTGCAAGGCAGTGTGAGCACATCTTTACCAAGTACCTGGGAAGGCAGCCTTGACGCTTTAGATTTTGAAAGCCACATTACAGCTTATAAAGGGAGGTGTGCAGGCCTTGGGTTTGCCAGCTGCTATAAAACTTGTGTTTTTCCAGCATCCAGCTCAGTGCCTTTTGGGCTCCAGAAAGGGATACACTGGTGCATCCATTTCTCCCTGGGCTGTGAGTGATGGGATGCTGGAATTGGCCTCCTCCCAGTGAAACAAAGGCCTAGAAATGCTCCTCTGGAAGGGGAAGGGGAGGAAAGAGAAAAGGGGCTGAAGTAATAAGCGCTGGGAAGCCATGATATGACATGTTTTGGCTCTTTCCAAACCTAATGCAGTTTTTATATGTAGACATAAAAGACCACATTTTCTGACTCCCCTCAAATAATTACCTGATAAACCCCCACTTTTGGAGTTGGTCCGAGCCATCCATTACACCGCTGCCATGAACTTTATTTCATACCACACCAGGGAGGAGACAGAGCAGTTGGAGTGCTCAGACACTGCATGTAATAACTGGCCATAAAAATCAATGTAAAATTTAATGCAAAAGGTCTGTGGGCACCCAACCATTGGAGTCCACTGATAAGGCAGATGGAGAGCACCACTGTGCTTTCCAGCAAGTGCTATATTTTCTTTAATGTTCCTGAATTATAAATGCTGTTGCTGTTTTGTCCATCTACATACCATTAAAATGTGCTGCAACCATGACATTTATGTCTCCGGGTGGTTTTTGGTTGCAGTTTCCTGGACTCAGGATGTGTTTTGTATTCTGGATGGGTCCCATCTCAGGACCTGGGAGGGAGAGCAGAGATATCTTCCCACTGTTTCTCTGGATTGATATGCAGCCAGTAGTCCTGCTGTGCCCTACTCTTCATGGGAGGGACTGGGAACAGAGTTGCTGCTCTCTGTGTGAGCCTGACCCAGTCCTGAAGAACAAAGGTTGCATTTACATGCAAGCTCAGTGTCATGGGTGTCACTCAGCCCGTCTTCAATGAACTTTTGGTGCTCAGATGAATAATTTTATTTTAGATAACAGCTCTTGTCAGCCAGAGGATCCTTCCCAGCTCACTGGCTCCTTCACAGCGTCAGAGGAGAAAGGAGCACAGAATCTACCTGAAATATTAGAAAATGAAAAATAATAGAAAATAGTAGGGGGTCATTGACTTTTGCTTCCAGTCCAACATGAACAGACAGTGGGATGTTGAAATGCCAACAAAGACATGTTTCTTCAGTTCTTATCTGTCCTTGTCACTCAGCATACAACTTTTCATGTGCATTCCCACAGGGATGCAGAAAGGAAGAAGGATATTGTTTGGCTGTTATCAATTTTGGCATGCACAGGTGCTCAAATATTAAGAACTGGGACCAGAGAAATCCTTGCTGCTCTGATGTACCTATAAAGGCAAAGAGGAGCCCTACTTTGGTTGTAATGCTAAGAATTACATTGTTCCTAACAATTCCATCAATGGACTTATTTCAAACATCAGTAACCTGTAGAATGAGCCACTCTATTAGCTTCCTCTTGGATATACAACTGCAGTGGCTGTGCATGAAGTATATTAAATCTGGGGCACTTTTTCCTTATTCTGGAAGCTGTTATTGATTTTACCCTAATAGATACTTGGGTCCAACGTATGATGAAAAGTCATTTAGAAGAGAAAGAGAAAAGAATTCTAACTCCTCACACTTGTGATTCAAAACATCTCTGTTTAGGTATCACTGCAAAATTCCAAGGGGAAAAAAAAATGGCCAGAAGGATGGAGAATGTCGCAGGCAGGCTGGAAGAAGCCGAAACAAGATTTTGTGAAGCCATTTTACAATGCAGCTAAAGTGTTCTGAAGTATTTATTAAAGCAAACAATTATGCTATTCTGTACTGTTTAAGGTTATTATAGAACTTGTATTAGACGAGTAATTGCCTCTGGATGAGCATATGGCTTCATCTGCTGGCAAAAAAAAAGAGTGTTTCCACAAGCTAATGATTTCTGTGTAAGAACTGGACAGCAGTGATTCAGAGAAAGCAATAGCTGATTCTTCAGGCACAATTTGAAAATTATTAGATATAAGTCTGTCTCAAATGAAAATGTGTGAGAGGCACAGGAGCATTTGCTCGTGGATGCAGCAGACGAGGATATGTCACATGCACTAATGCACGTGTGTATCGATGTCACCTGTGCACGTGTGCACTGATGGAGAGCACCCTTCCTGCAGGTGCACACACCTACCAGGCTTTGCCTACAGTACCCAAGCAAAATGATAAACTCTGTGCCATCTGACCACCTTAGTGCATCCTGCTGTTGCTGCTTAGGAGAAAAAAGGAGAAAGTTTCAGTAAATTCTGCCTTGCTGCAGTATTGTTTTACACTCTGAGATGGGCTGAGGCCTCTTTGAAGATTCCCCTGAAATCACAAGATTAGTTCAGACCAACTTATTTGATATATGTAGAGGTCAGAATAGATACTTGATATTCTCACAAAGGCTCATTCCATCAATTGGAAATCTTTGGTCTGCCAGGGTTGTTTATATTGAATCAAACTTCCACAGTTCTGTTTAAAACAGGACATGGTTTCCTTCTGTTGCTTCATGATTTATTAGCAGGTAAAGAATTGGTTAAGCTGGGAAACCAGTTGAGTGGTGAGGAAGGGATAGATAAAGGCCAGCATCTGGTGCAAGTGGTATTGGAACTCGCTTCTGAGTGGTTTTAAACAGGATTTAACAGCTGGAGACACTGAGCCTGGAGCTATGTGACAGAATCAGCAAATGACATTCCCATTCCACAGAATGGTAAGGGAGCTGACTGGGCTGCTGGTTATCACACTTACAGGGTAGTAGTAGGGTTAGAGAAGTGTGTGGAGAGCAACCTACAGCCTCAACCAAGAGCTCCCTGGATGGAGCAGCAGAGAGAGAGGAAGGGAGCAGCAAGGAGAAGGAACTGAGGAATGACAAAGAAAGTGAAGCGCTGTCTAAGTTCCTAAATTGTGCTTGAGGCCCATTGCCAAGTGCCATGGCTGTCTGGAGAACACCATGTGACAGGTACATCGGGGTCACTGCCTTGGAAGAGGCTGGAGTGATGAAAACTTGCTGGAGGGCTGCAGATAGAGGGAAGCGCTGGGAAGGAAGCCAACACCTCAGGCACTGGGAAGCTGGAGGCTGTCCAAGTGACGTGGATGGTGAGAGCCAGCGGGTGTCCTGTTCATGGGGCTATTTGTCACACTAAACTAGATTATCAGGAAATAAAAGTCCAGCCTACATGTTTATAAATCCTTCCACATCCCAGCCACAGGGCTCTGGATGTGATGTGCAGGTAGCTGGCTATGAGGTTTCTGAGTCACGACGAGTGGGGCTCTTCTCTCCAGCTGGGAAATGGAAAGATGTGTGGGGGTCGAACTCTCCTTGCAGTTGAGCTCTTCCTTGTGCATCCCTCCCCTTCTTCCCTCTGTTTGGCTGCAGTTTCATTTACAGGAACCTGCAGGAGCCAAGGCTGTTCATCTCTGCCACTGAGCCTTCCTCCCACTGCAGGCACTGCCACACACGTAGGCAAAGGGCCATTGTTGCCATCAGCTACTCTTGGTAGCGTGAGGAAGAGGTAAACAGGCTGCACTGAAAACAATCACCTCAAGTGATGCTGAACTTGCAGTTTCCCACCTTAAATCAGCGTGGAAACACCCAATCCTGTTTTCATTTGCACAGTGAGGGTTTGAAGCTGGAATGGAAAGTGCCAGGTAATTCTGGGAATCTTGTGCTCTGGAGTTACTGCTGTGGGCCCAAGACCCTCAGCCAAGGGTGTTCTTCTGAAGACATCTCTGGGGAGCACTCTAAGGACCCAGAGCAAAAATAACACTGCAAGACAAACCCATATTTGTGTCTGTGGTTTTGTTCCTTAGATAAAACTAAGACTGGGAGAAAAAATAAACATAGGCATGGCCAGGAAACAACTGAAAAATGGTCATAAGTCAGGGAAAAACACTTTTTCTTGGGTGGGTGAGGGCTTTGCTCTTGTTCCTGTATCCTCTTGCATCTGCTGAAAACAAATTAAAATTTAAATTTCGTGTAAAAACCAGCTTAGTTCTGCCAGACCTCGCCAAGCAGGAAGTGACGGGCTGGTGTGAGCAGAGGGACTGTGCATCTCGAGTAATGAACTTAATTCATTGCTCTGTAAAACAGCCTCCAGAGTCACATGGGGATAGAAAACTCAGAGATGAATCAGGCACAGCATTTGCTGCAAATTTACACTGCTGTCTAGTTGGCAAATAGCTCTGAAACCAGTCCCCATGCTGCCTAAGTACCTTCATTACTCTTAAGTGCTATATTTATTCAATAATTTGGACCAATCATTTTCAGGTTCATTAGTCCCATTTGTTCATTTTTCTCATGGTTTGATTGGTTTCTAAAACCTCATGGTTTTAGTTTTCCTCCAAAACTGAGAGTAGTAGGTAGAAAAGTGCTAATAACAAGAAATATGCCTTATGGAAAGTTGGGGGTTTTGTTCTTTTTAACTGAATAATGACCTGAACAAAAGCTCATTAAACTCTAGGGGGTTTGAAACATTTCCTGGATGCACCAGAGCAATCTGAGTATTTGGGGAAAGCAAAACTAGAAATCTAAGATCAACTGAAGGTAATTCATTCCTCAAGGCCACTTTAGATTATATTGGGCAGACTTGAAATTTAACTCTCAGCTGCAGTTGTTAAACATGGATATCAATAACTCCTGAGGCCACAGTCTTGTCCTCCAGGACTAGTGGCCCTCTCCACTGGTTTTTCCATGTTTCATCCAGCTAGGTTCACTTCCAAACCCCAACTTGAGGCACCACAGATAGTTTGATCAAGCCAAGGGAGAACCAAGATGGCAGAGTACCAGCTCAAAGTGGCAAAATGGGTAGAAAATTATCAGAAGGAAGAAAAGATTGAAATTAAGCTGCCAATGATGCAGTTTCCATGACAACTGCCCTTCCACCTACAGTTTTAACCCACTTTTCCAGGCAGCCATTCCAGGAAGTGCAGGAAACCACACAACAGCTGCACATATCCTATTTCTAACACATCTCCTGATTAAAATAATTATCCTGTACACAGAGATTGCTCTGAATGGCAGTGGCTGAAGGTTTTGGATAGCCTGGGGGAGGTGATTTCTCCCAATGCTAGATGCTTCCTGAAATAGCACGTGGGGATGCAGAGCCTAGCATTTGCTGGGGGTAGAGTGAAGGAAGCACACCCCAAAGTCATTGGAATGGGATATGTCCTGTTGTCCCTACAGAGCTCTATGTCCTGTATGTGTCACTCTGTTGGATGTATTCAAAACTGCTCCTGTCTGTGCCACAGCCTCCAAGCTGCATGTGCTGAGACCTTTTTTTAGCAGAAGTAGCAAGGACCAGGTTTAAAGCCAGAGCACACGGCTTGTCAGCCACAGTCCATGTCCAACATCTGTGAAGATCGATGACAGCCCCAGAGCCACCCTCACCTTCAAATCGTCCTCTCACAAGTGTGGACTGATGAAGCATTCTGTGGGTGAATCATCCCTGTAATCCATGTGGGACCACATGGTGATTGCAGCACTGTGTGGATTGTGTGTGGGGATTATGTGGACTGACATCAGAAGACAGTGAGCTGCCTTTGTAGTCCTGAGGATGTTATCTCCCATTGTCAGCTCTGTTATTGTTACCTCTGCTCTGGTTTCTAAAGGCCCCTGCAAAGATCTGTGTTCCCTTTCTGCTAAATGACATGTCAGGATGGGACAGAGATTATACCTAAGACCTTGTAATTTACACCAACACAGGAGAAAAAGAGTTGAGGGAAAGTGAAGTTATTGACAGGGAGAGAAGTAGGGAATGGGGAAATAAAATGCTTTTCTTAATGCCACACACTGAGTGTGTGGCCAGAGTGAGTCCAGATCCCTGAGTCCCACTCAGGTCTTTTATCAGCATGATGGCTCTTCCTCTCCTGCACTCCCAGGCTGTCACTCTCATTTGTCCTATAGAAATATTGAGATAGCTCTGGTAGATGCATTACCTAAAGGGGAACCTGTCTGAAATTACCCTTTCTTCCCTCCAAGGAGTGCCAAGGGAAATCTACATTTCTACACAGTAACTATGTTAACCACTTAATTCCAAAGGAAGCAGATAACAGGAAGATAATAGTGTGGGAATGGGAAAGTAAATAAAAGAATATTTCTCTCCAATAAACCTCAATTCTCTGGGAATTATTTTTTAAAGGCTTACAAAGAAGTATGCCAGAACAGGTAATGACTATACTTAAGGGAGGCAATTGTCCTAAAAAATTTCATGTATGATAGTTACAGTGCTAGAAACAAGGATTTAGCCAATATGGGGGGGATCTCTGGGTGACAGAACTTCAGGACAAACTCTGGCTCTTCTTTGCATTTAATATCTAAACAGGAAGAGCCAGGTTATGAGTTCTTGAATTTTCTGTCTTAACACAAACTCACATTAGTTCCAGTGTCTTTGAGAGTCCAGGGGGACTGAGAAACCTGACTCTAAAATCCAGTTGAATGATTTTGAAATAAAACATCTCCATTTCTCAGAGATCACTTGTGTTGGTACTTAGTGTGTAGTGATAGTGGATATTAGGATAACATCACGTTTCCAGCTGGGTTGGTCCAAGTTCACACATCTTCCTGGCTTCACAGGGGTAAGCTGGGCTGTGTGAGGAGTGTTGGACTGAAATGAGTAATGAACAAGAGGAGGGTTGTGGGGAGGGAATGCCAGAGATGGGACAGTGTTGTAAGGTCACAGATAAAGGGAATTCTGGGTGCAGTTTTGTTCAGCTGTGTCTGAGACAGAGGTGTGGAGGACAACTTCTGGGTGAATGTCACTCCACCAAGAGTTATTTGCCAAGTAAAATGCAGAGAGAAGGAAAACTTATCTTGCAATTTTCAGTGTCCCCATTTCATAAATATATTAATATTCATTATGCCACATACATTATAATTTTGGAAGGAGATTACTGGGGATTCACTATTTTCTCTCCATCATATTTTCCAATTAGGATCCCCTCTTTTGCAAATAATAAGCTTTTTGTTGCCAGAGGCTTTGCAGCAAAGTTCCAGTCACAGCACTGGCATTCTGTTCAGCCTCCATTTCAGAAAGAAGTGCAAATTGAAGAACAATTATATTTTAATGACAGGTTAATCTTGCTGTACTAAATGTGATTAGAGAATCACCTGGCTAGTATCAGAGAATACAAGAGATGGTAGGAAAAAACACTCTAAGGAGATGGGTAAGGAAGGCTTCTCACAAATTCACCACTGAGTCAACAGGGGCTGGTCAGACAAACTGACAGACTTTGGAATTCTTGGAGGAGACAGAAGAGGCTAAGAGAAGAGTGGAGCAGCAAAGAAAAAGGGGTAGCATGAGTCATTGTTCCCCTCAAAATGAAAAAATCTTTTGGCTCTGTGGTTGTCTCACATGTACAAAATCAAACAAGGCTGTTTTCATTTAGCACTAGCAAGAAAGGTGGCTGGGGATGGGTCTCTGCTGGGCTGTGCCAGGCAGGGGAAGACCAGGACTTCACTTTTTCACCTCAGTTGCCTCAGTGAGTCCTCCGTACTTGAAGTCCTTCCTTTAGGCTCTTTTGTGGACTGGAGACAAACCCAAACACTGCCCTTCCTCAAAGGAGGAAGAAATGGTAAGGAAAAATGCAAAAAAAAATAAAAAGCTGTCAGATACTTAAGTGCCAGGAAGCTGAGCACTAAATAATGCTTGGGATAAGCACTGGGATCCCACATACAGACACTGTGTGGCTGTATCTGTGCAGCCAGCAGCACAGCACTTTTCTGGAGAGGGCACTACAAGCAAAGAGAATGAGGGGAGAATGGAAACTCTACTCAAAATGTAAAGGAAAACCAGCAAAGCCTTTCCCCATTCCTGGTCCTCCACTACCTCTCCTCTCTGTCCACCAGCACAAGACTTTTTGCCTCATTCATGTGGGTCAGGAGGTGTCTCCAGGTGAGCCTGCTTCGAGGCCAAGCAGGCAGGTGATGCCTACTGCATGCCCACCAGACCAGATGCAAAGTGCTCCAACCTCCTAAACTGCAACTGGCCTGACTATGGATTGCACCTTCCATTAGTATAAATTTGTAAAGGAAAAGAAAAAAAATATTAAAAAAAAAACAAAAAAACACAACAAAACACAAGAAGTACAAATTTAGCCAGCTCTGTGAGAGGCAAAGTATTCCCTACACACACATCCACATGCTGGTAAAACAGCCCTTTAAAGTTGTTGGTGTTGTCAGTTACAAGAGCAGCATTTAACATTTAATGGTTGTTTTTGGTCAGAGCTGTTACGTTTCATTGTTTGCTAGATTTGTTCCTTAAATTTGCTTGGCTCTGTGCCATGCAATTCCTCCAGTTTTGTTTTATATTGTGCTTGGGGTTGAAGGACTTTTATATTTTTTCCCCCTCTTTGAAGATACATTATGAAAGGATTTTCATTTTTCTGGCCCAGTGCATTGTCTTGTCATGTCTGATATTTATCTGGAGAGCATAGATATCCCCTTACAAGCCCTGTTGGAGTTCCAAATTGTTCTCAGTCTCCTCCTGGTTGAAAGTCACCAACTGAAGCAGGTATAAGAAAGTTTTTGGGTTAATTATATTGGAAAAAGATTTTCAGAAAAAGTAATACCTGATATGCTGATGCCATAGCTCTTCTAGAAGTCTAAAAGTAAAGAGACAGAAATAAGATGATGCCTGTACTTATTTTCCATTATAATAGGCTGGATTAGCTGTTCAATTAAAACAAATACAAAGCAAGGAAATCCTGCTGTGCATCTTGACCTTTTTTATAAATTGGCACTGATTCCTATGAATTAACCCGTTATTTGCCAGGTCTGTTTTAATCAAAAATTCAGGGAGTGAGAGGTTTTCACAAAGGTTTGTCAGACTCTTTGCAATTTAGAAATTGTGACCGGTCATCACATGTCCTGTGGCCATGGTCCATGGTTCTTATTCCTGATTCCTGGGGGATTAAAATCTTTATGGCAAGGTTTTAAAGGCAGGGCAATGTGATTTAGCTGTTGGGGTTCATTTCCAGCTGAGAACATGAAAAACATGTTACCATCCCAGCAGATTGCAGTGGGCACCCAGCAAAATGACCCTGGCCACAAACTTCACCTCCCTGTATACTGAATGTCTTTTTCAGCTAAATAGTATTGACCTGTAGGGGTTTTAGCTCAGTTTCCACTCCTATTACATGTTTCCTGGCATGTTTATAGTACTTCTAATTAATTATTCCTAATTGCCTGTGTTCCCCCCTGCCTTTTTTTTGTGCCTTTGTTTCTTGTTTCTCTCCCAGCCTTGGTAACAAGATGTTGTATCTCTTGAGGCTATGAGGGTAAAAGTCTATTAATAAATAATTAAGTGATGAGGCTCCAGCAGTGTGGAGTCACATCTTGCCATCACATGGCTGTAGTCTCCATGACGACCCACCAGTGTGGACTGAAGGGATCTCCTTGAGAGAAGGAAAGAAGAGGTTATGCAGGGCAAAAATATGAGAAGTTAAATTATATTTTAAAATATTAAAGACACCGTTACATTGGCTAGTTCCCTAAATAACCTGGAAAGATGGAAATCTATTGCTCCTGTTCTACCAGCATTCCCTCTTTCTGTCTGCCACTGTCCCATGGGTTTTTTCTGGCCCAGAGCCTCCAGCACTGAGGCTTTCCACTCTGTAGATGGTCCTATCTGCCCAGCAGCATTTTCCCTTCCCCATTGCCCCTCTGACCTTGCAGATCCACAGCAATCCTGCTGCTGACCTGCACAGTGTCCATCCCCATGAGGAGGGTGACTGATTTCTGAAAATGGTGAGCACTGAATAGCTTTTCACGTGTCAAAAAGTCAAACCTTAAGGCCTGAATTCCAGAGGTTCCCACTTCTGCGCTTCTCTGTGTGCTCCTCTCTATCACAACAGCATGTCACCTTTTCCTGGAGCTGCCCTGCAACCTGCCTTTCTGCAAAATTCACACCTGCTGCTCATTAGAGCAAGGTTTTGAGAAGATTTTGCTATGTTTTTCTCCTTTTCTGGCAAGACTTAGAGGCAGCTTCATGCACTGGCACATGAAGTAGCCCTTCTATTTTTTCCCATCACATAATCCACCTCTAAGTATAGCAAAGACGTTTCTTGCCCATTCAAAGCAGTAGTTTTCAAAGGAGAAGTGGTTAGCTCAGCAGTTCCAGCATCTGTAAAAGTGTGTCCTTGTGCAGCAGTGGGATCTGAAACCCCCTTAGTCTGTTATCAGCTTTCCATCTGTGTTAGCAGCCACGCTCCCCACAAGCATACTGATCCATGCATTTCAGCCAACGTAATTTTCCCAAATCCCCACCTCTCCAGCATTTCATGGGAACACCAGAAATGTTAAGCTTCCTGTAATACCAAGGATGTAAATCACGCTAATTATCTCCCAGACTTCAGAAACATCCTGGGCTTTCATTTCCTCTGAAAACTTCTGAGCATTTACGTTAACTTTTGGCAGGTAAATTGTAGGGGGGGCAAGCCATCCATCACATAAAACTACATTGAAAACACATCAAATTCAGAGTCCTGACAGGCAGATAGGTCTCTGCTCTGAAGGAAGCAAAGTTCTGATGTCACAGATCCCTTTTCCTCACAGGAGGAGGTGATGATTAAGCCCAGGATCCTTCTTCCCACACAGTGACAGCGACCACGATTTGCTGCTCGGTGTCCACAGCCCCACATGGACACAAGCCTGGTGACAGCCCTGTCAGCCCGCTGTAACTTTTGGTTTTCTTTAAGCTTCTAGGACAGGATCTGCTTGACAAAAGGTGGTTCTGGCCTTGTAGAACTGAAATCTGCTGCAAATTGGGTCTTGATGAAGTGAACAGCCCCCAGTTCACCTTGGGAGTGGGTCCGTTCCATTCGGTTAGCGCCAAATTTCTACGAAAAATCTTTTCCATTTTTCTCTCTCTTTATTTTTTTTTATTTTTTTTTTTGGCGGCAAACGCTAAAATGGAGGTGAGAGATGGTTTGAGTGAGGTTATCAGAGGGATAAAACAATACTTGAAGCAGAGCCAGACCAGTTTTCCTGCTGTTCTCCTGTAGTCATTGCACAGGTTTTCGGAAATTGTTTCCCTGCCCTTTTCACCCTCACATTCCTCTCCTCCCAACAGATTGAGGCCAAAGCAGAAGAGCAAAGTGGATTAATTGGTTTTTTTCCCTTCAGAAATCTGGCATCTTCGCTTTCACACTTCTTGATATTCACCATCACCAGTGGAAAATAAAAGGAAGTTTAAAATTCAGAGCTTGGTAGGTAAAATAAAGAAAAACAAGATTAACTATGACAATTATGCTGATTCTGAGGATAAGCATTTTCCTCTTACTTTTTTCTTTTTTTTTTTTTTGTAGGACTGCCTATGGATTCTAACACTGACTAGGGATTTAAAATCCTTCATCTCTTTTCAAGTGATGTTGGCAACCTAATTTTGACTCCATATTTCCATGATGCTGAAGGAAAAAGAGAAAAAGAATAATTACAAAAAAGAAAATAAGCAGAAATTGTTTCAGTGAGGTGTTTTGATCACCCCCATGAGCTGTTTTCTTGCTGTGTTGTGCGTGACTGAAAATCAGAAAGTGAATCTGCTTATTTCCAAATGGAAGCTGACCAGACTCGTTTCATCAAACTGCAGCAAAAATAGCGAACAAGGGAAAAATAAACGTAGGTGATTAGAATAATTTCCATTCTGACAAAGAGAATTCATGAATGACACAGGAAAAGCTTCCTGAAAAAGAAATTAAAAACCCAAATTAAAGTTCTTTGAATGGGGGGAAGTTGAACAGGTTCCCACCTGTGGTGTCACAGACTATCAGTGACAAATGACATTTGGATCTGCTCCCTGGACCGTCCCTGGAGCTCCATCTCTCCCCTGGACCATAACCTGGGCTCTCTGTATGCTGCTGCTTGCTTCTGGACTAAATTTCAACCCTGAACAAGGAGTTGAATAAACAAATTACTGCCTGTGCATGTGTGTTTATTAGGAAAAAAAAAAAATAAACCCACACTGATTACTTGGCAGCCTGATGTTTCATAATATCACAAAGGGTTTTGAGAGATGAACAGCTAAAGCAAACCCTCCGTGAAAATCAATATCTCCACCTGTGGGAAATGGAAAGATAACAGGCAATTGTGACTAAAAATGCAATTACTACAAGAGAAAAAGATTCACTTTCCTTCATATGCATAAAAATCATGAAAAGATGTTTTCATCCTAAGCAAAGAAGGCCTGAAGCTGGTTTTTAGTCTGCATTTAGAACCAATAATAATCTTTCACCTATTATATGTATTCCTGAAAAAAATTTATTATTCTTCATCTCACCTAGAAGGTTCTCCACTTCAAGTCAATTATTTAAGCAGATGCAAAGAAATAAGATAAAGTAAATATTTGACTTTGAGCCTTTATAAATCCTGTTTTCTTTCAGCCATTCAAGATCAAACTTCTAATGCAACCTCAGTGTGTACAAGACAGTCTTCCTAGTTTTTTAAAGAAGTATTCTATGTTTTAACCACTGGTAAAATTTAAAAGAAGAATAAGACCATCCACCAGAAAGAAGGAAGACCCATTCTGCACATTGTGGGATGGTTGGAGCTGATAAAACCCTACAAAAAACTTAGCAAAACTCCTTCTCTCTCACACTGCATTTGTGATTTCATGTCTTGACCTGGCTGCTGATTGCTCTTACTTTGATTAGAGAAGTTCAGCCTCCTCTCAGAGGGTCAGTTTTCTGATTTTCCCAATCAATGACCGAAATATTCACTTGCAGGACCCCCACACCTGGGGTAAGGAGAGCTTTAGGAGTGATGTGCAATGATTGCTGCCCTGCTGGGTTCCTCTGCTGCAGGGTGAGGGGCTGCCCCTCCAAAAGAAGCCACAGAGGATAAATTTGCTTGTGATCCACAAGCAGCTGAAGAGCCACGGTGTGGTCACTTTAGCCACCTGCTCACTCTTGTGTCTTGCCCTTTCCACTTCAGCCTCTCACTGTAGCTCCAAACACTTGGACTGCATTTAGGATCATTGGCAGCAAATCTAAATTCACCTCTGCTTCACCCAATCTCCATTCACACCCAGCCTTTGGAACTGCAGAGTTATCCTTGGGAAAGAAGCCCAGACCTGCTGCAGAGATGACCTAAAGAAGCACAGAGGAGTCAAATTTCAGGATTACTTACTAATTTTGTGACTATGTAAAGCATGAACATAAATCCTGAAATTTTGCAGTCAGATGTCTGCAGGTAGATCCAATGCACTGCACACATTCCCAGTGGCTTAGAGGGAAATTGCATGGGAATGAGGAGCCATCTCCATGACCTTAGGTCTCACATGGAAGCCTGGAGGCTCTCTTGCATTATCTTTTTGCTTAATTTCCTCCAAATTCAGCATTCTGGCCTTCTGTCTGCACGCCAATCTCCAGTGTTGACCTCCTGTGACTGCTCCATGAGTGGGGTCAGCTAAGGAACATCTCCTTAAGGTCAAGTGGGTAGAGGACATGATTTGGCAGGAGGGACAAGGACTCAGTGCTGCACAGACATTGTCACAGAGAGCATTGCTCCCACACAAGAGAGACAGAGAGTGCTTCAGCATTCCTGAAAAGCCTCTTTGTTAAGAAGAAAATGGCTTAAGAATGAAGACTGTTGCTCGAATCTGTCACTGAAACAAATACAGAGAATGAAACTATTGACAATTGTGTCCGTTCTTCCACTTGGGGTTTTCAGTGTGAGGCTGAGCTCCACCAGGGGTGAGGAGCAGTGTTGGTGTGTGACTGATCCAGTGGCTGGGATCAGCTCCCCAAGGCTTCCTCAGGATGTTCCAGGGCCAGCAACAGCCACAGCAAAGAGGACAGTGAGATCAGGTGAATTAAAAGAAGAACAAATTTTCCAGCCTACTTCTGAGGTATTGTGTTAGCCTGGGCAGCAGGTACAGCTCAGCAAAACCCTGTGACCACACCTCCGGTGGGTTGTGAATAACAGATTATCATCATTTTACAGCAGCTACAAATCATGGCTGTGCCACTGCATCTAGTGGGAAAACACAGCTGCTTTCTGAGCAAATAACAGCCCATTGATAGGCAGCCCTCTGACTCAGGAGAGGTTTGACAGTGTATAAAGCCTTTCAGCAAGGAAACCGCTGTAAATCTTTCCCAGGCAGGCTGAAGTATCTGAAGAAATACTTACACCTCACTGATCACTGAACCTCAGATTTGTGATAAGACAGAAATCACTGCTGTCTGATCCACTAACCTGTGAGATATGAATCGGAGAGTCTATGCCCTGTCCAGAGTAGACAAGATGTATCAACACAACAAAAAACATCATCGGTCTGACACCTCTGCTGTCAGCCTCAGGAGAAAAAAAAAAAAAAGGATGGTGGAGTCCAGACTGTTCTCTGGTTCCTCCAGAGCAAAGCTGGGCCTTGCTAGCAAGATAAGGAAACCCTTGCTAGTACTGCCCCACAGAACTGGAGATCTTTCATGACAACGCTGGAAGAAAATTATGTACTTAGCTGATTTTAGTACATCAACTCCATCAGGGAAGTGCTTTGCACAAAATCAGTCAAACTATTTCTTCCTTTGCCACCATCCGCCCCAGATGATGAGGTTGTAAAGCTTGAAGAATACACATAATAAAAGATACAAAACACCCTCCCCAGGATGAGAGCTTTAAATATATAGCAGCTTTCAGTTCACCTTTCACATCTGAAACAGTGCACGCAACTACACAAAGCAAGCTCGGCCCTTTCTGGTGTGTTTTGAGTGAAATTTTCTCCCACAGTTAAAGATACTACATGGTACCATCAAAACATCAGGGCCCCTGATGTTGTTACTGCCCTGACAGACACTGGCACCTCCCAAAAGACAGCTACTCTGACCTCACACACACAGAAACGCCTCTAAGACAATGCTTTATCTCAGAGGTGCTGCACATTCACACATGCACACAGAGACACAAAATTATATCAGCAATTTAAGTAATCTTTGCCCAGCTGTCTTTTAAAATGCCTCTTTCGTCTTTTTGTAACCAAAGGCTTTAATATTCAAATGTTCACGAGAACCAGCTTTATTAAAATTAGGGCTTGGGGAAATGGTTTCAAAAAGGAGCAAGGAATATTACCCAACCATTTAAAAGATGCTAATTAATGGAGTTCTGCAGCCCAGGGAGGCCATTTGAGGGAGCGGAGATTCTTCTACTAGGCAGATTTGTAACTTAGCGCTTCGAGTGGCAGAGGCGCAAAGAAGAGACGAGTGAAATAAAATGCAAGTAGGTTAAGAAGAACAATCCTCCAGGTATTACGAGGACTCCAGAGCTTAGTTCTGTGCCAGCGATTTGAGTTGTCTGCCCACGAGCTCTAGGCATGAAGATTTTTTTTTTTCCTGGCCCTGACACAAAACAGAGTTTGTGCCTGTTCCCTGCTGGATCTGCGTCGCGCTGGGAACGAGCGAGCGTAACCCGCACGGCGCGAGCCACGGCTGCCAGCTGAGGCTGTGCTGCAGGAGTCACTCAGGGATGCATTTCCAGATAAATCTAATCTTGAGGTGGATGGGCATGGTCACACACAAGTGCACAAGGAAAGGGTTTTCTATTGGGATAGCAGAGAGATGCCAGAGTGGTCAGAGCTTTCCATGCTGGCTTTTTACAATTATTTCAGCTGAGTGTGTAAAATCAGGGGCATCTCAGCAGAACCCCACTGCCACACTCCCCTAGATCCTGACAATCACTTCTCTCAGCAGAATAAATCCATAATTTTATCTACCACTGAGCATACAGACTAATGTCCTAATCTTTTCTCTTTTCTCCTGCTCCCCACTCCCTTCTTGTCTCTTGTGCACAGATATAATCCTGGGTCAAGAACTGAAAATATTCCATGGACTAGAGAAATAGATTTTTTTGGTGGGCCTTGTATATGGATATCTATTGCAGCTTCACTGTAGAAAAGACATCTCTGCGGTCTGACAGTGATTTGTAGCTGGACCTTTTTCACTGATGCAGTTCTTGACGGGTCACTTGCTGTAAAAGAGCCAGGGTGGACTGGTGATTTGAAACCTATGATCCAAGAAGGAAACTAAAAGGCAGCAAGAAGGACAGATGTTGGGAAAAGCCTCCTCTCCAGCCTACCCCAGCATGCAGGTGTCTGGGGAAGAAGGAGCATTGCATTGCAGAAGCACAACTGCCCTCCACAGCTGTCGCTGAACTGGATGAAGGAAGAATTTGCTGACCCCATTCTAATTCTTCTTTATTTAATCCATCACTAGGTCCTCAAAGCTCCAAGTCAGGCCTATTCTGCAAGTAGATGAGGGAAGTTACCTATATTCAGTTTCTGCCAGGTGGGAGCTCTGTCCCTGTCCTCATTACCTACTTATTTTCTCCCACTATCCTGCTTTTGTGCAGAGCCACTGGAACCAGTGGCTTTCCAGGTACACAATAAATAAAGCCTTCCTTGTCACCTCCTGTACTCAACCAATGCTCAGGTTCCCTTCTTGCCTGGCTTAGCCCTCCAGGGTGACACTAATCCTGCTGTATATCTACTGTACATTAAAATTTCTGTAATGGGACTGTAGACAGACATCCTTCCCTGTCTACAGGAAGACTCCAGCCTCGATATTCAACCCAAATTTTTTGGACAAAACTGGGGCAGCAGACACCAACACAGAGCAACCCAGTCAAAGTCTAGTAGAAGGTGTCCCTACTCTTGGAAGAGGCATTAGCATAAGATGAAGTTTAAGGAACTCTTCCAACCCAAATCATTCTGATAATGGCAAAGGCCATTTAAGTCTGTAATAATCCTTTAGCATTCATTAAGAGGCTGAAACCTGGACGTTTAGATTGTGCAGCTGAGGCTTCTTTCTGTAGGGGGAGCATGTTACAATTGTCTTGTGTCTGGATTAAGGCTGAGACACGACCTCAGTTTGAACACGAGTCTGTCCCGTGCCTCGTTGCCTCCTTGTGCTGGTGGAGTCAAGGCTGCAGATCTCCCCTTAGCTCAGTGCAAGCTGTTTGCACTCCCTTAATCAGCACAGGGGGTGGTGAGCCACTGCTGCCTTCCCCCCGAGGAACCTGGGCTAGAGAATCCCTTCTGGCTGATATAGTGAAAGCTGAAGATATTTGAAGCCAGAAGATCTGAGGTTTTGGATAAAACACCGGGTCATGGAAGCTTAATACGTTCTTTCACATCAGCAGAGCGAAGATACCTGTCCGTACATATGCTCTTTGCCTGGAGCTAATGCAAAATAATATGATGTAGCTTCACTTTGTTTCACTGTCAGCAAAGTTAAATTGCATTATTATATCTTTGTCACTAGCCAAGAACGTGTGCCCAGACTGCTACCTCAGCTCTTCTGATGTTTGGTGACTTGTTAAGTCACTCTCACTTGATCATATGTCAGAGCTTTCAGAGCTTGGAGTCCTTCACAGCTGTCACAAAGTCCTTGGGAGTCCTATTTTTGTTACTCTGGGATATATTCTTATTTGCAAGAACTTATGGCTGTATACAGCACAGATATTTTACCCAGATTTTTTTTTTTAATGGGGTGTGACAGATTGGATGCTTTTTATCGATCAGGAAAACCATCTCCCAAGAGAACAGCACTTTCTGACTCAAACCCTTTCAAGTCCTTTAATGAGAATTAAAAAAAAAAAAAAAATAGCAACTGCAACTAGTTTTTAAGGAAGAAAAAGATTCTGTCAAATATCTGATATCTGCAAGGCTATAAATAAGAGAGATACTTTTTAAGTTCGTAGAACTTCATTGTTTTCAGAGAGCTATTGGGAGGGACAGCATGAAAAAATGGAGTCTGTTTCCCCAGTAGTGTACAGATTGACCCTCCTAAATGAAGACAGTTGGCAAGAATGATATGATCTGAGACAGAAAAGCAGCAGAAATTCAGACTTTATATAAATGTATCTATTTAATTTATGTCTCAACTCCAGCAGCCTGCCATAAAGAAAATGAAATGCAAGCTGGAAACATGGGCTTGTTCTAATAGATGCAGGGGGAAGAATAAAGCTAACAAATATATTTGTTTCCCTAGTAATCCCTCTTCATTATAGGGCATAGTTGTTTTGCTTAATGGTCATAAATGAATCCAATATGAACTCAAACAAAAGGAGGTTTCTGTTTGTAGATTAAATCATTTGTAAAAATATTTCAAGTGCATTCAGCATCAGTGAAGTCAAATAAAGCCTCTGATTCACACAAGCAAAAACTTACCATAGCTAGTGTCTTTCTATGACAAGTGGCAAGAGGTAATTTTTCCCTGGAGCCAACTTCTATTGGATCAGTGTTGTTCCAGTCTATAGCAGAGAGTTTGCATTTGAATCTCTGTACCAGCACGCATAATAATGTATCACACCCTACATTGATTTAGTAAACCAATAGGTTTTATTAACTCAACAATGAGATTAAAATGGATTAAAACAGGGGAGGGGCTCTATCAATGCTCTAGTAATTTACCCCAATTCTACAGCAAGTGCAATTCACTTTGCTTTTAATGCCTGATTAGACTCCTCTCAATACTGCCAAAATGTTTTCTCCAGGGGAAAAAAGTGCAGGAGATATAGGTGAATCCTATACCCACATGTAACTACAGAGAGGGCAAGCAAACAAGACAACTTTAATCAGAGTTTGGACCTTTCAGTGTTATCCCAGACAAAGAAGTCAATGATTTCTCTTGGCAGGGAGTTCTGCAGCCACCTGTGCTAGAACATACAGATATGGGACCTGGGGGCTGTTTCTAATGGCTCTGCAGTGGGAACATCTTGCAAAAAGGTAAAGCTTTTCACAGTAGGCTTAGGCTTGCTGGACAGGATTTACGTGGGGAAAGCATGGGGTTTTGGAGGACAACAAATTGGAAAAGGTTGAAACAAACACTTGCATGTAACTTGTCCTGGAGTCTAGGGAGAGCATAGGAGAGCCTCCTGTTTTGCCTGGACTAACCACCTACCCAAATTGTCTTTGGACTCAAAAGGGGTCTTAAGGAAAATTCCTGTCAGAGCCCAGGTGGCTCTGAGCCCAGCCCAGTAAAGGCAAGTTTTGGAGGGATTGGCCTATGGGGTATGGAAGCATAGAAGGCAGGGCTGGAGGAGAGCCCAATGAAATATCTAGTCCTCCTCCTGAGCCAGGAGAACTAACATAATGAGCATTTAATTGCTTTAGTATGGGCTTTTTGTATAAATTGTGTGTAATCATCAAGTTATGCTGTACATATGCAATAAAATTAAGCAAATATTCAATGTTTTTTCACAGATAAAGATAAAATAAATCCAGCTCTTTCTTCCTGAGTTAATCCACCATGAACAACTCGATCAATAATCATCCTTTTAAGCCATCATCCACCCACCTCACTCCTTCCCACTTTCTCCTGTTTTCTGGGAGCAGTTTGATTCAAATTGCCAATAACTATCCTCACGACCGCTGTAATTATGACATTCATTATGATTGCTATTTGTTATTATATCAGTAAAGGAAATACTTTCTCTCTCTGTGGGAATTTGCAAGATTTTGTAATCATTTCCCTATTCTGGATTTATCAGTGTTTGTGAACCAATAACCTACAAAAAAAAATACAGATCAGATTGATGTACAGTTCCTTTAGATACCTTGAAAATATTTCATTTAGATGGTGGTAAGATTCCTGAATTTAAAAAAAAAATCATTTAGTTGTTGAAAATGAGGAAACAGGATATTTTAAAACAAAAAATGTTTCTTCAAATGAGAATTCTCAGTCTCATTCTTCATTTAAACCAAGTTCTTCTGCAAACAGCTTGTTTTGACCTACATTCACCAAGAGAAAAAACATTTAATCTAAAAATTGTCAGCTTGCCATTTACTATCAAAATTTTATATGACACATACAAAGCTGCATAAAAAGTTACTGCTGTTGTTGGTGTTCTCAAAAAGGAAAACAGAATGGCCTAAAGGAGTTAAGCACAGTCAGGGATTTCAAGTTTGAAACTTCTTAGATATTTTTGATACCATCTTAGCCTCCAGGTCACACAGAAATGACCTCTAATTCTGCAGCTCTAAGAGAGCTTTGCAGGGCTCTCGGAATTTAATTGCAGGCTATGCAGAAAGTTTGGGCTTTATACAGTTACATATAATCACCAAACCCTTATCCATCCTTTTAACTTGGACAGTATTTATTTAGAATAAATCTGATGTTATCACCTTCACCCCAGTTTTGACAGTTGTAGTCAGGGGCTGTTCATCTCAGCTATTCCAAACCCTGCCTCCCAAGCATGGGCAGCTGATACAGACTCGACTCGTCACGGACTTCAGTCTGTGAACTTGGCAACTGCATGAGCAAGTGACTCATGCCCCAGTTCATGTTTTTCTGTTAGCTCAGACACATTTGTCTGGAGAAGAGCTGTGGAAATAATTGGGTTTGGGGGGTAGTGGCAATTCTCATTGCATAAGGATACTATAAATCACATTTAAACCTGATGCCAGCTTCCTTTACCATCCTGCTTTAAAAAGGTTACATCTAAAGAGGCTTTCTTCCCATTTCTGGCATCTTGAACTTCTCTGACCCTTTGTCTTTGTCTCTTTGCCCTAAAACCTTGGGGCATGTAAAGTCTTTATCTATTAGCTGTCATTCCTGCACTGTGCTGCATTTGCCTGCTCTGGCTGCTGCAGATGATTTTGTCTGTACAAAGCAGTGACACTGAGGCTCAGTAGCTCCTTACTGCAAGCCTCAGCAACTTCAGCAGGTCTGGGAGGAGAGCCTGCAGACCATGGTTAACCATGGAGGGATTCAGTGATGGCTTCAGCAGCAGCTCCAAGGGGCAGCAGAAAGTTCATTGCTCTGAAGAGCATTTATGAGCTAAGGAGGTTTATGGATTCCTGTGACAAACTGATTCAGTTCCTGCCTTTGTGAAAAAAGGAGTGATCCCTAGCAGAGGGAGAAGGTGGTGATCAGCTAATATGTTCTGCTGGAGGCACTGGGAATAGTGACTTTACTGTCACTATGACTTTACTGTCTCTGGCATGTGATGGAGCTGGGCAGAGTGCAGGAGATCCGTGTGGCTGTGTGAAAAATCCAGTGTACAAAGGAGACATCATAGAATGGTTTGGGTTGAAATAGACCTCAAAGAACATCTCATTCCAACCCCCCACCATGATCAGGGACACCTCCCACTAGACCAGGTTGCTTAGGGTTCCATCCCACCTGCCCTTGAATATTCCCAAAATGCAGCATCTTTTCTGATAAAGGAAGGAACAGGGCTGAAATTTATAAATTGTATTTATATAATGCAAGGAAACCTGTATATCAAAGGGAGAAAAAAGTAAGCTGATAAAGCATGGCTCCCAAAGAAATTATGTCATCTGAGTAAAGAAAAATGACAGAGACTCCAGCCTGACCATTTCCTTACCCTTGTACTCTGCTGCCATGATAACGCAAGGATTCAACACAGCCGTAGCAGGAACCTTTTCCTCCGGTGAAGAACAGCAATTAGAGTGTTTCCAATGCACCATCCATTTTACCCTGAGCGATCTGAATTGTTCTCTCTTGAATAAAGAGGGTCAATCATATAAAGAGGTCTTTAACCCTGCTCCAAGCACTAGGAGGAAAGGGGAATATTTCTGAATATACAAACAAAGTTTGTGGGAACAGCCCGGGGAAAATCGTTCCAACAAATGTCTGGTTCATAGCTAGGTTTTCCAGATGGCATCAATATATCATGTAAAGTCAGAGAGAACCTTTCGGAATGCAAATTGCTATTCACATTTTACCTGATTTATGCAAATTAGCTCATTCAGTCTTATACCTAATCCTCCCTGGAGTTCCTCCAAGGTTTGAAAGGAAAGATATTCTTCTTGCAAAATATATATAATCCATATTAATTGCTTCTGATGGAGATGAGTGGGATGGACAGCTATTCCAGCAGTTAATATTTCAATCACTTCAGCCCAGCAGTAGCCCAGCCTAAGGTGAACAACCCTTGAATCTCTCCACATTGCCAACATAAAACATAAATGGCTGATTATTGGGATCCTCCCAGAGGGGACTGGAAGGAAAGCAGATTTGGGGAGGACCTCATTTTCACTGAAATGTTGATGAGAGAGTTAGGGTGTGCCCAGATTGGATACCCAGCAGAACAAGACATTTTGGTTGCCACACAAAAAGCTATGGAGGAGCAATTTGGTGGCAGTTTTCTTTTCAGTTTGGCAGGTCTATTGTAGCTGCACAGTCCCTGGAGCTCTGGGCTTTGTGGTTTTTGGAGCCCTAACCCTAGGTGGAGCAGTGAAAAGAGCTGCCTCCAAGCTCCCAAGCTGGGATGAGGGGGATGAGAGTCAGCGATGGAGCCACAAGGGTTGCCCTGGGTATGCTGAGTTCTTTGTAGGAATGCACTGGCAGAGCTGTGAGGTAGGTCAGAGTGAACCCAGATGAGATGTGCTTAATCACAGTTTCCCACCTGTCTTTGGAAGGTGGAGGTGCAGTGATGGCAGAGGAGGATAGAAGGATTCAGCACAGCATCTCTATTAGTCTCAGGTAGAGGCGTGGAAATAACCTGGGATCCATCTGGCTAATGGACATCAACACATCCTGAGTCCAGCTTGCACCTTGCCCCACTCTGTCCTAAACAGAAGGCGATTTGTAGAAGAATGAATGGAAAAAGCAGAAGATGATTGAGTTGGGAAGTCTCAAAATTATCCACTTATTAAGAAGCAATTAAAATATGTTAGAGTGTATTGACTTCAGTCTGTCCTTGCTTTAATGTTTGTGTGTTATCTGGAATAGCTGTTCTTTAACCACCTACTGCTGCTTATGGATTTCTTATCCCTGTCCTTTGTGTCTGGATGGCTGGGATCAGATACTGAGATAAAATAGTAAGACTAATTCTGAAATCGATGAATTAGAGATTTAATGCTTTGATATTTCATGGCTTATCTTTGTAGAAAGGCAAGACTGATACGCAAGCAGTGAAATGGTGTGTGCCACTTGTGCTGCTGACAGACCTCAGGACTCCCCCACATGACTAGATTTGTCAGGATCAGGACACATGGGAACTTATTTTATCTGTGCCAAAATTCACCCAAATCCCCAAAGCAGATTCCAGGTGCAACAGGTGAGAATTGGGTCTTTTTTAAATGTACTTTATTGGTATTACCCAAGCCTGTAACATGCTTGGCCCAAGGGTGGACCTGCATTGAATTACACCATCTTTTTGCATTATCTGCTTTCCAGACCATGGCAAAGGCACTGACTAATGTGTTTCAGCAGGTATTTTTTTTCTTGTCATGCTGTCAGTAATAAGCCTCCTTCTGCCAGTCAGGAAAACCTGCCTCTGAAGCATTTTGAATTGACATTTCAAATACATTTTTTTTTTGGTGTCAGGTCTGCAGAAAACGACTGAGGCAATTGATTGGTGACTTTCAAGAAATACATATGTTTTACTCTTCTGTAAGGAAGACATGGGATTTTCTGACAATGCCTTTGGACAGGTATATCACTGCACAGCTGTTATTTATATAATATGATCAATGCTGTCTTCTACATTTCAGATGGATCCATAAGATTACAAAGTGCAAAGAGGTGGGAAGAACCTTCTTTGCCCTCCACCTACACATAATAGTGGCGGGGGTTTTAATGTAAATAATACCAGAGCAGAGTACATTACAGTAATTTCCAGGTTATATCAGCTGAAATGGAGCCTTGAACAAAATAGGCTGATCATTTTGATGCTAAAAGTGGTTATAAATATGTAATTTGTATAAAAACTCAGCAAGTTGAGTTCACTTGTTTTCAGCAAGGTGATTACTTATGGGTGTCCAGGGACAGATCTCACACTTTCAGCAAAAGCAGCTTCTCATTGCAGGTGCCTGCAGGAGCTCAGCAAATCATTCACGAGCTGTGCCTGGTCAGTCAGAGCAAGCCTTGCTCTCATCCTGCCTGGAGAGCACATCTCATAAAATCAGCTTCAAAGCAACTTAGAGAGCCTTGGATGAGAGATCCTTAAACGGATCTTCATCAATTTCTAACCTGATTTACTCAAATCAATACAACTTCTGACCAATGCCAAGCCACACTGCTTTAAAGCTGAGAATGCTTCCACAAAACGGCTCTCAGCACCTCCCCTTCCAGGGCTCAGGACTCTGTCCAACAAATCACTTAAGCTCGGGCTTAACTTTAAGTACATGAATACCTCATTAACATCAAGGAGACTACGTTAACTAAAGAATATGTGTAAAGTGCTTTGCTGGATTGGGGCCGTGGATGCTGCAGTCATCTTTGCTAGGTAGAAAAATAATCCAGACAAGGAGTTTCAGCAAGCATGATCTGGAGAATTAATCAACAACAGAAAACTGTGAGAGCAGGAAGATGATTGACTACTTTTCTGATTCATGGGTACCCATGGGAGCATCTAAATCAACTCCTTTTGAATCCTGCAGGGTGACTTCAGTCCGGCGATTAGAGTTGAGTGAAATGTTTTGATTGAGAATAAATTAATTCAAAAGTACTATTTTGGCTAAATGGAAATCTTTTCCTGACCTATTTTGATTTTTTTTCTAATTTTCCATTTCCAGGGAAAAATCCCAAATGGAACTTTTTAAGTTTTATGTATGTTTTTAGTCTAATGTGTATATTTTATTTTTTTGTGTGTGTGGGAAAAGCATCTTGCTTAAATGAAAACATCATGGCAAAAAATCTAAAGAGAAAAACATGCTTTCATTTTTAGCTGTGTCCCACTAGGAAAAAGTATTTTTAAAAACATGGGCTTTAACTGAAATATTTGTGTGCTTTTTTTCTCTCGGGGAATAAAGTGACATTAAAAAAAGTCAAAAAACACTTCGTTTTAAATCTGGCAAGTTTTCATCAAGGAAAAAAAACCTAGAAACTGAGTGAAATGAAGGACAAAGTGTCTCTGTTCTACATCTACACAAAACAAACTTTTTATTCCCCAATATCTCTCAATAACTCATAGGTATGTAAAGCTATTGAACTAGGAACTCACCTTCAGAGGATGGCAAGGAGACAACAATTCGCAGATGAAGGGTTTCTTCCTGTCCCATATCCAAAGGGAGTTTTTATCTCAGATTCAAATAGTTTTATGATCAAACATTATTTTTTCTTTAAATCACAAGGTAACTAATTCCTGTTATCAGGACATAGTTTATGCTACAAGGAAATAAGAAAGTAACATAAAAGCTAACATCACTGCAAGTGTGTCTTGGAGACACTCTTTCCTTTCAAGCACTATTTCCATATAAATTCAATGAACCAAAGAATAGTCTTACCCCACAGTATTCCTGTTTTAAGATGAGCTCCCCTCACTTGCCACATGCTCATATTTCTATCAGAGCTCATGGTGACACCCTCATTTCCCAACATGTAAAGCCTCAAAGCCAAAGATGGGGCACATTTTTGGGCTCCTCTTAGCTCCAAGTACCCCAGAGCTATTCAATCTACCAGGATTGTGTCTTGTTGCTTGTAATTGAATCATATTGATTTTTAATGAGTTTAATTGATTGTGGTTTTCTCAGGGGATGCTCTTCTCAGAGGCTTCTCAGCTTCTTCTCAGAGGCTTGATTGTGTGGTAGAGTGGGAGGGCACATAAGGGGTTAATGAAAGGCCACACAAGTTAATGGGGAACTGGAAAACCAAAGGGAGACCTAGACTGAATACCTATGGAAGAAGCCAAGGAGGAATAAAGGCAAACAATTTATTTGACTTGAAACAGGTTATAAAAGACAATAATTATTTTAAATAGAAAGCTGTTGAATTATAATTGGAAGTAATTGAAACTCACCGAAATATTGAATAAAACATTAGATAATTTAAATGGTGTTATCTTTACAATTATCATTGGAAATAATAGCAATGAAGCCCATGAACTGTTGTGAGCACAGGAGAGTCACCTGGGGCACATTGTTTTCCACAGGCATTATGCAGGGTGCTTGATGGGGAGTTATTTATAAATAGGTGGCAGCATTTGTTTCTGATCTGGCATTTCACAAGTGAAACCCAGTCCCAGGACAGGTGAGAAGGCAGGTGAGCAAGAGAGAAGCATCTGCTATTTTCAGAGCCTTTGCTTTAAAAACAGTCAAGATACCTCTCCTTGGAAGGCTTCCTGCCTTGTTGATTTGATTTGGAGACTAAGGACACATTTTCATGGCTGTGCATTATCATTCTGAAGTGTTTTCCCAGAATATTTTCAGGAAAACATGTTCACATTATCCTTTGTCACCTAGGAAAGCTACTTGAAAACAAGGAGCGCTTTTCAACAAAAAAAATAAAAGAAGTCAATTCATCACAACACTCAAAAGTTGTCTCATCAATATATGTAGATATTTTTAGTTTGGTGTCTAAAGATGTAACTGCCTTAACTTCAAATACAGTCGTTCCACAGCAGAATTCATGGGAAACATTACACAGGTTCTCAGCTCTGACCTGAACGTCACCCTGGGTAAGGCCACGTACAGTCCTCTGGAGGGGGAAAATTTGAATAATTACTTTATATCAGGCTATGGCTTCATAATGTGTGACATCCTGCCAGAGTTTCTGGGTGATTAATATAATTACTACAATGGGCTTGATGAATTTTGAGACAGCAACTGTGATAGGAGCGAAGCAGCATTCCACCTACAAAAAAATCTCCACAGATTCTAATCAGCTCCTGCATAGAAATT
Source organism: Cyanistes caeruleus (assembly GCF_971803275.1). Taxonomy (NCBI): domain Eukaryota; kingdom Metazoa; phylum Chordata; class Aves; order Passeriformes; family Paridae; genus Cyanistes; species Cyanistes caeruleus. Next base: position 7,162,839 of record NC_141713.1, read on the forward strand.
AGTTTGTTGAGTTCTCTTCCTAGTTGCCATGGGCCATATTTTTCCAAGCAGATGTAAAGCGAGCAAGGAATTGAAATGCAATGATTTCAGGTTATTTTTGGTCACATGGAAATAAGCCATTTTCCATCCTCTTGATATAGAACCGGATATACAGATATTAGCCTATTAATGCTACATTTCCTATGGACTAAACCGAGGAAAGAAGAGGAGTATCATTGAAGCATCAGTTGGGGAAAATTGCTGAAATGGAGTGGCAGATGAAGAGGATTGAGTGATGTCTTTATCTATGAGGAAAGAAGGAGAAGGGTGAATATGGAACATGTACAGAGGAAAAAAGCAGCTGAACTTTGAGAGACTAACATAAGCTATAGCAGTCTGCTAATATTCCTGAAGGCTCTGTTAACAACAGGATGAATTTTCCACAGATGATCATCTGTTCTGTCTTAGATTAATATCTACCAAAGTCATATGTTGGGCATCTGGCTCCTTCGTGCTTCTTCTCTAGAAGGACAAGTTAGAAGGGGGATTTTGCTTTCTAATACAGCTTACAAAAGCTTTCATGTTCCATGTGGGCAGAGGAAAAAAATGAGAGGCAGCTGAAGGGGAAAGGATTGACCCAGTCCTGATTCATCTTCCTTGGTAAACTGGGAGGCATGGAGGAGAATCTGATGCAAGAAGCCCAAGCTGATGCACGTGATGCAAAACTGGTGTAAGGATCTGCCAGTAATGGGAGAAGCTGGGACATCATGGCTGATTGTTATGATACAATTTCAAAACTCCTCCAAGCTTGCCTTCATCCTTTTTTTGATCTTTAAGTGCTGTGTGGTATATCTTTCTGAAGATTGTGAAGGGTGAATGGGGGAGCACGAAAATGTAGATCATAAGCACTAGAAAAAAGGAAAGAATCACTTCTTTAAAGATATCTAGACATCACAAAAAGTAATTAGTCAAGTTTAAGATTCTGCCAACAAATATACACAGCAGGAAACACAAACATAAGGAGAGCAAGAGGCACCAGGCTTCACTTGGCTCCAGCCACTTCATCAGGGCTAATTAAAGTGTTCTTCCAAGTTCTTAAAGAGATTGACTATGACAGCAAACAATTTCAAATAAGATGTATTCGGCTGAAGAGGCGGTGGTGGAAGGGAAGCAGAAATCTGCATTGTCAAATCCCATTGTGATGTGTTCAGTGAAGAACATTCAAAGCCAAGGGAAGCAAGGCCCAAGACAAGGCAAATGGATGCTCTCTAGCTAATTTGTCTTATATCATTTGGTGGAAAGGTCTCAGCTGTCTGCAAGGTCCTACCTGTGCTCCTCATGCCCGTGTCGCTGCTCATGCCATGGAGTTTTGCTGCCACGTGGTACAGCCACAAAGGACCACAGGATGCTGGTGATTTGGAAGCTACAGTTGTGATCATGTCATGAAATATGATTTACAATTCCAGTTCCGTGAAAGAGGCAAATGAAGTTTGTGCAGGCAATCCTACGCTTTCTGAAGTTTCCGCTTTGAAGCCAATAAATGCAAATATGGTATGTGTATACTATAGATACATCAAAACTAAAGTCACAGGTTGGGCCAAAATCAGGTTGGCAGCTTCCCTTTAAACAGTTTTATGGATCATTAAGTACCCCACAGGAGGCTGACTACACCAACTATGCTTTATTGATAGTCAAGAGTTTCTTGCCTGAAACAAAACAATTATTCATGTTAACAAGAGGCTGGAGCAAACTGCCCCAGATCAATGTCCCCTCAAAACACATGCAGAAAATTCAGGTTTACATTTATTTATTGATGCATTTTTCTTTTCACACAGAATTATAATATTCTGTTGGATGCCTTCTTTAAAGAGATTAGCACAACTGTTTTCCTGGGAAGGTCTTTGGCAGGCAAAGAGACAGGATTTTTCACATGTGCTCCAACAAAATGTCATCATATTCATCTAAGTAATACATATTCTTTTAAGAAAATGAAAGAAAATGAGCCTATCTCACCAGAATAGCCAGCCTTCAGAGTGTGGCAGTGTATCACACTTTCATGTGAAGTTCTAAGTTCAAGGGCAAGGTGAATAATACATGATATTTTTATTTACTGCCTTCCATCTCAGATAAGTAACACACCAGTAAAACTTTGGAGATGCAATGCTACAAATCCCCAGAAAGTCCTTTAAGTACTGCAAGTACTTTCAAGGGAAACAAAGATGAGGTGGAGTATATAAAAAGTGGTAATTCACTTGGCCCTTAGCTTATCACTGAATACAGGGGAGGTAGCTGAAACTGGGTCTGCCAAAATCATGATCATTAGAACAGCAGATGACCAAAGAATTTTAACACTCACTGCAGCAGTAGCTCATTCTAAAAATCTGATCTTGTCATTTAGCCAGTGATAATCTGCTAACATCAAAATGAAAATGGTCATCCAGCCCTAAAAGTTTCAAAGAGATATATGTGAGATTTATTGCATGTATAAATTATGACATTCCTCACAAACCCAGGGCAAATTCAGAAAAAAAAACCCTGGACATGTAAGTGGGATCTACAAAATATTTTGCTTCTTGTATGGAAGCCTTCATGCAAAGAAGCTAAATCTGGGAAGCTTCTAAAGTGATAAATCAGTTGTGAAATGGGAACCTTCATTACAGGCTGTCCAATTAATTATTTGACAAGTTAATTAATCTCCCAAGCAACTGTAGAACTGCTGTTTCCTCAGTAAGCAATGGAAAGAAACTTTGGCAGATCCCACAGGTCTTGGCATTACAGTATCCATAGGACTCTACAAAGTTATGTTTAATAGACATTAAGTGAGGTCAAATTGTTTCTGTAGGAGTAGCTGGAATTGCTTGTTGCCTGAAGGTGTTTGTGTTGCTAATTATTTCGCTGCAGATAATTATGGTTTGCCAGTTTAGCTGTGGCTCAGCTTTCAAGAGATGTCTCTTTTCCCCTCAGAAAGCCATTGCATCATGGTAGGAAGGGACAGAGCCTCCTGCCTCCTTAGAGCAATGCCACTGCCTGCCTCCCCTCAAGAGACAACACAATTACAGCTGACACAATAATTGATGATGAAGTTTTCTGGTGAGAAAGATGGACACACATTATAATCCCATCAATCTTGTTCCACACGGTGTCTTGTGCTGCTGTTTTTTCATACTGTGGCAGCAAAGTGACTGAAGGATGCTGAGCAGTCTGTTCCCAGGGGTACCCCATGACGGAGTGAGGGCACCTCTCAGGGCACGAGGAGAAAGGTGAGACTGGAGTAAAGATCACCCAGTGTGAATTGAAGCCAAATTTATTTCCACCATCTTCTTTACCTGCTCGTGTCTCCACTACACAGAATCAATTCCCAGGGGAACAGGACATCATCCAACATTGGCTTCTACATGGGCATTGCAGGAGCAACGTTTGACCATTAACACCCACTGCCCCTCATTCATCCCCAGTTCTGCCTGAGTTCAGTCACAGATGCCTGCCATGTCTGTAAGTACATGGAAACTCCAATGGAAATATGTTATGTATATATTAGAAAACTTTCCAGTCATCTACACTTCGTTTAGGTTTCCAGAGAAGAGGAGGCTCAGGGACCTTACCACTCTCTCCAGCTCCCTGGCAGGGTGGTGGTCAGGTGAAGGTCAGGTTCTTCTCCCAGGCTGCAACTGACAGGACAAGAGAACTGTCTCAAGCAGTGCCAGGGGAGGTTCAGGTTGAACATCAGGGAGAATTTCTTCTCTGAAAGGGTGGCTGGGCCTTGGAGCACACTGCCCAGGAACTGGTGGAGTCACCTGCTCTGGAGGTGTTCAAGAAATGACTGGAGGTAGATCTTTGTGCTGTGGTTTATTTGGAATTGTGGTGTTTGGTCAAAGGCTGGACTCGATGTCTTGGAGGTATTTTCCAACCTTAATGATTCTATGATTCTTAAGACCTTCTCTCTTCACAGATACGTGAAAGACACCTGATTCCTACGTGTCCACTGCTTTTCTGAGCACCTGAGCAGAAAACTATTTCCTTCAGTTGATGACAATACAATTAGACAACAAATATAATTGCATCTTTTGTTAAAAAAAAAATAAAATAAATTAAGCCACTAAAATTTAGTGTTTGGCACAGCTGTATTATTCCTGTAATGAATAATCACTAAAGATATTATTGTGGATGCAGTTACCATGCAGCAATGTGAATAAAATTCTTTAGATGGAAAATTGTACTTCAAGAAAATGTATGCAATAGTACAACTGTATTATTGCCCATTAATATGTATTAGTTCAATGAAAAATGCCTGACTGAGCTGGTTTACATAGATTAGGATGGCAGGCAGTGAAAGGAAGCACTTGGACTTGGTTAAATGGGCTGTGAAGATAGGAGGAACTCTAATCCAAAGCAGAGGAGCAAACCACCAAGATAGGCTGTCCGGTTCCATTGGTATGATTTGTTCCCTCTCTCATTCATATCAGTGTTTTTATTATGACAAATAATCAGCATTCTCTGCTCCAGATGCATTAGCTCTACTCAGTCCTCTTGAATCTGTATTTAAAAGCTTTCTATTAAAAAATAATAAAATAAGATAATTCTTCCCAAGGTGGCTACTTAGCAGGAATCATCTCATTTGCTTTAGTGTCTCCAGGAGGCAGAACTGGAGCTCCTGACAGGCTTGTCATTGTCAAGACAAGCTTATTTGAGCCTAAAATACCAAAATAATTCACTCCTTACTCTAAGTTCTGCACATGACACGCAGGGTTTGTTCCAGCTCCCCGTGCTGCACTGAGTGGGGCATTCCCACAGCCCTGGGGGGAGCTTTCACTGAGACACATCCAGTGTTTCAAATTATGCCAAATGCATCCTTCTGTCCAGGCATGCTTAGTTACACATATAAAAACCAACAATTTTGCTTTCCCTTCTGGCTAACAGCCTTGTTATGAGACAAACTATTATGGCAGTCATATGCTCAGCATAAGATGTAGTTTTCCCTGAGTTTATTTAAAAACACTCATTTCAGTGCCTCTCTCAGCCCCACTATCTACACAAAGTCCCATTTCTATAGTGGAGTTGGCTAACACCTTCCTTTTCCTCTGCCTGGGCAAAAGGGGAGGCAATATTGGTGAGGGTTTAGGTGAGGAAGGGCAGAGCACTCACTCCAGAGATAGCTTTGGTTGGAGGACAAGGTGGCCTGGTGTCCAGGGATGAGGTGTGAGGAAGGAAGAGGAACCAAAAGAATTTGGGAGGGCCTCTGGACTCAACATTGCTGGAATATCAATAAACAACAGAAGGCAAGATATGCACATGATGGGTTTTGTGGACATAGTGGTGTATCCTGTGTGATTTTGGCCCTCAGAATTTGCTGTGTAGCACTTTTGTATTGAGACAGCAGGAGGTAAACATGCCTTAAAGACAAAAAAAGGATCCTTATGTTTAGAAAAGGATATTTATGTATGACCTGCCAGGTCACAAAGGTTATCCAAATTAGTGAAAAATGATACTATAAATGACTACAAAAGATTTATTGTCTTCATTCCCCAAACAGCCTCATAAATTGTATGTCTAATGCTCTGTCTTGACCACATCCTCATCCAATTTCATCTGCCTTGCATAAAACTTAGTAACCTGTCAACAAACACAGCTGACCAACAAGAGTGGGGTTCCTGTAGTATGTTGAATCCCTTCTCTCCAATAAAATGTGATGGGATCTTTAAGGACCACTCCTCATCTAGGAATGTTTAAAATTATGGGACTGAGGTGATTCTTTCCACCCATGTTTTTATGCACTTTGCTCCCAGGGCTCTAGTGACATTCTAATAAGTGTATTGAATTTGGAGCTATTCAAGGGATTTTGCTATTATTTATGAGAATGTATTGATTTGTCCCTCATGTGAAAGAATATATGTAAAATTGAGTTTGGTTGTGGTTGTTTCTTTGTTCAATGTCTCTGATATGATCATGGCTTCGTAACAACTTCAATATATTATTGCCAAAGGTATCATAAAATAGGGAGACATTATCCTTCATGTCATAATTCTTTCTCTGCTGAATAAACTCAAAAGCATTTTTGTTTGTTAGTTTGTTTATTGATCCTTACTTGGAACACAGTAAATTAATGCTGTTAAACAAGAGGCCAATTCCCCTTGTAGTTTCACCAAAATGGACTTCAATTTGCTATGCTTCTATGGCTGTGTTATGATGCTTTCAGAAGTGGGTTATGACATTGACAACAAATCAGTGAAACTTAATCTCCTGATATTATCAACTCGAGGTAAAAATTGTGCATGCCTTTATCCCTACATAATGGGAGCTTCAGGTAGTGTGGTCAGAAATAGCACTGACATGAAATACCTGCGAATTATGTCAGCACTGTAAGACAGATTGGTCACAAAATAAGTCTTGAAAATGGAGGAAAGAAAAAAAAAAAAAAAGGCAGAAAATACAGGGTCTTTGAGATGTCCTAATTTCTGCCTTCCCATTGTTCCAGCTGTGCAGCATCAGGATATTTGTGACCCACGGTCTGACATGCCCTCAAAGCCAGTCTGCCATGGTCAAAATTAGACACTCATGGACACACAAGGAGATTGTTTCCTTCTGCTATTATTTCACTGTAGAAAAGATGAACAGGGAATTATCATGCACTAGCTCTTTCCATAAGACAATCTGGGGTTATAGAATAAATTTATTTGATGGCAGGTTCAAAAGGTTCATCAGGAGATTACTTTGCATGGCCACGAGACGTTGCGGATGTCAGATTTTTATATGGGTTTTAAAAGTGGCTGGACAAATAAGGAGAGAAAATTCTGTAAGAAATTATTAAATATAAGAATAGCAGCTCTGGTTGGGAAAGTCCCTCACCTGCAAGCTGCCTGTCAGAATGAAAGGTGCTCTGACACTATTCACAGCCAATTTGCTGCTAATGGCCAGGCTTAGAGGGTGCTTGATAGAAATAACATCTCAGCTAATCTTTAAATGACTTCTCACTTCCATAGCAGGGACTGTGAGCAGAGAATGCCTTCCCAGATGAAAGGCTGAAGTTGCTGCAAAATGCAGAAACATTATTGCAATGTCTTCCTCTGTTGGAGATGGCAGGGCCAGAGCCCTGCGTGCTGGGTAAGCCTTGTCCCAGTCTGCTGTTCTTAAGCTCGCAGCAGATCATCCTGATTTAATTTTACTTGGGTTTGCTCTAGTTTTATATTTACACTGCTCACGGTGCATTATCCTCATGTCTACTAAGTGGATGCCCAGTTCAGGGTGTCAAATTCATATTTTATGGGATAGAATAGAGGATGCATTCTCTGTGTCTATATAGTCATCTCTGTTTACCTCGCTGATGCCAATCTCTCATCTTGTCCCTTACCACTCAAATAAAGGCACCCTTTGAAGCTTTTTTTTAATCCTATTTTGAAATATTTTGTTGCTATTCAAAGATTATTCCTTTGTCTCGCCTTATTTATTTTTCTTTCTTTTCTTCAACTGATGGCTAAACAGCTGCAGCAGCATGCAACTTCGGAGCTCCCTGCTGCTGTTCTCAGAAACGAAACAATCTGTACTTAAACCAATTTTCTTGTAAATTCCTGCTTCCCTGCCTCCAGCCTGCTAAACTGTTCATGCCCATCATGCCAATCTGTTTTTCCAGTGCAGAGATCACTCTATCAGTGCCAGGGAACCCCCTACAAACTAATGCTGCAGGCTATGCCTGGGGAAGGAGAAATAATGTCTCTGAGCTCATCAGCTAACTACATTTTATTGGAGCAACACAATTTAGATTGACCACTGCGGTCTGGATGAAAGGCAAGGTCATTTTAAAAGGGGAATAATATGTCCCTGTTATTGGGGTGCAGGATTTACCTCTGGAGCCCATATTAAAGGGAATGGCATGGCACTAAGGGAGCTGTGAATATTGTATTTCAGTCTGAGAGCAATGTACCTAACTGCAATGCAAAAATATGCTAGAAATCAACTTGAACTGGTAAGATATGAGACACTGGGAATGAACATAAATAATTCTAAGCCAAGGCACCAGCAGGGGACTGACAAAACATATAACCAAGAGACTGGCTGTTTGCTTCCTTTTTCATACTGTTTTATGATTTCATTTCTCTGTGCTGATTAAAAAGGGACTAAAAAACAATGCTGGAGACTGAGTATTTTGGGCATGTGCTGTTCCAGTCTCCCCCAAACAACTCTGCCACAACCAATCCCTTTCCATCTTTAAATTAGCAGGTTTTTAGAATACATTTCCCTTAACTGACATTCAATATTCTGGTGGAATGAGATTGTTCTCTGAAATCTAAGCTGAATATGTTTATGAGTATCTTTTACCAATAGGTATCTTCTTTAGGTTAAAGTGCTCTTGTCTTTTCCTGGTGTTTACAGCACTATATAATTCAGCTTTTAGGCTGTGCAAGCCAGGTCTTCCTAATTCTGATAGTATAAATCTCCATTCTTTTCAGCCACATTGTCCTGTTCTCCAACTGCTCCACATTAAATCCCCCCTTCCTGATCATCAGACAGCACATCAGATCTGACCTTGCACAGCAGCATCCGTACTTTTTCAAGTAGAACCAGCTGCTATACTCAAATCCCACACTGACTTTTTAATGGTGACACCTTATTGATGGGCCATCAGTTGCTACACCTATGTTTTTCTTCTCACATGGCATTGCCAAGTGACAGACCACAGTAAAAAGAGTATTACTACTGTTACCTAAATCTATGGCACAGCAGTGTGTACTAGTAGATCCCACCCTGTTTCTGTTATTCCAGCTCTCAAAACTCTTCTTACAATGTTCCAACACTTCTTCCCATTTGTAAAGTTTTCCAGGTTTTTACCCACAGGTACAAATGTTATATGCACTTTTATACAGTGAATGTATAACAAAGAGTATTGATGAGAGTTTAAACCAGATTAGACACCTAGAGGTCCTTTTAGGACTGACATTCCTATCTTGTTTTCAACCTGATGCTTCACCCTTTTAACAAACCTATTGTTGTTTCCCCTTCAGCTGTTTCTTTGTTTGCCTTACAGTTCCTGTGCTAAACCCCAGATCTGCCAACAAAACTAATCATTTCTCATGCAGCACCATATCGAATGCTTTACTGAAATCCAGATAGATTAAATCTACTGCTTTTCCTTTGTCTAGAAAATCAATTATCTTATCAAAGAATGATATCGAGTTAGTCTGGCACTCTCTGAGTCTTTGTTAAACCTATCTAACATTTTATCCCATTTTACATTTACTTCCATGTCTCTAATTATTCTCTCCTTAAGAATTTACTTGAAAGCCTTTGTGTGAGCACTTGGATCTGTGATCCAAGTGGTTTTGACCTTGGTTTGCAGGGACCCTACTCAATGTGGTTCATCGTTCAGATTCAAGGTGCAAGTGCCTGTACAGACTCAGGACGTGCCCTCAAAAGTGTCTGTGCAGGAGTGCAGAAGGACAAGCAATGAAGGGGTAAAGTCATCAGGAATTCATGAAGGTGTCAGGGAAGCCTCATACATTTTTGCACTGTTCTTATGCTGCTTTTCAGATCACTGCCAAAACAGCTGCCCCTGTGCAGATATTTTAATAGCTTTGTGACGAGGATGTTCTGAGGTTGCCCTGCTTCCACCAAGTGTACATTACACTAACAGAAAAGGGTCTCAGGTGGTGAAGGTTCTGGCACAAATAAACATCTGCAAATCGACTGAGATTGTCTGAACTATGTCCTTTCATCTGTTCTGTCTTTGGTGTCCTATCCAAGTCCCACTGGGAAATTCAGGTGTGACAACAGCATCTTCACACCCTTCAGAAGAGCAGGACCAGTAATTGGTTTTGCTGGGGGAACACCTCAGAGATAAATATTGTTGGTTCTTTACCTCTCTTCTCTTGTCACTCTTCTGTCCCATGAAATATATTATCGTTGTCGTATTGAGGCTGCTATAAATGAAACTCTCTCACTGCTGCCATTATAAGCCCTACTTTGAAACAGTTTATCATTCAAAGGCAAAGATTCATTTTCTCCCCTCACCACAATTGATGCTGGGTGTAAAAGTTCAGGCACAGGCTACTGTAAAAAATAAACTTCTTCTGAATTTTAAACACAGCCATGGGCATTCTTGAACAGAAATAGCCCAATAAAACTCCAGTATAAAGAGACACCAGCATTTCAGCCTATGAAGTCAGGAGCAGTGCTGGAGTGCAAACCTGAGTCAAAAATATTGAATATTGTAATGATCCTTTATCCTGCAAACAGTCTTAGCTGAATTCTCACAGTCAGGCTCCTTCAGAATTTGGAAGATACATGAACCAGATCTGGTTTTGTAATCTGTGCTCATAGAAAAAGAAATTATCTCAGCTCTTTCTAAAGCAGGCAGATATACAAGAATTTCCAGGAACCACAAGGAGACAAAGAACAGAACACAGTGTCAATAACTCCACATAAATTTGAATCTCTGCACAAGCCTTTGGATTCTATTGGAACAAGCAGGGGAGAGAGAGCTATCCAGGAATGAAAGGGAGAAATTTGACCTGCATTACAAATGGATGATCTGGTGGTCGAAGAGTAAATGTGGGATAGTCCAGTGGCAGTTAACCTCCTGGTGTCTGGATTTCTTATCCGTAAAATGACAGTAATGATACTTGCCTTTGTGAAGTACTTTGAGATCTGTGGTGGAAAAGTGATGTACAAAGACAGACATTGTTATTTCAAAGGGACAGGGAATAGCAGGTATCATAGACCTGGAATAGCACAATAGACAAATATTGGACGGGGAACAGTGGGAGTCAGCTGTACCCTACAGTTTGTTGCAGCTTAAATAATATTGGTGGTTTTCCTGTCCAAGTGCAGTATTTCAGGTAATTATTCCATTGCTCTCTTATCAGGGAGGGGATTAGAAATAATTTATTTTGCTGGAAGGATATAATTAGAGCCAAACAAAATAACCTGGAATAGAACAATTAGCAAATACACTTTTTCTGTGCAGTATTCCTAGAGAAATTCTCAAACACTTTTGTTAATTCAGAAAAATACCAACTTTTTCAGGCAGCAGTGACTTTCTGTAACACCAACGCAAGTTACCCCATGGGGTAAACACTTTTCCTTCCCCTAAATATCTACATATCTCCTTGCTGAGGATGGTGCTTTTCATGTGATTCCTCATCAGGCTGAGCACACCCATATCTGCCTCCCACACATCACTTCCAGTCTGTCCCAGGAAACAGTCTTGGGGCAGCCTCATCCTTGCTGAACCCTTGCTGCTTCCAGGGATTGTGCCTGGCTTTTCCTGATGCCTCCTCCCATCTTCCCCCGTGCTCCAGAGCACTGCTGGCTGATGGAAACCAGAATGAAGTACATCTGAGCAGATTAACATCCCTCATGAAGGGATGTGGGGAATATGCCATCATACAGACTGGATGCTGAGTGACAGGAGAGGAAAATCAAAGTGAAAAGCACATGCATCAGAGGGACAGCTGCCAGGGTCCTTTGATTACTTTGTACAGAGCATGCCTTGGAAAAATCAGAAGGAATTATGTTGGAATAGTGGCACTAAGGTCAGGCCACAGCTCACACCAGTAACAAGCCCAAGCAGAGCACATCACTGAGCAAAGCTCATGGAAGCAGGCTGATGACCTGCAGAAGTTGTAGGGCAGGAAAAATCACTCAAATGCAGTGCATTCAGTGCAGTGTTGTAAATCCAGAATAACTTCACCACTGCTAACACGTGGTCTTCTTTATATCCCTGACCTCATGGCCATGGCTCAAGAAGTCTTTCAGAGGTCTAGACATCTAAAGGTAGGCAAAAATTTCAGCCTTTGGAGATGTTTGGAACAGCAGTGAGCAGGCAGAGGAGGAGGAGGATGCACACACACACTGGCTGCCCCGGTGAGCTGCCGTGCCCGCTGTCCCCTGCTGTCCCGCCGGCTGCAGCACGGAGCTCCAGCTGGAAAATTGCCACCTAATGCCTGCTCAATCACGGGCATTTCAAGTGGTTTTTGAAATCCCTGTCTGGATAATGATGGAGCGGTCACATCAGGCCAGGCCACCCCACTGAGCTAAGTACAGGTCTGAGGGGATGAAGCAGCTGGGAAAAGCAGTTCCACCAGCGCTGCTCCATCGCCCACAGACCAGACAGTGCCTCCTTCCCTCCACGTGCTCTCAAATCCTGATCCAGGCAAGGCACTGTGAGGTGTCCATGGTAAGAGGACACCAAGAGATTGGCTTCTCTGTCTCCAGGCTTTTCTCATCCATAGCCACCCAGGGAAAGGATTGCTTCTGGCTGATGTCCAGTGGTGCTCCCTCCACCCTGCAGAAAAATGGGAAATCAGCATCTGCCGTGCTTATCCCCAGTCCTCCTCTGCAAAACCCTTGTGGCTCCTCCATCTGCACAGTTGTACTACTCTGGGAAACCACTTTCCCCCCACCCATCCATTTCTTTCACTTATATTTTACATTAGGAAGCAAGAAACGCTTGGGATAAAATACAAAACATTCTCATAAAATTTGTATTACTCCCTTCAGCCCTTCTCCCCAGATTGAAACTAAATATAGCAAAAGCCAGTCTGCTGGTTGGAACAAACAAAAATAGCTGAAATAAAGGTATGACAAATCAAGGCCAGGCTGCTCTCATCCTGCCTTCTGGATGAGGTGACTGTTGTCTGTCTGTGATGGCACTAGCAGGATTTTTATGTTCCAAATTGCAAGGGATTCATGATCACTGAACAGACATTAGTGCAAAGCCTAGGGGTGACTTGCTGAAACTTTAGCTAAAACAGTTCTGCACTGTGTCCAAGAAACAGCTGCTTGATCTGTTGCATTTGTAGAATCATTTTTAGATCAGAAAGACACTTTGGGATTATTTTCTTTCAGTGGGCAATGCAGATTTGGTAACAGCAACTTTTTTCAAATTTATATTTGCCTCACTGAATTCTTCTCAGAGGCTAAAAGGGGAATTTTGAAACTTCATTTTGACATTGAATATGTTACTCACATCCAAATGTTTCATTTTACCACTTTCAAAGAAAATGTTTTGATCTTCCCTTTGCAAATTTGGTTTGGTTAGAATTTGCCTTACATTTTGTTTTGAAAAGTGTGCTCATAATCCAGCTGTTACTTCTGTTAAAGAGACAAAAGAAATGTTGTGCCCAAACCAAGATGTTGCTTTTTTTTTTTTTTTTTTTTCCCTTTACTTTTGGCTTGGAAAAAAACAGACAGAAACAATACAGAAAAGAAGTGTTCTTGCTAGTGAACCAAAAACTCAATTATTCTCATTTCAGTAAAGGTCGTGTCTGCAGAGGGAGGTGAGTGTTCAGTGCACTCCAGCACACATTTACCTGTTGCATAATACCTCCCCCAGATGGATCCCCCCTCTAAGGGTAACATTAGAAGTTAAGTTTTCCAAATCCAAGGCAGATTGAGGGTTGGACTCAGTCCACTTCCCTTACCTCACCCAAGATCTGAATTGCCATCTGCACATGCCTGTTTCTCTTCACTGGGTACCCAGGGATTCTGGGCCAACCTTCTATCAATCAGGCACTTTGGAGAAGTCCCAGAAAAAAGGAATCCCAGCCTTTGGTGACCCTACAGAAAGTCCTCAAGGGCTGGGTGACTACATGACTGCATTTTGTTAAATTGTTAAAGCATCAGTGATACTATAAAACAAAACCAAAATACAATCTGCAGATTTTGGCACAACACCCTTCCTGTGAGGTTATGCTGCCTCTGGAAGGTTATGGAATAGTTTCTCATGAGCTCCTCCTTCAACGCTTAAACCAAACCAGGGGGGATAGAGGATGTGAAGAAGGTTCAAACAAATTTCTACGTAAGGTCTTTATCTGAGTTGTAGCAGACTGAGAAAAGTCACTTAGGAAGATGTTCCCGATTGAAAGGCTACTATCATGACCAGGGTAATTCTGTGAGTCCAAATAATGATGATCCTACACTTCCCATTGGGGTGTAAGTGGCATCTTCTGCAGTCAGAAAAATGTAATATTGCCCTTCAGAATATAAGAATCCCAGAAAATGAGGGATTTTTTTTTTAATTACTTAATCTATTTCCTAGTCTAAACAACTCTTGTTTATGCCCGAAACCTTCCTGCTTCTGACTCATCTCCTTGCATGCTCCACCTTGTGCATGGGCTGCAATCTCAGCCCCATCAAGCCCTGTCATCCAGAATGCAGTCTGACAGTGGCTGCCAAACCTCCCGGGGAGGCTGAGTGCAAGCAGCTGCTAAAGCTGCACCAACGGGACTGCATGGAAAGCCATGCTCTGACCTGCACTCTGTCAACACATCACCCTGTCCAGCACACCAGCAATGCTCTTTTGTTGGTCTGGCAGAGGCAGCACCGGTGCCCCTCCCTGGCAGAGCTCACAGTGCAGGGAGGCAAATGCAGAGCTGCTTTCCTCCTGGTCACAGCCCCATCCACATCCTGTTTTCCCATCACAGCAGAGTCTGCAGGAGGCAAGGGTGGAGGCTCTCTGCTCTGTGCTGTTACACTGCTGCATCATCCCCATCAGGCTCAGATGTCAGCAACTCACAAGGGACTGGCACTTCTCATACTGATTTTTTCCAGTAGCTCACTCAGCTTCATCCATGGAAATCACAGCAAGTGTGCTGTGCCAAGTCCTGATCCTGCTGAAATCAGTGGTGGAGCTCCAGTTGACCCCAGTGGGGCTGGGGTTTAAGTAGCACCATGTAATCCTGTGCACTTTATGAAGCATATGTGCATTCTCTCCCTGCACGGTTATTTGACTTTCACACTCTTGATGGAAATGTGTCTTTATAAATTTACAAGTAGCGCAGCAGCTGTGTGTTTATGTAACCTCATTTGAGGGCCACATGTATTCTCACCCTTGTGCTATTAATATTTATACTGCCACAACCACATACACACAAATATCTCACACAAATACACAGCCATGCAGGAGAACAATAAGGAAAATAGATTAAAACCCCTTCTGAGTCAACCATGCCTTTGCAAAATTCCATGGAAAGCCAGATCTATGTTCTTGGAAAAGATTATGAAGAAAGTTTTTGTTAGATCCTGGTGACTCTGTGCAAACTTCTGTTCTTATGCACCATTAGTTTCCACACAGCAACACCTCTTCTTGATTTCAAGTGACCTGAGTCCAAAACATTTTGTGGAGCAAAGTCAGATATTTCAGCCAGTTGGGAGACAGACAATTTATAGGAGAGCCAGGACTCCAAGCGCTGCAAGCTATTGATGGCAGGGCAAGGGACTCCAGCTGCTGCTGCTGCTGCTGCTTCCCAGCCAGGGTAATAGCATTGTTCAGAAGGCCACAATGGAGCTGGGAAACAGCTTTTCATGAAAATTACTTTTTTTTTTTTTGGGCAAAAAATACTTCTTTAGTCAACCTGCAAATTACCCATCTTGCTTCAAATGCAAACACAGAAAAAACCTGCAAACATACATCCTAGACATTTTATTTTGACAACTCAGATGAAACATTTTGATTTCCTCATGCTGAGAAGCTTAGCGTTCTTGAATTTACCTCTATTTAATCTTGTCTGTTCCAAGAGATAAAACCTAGTTGTCCTATCCTAAATATTATTTTTTTAAGTTTCTGCTATGCTGGAGAAATTGGTTTAAACTATGATTTAAGGTTGGCCAACTGTAATTTCTTCTTTTCCCTCTTCCACATTGATTTTTCAGTTCAGTTAAGGGGCCAGCTCTCCCTAAGGAGCCCAGTCCATCCCAGATTTTGAGGCCAGAAGACAAATGTGAAGGTGTGAGCAGGCCAGGCCTTGTGCACCCATTTGCACTCGATGCAGGAGTCAGAGAGCAAGCAGCCTTGCTAAGTCTTCTCCTTCCCTTTTACAAGGAAACTTTGCTGTGAGCCTGCATGGCTGTTCTGATGCCAGCAAGTTCCCTGCAGATGGAGAGAGCAAATAAAAATGTGCATATTTACATTATACATGCAGATTAGATAGTGTGCATTCCTCACAGCCTGTCCCTGAAACACCCTCCAAAAGGAGCGTGGGGGAGAATGCAAAGAAGTTGAGTCCAACTCTGATCTCCTATTGTCTCACTCCCACACTAGGGGGATTAGACAATATGTACCCCCAGATGATTAACCCTTTCTAGTGACCTGCATCATGGACAAAACTCTCAGTCTCTGGCAATCTCTACCTTGGTGCAAAAAGAGGAAATATTTGCTTGCAGAATAGTGCTAAATTAAAAACTCAGCAGAATTATCTGCAGGGCGGCAGTGGTTAATGATGGGGAAATTAATTACTGCATTTCTGAGCCTTTGCATGATCTGGTGGAAGAAGACAGTGGGAGTGTGGGCACCCTTGTGTGCACACAAGGAGTTACCCTGACACAGAGAAAAGTAATTTAAATATTCCTCTGAAGCCCTGTTGTATTTACAAAGAACTTTCGCAATCAGGCTGATGTCCTCAGACAACTTCATCCCTTGTAGCTCTCTGAACATCCTTCCTCCTCATTCATAAGCCTGCACCCTCTCAAAGCTGGTCCCAGGCTCTGTGTATTTGCCTCCAGCCTCACACCCCTACCAGGCTCACCTTCCCACTGTGAGGTCAGCTGGGAGAGAAGAGAGTTCATGAGGGAAGCAAGAAGCCAGTGATGGGACACCCAAAGTCTGCTCCTGGGGAAGGTCAAATAAAGCTACTTTAAAAGCAGCAGGAGGATGAGAGCAGTGTCCATCTCTCCCCAGACCAGGTTGGAAGATGTTTGGACTCAAATCTCTTTCCTTCTGCTGAGCTAGGTGTCGGATACCTGCCTAGAACTGAGCTGCTCAATCCCATCTGCACTGAGAGCAGCAGGACCAGAGTTTGGGCCCATGGTAAAACACTCACCTCACTGTAGGTGTCCCCTCCTTAAAGGCCTCGAGTTAGACACACATGCAAAAAATCTGCATGGAAAGAAGTCTGGGGTCACGGTTTGCTGACAGAGCCAGGGTGGGAGAAGCCTGCAGCAATCAGAGGCCACTGCTTGGGCCAGAAGGAGCAGCCTGTGCCCAGTGCTCCCTGTCTCCTCTCCCACAGTGCAGCACTCGTGTCTGCCCTCTCAAACGTGCTGCCTCAGGCACTTCTTCTGTCCCTTCCTCCAGCGAGCAACACACTCACTCACACCTGCTCCCCTCGCCCTCCCACGCAGCTCAGCACTACAACAAAATTAGGGAACTATGCCCATTTCTCCCCAGAAAATCCTTGCCAGGCTCTGCCAGCTGCCACCTCTCTGACAGATGTTCAGCTCAAGCATTCACTATCGCTTTTACATAGTGGCAGCCTGGTTAAATATTTTACGCCTTGTGCCAAACTTTTAGTGCTCCCAGTTGGAGGGAATGGCATCACCAAATTCATCCACAACTTTGGGGTGCTGATTCCTGAGCTCTCTGTGGTCTTCCTTGCAGGTTGGTCACAGTTTTTTGTGTGGGAAGCAGCTTTCCTTGGGGTTAATTCCAACATTTTGAGCTGCAAGAAGAGCCTGCACAGAGCTAACTGCAGGAAAGGGCTTGGCTGAATAGAAGAGATGTAGGAATGAGAGATTCATGGCATTTTCCAGGCAGATGAATACATTATACTTTTTGATATCTTTTAAAAAGTGCAGTTTTCCAATTTATATCCATGAGGTATAAATTGCCTTTAACTTTTTCTATATAGAGTTTATTTTGACACTGATAAGCTCATGTGGCTCTACAAGATCAAAGCTGTAGGAAAAAAAAAGAAAAAAAAGCACCTGTTTTAGGTCCCAGATCAACCCCCAAATATATGTGAGGGCTTAAAATTAGGAAATTGCTCTTGCATTTTTAAAGAAGCTGTTTGAACATTCAGCCCTCATTCACTTAGCATATACAATATTGCCCATTCAGAGCCTCGGAGCCCAGTTTATTTTAGTGTTATATCAATTTGGTGTTCCAGCACTGTAATTCTCTGCTAGGTCAATGCCAATCCTGTTGAGTTGTTTCAAGATGCAGTGTCTCAGCTCACAGAAGGGCAGGTGCAGAGTTAAACAATTAGCCCATTGCCATCCTAGAGCATAGGAAAATGTAATGATGACCCAAGATTTTACTGCAGAAAGGGAGCCCCAGATGCAGTGTGTGATTGAAGCTGACAGATCATCGCATTTACAGCAACTTAAATGCAGGTCTGGAGCAATTTTGTGTAAAATTGAAGGAAAATAGTAAAGTCAATGTGTCACAAAGTACCATGCAAATGTTGTGAATAAAAGCTTCAAAGGGTACTAAAGTGCCATTGATTACCTCTGAGAGGTTATTTAAGATCTCAAGCCCAAGAAAAAGAACATCCATATACACTGTAATGTTAAACCATCATCTCCACATTTCTAGTAATCACTTCTCCAGATGAATCCACCCATCAGCACCATGTCAGGGGGTTCTCACTAAAGATACACAAGGAAATTGCAGCAAGTTACATCCCTGCTAAGATGAACAGCATCATGCCCTTCAAAAGCCACCAGTGGTCACCTCTGCTTTGGCAGCTAAGATTTAAAGAGGGATTAATATGTTTATTCTGAACGATGGCTTAATGTTTTCTATATCCTGAAAGCCAGTCAGAATTCAGAGGTGGTGGCAAAATGCCTCATCACCTTTCTTTATATTTTCATTGTGCCTCCTACCATGGCTTGTTTTATAGATATAGAATCTAATAAACTAAGATCATATACTTTTGGGGAGAGAAGAAGAGGAGAAAATTACATGCTTGGTTGGTAATGATAACAAGATTGCCATAGGAAGCGTGTCATTTTGAGGAGGAATTTAGAGCAATGCAGCGCTCACGTGGCATGGGTGAAGCAGATTTAAACCTGACAGTGCAAAATGGAAATGGGGAATGAAATGTGAAATCACTGAGTGTTTCCATGTGTAACCTCCAAGGACTGGCATTTCTAGCTCTCAGAAACACGTGTACATGAGCAATGTCAGGCTGGCACATGCTTTTTAGCCCTTTTCAGCCCTCTTCTGTGGCAACAGGCTGAAGACAGAGAGGAAGAAAAGTAGGAGGAATGAAGTGATATTACTTACCAGTATCCACACTGGAAAGATGTGTCCTGGTTCTTACAGTTCAAGAAAGCTGTTGGCAAATGAAAAGTACTTTGGGAAAAAAGAAAAAAAAAGCAAGCAAAAAACAAAGCTTTAATAATTGCTTCAAAGACAAGTGATGTCACCTTAGACTCAAATCTCCACCCAGGTACCTTACCAGGGGCCAGTTGATTGGCAGACTTGGACACAATTTGGAAATTCTTACATGAGAAGCACTGTGGCAATAAACTCATGCTGGAAGACAGAAACAGCCGGTTACAGCAGCCTGAGACAAGAGCTAGACTGTGCATTTTAGTGCATTTAGCATAAAACAGCCTTCCATCAAAACTGCTTATCTCATCCTTCTTCACTAGCACCTTTGTTGCTGTTTCAGCCCTTGAGTGGTTTCTTTCATTTGTTTTTGACACTTTGGGTTTGTCCTAAGCCTGCTGAGTGATGACATACCCTGAGCTGCTTTACAGGGAAGTGGAGTGAGAGGGAATGAAAGCAAAGCAAGTTCTGGGAGCACCATTCTCTGCTTGCCAGTCTCCCATGAGCATTTTTAGAGTCAGGCTACCTTCTGAGGAAGGCAGTGAGCACTAAAGCCCCTCTCTCTCTGTCTGTGTGGCCAGTAGCTCTCTGCTGTTAACACATGGGCTGCATGCACTGGGACAGGGAGCAGCTTGTGCTTGCAGGGACCTCCAAGGAGAACAGCCTGGAAACGTCAGAATGCCTTTCCTTTACAGGCCCGCTCTTGGGAAGTGCAGGAGGAAGCTCAGTCCAGCCACAGACTGCGGTAAGGAGGGTGCTGTCATGCAGAAAATCTTGGCAGAAGCCTTCGAGTGCTGAGCCCTCTCCCAGCACCGCAAACCAACCCAGCCAAGCGAGCGACAGCTACTAACAGGCCATCTCCAGCCTGGCCCAGATCCGAGTGTCTGCCTGAGCCAATGCTCACTAGCACTGTGCTTTACCTAGACAGAGTCAGCCAGGTGGCATTGGCAAGGAACCAAGACAAGCAGCTCATTCCTGGGGAGTAGTCTTCCATCCGAAATGGCACGTGATAGGAGATGTGGGGCGTATTGGCAGCGAGATCTGATGTGCCTTATAACAGTTTCTGAAGCCCTGGAACTAGTTCAGGCTTGAAATTTAGAGAAATTTGGTTAGCTTGTTCTGTTTTGTCTGAATAGCACTTCTTTTTTTTTTTTTGTATGTGGGATCTGGCTTCAGCTCCTGTTGGGAGTGCTGAAATTCCATCACAAAAGCTGCCTCATCACTTAGCTTTTTATTATAGTCTTTCAGCACCACATGACTGTTAGTGAATCTCCAGCCATGCTGGAAACAGGAAAAAACAACCAATAGCTTTTTAGGTAGTGCACAAAAGCCATGTGTTTCTGCCAACAGCCACCCCCATTTGCATTTCCCCTCTCCCCCAAATGCCACAAGATGGGATTAACTGGAGGTCCCCATTACCTTCAGGATGATTATTTGCAGTGGGAGGTATTTTTCAGAGTGAGTGACAACACTGTGGTGGGAGGGAGAGAGATCCCTTGAGGGGCCTCTAATACCCCTCTTTGCATTTCCCATTCCTTAGTAATCACTCCTCTGCAGGCCTGTCCTACAGGGTTGGCCTGCCTAGCCAGTAATTGCCGAAGGAATCAAAATACAAAGTATGGCAGTTGCAGGCATCCAGTGGAAAAACATCCCTGCATGCACATGTACAAGACTAAAGGATAGAGAGAGAGGAGAGAAAGCACATTAAAGGAAAAGCAACACTTTTAGCAGGCTGGTGTGTCCTTGACCAAAGGAGACATCAAAGACAGCTCCAGTGATTTACTCTTTGACAGGCTGGCATCTCTGTGATTCACAGAGCTAATCAATTAGGTGATACATTCCCCCTCCCTGCCACCCCTTTGCTTTTAACAGCTTCTTGCCAAGAGTGGAAATGCTCCAAAACTGAATGTAGCCACATCCAGACCAACTGCAAGACCTGACAAATATCATCCCAGTGGATGTACAAGGGGGTCAGGACTCTACTAAAGGGAATTTGTCACCGGGCAAGGCAGTTTAGCCCCATCAACAGTGCATGGCACACATTCCTGGGTCATAGAAGACAGGTGGTGCTGCAAAGTTGCACAGCCCCTCTTTTTAACTGGATTTAGGTCTATCCCTACCTCACCCCTACCGTGCCACATGCAGGCTTTACAAGTCACCCAGCACTTCAGGCCTTCAGCCCTGTGCAAGCAAAGTGGCCTTAAGAAGCACCCTTCCTTCTGACCATACATATCTACACCTGGAGGCAACAATAGTGACCCTTCCTTAAACACAAAGGGACTCTTCCTAATTCCTCCCCTCCTTTTCGGGTGCACATACCTATACCCACACAGGAGAAAGAGATGCACACAAGTTAGGGGCACTACAGGGGCACCCACACACACACAGGTATGTCCCTCAATCATTTCCATATTTATTGTAATAAAGAATTGGATGAATAAAAATTCGAAAGAAAAAGTTTAAATAAAGTATATGTGATTGTAAATGATGAAAATATGGAATGAGAAATCCTCCTCCAAGTCGAGGCAGGATTTCTCTTCCAAAGCAACAGATTGCAGCCAAGCACCCAGATAACAATCGCAAGCAGGCACATCAGCCCCGAAAGAATGGGCAGGACACGGGCCATCAAACGAACAAAAGAACGGGCCCGGACGAGATATCGCCGAGCCCGAGCATCTCCGCCCTGACCACCTGTGCTGGAGAAATGGAGAAACTAGACAAAAGAAGAGGAGCCAGCCGAGATAGCCATCGGCTCCAGGATGGGTGCCACCACTCCACCCTAATAGCCCGGACCAAAATGATATCAAAAAGACATCCTGGACCTCTTTACATATGAGGAGCCTCTGCCCAACGTCTATTGACTCTATTCTCCAGTGCCAGGAAATCTATTCTTCGAACAATCAAGAACCTCTTAGCAAAGGGTGCCTGCTTGGAATTTGGCCTCGGGACACAAACTTCCTATAAAAACCCAGGCCAAAGGACTCTCAGGCGTGGATTTGGGAGCATCTATACCTTGCGTATAGACCCTGTCCACCCAGCGCTGCGCTGCTTATTTTATTGTGGTTTTTTCTCTTTGTTCGAATTTATTATTGTTTGATAATAAATTTTCTCTTTTATATAACCCGAAATTGCCTTTGCATTTATAACAGATTGGTGCCGTGACTCGGATAGGAGAAATTGCAGGAGAATCTCGCTACCCAGGACGGGTACCCCCGCTGATTTTAGCGGCCTGGTGAGTCGAGAATCTCCGCAGCTCATTCCTATATCCGAACCAAATTTAGGCTAAGGAAAAACCACAATAAAAAGGGAGAAAGGATCCAGAGAGCTCGGGAAGGCAAGGAGCCTTCGAGAAAACCGCGGCTTGATAGCTCATAAAAAGTCATCTGTGCACGAAGACACCCTCGCAGGAAAATAGCTGTAAGTATTGTGAGGTTGAGCTGGTGATTGGGCGATTGTGTGAGACGTGATCTGATCACGAAGCGAGTGTGGACTTCAAGGTCGCGGTTCCATCCTCCCGCGAGGGAATTGGCCGGCCAAGAAGGAAGCGATTCGGTGTGAGAAAGGTCTCTCTTTACACGATTGTAAAAACCTGGGACGAAGGAGGTCCTGGGGGACCGATCACAGGAGGCTGAAAGGGGAAGAGGACGTCCTGTCGAGCTCGGGAATTAGTAAACCCTTTCAGTCAACGGGCCTAGGCAAAGGTCCAAGAGAGAATCAAAGTGCTGAATACAAGAGACTCCAGTACAGCTAACTGCGAGGTGAGTATTAGCAAAGACTTTGATTCATCTGGTAAAGGCGGAACGAACACAACGCAAGAAAGGTAAGATATTTTTCAATATGGGACAAAGAAAAAGTAAGATGCAGAAAAAGGGTAATGAAAAGGGTCCCTCTGAGAGAGAGAAGGGATCACTAGACATCCCACCGGAAAGTCCCTTGGGATGGATGTTAAAATATTGAGAAAATTGCCCTGAGAGAAAAAAAGAAATCTAAGGCAAAAATGATCTGGTATTGTGCCGAGGTCTGGGGAGGGCAAGAACTGAGAAACCACCTCACTTAGCCTGTGGTGGGCACATTTGAAAGGTGGACGTGTAACGAGTATATTTGCGAAGTATAGAGCAGAGAAAAAGTAAGCTACAAAGAAAGAGCACAGGGAAAAATCCCTCCAATCCGGAGGAGAGATCACCAGACATCCCGCTGGAAAGTCCCTTGAAGTAAATGTTAAAACACTGGGAAGATTGTCCCCTGAAGAAAGGGAAATCGAAAGAAAAATTAATACATTATTGTATAGAAGTTTGGGGAAGACAGGAGTTGAGAAGTCACCTTACTTAGCCAGTGTTAGGCACATCTGAAAAAATAGACCTGTAATAAGTTGTTCTCCTATGTGGAGAACAAGGACCCCTCGGACCCCGAGGAGAGGGAATATGCTAAGCTCTGGTTAAACGCCAGGGTAGGGCTGTTCCCAATGAAACAAAAAGAAAAACGTGAGTCGAAAACTGAATCTTGGGAACCCCTTGACCACTTACCTCCCCCGTACCATGGACTGGCTGGGCCGTCGTCCCCAGATCAAGTGGTGCCTTCAGCACCTTCGGGCCCCCGAGACCAACCCACTGAGATGCATGTGTCTCAAGCGGGAGACTCGGTGCTGGCAGCGATGCTGGCAGCCCTTCCCCTTTCCCCGCCTGCAAACACCGTAACCACAGGAGTCTCTTCAGAGGTTTCTCCGGCACAAGGCTGGGGACAGCTCTATCCGTCCTTGCCGGTCCGGCCGCCACAGCCGGGACCCTCACACTTAACTGAAGGGGTCCCTACCGGTAACCGGGTGGCAGGGGAGTTCCCACAATCAACAAAAGGGAAAACCCCCACAAACCTCAGTTCCCCTCCTGCAAGTAGAACTCGTTTGAAAGCAAAAATGATGGGCGAGGAGGGGGGGGAGAGAGTAGTGAGAATGAGCACCGGTTGTTCCCTCTCAGGGAAGTACCGACAGCCCCGGGAGTGATTGGATTTGTGAATGTTCCTCTTAACTCCGGGGATGTGCGAGCGTTTAAAAAGGAAATGGGGCGATTGTTAGACGATCCTTTGGTGTGGCTGAAAAGCTGGATAACTTTTTAGGAAGTAGTATTTACACATACGATGATCTTATGGCCATCCTGAGATCGCCTGTTTAATCAAGAGGAAAGAGAAATGATTAAACAAGCTGGTATCAGAGACTGGGACCGACGCAGTCCACAGGGGACACCAGGTGACCAGAAATGGCCTAGCGTGAGCCCGAGCTGGAATGCCCAGGGAGGAGGGCAGGCAGAGCATGATGGATTTAAGAAACATGATTGTTCAGGGAATAAGAGAGGCAGTTCCCCGAGGTCAAAACATTAGTAAAGTGTTCGGGGAATGCCAAGGGAAAGAGGAATCGCCCATGGAATGGGTAAAGAGGTTACGGCGAAGTTTTCAGATCTACTCTGGAACTGACCCGAACTCTCCCGTGGGGGAAGTCTTACTAAAAACACAATTTGTTGCCAAATCCTGAGAAGACATTAGGAGGAAATTAGAAAATATTGACAGGTAACAAGATAAAAGCCTCCAAGAGCTTCTGAGGGAAGCTCAAAAAGTATATATGAGAAGGGAGGATGAAAAACAGAGATTGTAAGCTAAGGTTTTGGTAGCTGCGGTCAAAGAGGTCCAAAAGCAAGAACAAACACAAGGTAAGTTTAAAACACTACCTAGAAAACAGAAAAGCACTCACAAGGCAGCTCCTACCCCACGGAGAGAGCTCCCCGAATGTTACTACTGTAAGAAAGTAAGACACATTCAGCAGGATTGCAGGCAAAGGAAAAAAAAAAAAAATGAAAAGATTTTTCAAGAAGATTAGGGCTGTCAGAGGCTCTTTAATTTGGGGACAAGAACATCCAAAGAGCCCTTGATAAAATTAAAAGTGAGTCCCCAATGGCAGGAAGTAAGCTTTTTAGTGGACACTGGAACAGAGAGAGGTACTCTGCAGAAATTGCCAGAGGGGTGTGTGACAAGCAAGGAAAAAGTTTTTGTAATTAGAATCAAGGGGGATCCTTTCAAAGTATCTGTAATAGAGATGTAAGAATAGAATCGGAAAATAAAATTTGTTTAAGAAATTTATTGCTTGTAGAAAAAGCAGATTATAATTTATTAAGAAGAGACATGATTGTTGCATTAAGAATTAATATCGTTGTTAAAAACTCTGAATTAGTAGTAAAAATATTCAAACTGACTCCCAAAGACGAAGAAGAAATTAACCCTAGAGTGTGGCACTCAAAAGGAGAAATAGGGAAATTAGATATCAAGCCTATTAAAATAGAAAACGAGGACCCTGAAGACCCTATAAGGATCAAACAATATCCCATCCCGATGGGAGGGAGAAGGGGATTAAAACAAGTAATTGACGACCTCCTTAAAGGGGTACCCTGAAACCCTGTATGTCTCAGCATAACACCCCCATCCTGGCTGTAAGAAAAACAGATAGCAGTTTATGATTGGTTCAGGACCTCAGAGCTGTAAATGTTAGAACCCGAACCAGATTCCTAGTGGTGGCCAGTCCTTACACTTTACTGAACAGGCTCTCACCTAAAGATATATGGTATAGTGTAATCGATTTAAAAGATGCTTTTGAACTTGCCCTGTAGATGAAAAGAGTAGAAATTTCTTCGCCTTTCAGTGGGAGGACCCGGACACAAACCGAAAGCAACAGCTGAGGTGGACGGTCCTCCCACAGGGGTTTGTAGAATCCCCAAATCTGTTCGGACAGGCTCTGGAACAACTACTCACCCAATTCATTCCAGAGGAGGGGACAAAATTGTTACAATATGTAGATGACTTGTTAATTGCCGGAACGACGGAAGAAAAGGTGAAGAAAAGCACGATTTCTTTACTGAATTTCTTGAGACAGAAGGGGTTAAAAGTATCTAAATCCAAATTGCAATTCACAGAGCCCGAAGTAAAATACCTTGGTCATTAGATATCTCAAGGGAAAAAGAAATTAGACCCTGAGAGAGTAGCAGGGATTCTTGCACTCCCTGCCCCAAAAACAAAAAAGACAGATAAGACAATTTTTGAGGCTCCTGGGATATTGCAGACAGTAAATTAAAGGATTTAGTGAAAAAGTAAAATTTCTGTATGAAAGGTTAAACACTGATAAGTTGAAATAGACTGAGCAAAATGAATTTAATTTTCAGAAATTAAAAGATGCACTCATAACTGCCCCCGTACTAACTTTACTGGATACCAGTAAGAATTTCAATTATTCGTAGATGTGAATAGACAAGCAGCACAAGGAGTTCTGACCCAAGAGTGGGCAGAAAAAAGAAGCCCATAAGGTTTCTCTCAAAATTTTTAGACCCGGTTAGTTGGGGTTGGCCTACTTGTTTGCAAGCAATTGTGACAGTGGCTTTATTAGTAAGAGAAGAAAAAAAAAAAAAAAAAAAAAAGGGTAACTTTCGGAGCTCCCTTGATAGTCTACATGATGTAAGAAATATCTTACAACAAAAAGCGGAAAAGTAGTTGACTGATTTGAGGCTTCTGAAATATAAAGCCATCTTAATCAGCTCGCCTGGTTTAGAATTAAGAACCACTACTGCGCAGAATCCTGCGCAGTTCCTGTTTGGAGAACCAACAGAGAAACTATTACACAATTGCATTGGAACTGTGGAATTGCAAACTAAAGTTAGACCAGATTTAGAAAATCAGGAGTTAGAAAGAGGAGAAAAGTAGTTTATAGATGGATCCTCGAAAGTTGTTGAGAGAAAAAGAAAGTCAGGATATGCTATAGTGAATGGCATATCAGGAAGCATTGTGAAATCAGGCCCCCTGAAAGCAAGCTGGTCTGCACAAGCTTGCGAGCTTTATGCTCTCTTGAGAGCCCTCCAGGGGTTGAAAGGAAAGAGGGGGATCATCTATACAAATTCGCGGTATGCTTTTAAGGTAGTACATACTTTTAAGAAAATTTGAGAAAAAGAAGTCTGATAAATACGAAAAGAAAAGAGTTAATCCATAGGGAAATCATTCGACAAATTCTACAGGCTGTCAGAGAACCAAAAGAAATATCAGTTGTCCATGTAAAAGGACACCAAACAGGATGGCAGTTCCACACCCGAGGTAACAACCTGGCAGACAAAGAGGCAAAACGAGCGGCTTTGTTAACCAATCTGCAGAAAAGAAGACTGATTCCCCAAAGCACAACACTGGGATTTGCCATACACCAAATGCAGCCTGGGGATAAAATCCTGATCAAAGCTTAGAAAGAGCTCCCCCTCAACCCTCACTGGGAAGGACCGTTTCTCGTCCTCCTGACCACAGACACAGCTGTCCGGACTGCAGAAAGGAGCTGGACACACTCACCTCGAGTGAAAAAAAGTAACAGATTACAACTCCTCCGAGAGGAAAGTCACCACACCTCCGAGAGAGCTGAAAATCAAACGCCGGCGTCATCACAAATGACAAGTGACGACCAGATAAGTTGTATTAATCCTGATTGTAATTGTTTTCCATTTATCCACTTCGAGTGTGCTTATTGTAAACAGATTTGGGTAGCCCACTGTTTAAGAGGGTACAAACCTAAAGGATTGTGCACAAAGTGTCTAGAGAAAGAACAGGAGGAGACTAGCCGTTTCTTAACACTTGCCACCCGGGCGGGGTCCTTGGAACTAAACTCTCCTGAGTGGTTCCTATTGTTCCAAAAGGGGTTAAGAGGCCAGTTAGATTCCAAAGCCAAGGCTTTAGAAATCGAGGGCCGAAAAACAATTAAAGTTTAAAGTACTGTGTAAGACAGACCCAACTAAATCGTCTCGGTGAGCTACTTTCAAAAAAAAAAAAAAAAAAAAAAAAAAAAAGGCACGCCTTAAGGACTACCAGGGCCCCTGAAGACAGTCCCTGCTGCCGAGAAGATGATAATCCCCGCCGTATGTTCCTATACGGGCGAAGGGCAAGGCAGAGGGATGCAATGGTGGGGAATCCTGATAGTCCTGAACCTAGCCGTGTGCTTAGCCGAGGGAATGAGTCCCAAGGTACCTCCAGGGGGAGAGTCCCCTAGAGAAGTGTGAGCAGTGTCAGACTGCCACAGAAACCGGACGAAAGATTGACTGTCCTCCAGAACTGCAAAAGGGGATGTGTTTTTCCAACAGCACTCAGTATAAGATCTGTAAATTAAAGGGGGAGGTCTGATGTTACCGCTCAGAGGCAAGTTTTAAAGACGGGCAGTTTCAAACTCCTGAAAGACAAAAGATCAAAACTACCCACTTCAGGTACAAGAGAGAAGTGGGAGGGATTCCTCCGATTTCAATTTATAGTCAATGTAATAAGACCATCTAGATCAGAAGAAAAAGACAATCCACCTTTGTAGCATATTTCAAAATCAATCCTATGTTACAATAAAGCGAACTTGAAAACGTGTACTATAAGTAGAAAAATGTATTAAGAAGATAGAAATTTAAAACATGAAACAAAAGCTTCCTTCAATAATGAACCAATAATTTTAGATTTGTTAAAAAGTGAAGTTAACCGGGTATGTTTACAATTTGACCAAGTATTCTGTTTCTCCAGAGATGAAGACGAGTTAAATCCTAAAAGCAAAATATCAGACTGAGAGAAAAGTGAATGTGGTTAATCTCACACTCATCCCTCTGTAAGATTGAATAAAATAATACGAATTTTTAATGTAGTCAAATTATTAGGTGGGGGACTGTAATAAAGAATTGGATGAATAAAAATTCGAAAGAAAAAGTTTAAATAAAGTATATGTGATTGTAAATGATGAAAATATGGAATGAGAAATCCTCCTCCAAGTCGAGGCAGGATTTCTCTTCCAAAGCAACAGATTGCAGCCAAGCACCCAGATAACAATCGCAAGCAGGCACATCAGCCCCGAAAGAATGGGCAGGACACGGGCCATCAAACGAACAAAAGAACGGGCCCGGACGAGATATCGCCGAGCCCGAGCATCTCCGCCCTGACCACCTGTGCTGGAGAAATGGAGAAACTAGACAAAAGAAGAGGAGCCAGCCGAGATAGCCATCGGCTCCAGGATGGGTGCCACCACTCCACCCTAATAGCCCGGACCAAAATGATATCAAAAAGACATCCTGGACCTCTTTACATATGAGGAGCCTCTGCCCAACGTCTATTGACTCTATTCTCCAGTGCCAGGAAATCTATTCTTCGAACAATCAAGAACCTCTTAGCAAAGGGTGCCTGCTTGGAATTTGGCCTCGGGACACAAACTTCCTATAAAAACCCAGGCCAAAGGACTCTCAGGCGTGGATTTGGGAGCATCTATACCTTGCGTATAGACCCTGTCCACCCAGCGCTGCGCTGCTTATTTTATTGTGGTTTTTTCTCTTTGTTCGAATTTATTATTGTTTGATAATAAATTTTCTCTTTTATATAACCCGAAATTGCCTTTGCATTTATAACATTTATGATCTGACACCTGAATCACAGTGCAAGGATTTACATATGCAAGCACTCACCCTGAGTTCACACAGGCTGTGCCATGTGAGCACCATCCCCAGTGCATGCACTGACTTCTTTTAAAGGGAGTGGCTGCTCTGATGACTGCTAATGGGAGAGAAATTAGTAAAAAAGCAGCATTCCTGTTGTCTGCTTCCTCCAGCTCCTTCCAGTGGGATGTAGGGAAGCAGAACATGGCATCTGCAATAACAAAACCCTATAGAGCTGTTCAGTGTTGAATCCTCAATATCTAATGATCAAAAATAAAACACTGCAATCCTGCACTTTCCAAGCACTGTATTGAGGGACAACACTCTTCTCTTCATGTAAAAACATCAAGTTGGCTGCCCTGTTGTAAAATGAGAGCCACTGTCACAGCAGAGCAATTCCTAGTCCTGGGAGGCACTGAGGCTGGGAAACACATCACTACAGGCTTCTGGGACTGAGAACTGCAGCCGACCTGGTGCTGCAGAAAGAACCCTGCATTTAATGGTTGTGCTTCTTCTCTCCTAATTAGAAGCTACAGAAATTTGGTCACAGTTTAGTACAATCAGGGAGAGAGCAGTTGCAGGGTTTGGGGAATGAACCCCTCCACTCATGGGATTTTCTGGAGATCATGGTCACCCCAGGAGAGGAATCTTCTCAGGGATACACACAGGGCCTAAACCATTTGGAGGCAGAGCCAGAGGCTGAATGAGTTAGAGTGGTGCTGAGCCAGTCAAATCAGTATTTGCAGTGTTTAAAATTCCATTGAAGATAATATCAGAAATCTCTAGTCTTTGTGGCTGCAAGACACCTTTAGAGCATGGCCACTGCAATGCTCCCCATACAAATATGCACAGCACAAAGAAACAGTCACAAATTGATGAAAATTACTCAGAAAAGAGCCACAGTTGTTCCTGAAAAGTTATTCCTGAATGAAAGATTTCTCCCTACTTGTTTCAAAACCCATTTTCTCAGGGTAATTCTTGGTGAATGTTTACTACTGACCTTTCCAGGAGAAACATGATGCTAACAAAGAGGAGAGGACAGTGTTGTGCACTGGCAGAG
This sequence comes from Cyanistes caeruleus, assembly GCF_971803275.1. Classification (NCBI taxonomy): domain Eukaryota; kingdom Metazoa; phylum Chordata; class Aves; order Passeriformes; family Paridae; genus Cyanistes; species Cyanistes caeruleus. The sequence goes on from NC_141713.1 coordinate 7,193,374, forward strand.
CACCATCAGACAGAGATTTGTTGAGAAAGTGGGAGTTCACACAGGGTTTTATCCCTGCTTCTTAGCCTCATGAGACAATACACAGTTGCATGGTGAAGAAATCCTCCCCTCTGGGTTCAGGCTGGGGATCTCTCACTCTGGCTCATTGAGTTCAGAGAATGTAGGTAAAAAGCTGACAGTCTTACCCCATCACTTCCCTCCATTGCACACAGTGCCTTGGGCATCCTGGGGCACACCCAGCTGAGCCCTGGCTCCTGGCTCCCTCTTGCTGCTTGGAAGTCTCCTGTGAAAACAGAGACATTATTGAATATTCTTTGATTTGATCTAGATGAAACCTCTCATCAGGTCCTGCTGCTCTTCATGGCAAAATACCCACAGGAAACAGAGTCAAATTTTTACCCGTTCAGCTTCAGGCATAAATTTGCTGTTTTCAAAGCAGAGACAGCATCAGATGGCAGAATGAAGGGGAAAAGAAGTCCTTCACCAGCTGTGAAAACTGCCCTTTTAATTTTCATGAAAAGACACGAGACAAAAACAAAAGAAATGTTCTGCTGGCTGTTTCGTTCCTTACTGGTGTTGTAGACAGTGAGCATTTCCTTTCACCATTCAGCTCATAGAAGTCACTAGCTGCTGGATCTCTTTTTAGCTTCACTCCTTGGTGAATTACATCCTTCTAGATATCACCTCCTGAATTCACATTTCATTTGTGTGGGGCAAGTTTAATCTGTTCTGCCTGTGACATGAAAATTGTTGTTTCCTCTTCTCCCACCCAGGATTCTCTGTTGAGGTAAATCCTTTACCTATTTCTGTTACTGCACTTTGAGGTCTGACTTCACATATAAGACCTTCTGGTTTACATCTATACTGGATCTCATTAAAACTGTGCATCAGTCCAGATTTCTCCTCATTATAACAGTCAGAGCTTATGGGAACACAGTTATAATGAGGCCAAAGAGTATGGCTCAAAAACAATTTCTAATAGCTCATTAGCAAGAGAAGATAAGTCAGACACCACTGTTGCTCCCTTTAAAGATGAGAGCTATCCCCTTCCCAGCCCATGGAGCTTAGCAACATTTAGTCTTCAAATCAAGGTAAAGCTGTCTTCTTCACTGAGGTCTGTCTATAGCTTTAGAAGTGTCCTGGACTCCTGTGTGCTGCAATAATATCTGCAGATGTTCAGGAATTATTTAATGAGCTCAAGGCTCATTTCCCACCTTCTCAGTGTTTCCACTCTACCTGGAAAAGCAGTAATACACACTGGCAACTCAACTCCTGATGTTCTTTCCTCCCCTGCTTCAAGGAGGATCCACTCCTGCCTGATTCGGTGTCTCTGATGTTCTCCTTCCCCTCTCTCAGAGTTGCTGAGATTTGTAAATCAGCCTGACACAGATTTATTCCAAATATTCACCAGATTCTTGGTGGTGGGAACCTAGCCTGAGCTGGTGATGTATTGCACCCATGGAGGATTTCAGAATTCCCTTTTTTTACACAAATAGGCAAAACCAGAGAGAAGAGTTCACGCTTTCAAGCAGGCTTTAAAACAACTCATCTTTTTTCTTCTTCCCCTTCTGGGTAACATCCAGCAGGAACTACTATAGACTTAGAAGTGTTAGCAAGAGCTACCAAACCTTTCAACTGCAAAGGAGAAGACCTAAAGCCATTGCCTAGGCTTTACCCTGCCCTTACTCAGGCAAGGTGGCTAAACATTGTGGAAAATTTGTGAAAATCACCAAGGACCTTAGAATTTATGCACTCATATTATTGAATTGCTGGGACATTTCTCAGGATGAAGCGATCCACGCTGTAAAATATCTGTGCACTAGAAGCTCAGGAGGAGCCTCATTGCATTGACAGTCTGGCTCATGTGTCCTTATTAGCTACTCACAGAACTTATCAGAGAAAAAGTCTACCATCAGTGGTATTTAATGCTGAGCTTTTGGCTCAATTCAGTGCAGGCTCAAGATGTTATATTTTGACAGTCTCACAAGATTCTGTGTCTCCTTCTAGAGCTGACATGATGGGTGCCTCTTTTGAATGGGTGATGTCTGGCCGTGGAAGGGCTGCAGAGCGATGATGCCACAGTTCTGGAGCGCCCCATCCTCAGGAACAGCGTGGCTGCCACCATCCATCAGGCTCAAATCCTGTGCTGTGTCTGCAGGGCAGTGTGGGAGCTGCTTGCTTTGGCTCTCTGTGCGTGGCTGACAGAGCTGCCCAGCTGAAGTGGGAAGGTGTCATCTCCCCTGGAGGAATATGCTCCTCAGTCAGAAGCAGGAGCACAACTATATTTGAAAGCATTTTATTTTTAGCTTATCATTCATAATTCCACTTGTGCACGTCACAATGACTCATGCTTTGTTCCTTCTTCCTTGAGCTGGTAGTTGCAGAAACAACATGATTCTTTGTTTACTGCATGGTCTCTCTATTTGAGGGCTTGTTGTTGCAGTGAGCTTTGGCTCTAGCAAGGGATTCTTCTCAACCAAACACTATTTTGCCATGACAGGTTGGATAAATGCTTCCTTTTTTCCCCTAAGAAATGTGGTTTTGGTAAAATGCAGATGCAGTAGATGCAGATCCAGTGGTCACAGCTGTCTGAAACAGAAAAGGCCTCCAAATGAAAAAGGAGTTATTAACACAATGGAGAGGAGCATCGAATCCTGTTCCTCACACCACTGCCAAGCCCTCAGCAGATGTTCAGTCCAGATGATTCCCCAGAACATCTGTGCCATGTCCTCTACCTGCTGCAAGCCACAAAATGTCTCCCTGCAAGACCTCGCAATCAACTTCAGACCTTGTGTAAAAAAGACAAAACCTTCCAGACTGTGGTGTATTACAGAGAAAAATGAGAGACCAAAGGGAAAGAAAGGAGCAAACAGCTCCTAATAGTCACCCCATATGTTCCACATGCTCTGATACTGACTTTTCCTAATATAAAGCCATGGCACTGTGCTAACAGCTAGCACTTTTTGTACCCTGAAGCTCACGGCTCACCTAAGCTTTCTCTGATCCCTCCAGTGAGCCATTAGTGCACCAACTGTTGTGAGGTTGTTTTAGCAACAGTTTGAAAAGTGATTTTTATGAGCTGTTTATTACCTTCTCAGATTTATTGTGTTCCATTCAGACTGATTATGTGGGGGAAAAAAAAAATCTCTTAAAAAGCGTGAACTAAACCAAACCCAACCAAAAAGGCTATATGTCTTTTCTTCCTTTATTTTTTTTTTCTTTCCCCTACACATTTGGAACAAATGTCAGAATTAATTTAAGTCAACATTGTGAAAAGCAATAATTGGTCTTGAATATTTCAAAGTTTGAATATTCAAATTAAGGTTCATGTGAGTGAATTTAGTTGCAGAAGGTGATTTGTGGATTCATTCCCAGTGATTACAAGGTGATTACCTGCTCCTTCCTGTCTCAGGAACCTGTGTCTCGGGCTTGACATGCAAAGGTGGATATACCTTAATATTTTCAGAGCTTGATGATTCTGATGAGAACTTCTCCACAGCCCAGACCTGAAAGGCTGCCAGGTGTTGCACCAAGCAGGGGTTGTGGGAAGGATTTCTTCTCCAAGGATGTGGGGCTATATAAATTAACATCAAACTGCTCAGAAGCATCTCAGCTAGAAGGTAAAGGGCAGTTCTTCTGCCAATAGCACCAATCTCCATGGCTGAGCTTTGGATAAAAGCTGGTATGTTGACAAATCTAGGGTACTTTTTCTCAATTTATTCTGTATTTTCTTATCATGGCTCCAGTCACAAATTTCAGCAAATTTCCAATTTTTGCTGTGGTTAGGAAAGGACTGTTTAAGCAAGCACATGTGCAAAATAGGTGCCTGGCCTGCCAGTCCCCCAGCACAGCTCCAACAAACCCAGCACCCTTTTATCCCAGCTTCAGTGGCAAGGGAGTTATCCCACTCCACATGATGCCTGTGGGACCTGGTCTGCTGATTGTGATTGTAAAAAAACCTCTGGCAATTGCAAGATGAAGTCCCAGGAAATCCAGTGAGACTGAAAGTTGGACACAGATGAATGTTTTTCCTTTTTCCTGGCATTTAACAAAGGAAAGGCCAGAAGGATTCTCTGCCGGCTGTGGAATGGGACAGGAATGTGGTTCCTGTGCAGTGGTGAACAGAGCACATGGGAGCAGCCTCCTGCAAGGGGGAGGTAGCCAGTCTTGATGGGATTAAACAGATCCCCTGGCTGTGTGAGGCACCACTGTGCTTCTGACTCATCACTCCTCTTGTGGGTTTTTCTTCCTTTTTTTTTTTTTTGTGGTCTGTCCATTGACTGCAGAGGCCACAGACAATGAACTCTCCATCAGCCCTAAAAACGGGTTTCTTAGGTGTAGCTGTGATATCAAGACAGAAATGGAGTCCTTCGGTCTTCACAGTAATTAATATCCATCCACCCATCAGCTTTAAAATCAGCTGTGTATAATAAATGCAAGAAGCTGAAGATCTTGCTGCTGTCACCCAGGCAAGGCAAGCCTCTTGTTGGGGGCTCATTCACGTAATTCCTCTAAAGGCCAGATGCAGCCTTAAAAACCTGAGAATTCAGAGATTTGCCCCACTGCCTTGTTACCCTGCATGATCATTACGGATAAGTGTTCTTGTTTAATCATTTCCCTGCATAAAGCCCAGGGTTCTCTTATGTATTCCTGTGTCATATTAATAAAAGTCCATTTGGGAGGACGCTGGGGGTGGAAATGATTTGACCGAGGTTAAGTAACAATTGTACAAAATTGTTTTGACATTATGTTAATATCTGCTCGTGTATTATCCTCAATTTAAAGTTAATCACCAAAATTACCATTGCAGTTCCCAAAATCTAATGAAATAAGATTTGTTGAGGTGTGAATAATACAGAAATTGAGAAGCGCACAATCACTATAAAGAAAAAATAACCGAAATAAACTGCTGGCTTTAACCCTCTGAGTGCTCATAGAAACTGAGGTGAGTTCACAAATTATATCAGACATTTAACACTTTGAAATTATGGCAGGGCTTGAGCAGGGTCTGGAGCAGTGTGTCCTGCTTGTAGGCTTGAAGGGACAGTAGGGTCCCACTCTGTCCCTTCTCCTGGGGCATGGCTGGACATTTCAAGCTGGTAAATATCAATTGGTGCTAAAACAGTCAGTGGGATTCACCGTGACTTGGCTGTGCTAGGATGAACATATCTGACCTGGGAAGATGAAGACAGACCACTGCTACCATGAAAAAGCTTTTAAAAAAAAATGATCACCATAAATTCTAATAAAAAGCCAGTGGGGAAATATTAACACAAGGAATGAAAAGAGATGGAGGAATCTGTTTGCCTCTTGTGTTACACCTGAATGAATATGGAGAAAATAAAGGAAGAAACATCAGTGCTGTATATGACAGTCTGGTCCAAAGCTCAGTGTTAGCTGATTTAGATAAAACAAATACAATTTTTTTTTTTTTTAATAAGCTAAATCCATACTCACACAGAGGCTTGGTGCAGAAAGAGTTCAAAGATACATTGTGTGCGACTGGGAAGAAGTAATAATAGCTATTTTTGAAAAATCAGAAAATGGGAAATTGTGGTAGATTTGAACTGGGGTTGCAACCTCAGCAAGAAAATATATAATAGTTCTGAGAAAGGGCATTCCAACAGCACACCTAGAGGCTTGCAGCCTTAGATGTGGGAGTGGGTTATAAGGGGAAGGGTGGAACAATTGCTGCAGGCTGGAAGGGAGTCAGGGACACAACTGTGAGCATGGCTGGGTGGCTCAGGGTGTGTCTGCAGGGACAGTGAAGCTCTCTGCTTCACCTGTGCCATTTCCAGTCCAGGGAACAGGCACAGAGAGGAGAAAACATGAGGAAAAAGATAAAATAAAAGGAACAAAGAAAGGAATGGAGGAGAAATCAAACCCAGACAATTGCAGCATCTTTCTGCAGACTTGCCACAGACATAACTAAAAGTTGTCATGAATTACAGAGCAATAACATTTTCTTATGTCCAGACTGGAGTACAAGAAAGACAATGAAGAAGAAGGAAGAAGCAGCCATAAATGATCCATTTTTTGGTCCTCACTTCACACTCCAAACTGGCTAACATACTGGGAGAGGCATTAAGAATCACAATTTTTGATAAGAAAACTCAAATTTTCATGTGCAAAATAAATCAGTCTGCATTTGCATCTAGTTTTCCTTAGGGTGAGTGTACAGAGATCTAGTCAGTCACAGCCTGACCTGTTCTGGCACAGTAATTGCAGCCAGTTTTGTGGATAACAAGTACAGTTTCAAGTGAGGAAACAAGCTTGAAGGAGGCTGAAGACCTGATCCTCTATTTTCCTCAAAAAGCTACAGAATAGCTGCATTGTTGGCTTTAATAAATTCCCCATGGAGATTTCATATCCTCTCTAAAGTGGTTCCACAAAATCCTGTTTTCAGCTTCTTCACCTACCATTATCTGTAAAATGATCCTTGCTCTCATGGTGTTGGGGCTTTTGCTGTGACATCCAAATGAGGATGTTTTGATTCATAGAGGTGAAGAATTAAAAACGCTTTTCTCTTGATTTTTTTTTTGTTGTACAATGGAACCAAAAATCTATCAGGACAAAATTGATAGCTGCTGCCAGAAATAAGAGAAAAGTGCCCAGGCATAACATTCTTAGTTTGTGGACGCAGCTGTATTTCAAAAGGAAAACTAACAGATTGAATTATCCCATAAGTTACTTGAATTTGAAATAAAACCATTACCACAATGGTTAAGAAGAAGGTGAATTTTAGAAGTGCTGGTACAACAGAGAGCCTTCCTTCTGAAACTTCCAAATTCTAAGTACCATGAGAAAATTGAGCTAGGGGACATGTCTTCTTCTGGCAAAGTGTCATTAATGCCGAGCTGTGTGTGACAATGTCACCCTCTTGTAGCTAGGAAAATAACTGCAAGTGTTTGTAGTGGCACAGCCACTGATGGCCACATCAAACTGCCTGCAGCCAGCCCAGACCCTGGAGGACAATTAGTCCCAGGCTGGGCTAACACTGGAGTGCAAGAAAGGATTGCAGGCTCTGGGGGGGTCAAGCTGAGAGCTGGGATCACGAACTCAAAGTAAATATTCAACCACAGAACAACAAATCAAGTAAAAGTAAAAGTAACTAAAAACCTTTCTTTCAATGGCAGGGACGAAAAAGAAAGAGCCCCACAGTGTTTAGCAGGTACTGAATTAGCCAAGGGGCTGGGATGTTAGAGAGAGCAGCTCCAGCAAAATAAATAAATAAATAAATAAATAAATAAATAAATAAATAAATAAAAAAGTCAGAACTGTTCTGGTGACCTTATTCCAAATGTGAGACCACAAACAAGCATCAGAATTGGCTCAGTAGATTTATCATTTAAACTCCCCTCATTTTAAAGTGTCACACTTCAGCTGTCCCAATGCAACTGAGTATGCTCCATGGGTTGATACCTCATTCCAGCAGGGAAGAGTTAGGCTCTTCCAAATTGAGCTGTTATTGTAGTTAAGTCTTTCTATTGCATGATCTTTTGGAATAAATTCCATTTCTAACATGCTTTTGTTAGCGTGCAGTTTTCCAAACTCCTCCAAATCAAAATGCCCACTGGTTCTTGGCAATCACTAATTAGACAAGATCAAACACCATGGGAACCTTTACTTTAACCTTGACACGACCATTTTGCTTTTAATTGGCAGTGGCTTTGTGGACAGACTGCTGCCTGGTCAGACATAATTGTTTGTACTTTTCTGATTAACAATCTCAGCACTCTCTACATTTTTGTTCTCTTGCAGAGGCTTATGGGAGGTTGCTGAGAAACTTGGGATTTCCTGTAAGACTGCTTCACAAAACTACCTGACAGAAGATTATTTAATGCTTTAAGTTTATTTAGTATGTTTGTAACTAAAATTTCAAGCTCTACCTTTCACATAGATTGCTTTTAAAGATTCCCAACAGCCGGTGACAGCATTTTCCTGAGCAGTCCCAAACTTCTCATGCCTTTGGGCACAGACAGGCTGTCTCAGCTTTACCTTCAAGCAGCCTGCACTTTGTGTGGATGAGTCTGGCTTAGCCTCTTCCCACAGAAAACACATCATCTGCACACTGAACTCAGGCCAGACTCGCAGAATGGTTCACAGAGTGTTCACTTGGCCTGGAGCTGGGATTTGTGCTTTCTGAGCCAAATTTTAAGAGAAGCAGTGAGGGTTTCTGCTGTTGGGGGTGTGCCAGGCAGGTTGTGGAAGTTTGGAGCAAGTGTTGAGGCCTGTTTCAGACGCTGTTTTCAGAGATGCAGACTTAGCAAAGTGAAAGCCCTGAAAACTGAAATTCTCATGTAGGTGCCCAAGAACTGAAATTACAGCTCTCTCACTGCCTTTTCCTCTGGGACCTGGCTGTCAGCTGGGGCCTATTTGCACATACCCTCAGGTCTGCAGGTACCTCCTGGACTTCTGAGACACAAATCACTTTATTTCAGCTTGTGGTGATGATGCCTTAGAAACAAGGAACAACCCCTGCTTACACCTCTCCTTAGCCATCTCTCCAAGATTACTTTGCAAGCTTTATAACTTCTCCAGAGACCCTGGGCTGCTTTAATAATAGTTTCCATTCCTGTCTGAGAGCTGCCTGAACCACCATCCAGTGCCCTGCATAGAAGGATTCAATGGTGCCTTAAAGCTCTGGGCTCTGGTGTGTGTGCTCTGACCAAGCACCCCCGTGCCTTCTTGGTCTCTGATCTCTCTTTGCCTTGTCCTCATCCCTCCATGAAGCTTCTTGTGCTTCACCTGCAGGATCAAGGTCCTTCTAGTCTGAGAACATAAGGCATTGAGAACTTAAAACCATGGGAACACACTGGCCAAGGGAATTTACAGGTTCAGCCCCTACACTATGAGCCTGAGATTTCATAGCAGAGACAGACAGATGGGAAAAGAGAGCTTGAAATATTCTTAGTCTTAAGGTGAGTCCTGTTCATTGTCCTAGAATACTCTGCTCAGGGGGAAAAAACAGATTATTCCCTATATAAATCTAGGATCAGAAACAGACTTTTCATGTTGGATTTATTAATCCATTTCCCGTTGGTAATCTTGCTCAAGGCTTTCTAAACAAGAGCTGTGTAGCTTGGTTTGCTGTAAGGGAAAGAGGTTAACACTGAAGACTACACAAGTTTCTGCAATTAGACAATTTCTTTGTAGCATAATGTTGGCACTGAGCTGACCTCAGAGGCCTTTTTTGCTGCTGCAGAAGCACACTGGACAAGTTTTCTCAGCAGCTGTGCATTAGTGTTCCGTATTAAATGGGCTGATTATACAACAGCTATCCTAAGAGCTTCCCATCACTTTGGATTTCTTCATGGCAACTTTCTTTCTCTCCTTCTTTTCCCTTGCCTCCAAGGAGTGCTTTGTAAATATGTGCCATCCGGTGGGAAAGCAGATGGGGGGATCACAGAAATCATGCTTTAGGGATTCATAAGAATATTGTTCTGTTTTGTTTCTCAAAAAAAAAAAAAAAAAAAAAAAAGAAGACTTGCATCATATTTCTTTTTAGGAAAAGAAGTTTCAGCTCAGTCTCTGGCAGTGTGGGACCCATTTTTATTACAGTTGTTTTAGTGCACCATTTATTTATATTCTTGTTAATCCCTCCAACCTGTACTCTGCTTCCACACAGCAGCAAGTTCAACAGGTGATGCATTTCTGGTTACTGAAGCAAAGAGCTCATAGAATACATTTGGGGAGAAGAGGCAGCTGCCTAGGAGAGGACACACATCTGCTCAGCTGAGGGCAGGGACCTGCAGATCAGCAAAGTGGCCAAGTGCTGCTGGGATCACTTCCTCCCCCTCCTCAGTGTCCTCTGCTCACTGAAAAGGCCTGTGCAGGAGGATCTGTGGTTTAGAGTTGCTGGGATAAACAGAGGGTTTTTTTGGTTGGGTTTTGGGGTAGATTTCCTGCCAAACTCTCTCTGGGTTTGACTGTAAGATGTGCTGCTGGCTTTGATCCCCTTCAAGTAACTTCTTCTGTGCTGCCCGTGATGGTTTTCCTTCTCTTTTGTGCCATTTCTGGGGGAGTTACACATGAGGACTCTAGGTGTGAGCAACTAGCAAAAGCTGCATTCTGATGAGACACATTTCATTTTCCAGTTGCTTTCTGGGCATAGCTGGAGTGTCTGTGCTTTCTTAACTGAGGTGTGATGCTCTGTTTCATGGAGGAAAAGGAGCCAAATCTCCTCTTCAGCTTGTTACACCCTTATCCTGTAATCAATAGCTTTCATCCCCACTTGCTATATGGGCCCCAAAAGTTTTTGAGTGGCATGATGAATTTTCTTGCAAGAATTTATGGCTTTGTTGCTCTCATAACTACCTGTTGAGAGGCCTAAGAAGTGGTCTGTGGATCCCAGGAGTCCTTAGGCAGCGGATTGAAAACTTGGTCTGCAGTTGTTTGTGAGCTAAGCTCAGAGCCTGAGTATTTTGGCTGACTTCTGAGCTTTGTCTCTTTCTCTTTTTTCCTCTTCTCCCCAAAGTATGCACCCATCCCAAGGGACCTGGAGATTCACAGTCTAATTTTAAGCAGCTAAACAGAACCGTATGTTTTTATAATGGTGTTGCAAGCTTTTTGGAGCCTGAAACACAGCAGGAGGGTTAAGCTCATACAACCCAAAAGCACATTTGTGAACCTGGCCTTCGTGTTTAATGCGAGGAGGAGAGTGTTTAGGAGGAGGTGAGGGGAATGTAGCACCTCGAAGTTGGCTGAGATGTGAGGGCATGAAAAAAGCCCTCTGATGTTAGGGACAGTCATGGGATTGGGGCTCTCCAAGCACAAAAACACTGAAAAGAAAAACTGCTCAGGCTGAGACTGGTGATGAACCAGTGTATTTTAAAGCTGCAGTGTATCTGTTACGTGTACTCTGTTCTGGAGCTGGCACACTACAAATTCTAGGAGAAACTTGTTCACAGTTTGAGGGGGGAAAAAACCACAACAATACTGAGTGTTAGAGGCTTTTTTAGTGGAAAAAGTCATGTAACAAGATCCAATGTCTCTGTTTGTTGAACATTGATTTCCAATTGTAAAATAAGCTGGATGTTTTTAACAGTGGGATGATGAACCCCTGGAACAGTTGCCTAAGGGATGAGGCAAGCTCTTTGTTACTTAAATCCAATATACCAAGTTCAGATCACTTTTCTGAACATGGCATTCCAGCTCAACTAGAAGTCCCTGAGGTCAGTATAGGACCATCAGGTGAATTTTTACACCCAGAGCTAAGTGGGAGATCAGATTAGAAGATCATAACAGTCTTTTTTTACCTTCAGAGTTGAAATCCTTGAACATATAAAAGTGAAATCAAAGTGATGAGAAAGGTCTTAGGGCCAAATATTGCCTGCCAAACCGAATTATCAGAAGTGTAGTTCAAAGTGATCTGTGCCTTGCTGGGCCAGAAGCATTTGACCACTGATTATGGCAAAGGATGTAAGTGTTAGGAGAAGTGACAGGGCTGCAAGCAAATGATGTCAGGTTTAGGAAACATGTGATTTCCCCACATAGAGAAGACTGGAGAGACTCACAAATTGCCTTGGGCTAAGCTAGGCCTGTGTTTCAGAAGAGAACCTCCCAACAGCGTGCAGGACTCCAGGTGTTCATGGTATGGCGGCAGGGAACAGGAGCAGGAGTTCCAGGAATGTCACAAGGATGGGCTGTGAGCATGAGAGAGGATGAAACGAGAGATGGGCAGCTAATGCCAAAATTATGATATGGCTTGAAGCCCCTGCTCCCCCTCCTAGCACTGCAGAGGTGGGCACAGAACAGGTAAACTCACACCTTCAGTATTTCCCTGTAGGACAGAGAGAAGGGCCCTCGCTCCCCAGTGCAGAGAGGAGCAGCTCCATTAATGAGCTTGCAGCCCAGCCTGCCCTGTATCCAATGCACTGCATGTATACAGGTTAGGAATGATTTCCTCCCTAAGAAATGAGCCCAGGTTAAAAATAGCTGCCTGCTGCCTCCTTCCTGCTTGCCGAGGCCGGAGATCACTTGAAGTGCTGGCAGTCATTTTTAATGTGGAAATGTTTAGAAGCCAAAATTGTCTGGCATCTCCTGCCAGTATGGGGAGCTCTGGGGACAGCTGGAGGGCAGACAGTGGAGTCTGGTTTTCTCTTCACCCTGGCCTGGAAGGAGAGGGTAAGAAGTTCACTCTGGAGACTTCTCCATTCTCAGTTCCAGCCTTGAATCTCTGCTGAGTTTGTTAATGAAGGGCCAATTAACACTGGGTAGTTTTGTTACGTGGCACCTGGAGCTGGATCAAGATGAAATATTTTCAAGCTGCTACACTACAGGCAAACTGAGCCTGATACTCTGCCTGGAGTAGGGGACAGCCTCCTGCATGTGTCACTGACCCCCTGTTACCTGGTGAACTTGCACAAGGAGTTATGTGTTTGGAGGGTTTTATGGCTACTCTTTGTCTATCCCTGCTCCTCTTCTGTGGGATTACATCTGCAAAGAGCACACAAAGCTGGAAGGGTCGAAAATTTAGGACCTACATTTCTACACAGATGCTTTCTTATTAATTGTCAGCTCAGGGCTTGCAGGAGTTTGCCACCATTTGAGAAGCAGGGGCACAGAGAGCTGGTAGCACATGATGGTTCACTCATCGCCTGCTGACCTGAAGGACTGACTAAAGCCTAGAATGGCACTGTAAGTAATGATATGTTCTTGCACTTCGCAATGAAATAATCAGGATTAAGCCCAAAGGCATGATTAAAGCTATGCAGCTCATACTGTGGTGTGAAGAGGATGAAAACAATCAGGTATTTACTTACTGAACAGTTAATGCAGTGGTTTTTACTCTGACTAATCAAAGCTCTTGGGGTGGGCAATGTTTGTCAGATCTTGCCTGAAAGAGATGGAGATTTCTGAGCTGTGCATGCAAGGAGAGAAGGAAGAGGGTATACAAGGATGTAAACAATCTCCTGCACCCCAGATGACAAAAACTCTGTGAGGGATGTGCTGTTTGAGTTTCTGGCCTACAGATCTCCACACAGACATGATCAATGACTGATGGCTGTTACTAGAAAGGTGAGAAATTTGTTTTATCTGCTGATTCCAGCAGAGTCTGATCTGGGAGATGGTTATTAAGACAGTTTAATTGGAGCCTCAAGGGAACTGGGAAGCTGTGACCTTCTATCCATATTATCAAGACCATTGCTACATGACAAAGCAGGAGCTGTCACCAAGCAAATTCCTTCCTCTTCCTCCAGCAGTTTGAAAATGAGACAGTTTTCTTGATTTCAGACCTTTTGAGCATGAAGTTTTTCTGCCCCCAATGTAAACATGAATGTCCTTCCCTGCTCATCAAATGCAGCTGTGTCTTTGCTGTGCTGGCACCTGGAGCATCCTTTCCACAGTGCTTTCAAGCATTCTCATTTCTTCCCTTCCTCAGCTGCCAGAGAAGTGTGTGCCCTCAGGTCTCTGACTTAGCCCTTCTCCCTTGTCTCCTCCCAGCTTCAGTGATCCATTATAAAAAATGATCCAGTTTTCAGAAGTCACGAGGTTCTGTGTCTTCCACTTAATTATTGTTTTATTTTAATAAGCAATTATGTTTTGAAGGCACCTCAGGGCTCCAGGCATTAACCACTTATCACCTGCTGAGTGATTTAAAACTAGTGAAGCACATCCCATTTGCAGGCTGGAATAAGGCCTGAATCCTATCAGCAGACAAATGAGTTCAGAAATACTCCATGTCTGTAACTAGTTGCTGATGGTTTCATCTCCTGGTCCTCAGAGAGGGGCTGGTTCCCTTGCTGTTCTGATAAAAAGCAAAGGGCTCGTTAGAGGCTGTGAAAGGGAGAAGATTCTGTTGGCTGGTTTGTGCAATTTACTTTGCCAGGTATCTTCCCTGAGTCTCTCTTCACCACACACCTCAAAATCTCATCTACTAAATCAACCCACAGCTCAGGTATCCCTCATGTGAGAAGCAAATCTGCTCTGTTGTGAGTCTCAGCTCCAGAACTGGTACAGAAAATAAACAGTCTCACAGGGCTGAGGTACTAGGTGCAGTTGTTGGTTTGCCTTCAGGACCTGTTACTCCCTACCAAGAGACAATTTGTTGAGCCCACTCCAAGAGCAGAAAACTCACTAGAAGTAACAATTCAGAAGAATAAATCCTGAGCATTCCCACAGAGTGCAGGCTGTCCTGAGAAGCAACGCCTTGAAGAACCCGTGTTATCAATGCTGCCTGGATTCCTCCTGAAGTTTTTATAACCTAATGGCTTGGGTTTTGTCCTCCCACATCTCTTTGACTTCCAGGTGGCACAGTTGGAAGCTTGTTTGAAAACAGATACCCATTGAATCTTTATGTTAGGCATTAAAAGTCCAGCCCAGGCCTGCACTGATGCCCTCACTGGATGATGCGGCCTAGCTTGTGGAACACCACTCCTGACATTATCCACAGCGTTAGTCAGCACGTGGGCCATGTGCTCCAAGGTGTGCTTCTCCACGGATTGCATGAGTCATTTAAAGACTCTGGGGAGTTTTTAAATGGGTTTAAATGCCAGGGGAGATTGAAAGGCGCTGTAACCCACACCAGCGCTCAGCTGCAGAGGGGTGCAGCTCTGGTGCCAGCATGAGCTGTGGAGGAATGCTCTCACACAGTGCAGAGAGGCTTCCCAAACTGGGGAACCTCAGGGGGCAGAGAGTGGTTGATGTGGCAGGGGCTGAGGATACCCAGGCAGGGCTACAAAATAAGACCTTGGGAAGGAAGGAGAAATGGGAACGAGCTAAGGTGAAAGTGAAGGTGTTGTCCTTACTTCAAAGAACTGTTTCCTTCCCATTTGCTCTCTGATGTATCCTTGGGGATTCATTTTCCATGCTGAAGATGCTTACTTAAAACTGTAGCTTCTTTGACTAAAGTAGGGGGGTAGAAGATCATAGTGAAATGTGCAATTACCCACAAATGTGTTCCCTGAGGTGACCTGAGCTGCTCCTCCTTTTGTTTCAGAGTTCCAACCTCTTGGCCCATGTAGGTGACGCATGCTGGCCACTTTCTTTTCCACAGCCAGAAATGAGGACAGCAGGCTTTCTTTTTGGAGAAACACAGCCGTTTCTAAACTGCAGTCAGCCAGAATTACATGTCACAGCAGCTCTTGTTATGTTCCTACCTGTGCATCATCAGAATAGGCCCAATAAAAAGCCTCGTTTCTCTTTATTTCATTGTGATTTTACCTCCCCTGTCCATTTGACCTTCTGTTGTCATCCTCTATTTCTTTCTGGCCCAATGTCTGCTCTGATTTAGAAACTGATGGCTCCAGCACATCTCTCAAAGGGAGAGCAGGACATCCAGAAGTCTCTGTGTCAGTGTCTGGAAATGTGGAGCTTACAGGGGCTGCTCCTTCACTACTTTCCCCTGCAAGGTCTGAGTGTTACGTGCTTCATCAGCTTCCCTGGAGCTGGGCTGGGATGCTTCAGCTCTTTTCTGCTGTCCTTTTGGTGTTCTTAGCTTGGATTTGGAGCACAGCTCAGCAATGTTTGCTTGTCACATCCCCACCAGTGTGGGGACAGCAATGCAACAAATTCAGCAGAGCTTGGTGATAGGATTTGACCCAAATCACAGAGGGGAAAAAGAAGCATCTCTGTAAAAACTGAAATTCCTCTGGATGATAAATTCTATTAGAGGCAAATAAATACAAAAGCCAGGTATGAAAGGGGCATATTTTGATTTTTCTCTCGTCTCAGTGTGATTTGAGCATAATTTGATGGGGCTCAGCTAAGCAAGCAGTGCAGAGACCCTGAGGAATGAGGCTCTGTTTGCTGAAAAGTCAACATCATGCCTCCACAGCAGTAGGAGAAGAGGTGTGAATGAGATTGCATAGAATCAGATCCCTTTCTCCCTGTTGGAAGCTTAAAGAGATTGGAAACTCGCTTGAAACCAAATAGACAGAGCTGGACTTGCAGACTGTGTAGGCATTTTGATTTTTCTTACCCTTCTCCAGGGCAGAGCTCAATGAAGACATCAAAGAAGATGCCCTCAGACAGATTTGTGAAGATAGGACTGGGCTCTAAACCAGCATGCAGACCTACTGGGCAGAGATGGTTTGAGGCAAAATTAAAGTAAAAAAATAGCAAACTAACTCAGGTAAAGTTGAGAAGTACCAAGAGTTTCTTAGGTAAAGATATCCAGCTGCTCATTACCAGTACTTAGCATAAGACCTATCAATATTTATAAGCACATCCCTGCTTGATGTAGGATCTATGCATTCTCTCCAGTCTAGTTAGTTTGTTACCCTGCAACTAGAAAGCAAAATTTCATAGAAATTAGACATTTTTCAGACAGCTGAAGGATTCCGTGGCTGCCCAGAACTTGATGGGAGAGTAAAATGTTAATAATTCAATTGGACAGGCTTGTAGGGCTGAATTAAGGAGCAGCAACCACCATCCAAATGTGGAACAATTATGTCAGTTTATGCCTGAAAAGCCTGAATTTGCACATGTGAGATAGACAGAGATACAGGGCTTGGCCAGCCTAGTAATGGCAAAAGCTGCGTTCCTGAGCTGCACCAGAGCATGGTCCAAAGGCCACTGAAGGATGTGGCCCTTTAGAGTTATAAAATACAGATATTGGAACTGGAGGTGAGGTCTGGTGATGGTGAATCCACCCTCCTTGCACTTGTCCCATTGAGGCAATACAACTTTATTTCCTGGAACATTTCCTCAAGTGTTTTCTTTCTTGTTGCTGTTGGAATGAGGTGACATTTTTCATGCATAGTCTGGTGGATGTGCCCGAGGCGATGCTGAAACATAAGTCTTCCATCTCATCTCTTTCCCCTGTTCCTATAAAAGTCTTGGGCTGGGGGATGAGCAATAACTCAGTTGTGTTTCCAAGCCACAGGGGAATGGCTGGAAATTAGAGGGACACCTTGATAGAAGAGCCATTTGAAGGAATATTAATTATCAGGCAGCAAGTTCTGGACAATTGAATCACAACTCCAGATGTTCCCATTCTGACTCAATGCTTTAGCAAAAATGTTTAATTGATTGCTATCTTGTGAGGGCTGTGTGTGTGTGATAAAACCCAAGACTGCTGAGCTAGAGGGATTGCCTGGTGATAGCAACTGAGTGCACTGAGTGTTTCTTCACCTTTTTAAACTTATGCTTTTTTATCATAGGGAACCGAGGCCAGGTTCAAAAATATTCTTTAATTTATGGTCTTTATTGCAGTGTCATGGTGCTGATTGAAGTCTCTGGGCCCCACTGTACATGGATGCTTTTAAATAAAGAGACATCTGTGTTTGGTCTGAACGGCCTCTCAGTCTTGTTTAATGAGGGACTGCAGATTCAAGGCCTTCTTGATTTCTATATATCTATAAAACAGGTGCAAGGACAGGAGGGCAGCTGAAAGAAGAAATAAGCCATTGAGATAAAATAAAACTAACCTGAGCTTTTACCTCAGGCTGTAATTGTACCAGGGCTGAATTTCAAAGAAGAAATTATTTTCTCTTCTTTTTTTTTTTTCTTTTTTTTTTTCCCCTGGCCTTTAATCTCCAACCAAATTCAGAAATGTCAGCCAAGTATAAGGATGTTCTACCTGACATCTTGGGGACTGGAGGGCCTCAAAACACCACAAGGTAAGGGAAGATGCATAATAGCTAAAGTGACACTTTACAATGAAATTATAAACTCCCAAAGCTTTGATTGGTATTCCTGCAGCTGGATGGGAAGCCCAGATGCAGATTCTCATGAAATCACTTCATTTAAGTGAAAGCTAGTATGACCCTAATGGAGATGCTTCGCACCAAAATGTTCTTTTTGTGATGATTAGTAGATTGGTTGTGAGTTGATCCAAGATGGTTTCTCACTGGGGCAAACACATTGATTTCATTGGAAACATCTTTGACTTTTAAGTCCCAATACTTTCCCATACTACAAAGCTAAACTGAAAGTAGTAAAGGAAATAAATTGGTCTCACGCTCCTAAAAACAGGAATGCTTCTGCTAAAAGTATGAGAAGTACTTAATGGACAAGGTTTCTGTGGAAAAAAACCAAAAAAAACCCCATATTGCCAGGCAATATTAGTGTGTTGTCATGAGAACAATTTTATGCTTATTTGTGCCTTTCCTCTCCAGAGTTTCAGTGCATGAAATTCTGCTGTGTTAAAAACTTCTGCAAAGACCTCAGTGCTACCCATGACCATGGGAAAAAGACAGATTTAACAAGGGGAAGAGACATGAATGTGATGTGCTGAAATACCCAACAATTTATTCCTTGGTTATGCTGAATGCTTTTGTTCTAGCTGGGATTGCTCATCTGTGAGCAACAAACTGGTGGCACAAAGTTTCTGCACACAACCTTTGTGTTCCTCCATCTGTGGTTTCACCTGACTTTCAGGCACTGTCTGGATGTACCAGCCTCTGCCAGAACTGAGGTGTGTGGGAACAGATAAATGAAAGGGAAAAGCCAATTTGAGGGAAGCTGTAAAGCAGAGACTTAATTGTTTTAATATGAAGGAATTTAGGGGTTATTAATTTGCCGCTTTTAAAAATAACATCTATTTTTAGGTCTCAAAGGTGGTTGTTTCCTGGGGATTAGTGGCAGGCTGTTCTGCCAAGGTGTGTGGGCTGATTTTGGAGAAGCTTCCAGCCAGCCTGGATGGAGGCTGATGTCTTGCAGACTCCTTAGAACACCCTGGCAAGGGGACACTTCCTATTATACTTGGCCTATAAACGCTATAGATGAACAGTTGCTTTTTCAAGACCGTCCTAATCCTGCCAGCTCAAGGGAAACGGCAGCTCTGGAGGAATCCAAGATGCTTTGGCACCCCTGCTAAAGGACAAACTGAGTATGCTTCCTTCTGAGAGCACTGCTGCAGGCTGTCCTGGCAGCAGGGTTTATGGAACAGTGGCTATTTATGTATAAAGCAAAATAAAGGAATGTGGGATTGTTTTTGTCTCCATACAGTTACCTGATCCCATTTGAAAAGCCACTCATCCCTGGCAGAATTGTAACCTTCCAGGCCATGAACTAACTGGCTCACAAGGGACTGGAACCCAAATATCCATAATATCATGGGCTCTGGTCTGGGCATCAAATCTGAGCTTCTGGCAGGCAGAAATCAAATCCTGGGTTGAATGTCTTTGAGTTTGTTAGTTCCCAGTCTGAAAACAACAGACGGTTCCTGCAGCTAACAAACTGCTGCTCCGAGAGAAGGAATCAGTGGGAGCAGTTGGGCACTGATGAGCAAAGGCTGAGAGTCTGCTCCACACTGTTTAGAGCTTTGTCATCATAATTAGATCTTAAAATGTGTCAGTTCTGCATGAGACAATTCATCAGCGTGGCCCAGGAGCACGTTTGCTTGGGAGTGTGAGTGTCTGTGGCTGGCACCAGAGCTGTTGCATGCAGCTGGGACAGTGCATAGCCATATCCCAGATTCTGGGCTGTAGGAATGGGATGGAATGATGAGAGAAGGAAGGACTCTTGCTACCTTCTAATTTCCACTGCCTTCATCATTTCTGAATTTAACAGAATTTTCCCCCATGGAGCAGCAACCAGCAAAGGCAGTGAGCATAAGGTATTCAAATAAGTTGGCTATAAATGGTCATTTGGGTGTTTTTAGAGAAAAAAAACTTTTATTTCTGTATTATTTTTGTTTCTGCAACTTCTCTTGTCTCAAAGGTTTTCACACCAAGGAGACAGAAGGCTGTTCCCCCTTGGGAAGGGGAAATGCAGAGGTGACCAGGGATGATTGCAGAAGCAGTGAAAGGAGGAATGGTGGCATGAAGTGGATTTTCTGGTCTGAAGTCAGACCTTTACCATGCATCCATGTCATCAAGGGATGCCATATCTGGAGGACTCCAGCCTCAGAGAGACAGGTGCTTTGTCACTGTACTAAATCAAGTCTCCAACACAGCCAGTTTGTGGTAGCATGCAAGTTGTAGAGGCTTGGAGATGGGAGAGCAGATGAGAAGGGATCTGAGGAGCTATTAATTTTATTTGTGGGCTTTAAACATATTTTTCCACCCCTATGGAGAAAGTCAAAATGCATGGAGCTTATGGAGCCTGGAGGCTGCTGAATTTCACATGGATTTGAATGCTATCCTCATAGCTGTGACTTGGGAACTCATCAAGCCTCAGGACACAAGAAAAATACTGATACTCACTGCTGGGAAAGTCAACTGTGACAATGAGCCTCCCCCAGAACAAGTTATAGCTTACCTGGCTTCTGCCACAGCAGTGCCAGGGCTGCCATTTCCACAGTGACCCAGAGTTCATGACCCATGGAGGGAACCTACCAAGTCGGATAGAGGCTGTGTTTCTGTCTTGGCTGGATTACAAACAGATAATCCTATTCTGTTTTGCAAAATTCCCACTTAATTTATTTTATCTGTGAGGGGTACAGTCTTCCCTTCTGGCATGCCACTGCTCTGGGGGCTGTGCTGGTCCCTACTGACCATCAATTTCTAATAATGGTGAGGGCTGCATTTCAAGGATGAAACCAAGTAATTCCTCTGTCAGCTCATTGTGATATGTCCCTGGCTAAAAGCCTGGGAAACAATTTTCTTATGACCTACTCTTTGATGATAGTGCACTGTTTTATGCTGCTGCACTCTCCCCCACATGCTTGGCTTTGACTGATAAAGCTCAGCTGAGAGAGAAAAAATAAAAAACACACTGCTGATGTGCACTGCTGGCAAAGGCCAGAGTCCTGCATGGGGCCCCCAAAAAGGGACAAGAATCCATCTGTTGAGATTGAGCTTGATTTAATTCTTCTTATAAAGCATCTTGGCAACTGTCTGGATCTGACAGGTTGATAATAAGACTTTCCCTCAATGCAAAAAGGAAAGTAATTTACATTGGCTTCACACCTCTGGCAAGCAGGAAAGATCCTGCCCTAGGTTTGTGAATGGGGAGCAGACGTGAGAGTGAGAGCAGGCAGCAGCAGGCAAAGGGGGAAGGCTCGCTCCATGCTTGAGCAAGCACAAGAAAATGCCACTTGGAAAATGTCAATGGGTGAGAGCTGGGCTTGGAATCAGCATTCTATCCATGGCAGCAGTTTGGAACAGCTTTCCAGCCAAATCCTGAAGGATCACTCTTACGAGGAGCAGCAGCTCTACCTGATTTCATTTTGCTCCATTTAGCCCAGCGCTCCTGCTGATACAGTGCTCACTCTCTCTTATTACAGGCACACAAGCACCAGCACCCAGCTGCACTAGGGTTTTATTTTTTCTTTTGTCATTTCATTGATAAGCCTCTGACAGCCTCCAGGGAAGGACAGTGGTGCTCATTGGGTGGAGAAGGGCTCTCCAAGACGTGAAAGGATGCAATTACCCAGCCTCTATCTGCCCCAATTCCTGAGCACATACAGCTACTCCCAAGGGATCTAACAAGCCTAGTCCCAACCTGTACTATGTTCCACCCTAAACCTGATGCCACACTTGTTCTGGCTCTGAGTAAGGGCCTTGTAAGCTGGGCCCTCATCAGCTTTCTGCTGGTATCATGCCTCCAAAATAAATGACTTGAGGCAGTCTCTCCATGCCTCATTCACAGGCTGGATTACCCCCCAGTTCAGTGCCACTTAAAAATCCTCGGGTGAAAGCATGCCAGGACAGTGCCATGTCCTTCAGGGAAATGGTATTTAGAAAGTTTTGCTCTTCACAACTTACCAACTTTAAAGGCCTCTGTCCTTCCTGATAAAATCGAGCTGGGAGGTGGTAGGGAAGGGAGAACTGGGTTTATGCCAAAGCAAACATAAGTGGGTGGATGGTGACAGCATTTACTTTACTTGTTCCCTGGCCACTGGGATCATGCAGAGGTTTTTTTTTTCTGTGACAAGGCATTGGCTGGGCCCTGGGGCTCTTGGAGCTCTCTCTGCTCCAAAAAACAGGGATGTTTTTTGGAGACCACGCTATGGAACATACTCAGCCCAGGGCAGTGTAGACAGGACTCCTGGGAGCTTTTAAATGCCTTGGCCAACCTTACTGGATGTGGGAAGGAAGACACTTGGGTGCAGAGAGGTACTGAAGGCTCCTAGGAAGCAGAGCAGAAGAATACCTTATGCTGTGGGGACACAATCACTGGAATGTAAGTTTGTTCTCTCACCCCTGATTTAATCTGTTTTTAGAGGAAACCTGTGTTAAAGTGTGCATTGGTGTATTCCAGCTCTGAAAAGTGTCACGCAGCTGCTTTGGGGAAAGTGGAGCTCCCACCTCAAGGCTGTGGCTGATTTTGGGTGCTGGCAAGGGTGAGTAGGGCCGTGGAGTAAGGGACAGTGTCGTGTGGCAGGTGGGAAGGCTCAGGTGATGGGAGAAGAGATCTGAAAGGTGGATCTCATGGAATGGTGTTTGTTCTGCAGAAGGTATGATGTAGAAGGGGAAGGGAAGGTACATGAGCTGTTCTGGGGGAAATAATATCTAAAAATCAGAAACAAGAAAAGTTTTCTGAATATTAGTAATAATTAGTAATTAGTAATTAATTATAATTAATAATTAGTAATGTTTGGAGGAGCAATGTAACTAGTTGTGGAGATTGTATCCATATCCTGGCTGAGCTGTGCTGGAAGGACAGGGTGCCTCGCTCAGGGGTCTCAAACACTGCCTGTCATCGTGCCAGGTAAATACAGCACCCTGAGAGGGAGGCTCAGCCCTTACAACACTCCTTACAAATGAGAGATCCTGCCTGAAAGCAAAAGAGATGAAATTAAGACAAGTGCAAAGCACTCCTCTGGGGCAGGCAAAGCAGAATACACAAACACAAAACAGGGAATACACAATGAGGCATCTGGAGAGGGCCAGGGTTGCTCTGGTTCACAAATAGAATGTGAATCAACCCTGCAAGGCTGCTGCAAAACACCTCATTGTATCCAAGATTGTATTAACAAGAGTGCACTCTGCCAGACTCGTGAAGGCAATGATTACAACCTGCTTGGGGCTGACAGGGCTTCAGTCATGTCTGGGTGTCCAGAACTGATGTGGAACTTTATCTACACCCATTAAGGAATTTGGAGAGCCCAGGGTGAAGAAAAGCCTCACAACAAATCAAGTGAATGATAAGAGGTCAGGCAAACAAGTCCTGCGGACAAAGATTGAAGGCACTGCATTAGTTCATTTTGAGAGAAACAATGGAAATGGGATGCAGTCAGTCTTCCTCACAGGAGGAGTACTTATAAAAAGGCTGATGATGAGTCATTTTCCATGGTCACTGGTGTAAGAAAAAGAAAGTGATTCAATTCATGGTGAAGATTGAAGATGTTTATTAGGAAAACCCTTCTAATCCCTAGAGGGGTAAAACACTAAAACAGGCTGTCTAGGAAAGATGTGGCATCTTCTCTCCCAGTGAGTTTTAGGAATGGACTAGACAAACAACTGTTATTTAGGTATATTTGACAAACAACTATTATTTAAGTTATTTAAATATATTTGATCCTGCCTCTGATGATCCCACAGAATGCCTTTCTGCCATATGTATCTATAATTAAGCACAACATAAAAACACAGACGTTTCCTCATGGAGTTAAAACCCCATCTATAAATAGATAAAGTCTTCATCTTTTAGTGGTAAAAGTAGGCTGAACGTGCCTTATGTGACAGCTCTGTTCATATATCATTGTGGAGCAAACATCAGGAGAAGAAGGAACTCTTTACACCAAAGAACAGCACGGCTGTAACAACATGAGTGTAAAACTGGCCAGGCATAAATTAGGCAGGAAATTGAAAGAAAGTTTCAAACTGTCAGAGCAGCAATGTTCTGAAACAGCCTTTCATAATGGGAATGCTAGAGGCAAAAATCAGAACTTGTTTTTAAAATAGAGCTTGCTAAATTAATTCAAAGGATATAGAGAACTACTGCCTGTCATAGCACGGCGCAGGACTAGGAGATCCCTTTTGTAGCTAGATTTTAGGAACTGAGAGGAAGAGAAGTATTTTTTGTGCCATTGGGACTGTTTTTTACTCTTTATTGACATAAATGTGCTTCTTTCATCCCTCTGCTTTTTCATGTGAGGTGGTTACTGGCATTCCTTTCAAGATCTGAAGGTCAAGTCTCTGTTTAAAACTACATAATTGCATTAAGGTGAAGGAGGGAATTCCACGTTTGGGAAGACCTCGGAGAGAGCTTCAAATCCTTGGTTGCTGGGAGTCCTCTTGACATTTCTGAGGCTGCACTTTGTGCTGATTGGGTCAGTGCCATTTGGGGTTAATGTGAGCAGCTGGAAGAACTGCCCCAGCCAAGAGCTGAGCCACCATAGTCTGATAAACTGGAGGAAAACCTCATGTCCCAGAGGGTCACAGTTTGGCACCTTAGGTGGGGCAAGGTGAGGTGTCAAAGCAGGGCAAGAAACTGCTGCAAAGCGATGATGCAGCGTGCCAAAGGCAGCTAACAGGACAGCACAGGCCCTGTGCCAGGAGAGGAACTTAATTTCCTTGCTGACAAATGAAACAAAGATGTGATTGGAAGTGCCACGTCTTGGAGGTATGAGCAATTTCCCTATAATCAATCATCCAAACCAAATTGTTTTCATTTCTTTGCATTATTTAGCAGCTTTTTGATGGCAGACAATATGAGCTGGATTTTGTTTTTCACCTGTCCCTAACATTGATGTGATTTGTGGGCTTTGGCAGCAAGATGCTGGGGTGAAGGGAGGCTGAACTGGGCTTCTCTATTCAAAAAACTTGGCAAAGACAATGTCTGTGATTATCAGCTAATCATTCAGAAAGAGACGTTGTTTGTCTGCTCCTATTAGGTCTGTGAAGTATCTGGCTTGGAGAAGTTGACAGTGAAACACCTCCAGCAGAGGATGTCAGAAGCAAGAGGGAGGCAGTGAGGAAGTGATAAGGTATAGCTGAGTTTGATAAGAGCCCCTGACTCCTCCAGTAATTGCAAGAAAGGTGAGACTGATCATTACCTATCAGCTCTTCTGGGTATTCCCAGTTATGTGAAGCTTGTGATGTGGTTAGAGACTGGAAGGAGGGGTTCATGTATCCTGGGCTGAACTTCATGCAAGGCTTGTCTTTCTTTCCCTGGTGGGAAATGTACCTCTATTGTACAGCTATTTTACTGTCCTTGAACAACATGAGGGATATAGTGAGGAAGGAATTAGCTGCAAGCATCATCATAGATGACTCCAGTGACAGATTTGTTTCCTTACATGGGTTCTGCAGCTGAGACTTTTGAGGGAGAACTGCTCGGTGCAAATATAATGAAATGGAAGGTTGTGAGGAGATGTATCAAGAATAAATCTACTACAGGGGAAATGCTTTTCATGCCTTTTAAGTCTGATGACTTTGGCCCCATTTCAAGACATGGCTGAAGAGCCTGTTTGCACCACACAACATGTCAACTAGAGCCTGATTTATAGAGGGGCATCCTGCAAGGGTCAAGTAACACCTTGTGTCCTTACATGAGAGAGGAGAGGCCCAACCTGCTTTTTCCTTCAAGCAGATTGAGCAGGACATTCTCATGCATTAAAATCGAAGCTGCCCTTAAGCTGCTTTGTACCAGGGTGTGTCTCTGGAGGCAGCATCAGAGTTCATAGACAAGATGCAGATCTGTATGTGTGTGTGACCTGTGATGCAGAAATGTCCTGAAACTCACAAATGGAGCCTGCCCCACTCTGTGATGTTCCCCAAGGGATGCTTAGACTGGGAAAATGCGATCCCCTGGTGGGTGACACTGCTGGAAAATCTGCTCAGCACATCCCAGAACAGCTCAGTTGCACTCCCCATCAGAGCAGCAGGGTGCAAGAACTGTCTTTCAGAGAGAATGTTAAGATGGACAGAGTTTGAGATCAGCTTAAGGATTCATTTCTGCTCTGAGTAGAAAGGTTTGTATATTTGTTTAGATATCACTCGTGTGTTTCAGTTTTGAATTAGGTCCTTTCTAACAATCACTGGTGTTGTGGCAATCATGGGAGCGTGGGGGCACTGGGATTGCTGCTTGCTGTTAAATCTGAACAAATACAATCCTGGGAGCCTGTGCAGTTAACCCTGGGAATCACAAAGGCATCAGGACCTCCTAGCATGTATAGGTAAACAAGAAAGGCACATTGGTTGTACCACTGACACGGCACACGAGCTCTAAGCACACCCTCACCTCTCTGTGGCTCAGCTCCTTGTACACGAAACAGGGATCATGATACTTTTCCTCCTGCCTTTGTCTGCTTTGCCTGTTTGGCTGGTTGCTCATGAACAAGGAGTGCTCCTGGTGGAGTTTTTGTACAAAGCTTTGTGCTCCTGGTGGAGTTTTTGTACAAAGCTTTGTGCACCCTCCCCTGATCGCAGCAGGAGCTCTCGAGTGGCGCTGGTTTGAGTGAGCAGAGATGTCTGAACCCTGTTGGAAGCAGCAGCCTGTGCAGCACCAAGGTGGTGGATTAGGTTTGTGCTTGTCAGACTGCAATGTAGTCAAATCTCACTGTAATAAATGCTGCTTGTAACAAACCACCGTTTACAGGCACCCCAATGCTTCTTTTTCCACTTCTAATTAGTTCTTGATAGGGCAAATGCTTACATGGAGTCGAATAGATACAAAGATCTTTGTTTTCCTGCTTTTTTTCCCTAAGGGTACATCTTCCCTTCTCCTTCTTGTCTTTATTTTCTTTTTAAACTGCCATTTAAATGTTAAGAAGTGCAAAGCCTCCAAGCACAGGGTATTTATGGACAATTCAAATTGAGTGTTTTTCCTTATTATTCTGGGATGGCGAATTTCCTTTCCTTTTATAGTTACTATCAAGGTATAATGAAAATTTAGTTGGGCCTCTTGATGGCCACTTTGTTCAATACCAAAAGCCTTTATCTCTTCCTTTACTTCCTCCATTCTCTTTATCCTGAACTTTAGAAAAAAATAAATCTCACCTTCTGATAATGATGCTTGGTATTTCTAAGTTAATTTAATTAAGCTTATTTTCCCTACATTCTCCTCAGCCTCTCTTGCCACTTGTCTCTCAGGTCAGATTTGATGGAAGCAGGAGAAGCTTCAAACTTCAGAATTTATTCAGGTGAAACCAACAGAAAATATAAGCTCTTCAGAAACATCATTGTTTGCTTGTGAGGAGTTGCAGGGCAGCAGGAAGAGCAGAAGTCATTTAATTCATCTAAACAAAGGAAAAGTCAATCTTCCACAGACAAAGGATGCAAGTAGCTAAATGCTTAAATAATGTTTGAGGTAAGGCAATGTGTTTGTCTGGGGAATACTCTGCAGTAATCATGAAAGGAACATTTCCCTCCTCTCTGAGCTGTTGGTGAGGGTTGGCACTTGGGTGGAGGTAACAAACCAAGAAACAGCATTTTGCTTTGCCAGGCTGGTGAAACAAACCACGCTGCTGATGCTTTTACCATGCAACCTTATGTGGAATTACACAGTCTTTAGTGTTATTGGGATGTGGAGTGGTTTAACCATTGCTTTGGCTCAGATTTCACTGTTGCCTCAGTTCAGAGTTTGTTTTTTTCTATTGGGAAGCACACAGTGAAACACACGGTAGGGACTAGAAATGGAGAGGGGTTTTGCTGTGTCCCATCCCTACTGGGGATCTTCCTTCTCCCATACTGCCCTCTGTGCTTGGCTGCTCTTTGCTGGCAAAAGTACAGCAGTACTTAAATACTGTACTCAGGTCTCTTTTACGGTCTTAGAACTAAACTTGGATAGGGATGGGCTGGCAGAAGTGGAATCAGCATGTGCTGGACACTTAACTGTGTGTTCATGTGTGCTCTGGGAGGTTGGCATGCATGTGAGCAGAATGAAATTACCAGCTTTGCTCTTTTCCATCTCCTCTCCTGTTCCAGTGATCAAGCCTTAGTAACCACCAGGGCCAACACACGAATACAGGTCCTTGAGAATCACCTCCCTTAGATGAAGGGGCAAAAAATTCCACCAGCCCCCTGCTGGCAGATTCATTAAAATCTGCTTTGCTGAGCTTTTGGCAGTAGAGAAACTCATCCTAAGATGCTCTGTGAGAAAAGTTCAAGTCACAATGGCTGCCACAGTCTGAGCAGCTTTACCTCCTGGTGTGAGCTCGTGATTACACGGCAGTGATGGAAGGCTTAGTCATAGCAGCAGGTCTCCAGGAAACCTTGTGTGGGGGAATGCTGCCTTCAGGCAGCAGACAGTGTTATCAGAAGCCTACCAGGGACATATGCAAAAAATGGGAGTTTAATTGCCAAATTTCCCCTTTATCTTAATATAATTAACAAGTTGGTGTCTCTGCGGCTCTGGTTTAAGGGAATGTTCAGAAATGCATTATGGATGTGTTAAGGAGGATGGGAGTTTTGTTACTGTGGCTCTTTTCATAAAATCTCAGATATCTAAAATATTACTGAATTATTATGCTTTCTTATAAACCATGCCAACAAAACAGAAACATTGCTCTCAACCTTCTTGTGTTATACTCCTCTCTCCTCCAGCACTTGATATGCAATGAGATTTAGATGATCATTCTCTAGTAGCAAGAAATAGGCCCCATCTTTTTGGATGAGATGTTCCTCATGTAGTTGGGGCTGGCAGAATGGTGACTCACAGACTCATCGGACAGGCATCCACACAAATGAAAAATTCAGCAGGCTGGTCACAGCTAAGGTGCAATGAATGGGATGACTCAACACTGCTGTCTTGCAGCATTGCATGCAAACTACCCAGGAGATGACGCCTGGCACCACCAACAGGTGAAGACTTGAGGTAAAATGACTCAGCTCAGTGTCAGGTGGAAATCCACCAGCCCTGACAACATCTGCCTTTGAACCCTGTGGTCACAAAAGTCTGTTTGGTGTGTGACCCAAGGGCTCTCCCTCTTCCCTCTTCAGACATCCTTGCTTTGCAGATGAGATTTGTCTAGCCACAGCAGTGAGAAGCAGAGCTCTGGAGTGTGAAAGCGAGCTTGGCTGAGCCTGAGTGCAAGTCAGGTTCAAGCAGGACTTATCTCAGGAGGGACTGGCAATGTTTTTGAAGGCAATACACTCCCAGCCCCTTTGAAGCCTTATCAGGGATCTGTCTGTTTTATCTATAATGACTTTTCATGCAGGATGGCTCCTGTATGTTACTCATGCATCAAGTATGCACAAATCATCCTGGTTCATAGAGCGATAGGTGGAATTGCAAAACTGCACTTAATGACTGAGTGACAGCCATCTGTGGTACGTGCTTCCCATGTGATATTATGAAGGATAATTTTTTCTCCTGCCTGTGAAGCTGAAAGAAACAGGGTGGGTTGGAGATGATCTCTTGGGTTTATTTGCTTTGCTTTTAATTGATTTTGGAGATTAAAGCTAGAGTGAAAGTATCAGCTTGAAAGCCCTGGGTACTGAGGGCTTCTGTTTTTGTTGAAGGATGTGCATGGGAAAAATATTGTCAGCTTGCCTGGGCCCTGACCAGAGGCTGTCAGGACAGTGGTGGTTAGTCCAAGCAATGTTGTTATGTGACACTGTTTTTACAAGCTCAATGGACTATAGAGGCTCAGTGCTCGAGATATAAAGCACTGAAGACAAGAAAGACCTCGTAGGCTTTGAATCTGTCCCTCACAGATGCAGATGCAGGCAGAGCAGGGACCCTGGTGTTGCTGTAACTTAGACTGCAATGGAGCCTCAGCTGTGTTAGAGAGATCTGATTTTTTGAAGAAGCAGAAACCATTCTTGTGGCAGGTGTTTATCCTTTTCTTTAGTGTTCACCCATCTGAATGCTTGGGTGAACACAGTGATGGCTTTACAAGCACATGTGGTGACTGGATAAGTTCTTCCCTTGCCACTCAAAAAAATTCTGTAGAAAATTTGCTCTTCCCTCTACCTCATCAAGCAGTACCTGCCCAGTGCTGCAACATCCCTGTGCTGGAGCTGATGAGACCTGGAAACACTGCTGAGCATTTGTCTGTGAAATACAGGCATGGAGATAAAGCCCCAGCCCTTGAACTCTCCCTCAGGACACATTAGGATTTTGGAAGAGCTCCAGCTCTAACCTGAACGCAGCCACAACTCTAGCAGTGGTCTGCTAATAGAGGTGGGGGAATGACATTTTGGGGCAGGGTATTATAACTGAAGCTTAGAGAACTGGTCTCTCATCTTCATTGTATTGTTAACATGGATATCTATTCTTAAATGACTTAAAAAACTGGCTGGTGTTTTACATTCTCAGCTTTCTTTAGACCTGGGACCAGTCTACCATGTATTTAATAAATGAACACTGCAGCCATCCTGCTGGGGAGCTGACTTTCGACACCCTCTACAAACACACACATGCAAAATGCTTTTTTCCTGCTCTGTTGATGATTTTTAAACAGAACAAAAGCAAAATATTTGTCCTTTGCAATTTGCCCCTAAAACTTCCCTCCCACCTGTCCTGATTCCATCCCTAACCTGTCTGTTTTCCTACCAACTTCTTTGGGCATCTAAAAGTCATTACCACCAATTAGAACACCTTTGAAGGGTTTTCTCATAACTATCAAAGTGTTACTTGCAATAGCATCAACAAAGGCTTCCCAGTGAGAGGATGAAATGGCTGTTGTGCTTTTTCCTGGGCAAACTGGAGCCTGGCTCAGCTTTCAGTTCAGTGACATTTCTATTCACACAGGAGCTCCATCTTTCTGTGCCTTCCTCCAGATGCAGCTTTTGCAGATCTGAGTGCCTGCATCTGCACACCCTGAGCTCTGCTTAGGCACTGAGATAAAGTGTTTTGAAGATCAGAGGGGATGAGTCTTTGTAGCTCTGATTAGGATGTATCCCAGGGCAGGGGGTGTTCCTGGGCACTGAGTATGGAAGGGCTGGGAATCCTTGGCTGACCAGTGTTTAGAGATACCATGGAAATAGCAAGCTGGAGGGCTGTAAGTGAACCCATCTGTCACAATAATAGCACAATTTCCCCAGCAATGGGTGTTTTCTCTGTATTGTGCTGTGGCCTGGAGCTGGTCTGGAAAGGATCCAGGATCACAGCAGTCAGCAGGTGAGGCTGGAGTCTGTGACTGATGTGTGTGTTGTTTAGAGTTGCTTAGAGAGTTAGATCAGGGTCTGGCATAAAGAAAAGAGGGAAATCTTTATTATTGGGCTGATAATTTCTTTCAGGCTGTATGACAGTTTTGACCAGGCCTGTGCCAGGAAGGTGAGGGCACATACCCTACAAATGACTGTCCAGCCCATGAGCTGTGTAATGGGTGTCTCCTTGTGAGGGCAGCGATCCATCCTCTCTCATCCTGCTCTTGGCCAGTCGTTTTGGTGCTTCCCCTCTTAGCCATTCACTCCAAATCTCTCTCCTGAATAATATCTCTTTCAGCACATGCCTGACAACTCACATGGGTGAACAGGGCAGGTTTCTGTGATGGGCAAGATATCAGAGTGACTCCAGGGCATAGGAAACAGCCTTAAA
Organism: Cyanistes caeruleus; assembly: GCF_971803275.1. Classification (NCBI taxonomy): domain Eukaryota; kingdom Metazoa; phylum Chordata; class Aves; order Passeriformes; family Paridae; genus Cyanistes; species Cyanistes caeruleus. The sequence goes on from NC_141713.1 coordinate 7,224,637, forward strand.
TGATATTGCTGCTGGGAGCTTAGCACTGTAATGGTAATGGCTGTAATGAACTTCATTTTCTCTCAGGAGGGTGATGTGATGCTCCCCCTCAAGAATTTGATGAGTCAAAAAGAAAGAAGAAAAAAAATCAAGGTATTTTTGTTTGTGGCATGTGACCCTTGCTCTGCAGGAAGGAAAGGATACTTTCTCACTGGTGTCTGTTCCTGCCATACTGGCAACAGGCTCCACACAAGATCTCAATTTAGCATCCCCTGTGTGTTTCCACAAGGCTTTAAAACAACAGAAGTCCTTTCCCTGAGCTGCTGACAGGTCAAGCATTCAGCTGATGGCTGTGCAGTTAATGTGAGATTTCAAGGGACATGCAAGCAGCCTTCTCTTGATCCGTGCCAGTTCCAGCCCAGGTAGCTGTCAGTGACTTTGATTAGGCTAATTTCTTTGGGAATCTTCAAAAAGCCACGGGTGATTCTATGTTTCTCTGAAGACCCTCTGGAATCCCATTTGCATGATTAGCAAAAGCTGCACATGCAAGTGAAAATGCTGTGCTTGCAGGACCATTGGTGGTGGGGCTGTGAGCAGTCCTTCTCCCCAGTGCTCTAAACACAATCTATGAACGCACAGCCCTTCCCACCTGGAATCCATTCCCAACTGCTCCTGTGTAATGCATTTCTCTTCTCTGCATATCTCTCAGCTGTGACACTGCAGCTGTTTTGGTGGATTGCTTCTTGTAATCTTTCTTCTTTCTCAAATGGTAAACTTGTTCCTGATGTAATTACCGTGATAAAGTTCTGTGGCATGACGGATCATCCTTAACGGCACCGCTGCTCTTGACTCCAGACAAGAGGATATTTTATTTCAAACCTTTGTGGGAAGAGTAGTAAACAGTAAACAGTTTTGTTTTCCCCAGCATCATCTTCGTCTGCATTGTCTGGCAGAGAAGATGGTCCCTGCATCCGTCTTACGGTCTGAGGTTCCCTTGGGACTTCTCTGCAGCCTGCAATGACAGTAATGAAGTGCTGGAAAGTGCTTGTTCTGTAGGTGGCTGAGGTGTTGTCATGGTCCAGCCAGCCCTGAAAAGCAGTGGCTCTGGAGTAGCAGGGACAATGCCATTGTGAGGGTCGTTCCCTGCTATAAGCAGAGGAAATCTAAACACACTTGCAGTGAATGCAGGAGTTTTGTATGTACTCCTTGCCTGACTCCTGTGTGCCCAAGCATGGGAAGGTCTAATAACTCTATGATGCCATGCATTTCTCAGTAAGAGGGAGGTTGGGATGGTCAGAAAACAGGTTTGGGGCCAGTCTGGCACCTTCACTCTTTTTACAAATGTCTGTGACCTAGTTTGTCTTTTCCATGTGAGAAACCCCAAACAACTACTCACTCCCTGAAGCTCATTTTTACTATTTGTTGTCACAGTCTCACCTAACAACCAGAAGCTGCCACAACTGCATCTTCCCAGGCTCTATTGTACTGCATGCTCTTTGCAGTGCTGCCTCAGAACAACTTACAATAAACACAGAATCCATGGGAAAGAGGGACAGAAACAGATGAGTTTCCTGCATGACAGAGGAGCAAGGAGTATTCTGGGTTTCTGAAGGAACCTCACTGCACTATATTCCTGAGCAAAGGGAAAAGTGGCATAGAAAAAATGTCAAAACCTCATGATGCATTAGGAATTTACCACTTTGAAGGAAGCATTTGGATGGTGTCAGATTTTTGGGAATCTAGTGGCATCTGTAGGGATTATGCCACTTTGCATGAGTGTGAGATCAAGGACTGCAGGTCATTTTGGGGTCAGCAGAAGAGTTTTCAGAGTCTTTTCCTTCAACTGTACAAGCTGCACAGAATTGCTTACCTTTCTCATGCCAAGTCCTTTCTTAGCCTACAAAATATTTTTTTCCTGAGTATACATCCCTTCTGCCTGGGGAAAGGTCGATCGATTCCTGCTCAGCAAATGTGGCTACATGCTCTCCTCCACCACTTTGTGGGAGTGTTCATGTCACCCTGCTGTACATTTTTAGGAGCCTGAGCAGCCTGTGAAGCCCAGGGATCCTCCAGAGGCCAATTTCCATTAATTTGGTTCTTTGTGATCCTCAGGACTGACCCTGATAACTCCTACAACCCCACCTGCAGCAGAAGGAGCCAGGGGAGCCCTCCAGTTGTATTTCTTCACTGTCATGGCTCTTCAGCACTCAAGGACAGTAATTGAATGTAATGTCCAAACCCCAAACCAGCCTGCAAATCCCAGCACTGTGAACAGGAAGCTTCAGCAGAGCTGTTTCCATCATCTTATCTCTCACAGACAGTTACTGTGTTCTTGATGTAATTACAGTGATAAAACAATGTGACATAACTGCTGGCTTCTATCGTGGTATCACTGCTGTTGACTTAAGTGACAGGATAATAATTTTATAAGAGACCTTTTATTTTTTATTTTTTTTTCCCCTGGCAGTCACTGGCAGTGTTTAAGCACAGGAGCTGATATCTCTGATAAAGCACATTATGCACGTTCCAGAGGTCCTAAAACTTTTTATCAGTTTTATTTATGCACTGCTCTTCCAGGTGAAAATTCCATCTGTTCCTGCAGCATCCAGGCAGCGTCTCCTCCCAGCCAGATCAGGGTCTACTGTTTGCACAAACGGATTGGAGCTGCAGTGGCAGCAGCCAGTCATGTGTGGTGTTTGAGAGAGGAGAGGAGAGAGATAAAAAGGCCTTCTCCTGCACAGTTCCCTCAGTTTTCCATCCTTGATGTACTGTGGACATGCCAGTCCCCCTATTCAGCTGGATGAGGTGTCCTTGGGTTGGCTTCTGTGAGAAAGCCAGGTTAAAAATGAGCCATGTGAAGAGGATTAGAGTGGACTCAAACACCTCCTGGTTTTAATATATCAAAGCCCTGACAGAGTATATATCTGTTGCTCCAGCTGAGCTGGGGAGGTGCAGCCCAGAGGCAGACTGTGTGGGGGAAATTTCAAACCAATGGGTATCTAATCATATATATTTATGTCCCCTCACTCCCTTGTCTGTGCTGCATGTTTATTGATGTAGTGCCACAGGAGTGCAGAGCCTTGCTGATCTATGCTCTTGTCTAAGGCTGTCAGCCAAACCTCCCAGGGGAGCACAGGCCAGTGGCTGAGGAGGGACATTTGCTGCTCCTGCTCCATCCTGCAGCCATCCACACCACCTAAAAACACCTGGCAGTGCGAAGCATAGATCTTCACAGCGACTCAGGCACGTGGGGAAAGCGCTGCTGTTCTCCAGAAATATTTCCAGGTGAGGTAACAGGGCTGTGCTCAAAGCAGGGCCCTTCCAGGAGCACGGCAGGACTTGCTGGGTGTTTCCTTTGCCAGGCAGCCTGGATGTGAAGACCTCTGTGGGGGATCCCTGTGACTCTGCTGCAGGGACATTTTGGTTGGACAAGTTTAGGTATGTAATGCTAAAAGCTGGAGGGGAAGATGCCCTCATGGGCTCTGTTTCACTGTGCAAATTTGCTTGTGCAAAACATTGAAAATACATTTTGTTTACCTGTAAAGAGCTGTCAGGAAGGATGATGAACTCAGAAAATCTAGTTATAGCAGACTGAGTGCTCATTTGCAAGATTTTGGCTATTTGGATTATTTTTCTACTTTTTCTTTTTCTTTTTTTTTTTTTTTTTTTTTGTTCATTACAAGACATGATAATGTCTGGAAGAACTGATGTTTGCATTTGGTGACAATCAAATAGAGAAAGGAATCATCCAAGAATTTTAATGGGCAGTGAACCTTACTGGGTTTATGGTTTCAGCTTGTCAAAATGACTCTGTGAGGAGTTTTGACAGTCTGCAGGTTTTGAAGAAGATTTTTTCCCTTGCTTTAAACCATCCCAGAGAGTTCATATGAGGAATATGTTTTTCATTTGGACAGTTCAGAATTTTCTGGGGTTTGCCTCTCCATCCAAGCAGTAGAGGAGGAGGGGGAAAACTAATTTGGTGTAAAATAATTTTCCTGTCTTTGGCTTCTCTTGGAAAATAATACTGACAAATTGGGATGGGGTGGGTGGAGAGCTCTCAGAAGAAGTAGGGTAGACTTAAATTTTTTTCCTTATAAGCTGTAGTCAGAAGCTGAAACCATCATGATATCTTTCCCAAAAAGAGCAACTGGGGGCGGGTACATTTTCAGAATTGTGAGAGAAATCCTAAAGCGAGCTTACAATAATTCCTGTCCTGTCTTGCACTGGGCAACCGCCTTCTCTGTGTTTTCCCATCACCTCAGGGAAGAAGGGAGGTGTGTGGCTGATGCAGGTGGCAGCTGTGCCCCATTGCCCTGTGCTGCTGTGGAGGTTTTCCTGCTGGCAGCATGGGGCTGAGCTCCTCTGTGCTGCTCGTCTGTGACACAGCCCCCTGTGGCACTCCCTAACCACAGCCTGAGAAGCTGAAACAGGTACCACGGGTAAGAGAGGGATGCAACTGCTCTTTTAATGCTTCTTTTGTAGTCCTTTCCATCTGTATTGAAGGTGTCTGTTTAATTCCAGCTGACGACTGCCCTGACTGTCACTCTCTGGGAGATATTGTGTTTAGGTGCCCTCCTGGGCTTTTCAGGCAATCAAATGGTTTCACGTGGTCACGATAAACAAATGTCTTTAAAAATTCCCTGCGTTGCTACTGAAGTGCTGATCCTGCTGGATGTGGAGCCCATCACACAGAGGAGCAGGACAGCTTCTCACCTGGCACTGTCATCCTCCCAGCCAGCAGCTTTTGTGTGGCTCTCAGCTGTGGAAGAGCCCCAGACAATGGAGAAAGGGATATTTTGACAATAGCCCTTCCTGTGACCGACCTGTTGCTGACTGGAGCCACCAGGAAGGATCCTGGGGCTTATTAGGGCTGGAAAAGACCAGGTCTGTCCTGGCTCTTGGTTTACACGGGAAGTGCTCCTCATTGGAAATGATGGGGGTGGAAAAAGCTGGGGAATGAGGAAGAGGGGCAGATCTGGGTTTGGGATAAATTGATATTGTGTGGATGAGAGCGTGCCAGACTTTTTCCCCAGTTACACAAATGGTCTGGCAAGAAATGAGGTTGTGCCTTTCCTTGTGCTGAGTTTAGCCATTGCCATTGATAAGGCAATAACTTTAGGCCTGTTAATGAGCATGGGATAAACCTTTATTTAGCTCAGAGCTATGGTTCATGAGGCCAAGAGCTGGTGAGGAAAGTCAGAGCTAAAAGTGGATGTTAGTTCCTCCTGAGTGCACATAACACAGCTGTTACCACCACGTAGGTAACAGACACTGCCACTTCAAGCAGCCCAGGGTGGGGACCCAGATGTGGTTTAGTCCCTGGACAATTCCTCTTGTTCTTTAGTCCCTAGTCCATGAACAAAAATATCCCTTATTTCCCAATGATAAATATTGGGCGGCTGGCAAAGATATTGGAGTTCTTATTGCAGTTCTGTGCGTCTGCATAAGGAAACAGGGTGAAAAGCAGCTCCAAGGTGAGAGGGGCTGCCTTGTCAGGGTTCAAAGCTGCCAGTAAGGAGGGAGCTGGTGGCCTTTGGCCAGGCTGCAGGATGCTCCCTGCATGCCCAATGCTGGGCAGAGCAGGGTAACAGGAAAGCAGCTCTTGAAACTCCTTTTTCAACATGAATATAATAATAAAACATCTTACAAATAGCATTGTGTACAGATATTTTCAAAACTAGTGCTGCAACCAGAGAGAAGCATGGCTTGTGAGTGGGGAATGCTCAGTGTGTGAGCTCAGCATGGGGATGCTAAGGGGGGAGATGGAGACTTTAGGTTTGTTGTGCAGAGGCACATGAAGTGGGGACCAGCTCAGGGAGATGTGGGTTAAGATGCTGGACCACATCACGAGTGCATGGGAAGGCTCCTGCTCCCACCTGGATTTTCTTCATTCACCACCTCACCTGTTTTCTTGTACCTTCATTTCCTCTCTCCCCATTTCCTCCTCCTTGGTTTGCTCATCACTGCAGCTCCCCTGGCCTCTCCCCTGCCATCCCTCCAGCATGATGCTCTGTACAAGAAAGGCCTAGAGCCCGCAGGGATTTCTGTGATCTTTTCATCTTTTAGACCCTTGGTTCACCCAGCAGATGGGCTGTGGAAAGGACAGGGCTCCAGCAGTGCTTTCTTCTCTTGGCAGTGATGAATGTCCTCTTGCTCCATTTCCACTTCCCAAAGCATGCATCACCTTCAGGGACATTTTACTGTTGTGTATGTGATAGTATTTAGAGTAACTTCAACCACATGAGTGTGTTTAATGGCTTATTGCAGCATCTGAAAAGGGATCCAGGGCCTTCCTGTAGCCCTTCCCTTCAAAAGGAATTCTATTAGGAATGGTCCTGCTGCTGGAAAAGGGCAGGTGTACAGTTCTGTGAGGGAGATGAGGGGAACCAGACTGTGTTTTAGTTATGTAGTGCAGGCACACTGTGTGGGATATATATATATATATGTCCCACAGGGATTACATACTCCCAAAAAGCGAAATTCAGTTTAATTTCAAAGTAACATTTTGTTAAAGTGGATATGGGAAAGTTTTGCTTCCTTCTTTTGAAGCAGCTTTCATATTTTTAGAAGGGAGGAGAAAGGAGGGAGTGATGAAGTTAATCCTCTGCTCCAGCTAAGCCAAAGTAATATCTCATTCTTATAAATATTTCAGCAGCTCTCAGTCACTCTGAGAGCATTATGCTTTGGCCAGGTAGTCCAGATTTATAAGGGATGTAACATCAATTAATTTTCAGTCACAGTCATCTGTATTATGTCACCTACTCAATCACAGGCCCAGGAGAGCTGCTGACCCAGGGCTCCAGCATCTTCTTTCCAGGTCAAGCAACAAGTCACTTCTAAATCTTTCAAACCTCTTTCCCTTTCCTGATGGTTTAGGGATTAACTTTTCATCTGCCAGCCCTTTGCTTTGCTGTGAGATCTCGTTTTGGTTCCTGGCAAGTGAAGTCCAGGATGCTGAAAGAAAAGCAGTATCTGTTTTGGTGCTTTTCACCAATTTTCTCTTTAAAAACAAGTAAATAAAATAAAAATCAGCCTCTCTGCAGAACGAGTTCTGGCTGGTAACAGGTGGAGGAGCCCAGCTCTTCCATCACTGGGAGAGGTGATGTTGCCTGGGAGCTGGCAGAGGGTCTTGTGCAGGTGACATGGTGACACAAATTCTTGGAAGATTGTCCCACCAGGGAGAGCCCAAAACAGGAGCACGGTACTGTGAACTGAGGCAGCTGTTGAGGTGTGCCTCCAGCACTGTGATGTCACCTCAGTGCTCCTTCAGGCCTGGGACAGCTGCTGTAAGCCACAGCTGTGGGAGCTGTGTGTGCAGAGGAGCATAATCTCTGTGTCTGGGCTCTTCAAAAGGGCTGGGCTGCCTTGTGTCTGTCTGTGCATGAGTACAAGAGGAGACATTTGTTCTAGCAGGATGTTTTGCTGGGTTTTTTTTGCCTGGTGGATCAGCTGTTCCCAGTACTCCCAGGGAAAGGCAGGGGGGATGGAGTTATCCTGCAGCAGGGACAGGTCCACGGATGTCCACCTGGTCAAGGCTGCACTCTAAAGTGCTGCTGGGCAGTGCCTTTTATTTCTTTTCTCCTGCATTGATAGCAGGAATGTGTTTGGCTGAAAGATGCCTCCCAGGGATAATTCCAAGCATCTTCCAAGTTTTAATTTAAAGGCATTAGAAAAAAGGGGGGCTGGGCAGAGAGAGAGAGGGAGGGAGAGAGAGATAGTGTTGTTCCTTCTTATTCCTCATTATTGCAAATGTATGTTTGATTTCCCATTTGGGTTCATCTGCCTTCATCTTTCAGCTGCCATTGGTTCACACTACGCCTTTCTGTGTGTGAGCAGATACCTCTCTAATATTTGAGATCTTTCCTGCTGGAAGTTGTTATCCCCCATAACTATCTTTTTGATAAAGCGAATTGAGCTCCTCTTAGTCCCTTGCAGCAAGGCATTTTCCCCACTGTATCTGGTGGTTTTTGTAATTCTCTCCAGCACCATCTCTAAGTGCTTCTTAGCAACCTTTGAAAAATGTATTTGTGAGAGCTGTTATCAGCACACCAGCATTGGTTTCACTCAGGCAGTCTGAAGTTACAAGGCACATTCTCCCTCCCTTTGCATGCAACTAAAGGCTGTACTAGTCACTACTGACTACAACCTTCTCTGGGAGCTCACAGTCAGTTACTTCTTTATTAGGAAATAGCTCCTTTTTGTGTGTGTGCTTTGCTTTCTTGTTCTCAGGGCAGAGAGACTCCCTCACACTTCCCTGCAGCTTTCCACCCACAGCTGGGACCTAGATCTTCCTGCTTTGTTTGCACATAACTCTGTGTTTACATCCATTAAGGTGTTTGGCTTGGACAGATCCAGCATACCAGGAGGTCTGCAGAGCTCCGTGGAACCTCCTGCTGAATTGTTCTGTGCTTCCTCACCAGCTTTTGTGTTGTCTCTAAATCATAATGGCAGGGATTTTTGTGCTGCCTTGCTGAACAGCACTGGAAAGGCTGACTGGCATCAGGCAATACTCCTGGAATCATAGTGAAACTAGACTTTTTGATTGCCAATTTCCCCACGCTTCCATCTGTCCACTGTTATGATTTCAGCTCTTTGACTTATTCCTTCCTCCTTTCTCAATCCAATATTGGTGACTACCTTACAGCAATTGTGGAGAAAACAAGCAGTGGGGTGAGAAGGGCTGGTAATGAAGGGGGTGAAGGGGGGAAAATACTGGGTTTACAGGTACCAGGTCCATCTGTGTGTGTCTGTACGTGTTACAATGCAGAGCGGAGAAGCCTGAAGTCTCCTTTAGCACAGCCTGTAATCCTATTAGAAGGATTACTCTGTTGTCCCAGGCTATCTGATCGTGGTAAGAACTCATTTAGGTCAGCTGTTTAGGAAATTTACACACACAAGGAAAAAAAAAAAAATATATATATATATATAAGCCTCTTGCTCTATTTCATAGGGATCGACAAGCTCCTTTCAGACTTTCCCTGTGCTAGTGATTACATCCCTGCTCTTGTCATTTCTCTCTTAAACCCTCATGTAAATTACTTGCTTTCAGGTCTTTACTTCTGACGACAGATGTGGATAGACCATGTGGTAGTTGGACCCCAGGTATTTCCAGACCTTGAAAGGATTAGAATTCTAAACAGTAAAGTACTTTGGATTTTGCTCTCCCTCTGTGCATTTGTGCCCATTATAACTTCAAGAGCGAGGGCATGGATAAGTCTGATTTGTGGGCAGAACTTAATGAAAGCTAAATCTGGTCTGGCAGGGCCCCAATCAGTTTAATCCCTGGTCTGCTGATTATCAGCAATGTTATAATTTAATTTGAAGCCTCTGTATTTAGAAGGTCAGTGAAGCACTCCCATGCTTTCGTTTATGGAGAGAGTAAGCAGGGTGGCAGTCGGTTCAAGTGCCTGTTTCCCTCGGTGCTCCAGCAAAGCCAGGCATTAAACAGAAGAGATCTTAAAATGAGCAACAAACAAAGCAGCCTGGGCACAGATATATAATTATGCAGCCAGATAGGAGTCCTTAATGTTAGGAAAAGTGTGGTGGGAGCCTTTGCTTCCCAGACTGGAATAAAGCCATCACCGTCCCAAGTTTTGCATTATATTTCACAGCCTCCACCCCAATCCTTCCTGCAGAGCTGGGAGGGAGGTGTGGATCAAAATCCCACCTTTTTCTGCCAAAACACAGCCCACTCATGAGGGACTCCACTCTGGTTATTGGCAGGGCTGAGTCTCTGACAGGCAGCTGAGCTGCTTCTTTCCACCCAGTTGTGCTGTTTCTGTCCAGAGGGATATGTTGTCAATGTACACAGAAAGGTGTGAATCCCTGGTTTTGCACAGCATTTTGGAACATTAAACTCTCTTGGAGGAATCTGCCTGCAGACTGACAGGGAGATCCTCGATTTGTATCTGTCCAGGAGCTCCACATGTCTGGTAGCCTAGTGTGGGTCATGTCTACTCAAGGTGCTGCACACGCTGTAATCCCAGTCATTTCTGCAGGAAGCAACCAGATCCACTGTGCAACGTGTGTTTGTGAGGTGGGGGCCCTTCCAGAAAGCATCAGACGTGGTTTGAATGTGATATTGTGGACTGAACAGCTGGTCTGGGATACTATGTGTGTAGCAACCCCTCTTCTCCTCAAGCATCTTTTTTTCCTCTCTGTGTCCCTCAGAGCAGAGGTCTGGTTCTGAGAGAGAGTTGGGTCTTTGCCCAAAGTCTTCTCCTCTTCTCCCTCCCTGGGATTTGAACAGCAGCCAGGTTGAGATCTTGTCAAGGTTGTTCTTCTCTCACAGGGCCTCAGGGTAGAGGAGTGTTGGTATAAGGAAGTGAATGGATTCTGTGAGCACGGAATTCCAGGTGCTCACAGTGTGTTGGAAGTCATTCTTCATTGGGAGATGTCCATCCAGGTGGCAGGAATTTCTCATCTGTACTGACATGCAGGGCCCTTCTGGGGAGCCCTTAAGGCATGTTGGTATTCAGGGTTTGCCAGGGGAGGAGCAGCCTTCTCCATCCCACCACTTATTTTCCTTGGCAGCTGTTAAAGGTTTGTGGGCTGGTGGCTATGTGGGAGACCTACATCCTCCTTGGACTTACTTTTCCTTTCAAGTTAGGACAGCAATTTCCTTCCATCCTTTCCTTCACCTCCTCACCTGGATGTGTTTTGCTGGATTTATTCTGGTTCTAGAGCATGTTAGATGATCCTTGTTAATTCATGCCCAGCCAACCCTTCCTTTAGCTAACCAGAGTGCTTGCTTTAAGAGTGGAGGTTTTTACTGCCAGATACCTGCTCCTTCCTCTGTGTTTCCAGTGGAGTGCTGGTGACATCCAGTGTCTAGTTTGGCTTATCACTGGCACGCATGTGTCCTGTGCTGATATCCCCAGGGGATGCTATAGATCTAAAGACTTGTTTTCCCCCTCAGCTAGTCTGCATTTGAATGAGGAATCATGCACCATGTCGGAGGTGTTTGTGACATCTGTAATTCACACATGAAGAAAAAGGAACCTTTGAGGCTTGAGCTCCCACAAAAAGCTGCCTTGAAGAGGAGAGGCAACTGTGTACAAAGAGAAATGAGAACTGAGAAACAAATCAGAGTTTCCATTGGAGATAATGAGAATCTCACACACACACACAACTTACTGAGGCCAGAGCAGTCCTGTCTCTCCACTCCCCAGGGAGAGCAGGAGAAATGCCAAGGGCCAGCACACAAGCAGTCCTCCACTTGTTTTGTTGCTGCCTGGACACTTGCAGAGGGGCTCTGTGTTCACAGGCTGGCAGGAAAGGAGTCCAGTCCCCATGGAAATGCTGCTGAGCTCTCAGCTGAGATGCACCTTGGCAAGAAGGACTTGACTGGAGCACTAATGGTGGAAGGTCTGATACAAACCTGGCCCAAGTACTCCAGATGTACAGAACTGGTTAAAGGTAATATTTAGCCTCAAACCTAGTTTCCACCCCATTCTATTAACTGAGGTAAACCCAGGCTGTGCCTGTTAAGCTTCGCTGTCATGGAGATTCCCGAAGCTGTGGAGTTGTTCCTGAGAGAGTAACTAGAAGCCCTGTTTGCTTGGGTCATTACACACAGTACAAAGCACAAGGGAGGGATCTGTCACTGTTGGGCTAGGAAAGACAGCAAATGGACCTTTCCATCCCTAAATGCTGTGATTTTCTCCACTCCTCATTTCCTTTATGAGATCCAGCCCTGAATGTAGTTGCTGCTCCCGCAGCTGTGTGCCCAACCCTGGGGGCAGAACATGCTGCTGCTCTCATTCCCAGCATCCTCTTTCTCATTTCACACATCCTACTAGAAAACAGTCCTTCCTCAGCAGGGTTCAAGGGTCACAGTTTGGTGTGAGTGCAAGAGATGCCCTTGAAAGGCAGCTTTGCATTTCAGCAGTTTACAGATACCTGAACTGCAAATGGTGGAGTTGAGCTTTAAAATAACAGAATTTTGCTGTGCATTAATGAAAATGGGATGGACTGTGCTCTCCTTGCTTTGAAGAAAACATGGGAGGGAGGCAAGTGTTTTGATCCCTGAAGGGATGAAGGTGCCCTGGGCTATCAAAACCACTTGCTGCAGGACATATTCTGTAACTTCACTTCCCAGGTGGTCCTGTTCTCCCTGGCCCCTTCTGGTGCAAGAACTGCAGAGGAGCAACATATTTTCCTGCCCAAGGCCAGAGGCAGCTGACTCCCAGCAGGATGGCTTCCCTGTCATCTCGCTCTGACGATCTTAGTTTATGTTGTTTGTTTTCTTTAATTGAATATTTTATAAATTAACGTGATTTCTGCATAATGTTTATCTTTCTCTCTGCTAGCCTTTATGACCAAGACAGCCTGGAGTGGGCTAATTAAAACACTGAACCATGGCTGTGTCCCTGGCCAAGAAGGGAGACGACTGTATAATGTATGTGGTGCTGATACGGATCTGGGAGCTGGCAGAGCAGAGCACCAGAGGATCTGTCTGTGACCATCAGTCTTACTTAAGGAGCCTTTTCTATTCATTGCTGTTGAGGCCTGTGTCTTCTCTGCCTTTAAGTGGATGCTACGATTAGGAGCCTCTGGGTGAGCATCATCCTTCCAGATACCTGTGCTGCCAGTGACGCAGTCAGGTACTTGTGCAGGCAGCAGTGAGAGCTCCCGGGATCCAGAGGCAAAGCTGCACACCCTGATCACCTGGAAGGGCTTTGCTCTGCACTTTATGGGTGAGCACTGCCTTGAGAAGCAGCTGAAGTTGTCTCCCTGTCCCCTTAAGATGGGGAGCTGTGAATGTGCTTATCTCCCTCACCAGAGACAAGGCTGAGCTGTAGCTTTTCCCACCCTGGGTGCACTGAGGAGTCAGGAGAGCTGTGCCAGGAATGCTGGAGGTGTAGGAGTTAAGCTCTGAGGAAGTCTTCAGGAGACTTTTCAGCAGGCTGCCTCCTTCCTCTACAGGCCTTTTTTCACTATTGTTCTTTCAAGATAAAGAACTTGGCTCTGTAAAGGAGTAAGCCAAGCACTATTTTATTGCTACCAGCTGAATAGTAAAAAAGCCAAGCATAACCCATTTGCTGTTGTGCAGTGGTTAAAATCCAGCTTGGTACTTTGCATTCCGAGACATTCTGCCTCATCCTTTTTCACAGATTTCCTGCAAGCAGTAAAAATATCTTGCAAATGACTTATGCCCAACCACAAAAGCCCCCATGTAAATATGCTGGTGCTCAGTTACAGAAGGGAAAGCATTGCCCAGCAGCAGCTTTAGGAATCTTTGTTTAATTTAAATGAGATAATTGCTGTCCTCATCTGTAAAGGCACTCTAAAGTTAACCTCAGAGTGCAGGGTGGTTACCTGCACGGATTCAGATCACAGCTGTGCTGGTATTAATGCCTTAGGTCTTAACTGAACAAAAGCCTCCTCTGGGCATGGTCTTTTAAAATGTTTATGGTTACAAACTGTGTGTGCCTATATCTGCAAGTGTCTGGCTCCTCCACTGCATAACAGACACAGGGTCCAGAGGAGGTGGATATCAAAGCTTGCTTAATGAACTGCTTCTCCTCCTCCTGTCTGTGGTCATCTTTATCTCTGTAACCCACGATCCTATGCTGAACCTTGTTATTTTGGCAGCCTTCCTCTGTAGGACAGCAATTTATACTGACACTGAGAAGATGTACAAACTGGGGGCCTGGAGGAGGAGACTGGAGGCAGAAGCTCTTCAGGGAAGCCAGGAGACACTTAGGATAGATGTCCTGAGCCTAATTCCTGCCAAGCTATAGGCTGAAAACGAGAGAAACCAATCAGAGCTGTGATGGATGAATGGTTCCCAGTGAACTGGGACAGTGGGAGCTGCTCTGTTTAAACTCATTTCTTGCCCTCTACAGTGTCCTTAAGGTCCCTCCTGAAGACATTTATATTGATGGGTACAAATTCTTTCTTTCACATTATACTCTCTTCTCATTTGGCTTAATTTCTAGTGCAGACCTGCTTGGCTCCCTGTTTTATTTTCTATTTATCAGGAATAACCATAAACAAATCTTCTTGTAAGATCAGCAAATCCATCCAGCTTGTCCTTCCCCTCAACCATGTCTGTATCACAGTTTGAGCTGAGCTTTTATTACTCCTGACAGCTGGGTTTGTGGTCTCTGCAGAATGGTTTCCCCAACCTCTGTGAGCTCTGTGCCAGAATTAGAGTTAGCTGTTCTCAGATTTAACAGCCTCCAGTTCCACACAGATTTCCAGCATCCCTGGTCCAGCACTCATTCCTGCCATAGCTCACCTTGTCAGCACTAGGAGCAACCTAACACTCATTGTTTCAACCTGACCCCACTCTCTGCCTTTAAAAATGTACAAATGACCTTCCTTCTAACATGCCACTGGTAATGCCACCCATGAGTGAGAGGAATGGTACAGAAATAAGTCCTCCAGGCTGTTTTCTGCCTTTTTTTCTTTTTTTTTCCCACATGAAGGACTTGAAGTGCATTTGTAGTTTTATAATTCATATAAAGCTAAAAGGAGGAGCTGCAAGTGTGACTGAACAGGGAAACAGCAGTTCTGCTCCTCACAGTCTGAAGCCAGCAAAATGCATTTCTGACTGTCATTGTTTTTGCAGAGACTCTGACAGCCAGCAGGGCTCCTCTGCTTGGAGTACAGGATGTCTCCATGGTGTACACAGAGATGAAAACCACTGAACCCTTCAGAACCTCTTCTGCCCAAAGGTTTTGGCTATAATTGCAGCAAGCAAGGGTTAAAGCTGTTGGTGAGGTCCCACGCTCTTTGGTGTTCACCACTTTCTTATATGGATGGGGAAAGTTTTGGCAATCTTGCTGTGGTGCTGTCATTAGCATGCATTCATTTCAAATTAATTAAAAACAAAGATGAGATTCCCAAACTCATTTAACTTCTTAAGCTTTGTTCTCCAGGGATTGATAGTGGAAAAACAGCTGGAGACCCAACGTGTCCTTTAGAAAGGGATGAAAAGCAGTTAATCCTGGTTATATCAAAGGGAGCAGAAATGAAAAGTAAATTCCCACTTGAGAAGAGTTTTTTTCCCCCCTCTGTGCATTTTCCCCACTCTGTTTTTCCACACAAGAACTTTCTTGCCCAGGAAGGTTGAAAGATATTTGTAGCCCTGGTTGTTTAAATATTAATCTGTACTTTAAGATTCGTTTGTGTGCGTGAAAGAGAGAGACAAGTGCAGTGGAAATCTTACAAATGTACATTCTCTCCATTGGCTAGAGCTGCTCCAGAGCATGCAGTGATGTTAGTCAGAGCCAGAGATGTTATATGCTTTGACAGGACCAGTCTATTATGGATTTCAGAAGTTCTAACCTGCAGCAGCCCCACAATATTAGATGGGGTGTCTGGGACCTGAGTTGTCCTAAAATCCATTCATTACTGTCCTAACCTGGAAAAATTGCCTTCCTGAGCTGAAAGTCTTTTCAAAAGGGATATCTGTGTTACATAAGTGGGGGTGTTTCTTCTGTAAAGAGAGAAAGCAGAGATCAGGCTGGGAAGGTAGGTTCCCAAGGTGCTGGCTCTGAAGAAAGAGGTGTCTGAACACTTTACTTGGAAACTGAAATGTGTGAGTTGAGATTTATGTAAATGTAGAGTCAAACTCTGCTCTTTCCCTTGCCAAACAACACTCCATGTAGCTGGTTATTATTTGGAAGCAATTTTGCTCTCTGATGATTCAGTGAGGGAAGCTGCTGAAACAAAACAGAAGTGAACTGCAGAATAGTTAATACTGTAGAACAGCACGGGAGGCACATATCATCTTTACCTTTTGGGTCTCAGCCCTCAGTCAAGGCAGCTGAGCCTCATCCTGCCAGGGGAGGGTTGCAGTAGCTGTGGACTGGCTCCTCATTCATGATCTGGCACTGAATATGGAGAACAGGTATTCAACTACCTGAAAACAAGCTCTAGTCCAAGCAGGTAAAAATCCATAATCAGCCTTGTGAAAATATTTGAATAATGAATAAATAGGAGAGAGATGACAATTTATGCCAAGGAGAAACAAGCAAATATTTTCACTACATTTTTATTCATCTTCCAATAATTGGCATTTTCCACTAAGGTAGAATAGGAGGCTGGAGAGCCAAAGATCCCAGAAGTGAGATTTGGGATGTCCCAGTAGCAGAGATTCTGGGGATTGGCAGAGCTGCTGTGGCAGCATCATTCTGGTGCTGTGGGATGTGATGGAGCTGCACTGAGGCACTCACTGTATGAGGAAGTTTTCATAGCACCTGCCCACGGTCTGCTCAGCTCCATCCCACACATCTCAGGCTTTCACACGTAGCTTTTGCAGGTCTGCATCTCTTCCAAGCAGATATGAATGATGGAGGAAACGAGAATTTCCTCAGAGAGCAGCGAGTTAATTAATGGCTCCAAAGCACATCATTATAGCAATGAGCTGATGCATTAGAAATCACTTCCAGCCAGTGACTGAAGGTCATATCCATGTGCCATGGACCTTGCATGAATGCCCACAGTTTTCCCCATCTTCAGTGGATGTGGTGCATTGTTAACTGAATTTGGAATTCAGACCTTTAAAGTGAGTGGGCATAGAAGCCACACTCCTGAGGTGTTTGAAATAAACTCTGCATCTACTGCATGTCTGAGCTGTGTATCTAAACAGGTTCTGGTGAGCTCCCTAGGGTTTTGGAGAAGCCTTTCCAAATGGCTGTGAGTCATATACCACTTAATCATTTAGGTACTGATGTGCATTGTTTGTGAGTTCTCCTTTTATTTCTGTAAATTGAATTGGTTTTTTTTGGGGGGAAAGGCGGGCGCTGGCTTTATTGTCAGATGTAACTGGTCTGCAGCTGCTTGTTAAAACTGAGCTGTTCTTCCTCATCTTTGTATCACTGAGAAGCAGGCATCACTTCCTGCCATGGAAGTGCCTCCCATTTCAGGCTACAGGACATGAGGTGTTATTAGGGAGATTACAAGAGGAGAGGAAAGGGAAAAGTAGAGAAGAAGACTGTCCTGATTTTGACTGGATTGGTGCATCTGTTGGAATGAGAGCATAAATTTGCTGAGCAGACTCACTGTTTCACTGGCTCAATGGCATCATCCTCCTGCTCAGCTCATTCATCTTGTGGCTGAAGGAGTTGAGGAGGATAAAGGCTTTACATCTCCTTTCAACTGTGGTGTTTCATTCTGCCTCATTTATGATATTTGGATTGGAAATAAGTTTATTTCCACAGTGTAGGCTTTGTTTGACAAATGCTAATTTTATAGTCTTCCTGAATCCTGTAGAGAATGGAAGTCCACCTAAAATCTGAGGTGTCTTGAAAATTGCATTAATGAGCAGTTGCTCTCCTTTTACCAGCACAAGTAGAAATTCCAGACATTTTCTTGAGACCAAATGTATCATGGTGCCTGACTCTACTTAATCCAAATAAAAGTAGACTCCTTTAGTAAAGCTAAAGTGGATTTGGAAGTGTTCCTGAAATGTGAGAAGGAATAGATCAAACTAAACTATAGATTTCTTTTCTGGATGGGGTAAGCTGAACTGGGAGCATGCACTGTTAGACCTTCAGGACCTCTGTACCTTTTATCTTTGATTTGAATCCATCTCATCTTTCCAGCAGTCTTTGATTTCCCAAGTGAATAAAAGTTCCAAATGTCACATATCTGAGGACCAGCGTAAAAAGCCGTTTAAAAGGTCTTATTTTGGAGCAGTAGGAACCACATGCATCCAGCATTGAACAGCTCCCACATGCTGCAGCTCTATTTAATTGCTGAAATCAGAGATGTTGGGAATGGATTTCATCTGAAAGTCTGATCTCCTAAACTGAAAGGCATAGGACAACATTTGCTCATCCCCTGGAGATGCTGCCAGAAGTCTGTCTCTGATTAGCAATGTTAATGGAGTATTAACATAAGCCACGCCAGCAAGGGAAACTGTAGAACACATTATCATCAGGAGAGCCAGCTGTGTAAAGGCGTGTAAAGATGATGATAAATGTAGTTTGAGGCTTGGGGAGCTGGTTTCTGAACTGCTGCATCCCCTAATCCAGAAGGAATGGAGCGGGAATGGACACACCAGCCTGCTGTTCTCTGTGCCGTCGAACCAAAGAGCCATGGAGCAGGCAAAGAGAAGAACAGATGTTACCTTTACAGGGAAAGGGAGATGAAGGGGACTTCCCAGCCAAATCAAGAGTTTTGCTGTCACAGGTTGAGTACTTTTGGCTCAGCTCCATCTTTCAGCTGTTTAGGATTTTGCCTTTTGCAATGTCTGTGAAAGATTGATCCAGGATCTAAATATTGTGATGTCTCTGATTTCCACTCTAAACATCTCCAGAGATACTTTGCACTATTTGTTCTTGTTTTGTAGGTTTTTTCCCCATCTTGACTCAGAATATGTGCATAGTCTGGTCTGAGAGTGAGGCTCAGAGATGTTGTAAAGCTGCTCGTTTCCTTTATTGTCTTGGATCCTTCATTGTTAAATATTGGCCATACAAGTCCTACAAATCCTCACACACTTGCCCCACCATATCCCTCAGGATGTCAATACTATTTTCTCTGATTTTGTACTTGAGATCCAGAACCTTCAAGGAGGAAACTCAGTACATCTGACCCATATATTGTGGTGGTTTCTGCTTTGCCACGTGGAGAGAGCAGTGAGCTCTAGATCAGCTCGGGAGTGAAATGCTTGTGTTTCAATGTGACAGCACCAACAGGCTGTTGCTTTGCAAGACAGAACTGAATCTACTGACATGAGCTTGTTTGCACAGTTTTCTGGTGGAGCCACACATTTCACCCAATGACCTTTTTGACATTTTTCTGGTTTCCCTCCTGCAGGAACACTTCAGCAGTGAAGTGCCATACTCTGCTGAACAAACTTGGCATCTCATCAAGCTGACTTATTTGGTATGTATTTACACTTGTAGACTTTAGTACTCTCCTGGCAATTGAGCTTCCTTCCTGCCTACATAAATATGATTTCATTATTAGCTTTGTTTAGTTGTTGTTGTGCATCTGTGTGCTTTCCTTTCCCAAACTGCCAAAGAGAATTGCAGGTGCTGATCTCAATTTTCACCCAAAGCATCCTGAACTCTCCACCCCACCTGCCAACTCTAATAATGAGCAGCACTCTTGACCTCCTGCCTAAAACAACCCATGAAAACTCACCCCTGTAATTTTTTACACTGAGGAGCCAGTAAGTTCTGTTAGAGCTGTGGCCTCTGTGGTTTTGCTTGTTTGTACTTAGACAAAAGTATTGGGTTTGTCTCAAAGGTGCTTTTCTGGCTTTTCCCTCTTGCACTTGGATCTGCAGTGTTTACTCAAAACACGGTCTGAGCCAGAGAAGTTGCCTTTGCACAAAGGGCCCCGAAGTGCGTGAGACTCGTCCTGTTTGAGTTCTTGTGAAGTGCAGGAGAAGGTGTTATGAGCACGATCTGGACAGGAAATAAAGCTCTTATTCCCACCATAAATGCTGTCTAGTGGAGCAGGTCAGATGAGAGATCTCATACAACTGCTCGCAGTGTTGAGCCCTCCAAGGGTGTTGGCAGCCTCAGCTCCCACTGATGGGAGTGGTTGGCCACACTGATCAGGCTTTGTGGAGGCAGGTGACAACTTCCAAAATGCCTCCTTGCATGACAGGCTAACTTTTGCTTAGGGGAAAATGAAGAGCCAGTGGTTGGGTCTCCACCTTCTTTTGCAGTCTGGGCACTGCTTGGCTGTTTCTGGCCCAGGCACTGCCAAGCCAGCTGGCTTTGGCACCTCAACAAAGGGGCAGATGAGCTACAGGCACAGAACTTTCCACTGTTCTGAGTTAAACCAGCTGCTGTGTCTTTAGAAAGGAATGAGGCAGTTTCTGCACAGCCTCTGGATGGTTCCTGTTTACTGGAAGCTAACCATAAGGTTCCTCTAAGCTCCTACATCACTTTCATTCTGTGAAACCTTTGCTGGTTGGAAAAAGATATATTAGCACTGAAACTGTGCTAATGCCAGAGGTCTGTACATGCATTATCTTCTCTGTGATCTCACATCCCATGTACCTGTAGTTCTCTCCAGGGAATCTCAGAGTCAAAGGAGAATTGTAGGAAGTGTGGCATTCATTTCACGTTCAGTCTTTTACAGGGAAAAATACTGCAGGTGACCATCACTTGAATGACTATTCTAGATTTTATTGCAAGCTTTTGCAATGTTCTTGCAGAGGAAAAGATTTCCTGCATATTTCTTGCAATTAATTTCTGTTCTCAGTCCCAGAACTATGTTTGAATTATTTTTTTTTTCTTCTAGAAAAAACTCACAATCTTACTTTACCAGGTGGGGACCTGGCACTGTAGGGGATGGAGAAGCTGCTGGAATGAGGGTAGATTTTTTTTTTGCCTGGGAAGAGACCAACAGGAAAGGTTTCATGAGATGAAGGAGAGAAAAAGAAAGAAAGTGAAACCAAGCAGTCGACTTGGTAGCTGCAATCTTTGATCTGTGGCTGTCTGCAAACAGCATCACAGCTCTGTGATTAGATGTACATGCTCATTATGTGTTGTACTCTCCAAGCAGGCATTGTAAATACAGCACAACGTATTCTGCTTCCTTCTGCCCAAATATCTTTTTTCATCTATATTGCATTAAGACCTTGAGGCCTATCATCAGCCAGAGAAAAAAATACAATTTTCTTATTGTACAATGCATTTCATTCCCAGCTGCTATATTAAATTTATTCCTATTTGAAGTGGTGTCTGTGAGTATAAATCATTTAAGTTTATATGTTTTTGTTGCTGTGGCAACTGTTTGACTAATTGAATTCCAAAGTGTCTCCCTGTATTTCAGAGCTACGATAAAAGGCACACAAATTCTTGGCAGTAGGGGTCTGAAATGAGGAGGGGGGACAGACAGGCCTGTCAGAATGACATGTCCTCAATCTCCTGGGCACAGGCTTGGCAGTGGTACCTTTGGCAGTGGGTGGGGAGAAGGGCAAGGGCTGGGGAGGAGCCAGAGCTCTCATACTCAGAAATGATGTTCATGCCCTTAGTGTCTATTTTCCCCATTATTCATCAGTTCTCAGTGGACACGAAGCACTGGTGTGCTTCATGGTTATAAACAAGCCCAGGCTGCAGTAGGTTCCATCTTCTTTCTTAGGAGACTTTGAATGGGCTCCTGGGGCTTATCTGCTGTCTGGGATCATGCAAGTGCTCCTAAAGGATTTCTTTCCCTGACAGTTTTTAGCAGGAAAAGGCTCCTCAGAGCTACACCAAAGGACCAGGGAATACTGGACTGTCCTGAACCTCTCCAGGGACAATTTCTACCCTGTTCTCCCACTTCTTTTTTTTTTTTTCCAACTGCAAACCAGCGGTAGATATCCTCCTAGACTGAAGCAGGAGGACAGAAGCATTAAAACTTAACTCTTTGCAAGGGAATTGTCCTAGGTGGGTGTAAAGAGCAATTCCTTTGCAAGTGGAATGTTCCAGACAGGAACTGACCCACCTGTGCCATTCCCAGCTTCTTGGGGCGACTCCTGTTAACGTGGAATGGGCTCCTTTTTTTGTGTGTTAATTATGTAGGTGTTTATTACGGCTACAAAATGTTAATAGAAAGCCTAATGGAAATCATGCTGGCTAATGAGAAGCTCCTGAATACCTGCTGCTCTTCTCTGGGAATAACAAAAGCCACAATTCAACAGGAAATTATTTGTGCCATTGCTGCCCTGTGCTTTTACCTTGTGATTACATCTTGTTGTTAACCTTTCATCTGACTCTCTCTGCAACCTGGGGGAAGGCCAGGACCTCTCCTTCCCCCTGCCCAGAGGGCATGCAGGGGTCTGCTTGCCTTCCCTGCTTTCTAAAGGGTAATCTGTGAAGGGTTTTATGGAGCTTGAAAAGGTCACAGGGAGCCCTGAGCAGATGGAGTCCTTCCATTTTCCACTTCCCACAAGGGATGCTGTCCAGTCTGGGGCAAGTGCCAGTGGCCTGACAGCCTCCTCAGCTGCTGTTTATTTTGGTGGAGTTTTATTTCCAGCCCATTTGATGCTCCACCAGCTGCTGCATACTCCTGAAATCACCTCATCTTGGGCAGGCAAAGGCAACCTGCAACAGGTACTGGCAGCAGGCAGAACTGGGTGGCTCCTAGGGAAGTTGGTCAAAGTGGGATTTTTTTTTCTTTCTTTCTTGCATTTCAGCTGCTGGTTTATTGTTCTGATGGTGAGAGAGGAAAGGGAGCTGTGTTTGATGAGTGGTGAGGTGAGGCCTGGTTTGGGACCTCTGACTGCAGCAGGAATGAATGGCTGGAGCAGCATCTCCAGGGAAGGGAACAAATTCCTGTTGAACAAGAACAGAAGAAGGCAGAAGAGTGGTGGGTTGGAGTAGGGGGCAAGTGTGTGTACAGGGCAGGGAAGGGTGTTTCACTGGGGGGCTACTGGTGAGAAAGTGGGTGTGGGCTGGATTGGGGGTGGGATGCGCTGACTTTTGGGAGAAAGGGTGGACTTGGCTATGACCAAAGTATGCCTTTGTGGTCACCCACAAAGAGAGCACACACCTTTGGCTTCCATAGGGGAGAAAAGGTGTCCCTTAGGAAAATAAAAACCAAAATGAAACAAAAAAAAAATTAAATAAAAGAAGCCCAAACTCAGAAGGCAAAATGCACTGGAGATACTGGAAAGCTGCACGGTTGAAGCTGTGAATGAAGTAAGAGACTCTTCCCACCAGGCAATACGGGAACTCCCAGCTGGGACCAAGCTTCACATTTTTTCCCTCGTGGGCAGAAATTGAATGCTTCTGTCTTTGCCTGCTGAAAATAATAGTTGGGAAAAAAAAAAAAAAAAGTGGTCTTACTGCTGCAGAAAGAGCCAAACATTTCCCTCATGGGCTGTCTGAAAGAACAGTTGTGAAAACAGCAGATTTCACTGTAAAGGTGGGATTTCTCAATGGTGAGGAGCTGCAAATGAGGCATGTTGCAGGGTCCATATGGAGTTGCTGGTAGGAACTCAATACCAAGCTCTTGGAAGCATTTCAGAAGAGGCTTTCGGGAAACAGCAGAAAAGCAGTTCAAATGACTGGCTCTCAGTGATACATAAAGCTGTAAAAATAGCATCTGAGCATCTCCTGTTACCTGGGCACTGGTACCCAGATCCTGTCAAGTGATTTCTCTGGCATCCATTCTCCCTGCCTTGACTTTAACGGGTTGTGCAGATTATTTTATGATCAATAAATATCCAGGCAGACACTGTGAAATTCCAATCAGAAAAATTTACAGCATTAAGGCAGATATTGTATAGCAGGATATAAATAAATAGAAATTGTCAGTCAAATTTCTGGCAGCTGGAGTCTGGTGTCAGTTGCAGTAAATTAAGTGTTACTTCACAAATCATCTTTATAGTTTTTTACAGTAAGTGTATCTGTGCAAAGAGGGTTTTATTTTCAGCTTGCAATGGTAAATATCCTCTGGTTCCTGTGATTTCAGCGTGAAGCCTGGAATCAAGGGGAAGCAAGTGGCAGCAGGGGATTTTGCCATAATCCTGAGATTAGTTCCCAGCCCCAAGACTGGAGTTGAGTTTTGGTGCTGGGCAATCCAAGCAGCAACAAGCCAACAACATGACAGGGAAGAGACTGGATCCTCTTAAGCCAAGGGGAAATTTCTGTACTCTGGGAGGACCGGTTGATGTAATGGTGCAGAGATCCACCAAAAGGGGAGGAGGAGGATGGACTCCTGTTGTCTCTACCAGGATGGAGGGAGCTGTGATTGGTGTAGGCTGCACCTGGAGGTAAGTGGCAAGGATGAATCAGATGAGTACAGAGATCAGCATTTACTGCAGCTGGGACAGCATTTAACCTACAGGTTATTGCCTTTTGTTAACAACTCTTACTGGCCTGACCAGCAACATAAAATTCCTAAAACATCATGTGAAGGTTTCTGTACTGTTGGCATGGCTGAAAACTGCCTAAATTTTAAATGCCAGGTTTCTATGAATTAAAGCTGAACGCTCAACACTGAACAAAGAGGAGAGAAGGACCTGCTGGTGGTAGTTTTGTACTTTATTTGAGAAGAGAGAGCTACATAAACTATGTCAGGAGGGTACAGGTCTACACATAGTTTCATCAATCAATAAATGGAGTTGTTAACATAACACTGAGGATATGATACTTTGAAGAAGACATAGACACATGACCAAGGAGTATTTACAGCTCTAACATACAATATATTTATACTTGAGAGAGAGATTCGTGTGCATCTGTGCACACAGGTACCACAGTGCACACTCGGTGCACGCACGCGCACATGTAAATAGGTATAAAAGGCTTTAAAAAAAACCTTAATTCAAGAAATGAGTCTGCCTGTCATTTGCAGCAACTGACTGTTTTCAAGGTGGAAATGGTTCCAGTTTGAGGTGGTCTGGAGTGGAGGTTTCTGTTTGAAATCTCTGATCTCCATCGGCCATGGGCTGAACCTGAAGCAGGTGTCGGGTGCGTGGAACGCTGGGGTGGGGTGGTGACAGGAGATGTGTGAGGTGAATGAAAGGGAGGGCAGTGGAGTTATGGGAAAAAGGGGATGCACAGCCTCTGGGGCTGGGATAGTAACACGGAGATGAAAAAAATGACCTTTGGTGATGCCATTAAATCATCCTTTATACTAAACATAAATTATCGACACAGTTTTAAAAAAATAATTTTCTGTTTCATTTCAAGGCTGGGGAGAAAGGAAGGGTCGAAGCAGGGCAGGAAGGAAGGGAAGGTCTGGGGAGGGTAAATACCTCAGCACTTTAACAGGTCCCTGGACCTCACTGCAAATTCTTAATTGAAAAACTCTTCATGTAAGTGTGACAAACGCTGTATCAGTCATACCCTTCCAGGGTAGCAGCGCACTCGATGCACATGATGTGGCAGGTAGGGGACAAGCAGGGACCCTACCTTGGCCAAAACTCTGATCTGAGTTCCTCATCCTCTGAGTTGGAGCCAGTGGAGGTAGGGTGGGCAGGCAGAGATCACAACCTCCTTGGTCTCACCAGATTCTCCCTTAAGGGGTAACCTGGCTTGTTCCCAGCAGGAAAAAATGGTGAATTTTGGTTTGTAAAAGAGGAGACTGTGGTTTGGAGAAGGTTGAGAACCATCAATTCACTTGCAAAATGGCAAATAGGATTCAAAAGATGCAAAAGAAGCCCCAGACTAAGAAACTGTGGATTGGTGCATAGTGTAAAAAAAGTCTGCCAAAAAAAAAGAAGTTAATTCAGCATAGATCATCAGAGGATTTGTTTTCTGCTCGTGCAGACTCTCTGTGACATTAGCAGAGATTAAAATAAGCTGTTTTAAATAATAGTAACAACACAAATGCCATCAAAATATCTTTCCTCTGAGCTGTAGACCCATCCTCCTGTCAGTACAGTTCCTCTGCCAGACTGAGCTGTGGAGCAGCACTTTCTGGGGGCCAAGCCTGCCTGCACTGCTGAAGGCCAGTTCAGGTGGGAGGAGGAGGAGTTTCCTGGAAATTAAGTCTACACTTGCAGATTTCTGGAAGGTGCATGGGGTTTTCTTGAGGCCAGCATAGGAAATCAGAGTGGTTTTCCTGCCTAGGCCATCATGCTGCCACACAAACCACTGATAAACAGCACTGCTTCAACATACAAACCCTGGAGAAATTACCAGAGGCAAGTGCACAGTGCAGCCCCTAAAAACATTCCCAAACACAGCCTGAAGACCCAAGACAGCCTTCACCCAAGAAGGCTGTGTATCCTCAATCCTTACCTGGGGAAACTTTGCCTCCTTGCCTGACCCAGAAGATTCAGAGGGAGCTGCAACACTCTTGGAAACCCAAATAAATGTTGATCGCTTGCCTGCTCAAAATTACTTCACTTCTCTTGAAATAACTTATGTAAAACAGCACTTCATTAAGACACAGTGGGGGAGGGGGAGGTAATTTAGAATCGTTATTTATTTATTTTTGTTCTGCTTTAAGCCTATCTATGTAAAGCTCTCATGCAAAAAATTGCCTTCCAGTTTAGCTGAAAATTTAATGGATACTTCTGGGAAAAAAAATAATAGAAAGCTTTAAAAAAAAGCCAATTCTCCTTTACACAAGGAATTAGCTGGTTGTGGGGGTTGAACGGGAGGATTGAGGGGAACTAAAACAATTTAGATTGTTAGTACTGAAATCAGAGCTGTCATAGAGAAAAATAAAGGGAGTTAAAGTTATGGTGTTTGTTGGGTTTGAAGGAGACGTGGGCCTGGAGGAAGCCCAGCAGAACTGAAGGTTTGGAGACACCTTCAGGACTCATTTGGGTGAGCACACACCATTCTGTAGGGACTCTTTCCTCACATCCAGAGTTCTTCCCCATCAGGGCCATCTTCTGCTTCACCACAGTTCCTATCTGACTTTCACTCTCTTGATCACTGACCCTCCACTGAATCAAGTCCTTGTCCATTTCCTTCCTCTCCCTGTGTCCCAGTAGGCTTCTTTGATCCCTCCTCTTAGCATCATTTGTTCTCTAAGCCCCTCATTAAATTATCTTTGCCATCTCCTGCAAGCCCATCCTGTCTGACTTCCAGACATCCCTGAGCATCAGCAGTCTGACCTTAATCCCTCATTTTCAGTATTGCTACTTACAAGTTTTGAAGTCTTGTGTCTCAGGCACTTCCCAGACCTCTCTGTCTCCGAGTGTCCATCCACATGTCCCATTGTAGTAACTTCCAGTCACAGCTGGGGAGTGTGTGGGAAGTGGCACACAGAGGAAACTGCTTCTAGAAAGCAGCATATGTTGAGTGGGGAGAATAGCCCATCTTTCTGGCCTGCTTTTCTGGCTCTTCTTCTTCACTCTAAATTTTTCAGTCATGTAATGAGCCTGCATACCCCTGCCCAACAGCTTCTCACCATGATGAATAGGTCCAGGAGACGTTCAACCCTAATTTGAGGGTATAGCTTCCTTAGTATGATCCAGGAATACCTGTGGGATGAAATCCCAAATATGCAGCCTGAGCAAGATGAATGCTGAGACACTTGTCTTCTTCCCTCTGTGAGGTAAGACTGCTTCTCCATTTGGGGCCCTGCCTGTTGGTGCCTGCATGGCTCTTCATCTTTGTCTGACTCTTCAAGGCTGGGATGGGCAGGGCTCTGTGCAACCTGGTCAGATGGAAAATGTCCCTGCCCATGGTAGGGGAGCTAAAACTGGGTAATTTTTAAGGTCTCTTCCAACCCAAACCATTCTATGATTCTATGATTCTATGATTCTGTGATTCTATGATTCTGACAACCCTACACTATGCAATAACATGGCTTCATTTTTTTTAATTTTTTTGGGGGGGGAAATAACTTTCAGTGGCCACAGTGTCATTTATATGTCCCTTACTTGCAATTTTCCAAAAGATTTGTCTGTTTACCCTTTACCAACAGTAAACATAATTGATGGCTGAAATCTGAATCACATGATGTTTCCAATAAAATAAGGATTCTGTTTCTAAAGGGCTACCAGTGTAATATCTCTCCATTTGTCAAACTGTCTCAATGGATGAGAAGATAAGAACCTTTCACAATCCAAATTAGAAATGGAGCCTTCATAGGTGGATCACCAGTGCAGGAAAACGTGGGGCAGAGAGTTTAACTCTGAAGGAAAAAATGGCTCTCTCTTGCCCCGGAATTATTGGTTTGCGTTCAAAACCTTCCCTCCTTCATCACTTGAAAACAAGATAACGATTTCACACTAGGAAAAAACATGGGAGAAACGAACGAAGGGTGATCCAGCAGTTCCCTGGGCAGTGTGGGCACAATTCCTTCAAGAGTGGGGTTCCTTTATCAAAGGCGGTTCCTCCTCCAGCAGCGGCGGGAGCGCCGGGCCGGGTCCTGCGCGGGCGGTGCCGCTGTCCGCGGTGCTGATCCTGTCCGTCCGCTGACATCTCCGTTCTACCCACAGATTGGGGACTGAACAGTTTTAGGCTCTTTGTCAAAACTACTTGCATCAATTAGGGGTTGTAATAAAAAACAAACAAACAAACAAAAATAAATAAAAGACAGAGCACACCAGGCACTTGCTACTGAAAGGTGCTGGGCTATAAAGCTGTTGTATCCTCCAGCAGAATCTGCTCTCTGTCATCCTCTCCCAAATCTGCCTCTTAATTTCGGTTTCCAGGAAGGCTATAAGTCAGAATTTGTTCTGTATTAGCAGGAGAAGGAGCAAAAGGAAATTAAAAGTGAGAGGAGGTTTGTAGGATATAGGGCTGTTCTTGTCCTGGTGGCCAATGTTCCTGGTTACCAGGGTGAATATTCTGTGTCTTTTCTCATGTACAGCAGTGGATTTTCTTACATTATGAAACAACCACTGTCGTTTCTGATGTAATGTTTGTTGTTTTGTTGGGTTGTTTATTTTTTTTTGTCTTGTAGCATTTCTCTTTCTCCTGCTGTTCTGTTCCTAACATCTGTTCAGTGCCTCTCACTATCTACAGCCTTTACTGACTTCAAAGTTGTGGGTCATCAACTCCTTCTACATTTAGCCTGGAGTTGCACAAGAAAGTTCAGTTACACAGGAACAACAATTCAGTCTCTTGCTGATTTCTATTGTTTCAATCTAGCTACACAGGAATGAGGCTGGACTGGAACAGGTCACAGCCGGAATCAATCCAAACCATCTCTCCAGCAATCAGAACAACCTGCTGGGAGCTGAGTAACAGCTGAATTCTTGGTGAGAGAAATTATAGGCATAAAAACAAAATCAAATATACTCTGTGCTCATTCAACATTTCAAAGCATATTTATAGGTACTGCTGTATGGCATCTTAAATATCGGAGTTTAAAAAGAGACTGGATCACTGCTGTTGGGGAAAATAATTTTCCTGTTCTGTCACTTTCACTATCTCTGCCCCTGATGAAAAAGGGAGAGGAAGACACTGAATTACACACCCATTCAGCCCCTGTCATCACTTCTTTGGGCTGTTTGGATAGCCCTGGGAAGGATCTGTGGAGATAAGGAGATCTGAAGGTCATCTGAAAGTCTGGAAAAACTGGAGTATGAACAAGAGAGCTGGGCAGGAGTCTGAAGCTCAAGAAAAGCTGGGGATTTCTTCCTGTATGAAGCTGGCAAGGGCTTAGTAAGTGAACAGATGACTTTGCAGTCCAGGTCCTAGCTGAGTTCCTTCCTTACACTGCTCCACTGTATTCTTCTCCCCCTGCACCCAAGTCCTGCTGTCATTGGGAGAAAAAGTTGAAATTTTATCACTGATAAAAATCTCTACATAGGGGAGATATTTCCACCTTATTTCTTCACTTTTACTTCAAAGAAGACAGAATACTTGAGAATTTCTTATATTTTAGGAGGGAGAGTATCCTTCAAAAAATTCTCAGGAATGCTGAAAAATGGATCCACATTCATTATAGAGAGGTGGGGCAGAGAGCTACAGCCGCCAAGGCCTGTACTTGTAATGGTCTGTGAGAAAAAGCACAGAGCAGCTAAGAGAATTTGTCTTGGGAACTGTAGTCAGTGAACCTTGGGTGGGAACCAAGTTAAATCAGCAAACTTGCTGTTGGTCCAGGATCAGAATGAGCTAAAACTCCTCTATCGCATGCCTGAGACTCAATTACTGTGTAATCTCTGTGGCATAGACATCTAGGAACCTCTGTGGATAGCAGATGGCTGCTGAATGGTGAGAGCAGATGACAGATTCTGGGCAGTGCTAAACCAGAAGACCTCAAATCCTGATTACAAAAGTCAGTTCTTGAGGTTAAATCAAACCAGGCACCTGAACAGGAGAGATTCATGCAGCACTGCACAAAGCCAACACACCACCAGACATGGGAGGGCTCTTGTAAAAAGCTCCACCTCCCCTCCTCTCCCCAGCACACATTCACACATGCTGCCACATACAGCAAATAATATCAGGGTTATGTGTTTCCTGAAATATGGTTGGCTGAATAAATACACTTACAGAGAACTCTTTGTAAAACAATAGCAGAATGAGTAACAGTGCATCGCTGCCATGGGAAATAAAAAGGAAAGTAACCCAACTGCAATTCAGCCAGAATCATTCCAAACCCCAAAGGTTGGCCTCTTTCTTTTTACTTTAATGTGTCTGACATTTTATGGCATCAATAATGCAAACAAAGAGGAAATCATATTTGCAGAACACTAATGCACGGATGTCTAAAGCGAAATACAATACTGATTACTTTTTAAATGAAGCCACCAGGTTTTGATGTGCTGTGGTGGTTAAATTGGTCCATCAAATTCCTTCCAAAGCAAATTCCAGTCCAAAGCAAGAGCTTGACCTTTTCTATAACCTTGGTAGCCTTTTCAGCTGTATTCTGATTGGGGGTAATAAATGTTAGTTTGAAGGAATCTTCCTGATGGGTCGAATTACAGAAATGTCACAATTCCTTCTGAAGATGAGGGGAAACTGAAGATACAAAACCTTTGGCAAATATAATGGTAAGCCTAGTATGAAGAGCTGTGGGTGAGAGGAGGGACAGGCTCTGAAAGAGATTTCTAGAAGTACTATTGGGATTTTGCCCTTAGGGCTAGTGGTTGATCTCTTCAGCACCTGATAGCTTTTCTCTTGTCTAGAATCTCCTGCAGATGACTGCAATGTCTATTGTCTAGAGTAGGAAAATAAGTGTATGAATAAGCAGATGTGAAAAAAACAGAAAGAAATTTCTCCTTCCTCGTCTATATTTTTCTTATATGCTAGTGGTTTGGTTTGGTTTTTTTTCACAAAGTGAATCTCAGAGATGCATCTTAAGAACCACAGAAAGGATTGTCTCTGCCAGCACAGAAGTGAAGAAGCTGTTGTGGTCCTGCCTGGGAAATCCCACTGCTCAATCTCTCCTTACAGCAGAAGACAGAAGGACTTGAGGTCAGGCCTATGCTTTCAACTTATCAGCAAGAGCATTCATTTCCAGAGCCAAGGGGCTTCTTTTGCAATGTCCTCTGGTTTGCACTGAGTTAACTGTGTGAATTGCTTTAATTCATGCAGTTTTGGTGTGGTGGGCAGCGTTCATCGTGTGCCTGTGTGCTGGTGAGCAGGACTGGATGCCACCATCTCACATCAGCTGGGAGTTTTTTTGCCATTTAGATCACATCTGATCAGAGCTTTGTGTTTGGGGATTGTATGTCTTGGAGTTAATCAGTGCAAGCAGCTAATTGCCAGTAGTTAACTAACTTTTAATTAGGACTGTACTGCTGGCTGGATACACGAAGGAAGCTGTTTGTCACTGGCAAAAATTTCAGCCTTGTGATGTAAACTCTTAGGGGAATTAGAAGGAAAAAATATAGGCTGGAGCTATTGTCACTTTAGCACAGCAGATAATCAGTTTCAGCAGAACTGGCCTGGATGAGGTTGGAGTCACACTTTGCTGGGGTCAAAAATGATAGCGGCTGTTCCCCGACCCTTTCTCCTGTGCAGAAGGGTGGGACACTGTGGGCTTCAGCTGGGATTTACAGGAGATACCCCACATGCATTACAATGAGCTTTGCTGTAAAATTCACTGCACAGAGGTTAATCTAGATGTCAACACTGCCTGACAGCAGTGAAATTACTCCGGGGCAGTGCTCCTTCTGAAGTCTTAATATAACAGTCAATTCCATCCTGCCTGCAGGAAATGAAAGTTTTCTGCTTTGTGTGCGGAATCATCCGGCGCCAATTTTCTCACTGTTTGAAGTCCAAACTGTTTGTGGTCTTGGGATTCACCTCACATTAAGACTTTCACTTCATTTAAAAACTCTCCTAGTCAAGTCCTGAGAACTGCAAGGACAGGAGCTGCACAGGGAGAAAAAGAAGAGGGCATGGAGGGAGAAATCTGATCTCACCTACCACATTGAAATCAAACAGCTTCACCAGTCCTTCACGCTCAGTAAAGGGAGGGAATGCAGAAACTCAGTTATCTGAGTACCAAGCAGCAAAGACTGGAGAGGCTGAAAGCCAGCAGAGAGCAAGACAAAGCATGCAAGAAGACATTTGGACCTCCCAGAGCTATGAGATTTTCTTTAGAGGTATTTCAGCCCTTCCCTGCTGGGACCTTGTCCTAAGCAGCAAGTAGTTCAGCAGTTTAAACTCCTCCTCAGAACAAGTGTTCCAGTTTTCAGCAGTGGGATCAGTCACTTGTGCTGGGAGGGAGAGCAGTTCCTGTGGAGGACTCCTGACAGTGTGGGGAAGAGATGGTTAGATTTGTGATGCCTCTTTTCTCCTTGCAGAGATGCTGAAATTGTGGGAATAGCAGAAGGGAGGAGGAACAAATGGTCATTCCTTTAGTTTGAAAAGAGCTGTCAGATTGGGTCCATGAGAAACCCAAGCCACCAACACAAAACTGACCAGCTTACTCAACTGTTGGGGAAAGCTGGAATATTTTGTCCTTCCTTGTCTTCAGCCTCTTATCTCTTTCCGCAGTTCAGTTTTTCAAAATTGCAAGCAATAGGACTCAACTCTCAGGGAGCAGTTTCATGTCTCAGTGTTGCATTGGAAAGGAAAAAGAGGCACAGGAGAGATGGAATGCTCCTCCATTCCTCCCAGAGCAGCGACTGACGTCTCTGCCTGTGTCATTTATGACACTGCCAGCCAGAACAGATGTTTTGAAAACACCTACTTTCTCCAGGCTTGAAACTCAATATCTCTACTTTCAAGGACAGCAGCAAAGGGAAAAGAATTTTTAGGATTTAGCAGCTTTGTAAACATTAAACAGGTACTGAAGTAAGAGATACTATGGTGCAGTAGAGAAGGTAGCTTAGTGTTAAGCAAGTTTATCCACTCCTGAAAATCAGAGCTGAGAGGGGAATTTTCTCTTCTTCTATGTTCGGTACTCATTTGGAGATGCCACCTTTATGCCAAAGCTCTATGAGCCCACCATCCATCAGAAAGCCACTGAGCATGAATGGAGAACAAAACTTATGGGTTGCACCCAGATACTCCTGTGCAACTCTATGTGAGTCTCATAGCAGAGGAGCCCTGTTGATATCCAGAGCCTTCCAGCTATCAGAGGAACCACCACAGAGTGGTGTCATAGCCAGGATCTCCTTTATTCCCCTTGTTCATCACTGCCTCACAAGCATAGAACACACCTAGAGCTGTTAATGAAAACATTGGGTACAAGCCATGGCTGTAGTGCTTCAGCTGATTCCTGGCCAGAGCAGGAAAGGATATAGATACTCCCTGGGGAGGAAGGAAATTAGAAAGATTTTTTTAAAAACTTAAGATGGCATGCTGAACAAAATAATGTCTTCACACATTGAATGAATGCTGATCAAGTGTTCCAAACTACCTTTGGGTTTGGGGGCTTGTGGTGTCTGTGTCTGCAATCCTCAACGCATATCCTGAACTAAGGAAACCTATACATTTGAGTTCTGGGAAATAAGATCTTTTCACATAAAAGAAAACAGCTCATATAGTATTGTACTTCTGTCTGTGCCCCTGAAACAGCATAAAATTTCAGCCCTTCTTTTAATTGCATTTTCTTACAGGAAGAAAAAATCACAGAAAAGCACAAAGTCTAGTGATTTGTTTCCCACTTGCATAAACAGTCCCTTGATTTTATTGTTTTCTGCCTTCTTTTTAAACCAGCATTCTCCCAGCTTCATAGCTAACTTTTCCTGGAGCTGCAGTACATTGCAATTTTCTTTTGTTTTTGCTTGTATCCATTGTGCTACTTAAACTTCACCACACTCCCCTAACCTGTCTTTATTTCCCAACCCAAGATACTTGGTTGCTTTCTAAAACCAGCCTTTGCCTTTCCTTGGCTCCTTTATTCCTCCACATATTTTCTCACCTTGTTCCACCCACTCCTGGGGACAAGCAAACAGCTCAAAGCTAACGTTGTCTCTCAAGCAAGCAGCCTCTTTAAAGGCATTCCACAGTTTTCATATTTGTCTGGGCAGACAGTTCCCAGAGTCACCCACCTGCAATTCAACACCCTGCAGACCCAAGGATAAGCAGTTCAGACTTTTTCAACCCCCAAAATCCATGCACTGAGGGACACCTAAAAAGGCCAGATGGGCAAGTTTTGCAGGAGACAGGATGGACTTTCAGTCTGGCAGATCTCTGCATCTCTTCCCCTTGCTATATTTCAGCTTCTGTCTTGCAACCTGTCAGACTGGGGTGGAAGGAAGAATAATGGCAGGAGAAAACAAGCCAGGTCACTGATGAGACCCTGAGGCTGAAGCCACATTCACCGCCTGCAGTTTTCAGCCCTGGCACAAAATTTCCACCTGTACCATGCACCAAAATAGCACCTTCACTTCCAAGAAAGCATCATTTCAGTGACACCCTTGGGTGACTGAGTTGGTGCAAACAATTTTAATTTTTAGGGAGCAGCATGCAGCTGGGACAGGAAGACACTATGGTCCCTTCTCAGCTGTACTCTGGCTGGTGTTCCTTCCACCTCCCTTTCACAAGTCCCTTGAGAAAACTGCAGATGGAAGAGGCTGGGGGGTGGGAAGGTCTCTGGCCTGGCTTGCCCCAGAGCTGGGTGAGACACGTCGGTGTTCCCAGGCAGCAGGGATAGCTCTCTGCTCTGAGTAGAGGCAGGGCATGGGAAGTATCTCTCTGAGAAATAAAGAAGCACGAACTCATTTCTCTTTGACTCCAAACACTCAGATGTTGATACTCTGTGAGAGTTTCCCTCAAAATCTGCTTTTCTTCCCCTCACATATAACCCCATCGCAGAGCCCCTCTTCCTACAGGGAAGATCACCAGTCCATGCTGATGGGAAGCTCTCTTCTGCTCCAGGAAAGGTGCTTCTGGAAATGAGGTCTCAGGGTGTTCACCAGGAATGCAGCACAGCTGCTTTCCCTCTTCCCCTCCAAAACTGTCATGCCAAAAAGGGGTGCAGCAGTTTCTATTTGAACACAAAGCAATCTTCTCCTCGCTCCCAACAAACCTCCATCCAACAACAGGCCAAGGGGACCAGAGCAATAACAGAGCAGATGTCACAGCACAGAACTGCAGCTTATCCAGCTCTTCCGAGCAACAGTTCACAATTAACTCTGACAAAAGGACCTTTCTCCAAGGCAGTCACTGGTGGGGCTAAGAGCAAAGCAGCCAGAGCCTGAGCATTGGTCTCAGCCACTTGCCATCTTCTGTGGAAACCATAAACTCTCCTCACAGGCCACCTAATCCTAAACATGCAGCGAGGCTCGGTGTCACACTCGGTTCCTGAGCTCACCTCATTGTGACAGTACAAAGAGGTGGTGAAAGGGACAGGGTGTGGTGCTGGGGAGGAGGGGAAGGAGGAAAGAATTGAGGAAGGGAGTTGGTGCTGTTGTGCAGCTGTGAAAAGAGAATCTCATCAGCTGGGAACCAGTGTCTGTAGGTGACTTCATAGTGTAAAAGCCCATGATGTTGGCCAAAAAAGAAATGAGAGCACGGGAATGAGAGAGAGAGAGAATGAGAGAGAGAGAGAGAGAGAGAGAGAGGAGTGGGCAAAATTGTGGCCTTGCACAACCTGGCACAGAGCCTGGAAGCCACATGAGCAAGAAGCCACTTGGGGTAAGGGACAGGCTGCCCCAGAAAGGGTTTTCTTCTGGAGATGCTGGACAATTAATAGCCACTGTTTGTTCTCTTCCTGTGCTGAATCTCCAATCCTTTCAGCCAAAGCATCCTGCACAAAAAGGGAGCCAGGCTGGGGCCAGCAATCTTTTAACCAGTCTTTTCCGCTATCATAATTGGACCTAAGTAGGCAGGATATCCTCTCCCAAAAGAGCAAGATCCTGCTATGCAGAGGCAGCATGGAACAGAGGTCCTGTGTGTGAACTCCTGGTGCTGGCCCACACCATTGTCCATGACCATGCTGTCACTGGTGGTGCTGTGAGCACCTGGTGCCTGTTCAGTGGCAGTCTGTGCAGTCTGTGCAGGTCCCCCAGCACGAGTCTGTCCCACTAGCACAGATCTCTCTAGCAGCCAGAGGAAAGTTGTGTCCCTACTCCCACGTGGCTACTGCCACCCATCATCTCCCACCCCAGGCTCGCACTGCTCATTACACAGGCACAGAATAAACCCACAGCTGCTGCTGCCACCACAATCCTCCTTTAGCAGTGTCCCCTGCCTCTGTCTGAAACCATCAGACAGGTCATGCCAGTGCCATGTGTGAGAGATATTGACTGTCAGGAGACATGGGGGACGGGGAGAGGATGCAAGATCTTCCCTTTCAGTGCACGCCATAACCAGCCACCTATCTCCCCCTGCATCCTGGACATGAATATTACTCTGGCCATGGAGAAGGAGCCAAGATCCCTTCTCTGTTCCCTCTTCCCCCATTTGCATTGCCTTCCACAAGTGCCATATCTGAGCAGGCTATTTTTGTGCTGGCAGTTGTTGCCTTCTCAAAATTGCCTTGACAATGCCTGTGCCGCCCGTTCCCTGCCTCCTGAGAGCAGCTGCCAAGCTGAGGTTCCCCCTCATCCTCCATTATCCATATGAAAGAAAGGCCCAGAAAGGTTTTGTATTCTCGGCCCGGTCCGGACAGGCAGGATTCAGCATCTGACTGAGTGTTTCCCCAGGTCAGGATTATTTTCCGCTCCGGGAAGATCGGCCACAGTGAGGATGCTGCTGGCTCTCCCTCCCTGTCCCCAGCACCCCCTGTTGCTGCCTGTCAGGCCCTTCCCCTCATTGAGATGCAAGGCTGGCCGCTGCGGCCATCCGCTGAGCCGTCTGCTCCTGAAGGCACCTTCCCCTCCTTCCCCCCTCCTCCCGGGGCTGCCTGTGGAGCTATTCTTCAGCCTCTGCATTTCACAACAGCTCAAAGGCAGATGCATCAATCCTTTCAGGGGATGGGGACGTGAGGAGAATGGCAAGGGAGCTGCGGGCAGGTGTTGGTAGGTTCCCAGCCATCTCACAAGCCTGGGCCCCCTCCCTGTCCCCCGCTGGCTTGTGCCTGAGGCTTGGGCTGAGGCATGGGGCAGGAATGGGGAAGGGGAGAGGATGTGGGGGAAGAGCGCTGGGATGTGCTGACCCCACAGACATGCCCAGCAGGGTTGCAGGCACGTTCCCAGCTGTCTGCACCCTGTAGCGTTTCCCCCATGCAAGGGAGCAAGGATCCAACCCTGCTCACTAAAAGTTTACACCGGGGGCCAGTTTGGCCCTGGTACAGACAGCTGAGGGCAGGGGAACAACCCCACGGCCACCAACAGCCATGAGGGCGGCAAGGAGCGGGGTTGTTCCTCCCAAAGTGCCCTGGGCGAGCAGCACTCCTGTCTCACACACTGGAATGGGTTGGGGATGATTCGGGACCGGGTCCCCAGGACCCCCCCTCGGCTCCCAGGCACAGCCCCTTTGGTGCCGCTGCTGTCCCAGGCCTGGAGCGGCCGGTTCGGGGCAGGGGAGGGCCGGGGCAGGAGCCTGCGGCCTGCGGGAGGGCGGCTGCTCCCCGGGGTGTGTTTTACCCGTAGGTGCCACAATCCTTTGACTGTGTGTTCGAAAGCCTTGAGTCTATACATTTAAGAATCAGCAAATTAGAAAAATTGTCCTGAAATGTTGGAGGGAGGAAAAAGGCAGGAAGGCAGAAAGGGATGAGGGTCTGAGAGGAAGGGAGGGAAGGGAGTGGTAAAAGAGAGTTCATCCAGGGGCACTGCCCTGGCTTTGTGCCCATCACCTGCGGGCTGGCAAGGAGGGAGGGAGGCAGGGACAAAAAGGGAGGACTGATTTCACACATTCAGTGCATATCATACAACCAGGGCAAGACTTTCTTCCTGGGGCTCCTACCCAGGATGGCATCACTGCCATAGCCAGTCTAGAGCCCTGCCCAGCGGCCGAACCATTCTCACAGCAGGGTTACATTTCACTGCTTGATTGCTCGGGGGAAAGATACCTTCTCCTTTCTTTCCCTTTTTTTTTTTTTAGTTCATTTTATATTTAATATTTCATATATATTTTTAAGTACTTTTTCTCCCTTTTTTGTTTCTTTTTTTTTTTTTTTTTAATATATATAGTCTCACAATTGTCTGTAACAGCAGCTTCTTTCTGTATTGGTGTGGAAGTTATATAGAGAGAGATATCTATAAATATATATAAGCCAAACTGCCTTACAGGTTGTTGTTCTGTGGGATTTTTGTTGGTTTGCTTTTTGTTTTGCTTTTTTTTTTTGTTTTCAGTGTTGTATGTGTAGCAGGCACTTGAGTTTATATGAAGATGTTTGCTTGGGAGCTGAGGGGGAAAAGGTTTGGGAGGAGGAGAGGGAAGGAAGGACGGGAGGAAGGAGCAGG